>NC_084484.1:172270588-172942530 GCF_030035675.1 Rhineura floridana
GAGTGAGAGAGTGAGAGAGTGTGAGTGTGAGTGAGAGAGTGTGAGTGTGAGTGAGAGAGTGAGAGAGAGAGTGAGAGAGAGAGAGAGAGAGAGAGAGAGAGAGAGAGAGTGAGAGTGAGAGAGTGTGTGTGTGTGTGTGTGTTAGGGAAGGAAGGATCTGTCAATTTCAGTTTTCTGAGCTTAAAAAAAATGGACTTCACTCTGTTTCTCATTTCCCCCCCAATCTGAAATACATCTCTCAATGTTTTGCAGCAATTTATGAATTTTGTTTTTAAAAAATCCTTGTGAAAATTCATCAGTATTTTATTTATTTATTTGTGTATTCATTGCATTTATATCCCACCTTTCCTCCAAGGAGCCTGGTTCTTCCCTCTCCATTTTATTCTCACAACAACCCTGTGAGGTAGGTTAGGTTGAGTGACTGGCTGAAGGTCACCCAGTGAGCTTCATTGCTGAGCAAAGGTTTGAACCCTGGGCTCCCAGACCATAGTTCAACACTCTAACCGTCACAATTTTAGTGCAGTTTTCTCCTAATAAACACATTTTATATGCCATTTTGACTAATACACACATTTTTGTAAGCAATTTCCTCTAATACAATATTCTTGTATTTTTTTCACCAATATATTCATTTTTATGCACACCTGTTATGCAAACATTGTTTGGTTGGATAACTGAATTGAAAAATATGGATGAGTGTGAATTTTGAATTTGTGTTCTGGTTGTCATGTCGTTTCGGAAAATGCAAATGTGATAGATCTGGCTTTAAATGAGGCCTGAATTGAATTTCTTCCTCATCCCTAGTGTGTGCAGGCTGGTGGCTCTGAGATCAGTGGGGCAGTGAATCCACTCCGGGTTTTAGTCTGAACTGTCAAGGAGCTCCTCCACTATGTGTGAATAAAGACTTCTACCACGCAGGCTGGTGGAAATGAAATAGATCATTCCATTCTGCTTCACCAGTCCATTGCATTTCTGCGGTAATTGTGGAGGAAGAGGCTGCCTTTTCCTCCATGGCTATCACAGAAGAAAAGGGTCTGGAAGAGGAAAAAAGGAGTCATCCATCCTGCTTCCATCAGCCCTCTCACTTGGCTGCATGGACTTCCTGATCATCTCCTGATGTGCAGGGGGCAAGGCAGTTGCAGATTCTCAGGAGTCTTCCCTCCCTGTCCCTGCCATCGCACTTCCCAACTTGCTGTAATTGATCAGGGCTCCAGGTATGTCACAGAACAAGCCAAGCAGCAGGTGGATGACAGCAAAGGTATGGAGAGAGGAAGGCTCAGCTGCCTTGTGTCTGGCCGCAGCAAGAGATGTAAAGGTATATGCCTGTTCTGCTAGGGATGGATGCATCTGCCAATTCTGGTTTTTCATTTTTCCAAACTTTAGTTCACTTTGCTCCAGTTCTGCATCAGTTTGCAAATTTTTCTTTTAAAAGTCCACAAGGAAAATTTGCATGCATTGCATGTGCCTTTCTCCTAATACAGGCGTTTTTGTACTCAGTGTTGCAAAATATACATATTTTTGCAAGGAATGTTCCTAAAATAATGTAGTTTTGTATGTTATTTTCATGAATATATGATTTTTAATGTACACTTTTGAGTTGGAGAACTGCATCGGAAATTCGGAGAAGTTTGAATTTGTTTCAGTTCACTTTTGGGGTTCAGGAATGCAAATGAGGTAGGTTTGAACTAAACAATTTTCTCTCCTATTCTTACTGTTTTCTGGCTTTGAATCTTAGGGCTCTAGTTTTCAAACACCAGGAAGGTCACAACTTCACAAAAATGTGGCTTGAGGGCTGTGCTTGGTGTGGTGGGTCACAGTTCTTCAGGCGTGCTGCTATCAAGCTTGGATCAGCCAAGGGGATAGCAGTCTCTTCCATGTGATATAGGAATTCGGCCTTTAGTGTAGTTGCACCTACCATTTGGAACTCCCTCCCGTTACCTATCAGCAAGGCATCGTCTCTGTTGTCTTTTTGGTGCTTACTTTTTCCAACAAGGCTTTTAAGTGAAGAACTTTATCCCAATCTGTATTTGTATTGGATCTGAAATTGTTTAGACATATGGAATTGTTTTCAATTCTTTTTGCATATGGAATTGTTTTTATTGTTGATGTTTTTACCATGAAATCGCTTCGGGGGTTTTATGGGCAGTGATTCATCAATAGAAGAAAATTAAAGAATAAATAGTTCATTTTTAACACAGCCCAACGTGCCTTGAGAACAACAGCGTTTTAGTGTCTGCCATTGGATCTGTGAATTCCCTGCACAAAGAGCATTTCCTCTGCACTATATCACATTGCATTAACACCTGGCCATGTTTGTTCAGCACTCCAGCGGCAGAACAGTCGGGGAGGTAGAAAAGAGAAGGCATTTGGGGAGATGGAAGTGCCGCTCCAAAGATGTCAGCACAAAGAGTGCGAATTCAAAACGGGAAACTTGCCAAAGCAAAGATTTTCTTTGGAGACTTAATTAGCAGACACAACTGGATCCCCTCTTTCCTGCAGGCAAGGGAGACACTTCTGGAGGATCTCCTCAGCTCAGGAGGAAAGAAGGCTTAAGGATTCTTTTTTTTCCCTCATGCCAGAATAGCCAGAATGTAATTCTCTGTCTGCAGTCATTATATCTCCCGCCCATTTTACACTATATCACTCATAAGCAAGGGAACAGTTCCAAAACAATAATTTTTTAGTAAGTGACTCAAGGACAAGGCACTGTGCAAAATGTAGATTATTTCCCAATAAGGAGGCAAAGCTTCTTGTACACTTAGAGGTTTCGGAGAAGAGAAAAATTCAGCAGGTGCAGGTTTTTTCATCTCTGCATAACAAGCCGTGTCTTCCGTGATCCTATACCTTAAGCAAAACTCATTGTCCACATACTGATTCTTATGTAGCCAAAATGATACCATCCACAAACAAGCAGGAAGTATAATCAGGCTTGGGGTTTGCAAACAAACAGCCCCCCCAATTCTTCTGTTTGTAAATTGTTTTATCTGATTTTAAAACTGTATTTTTATGTAAGCTGCTCTGAACCTTATGGAGAAGGGGAGGCAAGAAATGCAATTAATAACAGTAATGACAACAGCAACTATAGGGAGAAAAAAAATCAGCATGCTCAATGACCATGAAATGCCAGCTGGCTGTTGAAAGGCAAAAACCAGACAGAGGGGAAATGAAATGGAATATCCTCCAAGAGGGCATGGCTGGCATCCTGAGCAGAAAACTGTGGGGCGGGGGGAGCAAACAGAATGCTGAATCCCAGTAAAGAGCATGGATTTGGACAGGAGCACTCTACACTGCAACATTTTCTTGCAAGTCCCACTTCTGTTGAAGGTATAGGAGCAGCCAGGTGTGCAAATGATGCTTTCATTTCGGCCACTGTTTGGTGCCAGCCGCTCTCCAACATGACAGGGTCTCAGACCATTTGAAGCTGTTTCTAAAAGCCCTTCACTGTGCTTTGCATTGCACAGCTTGAAAAAAGGAGAGCCAATGGCCTTTCCTCCCTCTTTGGCATCTGACTTCCCAGAGCTCTTTTACAGTTTTGCTGGGAAGAGGACTTTCAGGAAAAGGCAAAGCTGCATTAAACAGCTTTACGTGTCTGTCTTGAAGGAACTCACATCTGATCAGCCTTATGAGCCACTGGAGTGTGTGTTGCACACTGTAAGCAATGACCCCTGTCTTTATAAGGTCAGTCACAGAGGAAGAAAAGAACCTACCATAGAAAATAGAGGGTGAGCTCTTCAGTTAAATAAATATATTCATTTATATATTAGAATTCTCACCTATGCTTCACCATAAGGTTGCAGGGCAGGTTACACCAATATAATATATAGTTACATAAACAAACAAAACCGTTCCAACAGGAACAGAACAGTATAAAGTTAGCAAAAGAGGTGGGTCTCACAAAACAAAATACCTTCCCTGCCAAAGACCAAGGTAAAGAGGTGCATCCTTAGCTACTGTGAAAGTTGTACAATGAAAATGCTCATTGCGCCTCTATAGGAAGGGGGCTCCACCGATTGCAGGCTACCACAGAGAAAGCTTTTCCTTGGACCAACATTTCCTGCGTCTCTGAGGGCCATGGAACTACCATGGAGTAAGGTACAGGTCCTCTTATGGACCGGTAACTGGTTAAGGGGCAGGTAACAGAGTAAGAATAAATGGACTGTTCGAGCCAGTGTGGTATAGTGGTTAAGGTGCTGGACTACGACCTGGGAGACCAGGGTTCAAATCCCCACACAGCCATGAAGCTCACTGGATGACCTTGGGCCAGTCACTGCCTCTCAGCTAATGAAAGCCCTATTCATAGGGTCGCAATAAGTCAGAATCGACTTGAAGGCAGTACATATACATTTATCTCCCAATGGAGGGATGTAGAAAGTAGAATCCCCCAAGGATCAATACTGGGACTATTGCTTTTTAACTAGTTCAAAAATTATCTGGAGACAGAGGCGAGCAGAGAACTAGCCAATTTTGCTGATGGGACCAAATTTTTCAGGGTGATGGGGGGAAAAGTGATTGTAAGGTGCTACAAAAAGATCAAACTGAGTGAATGAGCAGTAAAATGGCAAATATAATTCAGTGTCAGCAATTCAGTGTTTGCACATTGGGGCAAAAACCCATTTCACATATAAATTCAAGGGATCTGAACTGATGGTGACTGATCAGGAATGAGACCTTGGGATCATAGCGGATAGCTCCGTGAAGTTGTCGACCCAGTGTGAGGCAGCTGTGAAAAAAAGCAAATTCCATGCTAGGGATCATTAGGAAAGGGACTGAAAATAAAGCTGTCAACATCATAATGTTATTACACGACTATATGGTGCAACTGTAATGTGTATGGTTCTGGTTACTGTTTTTCAGAAAGGATAGAGCTATGCTGGTGCAGACAAGGGCAATCAAAATGATAAAGGCCTGGAGCAAGTTCCCTACAAGGGAAGGTGACAGAGCTTTTTAGTTTAGAACAAAGGGGAGTAAGAGGTGTATAAAAATTATGCATGTTGTGGAGAAAGGTGTCAGGGAAAAGTTTTTATCCATTATTGTTGTTGTTGTTGTTATCATCAACATCATCTATTACCTGCTCTTCACCCAGAGGTCCCACCATTAAAATACAGCATTAAAACAATGAAGAACAACCTAAAAATCACAAAATAGGGTGGGTTCTAAAAATATATGCCTAAGGCCAGAGTAAAGAGCTGCATCTTCAGCATTCACCTAAAATTGTACACTGAAGTTGGCAAACGCATCTTGGTGGGGAGGGAGTTCCACAGCTTAGGGGCTGCCACGGAGAATGGTCTCTCCTGAGCCACCCCGTTGAGCTTCTGAGGGCGGTGGAACTATGAAAAGGGACCCCTCCAGTCTTTCAGATACTTGGGACCTAAGGCTTTAAACACTAGCACGGGCGCCTTAAATTGAGCCTCAAAACTAACTGGCAACCAATGTAGCTGCTTTAAAGCAGAAGCTATGAAATCCAAATACTAGACTGCAGGGCCATCAAATGACGCTGAAAGTTGGAAGATTCAGGACAAGGCACTTCTTCAAAGTCCATAGTTAAATTATGAAATTTGTTCCCATAAGAACAAGACCCACCAACCTGGACAGCTCTAAAAGAGGATTAGACAAATTCATTGAGGACAAGGTTATCAATGACTGCCAGCCAAAATGACAATGTTCTCCCTCAAGTATTGGAGAGATGGCACGCTTCTGAATGCCATCTTCTGAATGCTGCCCTGGGCTCCTGCCGGGAGGAATGGGTTTATAGATCAAATAATAAAATAAATAAAATGCCAATGGCTGGGGGAGAGTGCCTTGCTTCCAAAAGCTTCTTAGAGGTCTCTTGCTGTCCACTGTGAGAACAAGAAGCTGGACTTGATGGACCAGCAGGACTCTTGATATTCTTATGCCCCCCCCCATGTCGAGGAGCAATATGCACATGCCTCCTCCTTCACTTGCAGCCTCAGGAGGAGAAGTTAGTAGTAAGACTTCATTCATCATCTTTGCTGGGACCAGCTGCAATTTGGCCTTTCCCTTCCTGAATTCCCTCCACCAGTGGCCATTTCCAGGATTTTGTTGGTTTGCTTTTTGCATGAGAGAGCAGTGAGGCAGCAATGCCCTTCCATTTTTGCTCCACTGTAATTATTTATTTATTTAGTTGCATTTCTAAACCGCCCTATAGCTAGCAGCTCCCAGGGCGGTGTACAACATGATAAAACCACAATATTTAAAATACAGCAAGTGTGTATTGCGCAGACAATATAAACATTATATAAACAAAGTGAAAGAAAACTAAAAAAAAAATAAGATTAAAAGCTTAAATACTTTAAAATGCCTGGGTGAAGAGGTGGGTTTTTACCTGGCGCCGGAAAGATGACAGAGAAGGCGCCAGGCGTATCTCATCTGGGAGGGCATTCCATAATTCGGGGGCCACCACCGAAAAGGCCCTAGATCTTGTTACTGTTCTCCGGGCCTCTGTATGGGTTGGGACCCGGAGAAGGGCCTTAGACGTCGAGTGGAGTGAACGGGTAGGAACATAGCGGGAGAGGCGTTCCATCAGATATTGCGGTCCAGTGCCGTTAAGGGCTTTATAGGTAAGGACCAACACTTTGAATCTGGCCCGGAAACATATTGGAAGCCAGTGCAGTTGGGCCAGAATAGGTGTTATGTGATCGAATTTCTTTGTCCCAGTAAGAACTCTGGCCGCAGCATTCTGCACTAGCTGAAGTTTCCGAATCGTTTTCAAAGGTAACCCTACGTAGAGAGCATTACAGTAATCCAATCTAGAGGTTACCAGAGCGTGAATAACTGAGGCTAGGTTCTCCCTGTCCAGATAGGGTCGTAGTTGGGCTACCAGCCGAAGCTGGTAGAACGCATTTCGTGCCACCGAGGCTACCTGGGCCTCAAGTGACAGAAGCGGATCTAATAAGATCCCCAAACTACGGACCTGTTCCTTTAGGGGGAGTGTAACCCCATCTAGGACAGGTCTGACATCAACCATCTGAGCAGAGGGCCCCCCAACTAGCAGCATCTCAGTCTTGTCAGGATTGAGTTTCAGTTTGTTTGCTCTCATCCAGTCCATTATCGCGGCCAGGCAGAGGTTCAGTACAGCAACAGCCTCACCTGAAGAAGATGAAAAGGAGAAATAGAGCTGCGTATCATCAGCATATTGCTGGAAACGCACTCCATAACTCCTGATGACCTCACCCAGCGGCTTCATATAGATATTAAAAAGCATGGGGGACAGAACTGAGACCTGCGGGACCCCATACTGGAGCACCCAGGGACTCGAGTAGTGTTCCCCAAGCATCACCTTCTGGGGACGATTCTCAAGATAGGAGCACAGCCACCGCCAAGCAGTGCCTCCAACTCCTAACTCCGCGAGTCGCCCCAGAAGGATACCATGGTCAATGGTATCAAAAGCCGCCGAGAGATCAAGGAGAACCAACAGAGTTACACTCCCTCTGTCTTTCTCCCGACAGAGGTCATCATACAGGGCGACCAAGGCTGTTTCTGTACCAAACCCCGGCCGAAAGCCGGATTGAAATGGATCCAGATAATCAGTTTCATCCAAGAGGGCCTGGAGTTGGCGAGCGACCATGCGCTCTAGAACCTTGCCCAGAAATGGAACATTTGCTACCAGCCTATAGTTGTTAAAGTTGTTAATCAATGGCCATGTGGCTCCTCCCTTCTTAGAACTGTCTCTCCATCAATGGCCATTCTACTTGACTGCCTCAGGGAGATATTAGACAGCAGCCTGGCAGAAAATCACTACCATTTGGCTTCTCCCTGTCTCCTACAGTGGCATTCATTGCTCAGGTTTTGCTCATTTTCTTCTTCCTCCCAGTCCCAACCCATTTTATCTCTTGTATCTTCTCTACTAGGTTGGGAGCCATCACTTTAAACGCTGAGCTGCCTTGAGTGCATTGGAAGTGCGATGGTGTATTTGGGTAGACATTTTGCTTCTAAAATGTTTAAGGCATTTTAGGACTGCATTTTCCTCCAAAAAGGCACTCACGTATAGGATTTTGAGCCTTCCCTGCCTGGCATTCAAGGTGGCTTACAAAAGATACAAAAAAAAATTCCGTCATGAACATAATAAAAAAATAGTTTAAAGAAACAGAGAATATGAATTAGACCAAACACAATAATATCCCATAGTGATTTACTTATTTAGAAAGCATCCTGTTTACTTCAAAGCCAGCAATATTCAAAGAATATTTTGGATCATAAATCCAAATTCTGACAATCAAACAAGCCTTCAATTTATGCACAGAAAACACATACACAAGAAGCTGCCTTATACTGGGCCAGACCATTGGCCCATCTTGTTCAGTACTGTCTACACTGACTGGCAGCAGTCCTCCAGGATTTCAGGCAAGGTGCTCTAACAGCTGGTATACAGTGCCGGTGCCAGGCTATTTTGCACCCTAGGCAAGGCTAACTACTTGCACCCCCCCAAAAAATTGCTAACTTCAATTTTCAAAAACAGATGTCTTGTAGAAAAAATGAAAAGCACAAAACGTGGAACTTCTAAATTTATTTTAGTTGCATTTTTTCCAAGGGTTAAAAAAACTAATCTGTATAAAACTGTGCCCCTCAAAGGTCAGTACTGTGCCCCACTGAGGTCTGCGCCCTAGGCGGCTGCCTAGTTGGCCTAATGATAGCACCGGCCCTGCTGGTATAGCACAGTGGAGAGGAGAGCCTGACTGGGAGTCCAGAGTCTGTGAGTTCAAATCCCCGCTCGGGTCTCCTGGGTGTCATGGGCCAGCTAAAGATCACCCCACAGTGAGTGGCTCAGGGGTTACGTGCCCTGCCACCTGTGCAGCCATGGGCAAGCTGCAGACTCCCAAGGAGTCCAGTTGCCCCCCAGCTGGCTGTTGCGGACAAGGAAGGGGCTGGCTTGTGCAGCTGTGGCAAGCTGAGCAGGCCCTAGACAGCTGGGGAGGACTAGCCTCAGTGGGAGGCAATGGTAAACCCCCTCTGAATACCGCTTACCATGAAATCCCTATTCATAGGGTCACCATAAGTCGGGATTGACTTGAAGGCAGGCCATTTCCATTTCATGCTCTCCCAGCCCTACCTAGAGATGCCAGGGATTGAACTTGAGACCTTCTGTATGGAAAGCAGATGCTCTCTCACTGAGCTACATCCCCCACCACCACACAGGTGCATTGTCGGGACAACCCCAAACAAAGAGCACTGGAATATGCCTTGAATGGTACCACAGCCTACTTCTCACCTGATGCAAACATTGTGCAGAGATGCAAAATCTCACGTGGACGCATGACTCCCCAGTGGCGACAAAAGCAAGCTTAGCATTCAGCTGCCAGGGCTGCTACTGCCAGAAGTGGCGGCTTGTTATGGGCAGCCTGGGATGAGCCAGGAGCCAGGAGTAGTCAGGTCCAAACAGTAAGTCAAAACTGAAGGGCAAACCAGAAGATGGGATCAAAGTATAGTCAACCATTTAGGAGCACACCAGAGCTCAGGAGGACATTGTTGCTCAACCTATGCCCAAATGGAACAGAAAGCACTCTTATACTTTTTCCTGTCTAGCAAGATCCAATGGGCAGGCTGGGTGGGCAGAGTCAGGCCAGGCCCTAAAGGTTCTTCACTGAGAAGCTGTCATCTGCAGCTCAAAGGTTCACCACATGGGGCAGCTGCAGACAGAGCAACCAGTGCCTTCCCGACACTTGCTTCAACGCTGCTCCCAAGGCTGAAAAACAGGTGAGCTGCCTCTAAAACGGGTGGGGAACTTATGGCCTTCCAGATGCTGTTGGACTTCAGCTCCCAGCCAGGGAGGGGATGACTGGCAGCCATCAAAAGAACATAAGAAGAGCCCTGCTGGATCAGGCCAACGGCCCATCTAGTCCAGCTTCTTGTTCTCAAAGCGGCCAACCAGATGCCTATGGGAAGCCCGCAAGGAGGGCATGAGTCCAATAGCACTCTCCCTGCTTATGATACTGTGGTGTAGTCTAACATGGAGTGGTTAGAATCTAGCCAAGTCACGTCAAAAGCTGGCAAGAGTCTTGCTTTCCGAAGTCTGAGTATTTTTATTCTTCTGTGCTGTTCTGGGCACCGTTCCTTCTCCCTTCAGAACATGTAGGGCTTCTGCCGAAAGCAAATATTATGAGAAAACTCGACAACTTTGTCCAGATAAAATAAACACATTGGCTCAGGCTCGGGGAAAAAATTAATTAATTTGTATTCCTCTAGTCCCTGTTTATGATTCATCTTCTTGAGAAGTTGGAATTCCCCAAATACCCTGCAATATAAACTAAGAACATTGCATTATTTAAACATCCTAATGTCCTTGGCTGAAAAAATAATAAGATATGTTTTGAAGTTTCTCATTTGCACAATGCAATATTGTTCTAGGCTTTTAAAAGTCCCCCCCTCTCTCTCTGTGTAAGTGTGTGTGTGAGAGAGATGCTCAATATACATGGAATTTCCCCCATTCCATGCTGTTTCTTTTCTCTGAATAGTAGGACATTTTGGGGGCGGAGGGGAGGTGACTTTTTACGCTGTAAAATGTACAGATCAGTTTCTTCATGAGAAGAGTCTTATGGTGATATTATTATTATTAATATCCCATCCTTCTTCCCAGTAAGAGCTCAGGGCAGCAAACAGAAATACTAATTCACTGTAAAACATCTTAAAAACAGAGTTTAACATATATTTAAACAAATCATCTTTAAAAAACATATTAAAAGAAAACCTTTTTTAAAACATCTTTTTAAAAGAGCTTTTAAAAACATCTTGAAAAGCAATTCTAACACAGACGCAAACTAGAATAAGGTCTGTATTTAAAAGTCTTGTTGAAAGAGGAAGGTTTTTAGTAGGCATTGAAAAGATAAGAGAGATGGTGCCTGTCTAATATTTAAGGGGAGGGAATTCCACAGTGGTTGTGCCACTACACTAAAGGTCAGCTTCCTATGTTGTGCGGAATGGACCTCCAGATAAGAAGGTATCTGCACGAGGCCCTCAACTGCAGAGAGTAATATTGGTTAGTTAGTTTATTAATATACGGTCACAGACCCATTCAAATAAATTAGTCAGTAAAAAACATCAGAATAGTTAAGATAAGTCTTCCCATTGAGGTGCGCTTGGCGCTGACATTGCTATCTTTTCAGCGCCAAGTTAAAACCTTTCTCTTTGCTCAGGCATTTTAGTTTCATATGTTCAATTTGGTTTGAGATTTGTGGATTTTTATATATATGTTTTTGTACCGATTTATGTGATTTTATTGTATATACTTTCTGTTGTACACCGCCCAGAGAGCTATGCTAGTGGGGCGGTATAAAAATTTAACAAATAAATAAATAAATACAGAAATATAAAAGTATATCATAAAAGAAATAGCAGTTAAGAGAGAAGAATCCTCTTGCGACTGCTTTGAGCAGAGAAGAGGAACTTAGCGACTGTCTCTGTTGTAGACTTATTAAAATCAGCTAGGAAATATTTCAAAAACCAGACCACTGGCCTGCCACGAAAGTTCCTCATAATTGGGCCAAGTAGTCTATCGCGATCCTCCCTATAAAAATTGCATACAAGAAAGACGTGAGTCAATGTTTCAACTTTGTCACCACAAGGACACATCCGGCCTACATAAGGGGCACCTTGGTATCGCCCTTCCAAGAGAGCAGAAGGGAGACAACTAAACCTGGCTGTGGAGAATACTTGCCGATACTTAGGAACAGTCAGATTCTCCAAATAGTTAGCATGTTTGGGGAACTGGAAATTCAGACCAAGATGGGTAGGGGAGCATATTTTGCAAGCATTTGATACAGAAAGTTGGAAGTCGATATCTATGGCCATACTACCCTGAACACGCCCGATCTCGTCTGATCTCGGAAGCTAAGCAGGGTCAGGCCTGGTTAGTACTTGGAGCGTAATGATCAACTGGGTATATAAGGGGTAAGACAAGCTGTCAGCTATCCTGGTCCCAAGCTGTATAGGGCTTTGTACACCAAAACCAGAATCTTGAACTTGGCCAGGAGTTAATGGGCAGCCAGTAGTTATGATCTTTATTGAGAAATAAAGAAGCTGAGCATGCAGGGGAAAGGCTTATACAGTCCTCAAAAGGAAGTATGGATGTCCTTGCTTGCCTTCCCCCAAAGACTCCTTGCTAGCCACCTGCAAAAACGGAGACTCCTTTGCTAGCTCCGTTCTAACTGCCAGACTGTTTAGCTGCAGGCTCAATTCAGTCACCTGAGGGTGTCCTCCAGCCAGTTGCTACCAGCCTTTTAAAGTCATCAGTGCTCCTTTAAGCAAGTTCATTTATTTGTTACAGGAAAATGGGAATGGGAAGATCTGCCAATTTTCTCAGTTTCTTCTTTTTCCAACTTGAAATTCAGTTCTCCACATTTCTGCAGTAATTTGGAAGATTTTGTTCTTAAATCCTCATGAAAATTCTACAGCACTTTAATGCAAATTTCTCCTAATAAACCCACTTTTGTATGCAGTTTTGACTAATGTATAGATTTTTGCAAGCAATTTCTCCTGATAGTGCATTTTGTATGTTACTTTAACAGGTATCTTCGTTGTTATGCACATGTTCTCCTAGCATATGAACTTTTTTTGTAATAATTGGTTGGAGCACTGCATCACAAAATTCGGATAAGTGCAGATTTTGAAGGATGGCTGTGTTTCTGTTCCCATATTGCTTCAGAAAGTATGAGTTTGATCAACTGGGCTTTAAATGCAAGCTGAATCACATTCCTCCCCCATCACAAGAATTCTAACAGGAATTCTATAACTCACAAGAATTCTAACAGGGTTGCTCATTTAGCCAAGTGGCTGCCCAGAATTTTTCAAATTCTTACTATACTTCTATTTCAGGGGTGGCCTCCAAATGCTGTTATAGGCTAGGAGTACCAAGGCCCCAATATGGCCCCAAGCCTCTCTATATGGCCCTTAGAACTCTTCTCACATCACACCCCCTATTCAGCCACCTCACCTCAGGCCATGCCACTCACCGGCCCTGCTTTGCCTCTTTCTTGAGTATATTTGCCTGTCTGGAAAACTGTGATAAAGGATCCTGTTTGAGATCCTTTCAAAGTGCTGGTTCTGACCTTTAAAGCCTTAAATGGCCTTGGACCAATATTCCCGAGGGACCGCTTATGCCTATATGTACCTGCCCGGGATTTAGGATCATCTGGCTCTGGTCTCCTCTGTGTGCCTGAAATAAAAGATGTTAGACTGACAGGTACGTGGGAGAGGGCCTTTTCAGCTGTGGCCCCCAAGCTTTGGAATACCCTACCCCAAGAAGTTCACTCTGCACCCTCCCTGTTGGTTTTCCAGAGACTTCTGAAAACGATCTTGTTCCGGAGAGCCTTTGGGAGGGACTGAAGGTAGAGCCTGACACTGATTTTATGCCTTCTATGTTAAATTTTACCCTTGTAGTCCCCTTTAGTACCACTCCCTACATATATGTTTGTGTGTGTGTGTGTGTGTGTAGTATTTTATATATTTTAATTGTATTTTATGTATTTTAATTTATTTAAATGTTTTTGTGATTTTACTGTTTACAATTTTTTTATGTACGTGTTTGATGTTATTTTTGTAAGCCGTCCTGAATGCCCTATTATAGGGTAGAAGGGCAGCATAGAAATATTTGAAAATAAAATAAATAAAGAGGGGTGTGTGAGTGTGTATGGAAATTAGCTTTGTACAAAGATAAATTTTACATGTGTAGCTCCACCCACGTTTGCCTCTGGCCTCTCCCAACTCTGGCATGTGTAAGGTTGCTCCAAAGGGAATGAGGTCCCACTCCATGCTGAGGCTCCAACTCCCATCAGCCAAAGCCAGCGAGGCAGCGCTGGATTTACACACAAGCTAAAGAAGCTACAGTTTAGGACCTCAGGTTAGGAGGGGCCTCTACATCCCAGTTACTAAACTTAGAGTTTTTCATAATTGGTTAAAAAAAATAAAGGAAAGAGATATAACAGACTTTATTCTGATATGACAAAAATATACTTAATGGCTATTACACAATTATTTGGCGTGTTGTGTTTATCAATCTGTGCAGAAATAACTATAATTTACACCATGATATCATTAGGCCAGGTCTCTAGAAACTGTCAAACAGTGGCAGGTGAGGTCCAGTTCAGGTCAAGTGCAGCCTGCACCAGACCTGAACCCACTTTATCATTTCTCTTTTCATTGTCCTTTCTGTTAGAATACTATACATTTTTGGTAATGCTACGGGGCCTCTCAAACTTGACATAATTGATGCCCTCGCCATATCTTAATCTGGCCCTGCAGAAGGGTCAATGGTCAGAAGTGAGGGGAGTTATAGCCCAGCAATATCTGGAGGAACAAAGGATCAGCCATCCCCTGTTCTAAATTGTCACCCTCCTCCCTTTGAAAGCTTTGATAACCCACTACCCTTGAGGTTCACAGTCTTCATTCTGTGTCTCCCTGTGATTCTTCCATTTTGATTGACTGAAAACACTTTGTAGAAGTCTAAGAAGTTCTTTGCATTACACCATGTTCTGTTCTACTAGTTTGCCCCCCTCCCCGCGCGCCATTATGAGCAGTAGCTTTCTGGCATTCTTTCCCTTGACCTTTCTTCCAGTGGTCTCTAACGGGTGTTAGTCACCAGCCTCCACATTTCCAGTGGTAATAATGAACGTGTGGTCTTTCTTTGGCACTGCCTCCAGCTCGTCCTTGTTGATTCTGCAAAGATTAAATGTGCAAGTTCTTTTTAATACAGGCTGCCTTGGACTCGCTTAGCAACAACACTCGTTTCCTCTTTATCCACTCACAAATTACATTCTTCAAGGCCTCGCCACAGGATGTCTTTGAAGGATGCTTCTTGCTTCCCTAATAGATCAGCCAGAGTCCCCATTTCTACTTCCTCTCTTTCAGCTACTGCTGACCTCTCTCTTTCTTTCCATAATTTCATTGTTTTTGTTGTTTCTCATCTCCTACCAGTGGTGACTGGTGGCTCCAATGTCAGTGGGCAGTATATCCGCTTTGGGTTTTAGTCCGAACTTTCAAGGAGCTGTCTACGGTGCTGAATGTGATCCAGCAAGGCACATCTGATGTTCTTAAATATCTCAGCCTCTGTGCTCCTGACTTGGGAAAGATGGGCATTAAAAGGTTGCTTTTGGTTCGATCCTTTCTGCAGCTCAGTGGGCCAGATTTATAGTTTTGTCTTTGAATTCCTGGTTTGTGGTTACTCAGATATAAATCTGTAGTTGTACAAGCAGGTTATCCTTGTCTGTGGCTCATGAGAAGCCATAGCTAATTGGCTGTACCTCCTGAGCCACCATTTTGCTCCTGGCTTCAGTTGGTGCACTTCAGTGTTCTAATTAAAAGGAAAGTAAATCCTGCAACTCTGAAATCTACCCATGTTTGAGCCCCAGCATCTCTTCTTACAGATGAAATGAACTCCTGAACATGCCCTGTTGTGTTTTGATTTTTGGAGAGGAAAGTGCAGCCAATCACATACCTCACTCATTTCTATTTATGCAGCAAATGCTAGGCATACCAGGACTGTTCTAAGGGATGAAGGGACTTATCTCAGATGAGAACTTTGCAGACAAAACAGCATTCATTTTCCAAAAGCAGGAAGGGTAAGAGCCAGCCTGTGAGATGGCCAATTGTGTTGATCTAACGCCCAGTGAGATTTCATAACTACGGTCAGAGCTTGGAAAAGTTACTTTTTTGAACTTCAACTCCCATCATCCCCAGCCAGCATGGCCACTGGATTGGGCTGATGGGAGTTGTAGTTCAAAAAAGTAACTTTTCCAAGCTCTGACTACGGTTCCCCAGTAAGATTGCCACTTATTCTAGAAACAACTCCCCACTCATTTGCATATATTTATTGTAGGTTATTTGTATCCCATAAAATGACAGTGATAAAACACCGTAACAAATAAACAAATCAGCAGATAAAAGCATAGGAATGCTAAAAACCTTTGTATACAACTGCATAACTGAACAGCCGTATGCAACTATACTCATAATAAAATAATAAAAAATAATGAAAATAACTATTTCATTAAAAATATAAACTCCCATAAAGCACAGCCCACACGTGCATAGTCCTTGCTTGATGACTGCATGAAGTGCTTGCACGTATGCTGGGCATCACACAAAACCCTGTGGCTTTTCACAGGGCTCAGTTTACAAGCTCCACGGGGAGTCAAGTTTTAAGTCAACAAGAATGAAATATCAAGTGATATGTGGATGCAGGAAGTAGCTGGAAAATGTCCCATGTGAGCCTAAAGGCTACGTCATGCTTGTTAGGAGCACCTGGAATCTCCGGACAGGTGCCTCTTGTGGGGAGACACTCAACTTCAGGGGGCAGCTTCTCAGTGAAGTACTCTCAGCCCTTGAACTGGCTCTGCCCACCAGGCCTCACCACTGGATCCTCCCAGACAGTAAGCATTAGCAGGGCTTCCTATTCCAGTACAGCCTTGCCTGAGCAACAAGGTCTTCCTGAGCTCTGGCGCTTGGAAAAGTTACGTTTTTGAACTACAACTCCCATCAGCCCCAGCCAGCATGGCCACTGGATTGGGCTGATGGGAGTTGTAGTTCAAAAACGTAACTTTTCCAAGCTCTGCCTGTACCCTTGACTATATTACTTCCTGACGTCTCTAGGTGCTCCTTGCCTGTGTGCTGAAATGCCTTGTTCCCAAGTGTAGAAAATCCAATTCATTGCACCGCACCTGTCCCCCATGGTCACACTTGATTGGTGGATTGTCTTCTCCCTGTCAACCCCCTCCTCCAATTCTATAGGAGAACATTATGCTTATTGCTTATGAAATTTCCACCCCATCCCCAACGAAAAACATGGGTGAACCTTGCATCTTGCAAATAAGTTTGCGATTTCCCAGTGGAGGCTGGTCCATTAGAGCAAATGGGGCACTGCCTCACTAACCTCAATCTGCCCTCAGCCAGCCCCTCTTACCTACCTTTCCACCTTCCTACTTACAACCAATCCAGGGGGTGGCCCTGCCTATCAATTTCCTCCTCCTTAGCCTCAGTGTTGACGTAGAGCTCAGCAAGGAGGAGAAACCTAGAAGCACTGGTTCCGCCTGTCATTAGCTCTGGTTCCCCCTGCTATTGGCCTCCATGCCTTTTGCCCTACTAGGCCCAATGGGCAGCTACCACCACGGCTATTCCAGAGCTTGGAAAAGTTACTTTTTTAAAACTACAACTCCCATCAGCCCCAGCTAGCATGGCCACTGGAGTGGGCTGATGGGAGTTGTAGTCCAAAAAAGTAACTTTTCCGAGATCTGTATTCCCCTATAAGACTATCTAGTCTAGGCCTGGGGTTCTCAAACTATGGTCCACAAGCTTCGTTCAGGTGGTCCACAGCATGCCTGCATTAAATATGCATATGATTTTTAATTGTATTTTTATTGCTTCTTCATTTCTTAGATTGGGTCTTATTACAACCTTAGTTCTGTGGAGTAGAAATTGTAATATACAACATAAGTAATAAAAACAGCAATAAAAATACAATTAAAAATAATGCACTGTCTAGAGTAGTGCATTACAATTGCTACAAATGGCACAAAAATCATTCGGTAGGCCGCCAAGACCATCAGCAATTTTTCGTGTGGTCCGTGGGGGAAAATGTTTGGGAACCACTGATCTAGGCTATTTAGAGAGTAAACCCCTTTGCTTTGTTTCTTATGCTACGCATCCTTTTTTTCCCCTTCCCTCGTCATCCTTTATCCTGAATCTTAACAAAGCTTAATTTTGGAATCGGGGGTTTGACTGTATGCTTTAAACATCCTAAGAATTACTCCCCTTCACCTTTTTCATGCTACATACTAAGGGGGAAATCAGAGTAATCTCTGGCAGCAGCACCTGAATAATTAGTTACTGGTCCCCCTCCTAGATAGAAACCCACAATGTTGGAGTTCCCCTTGCTCAAGATCTAGGAAGGGTCCCCAATTTCTTTTAGGACCAGTGTGCCTGCCAGGACCTCTTGCCTGCTGGTACACCTTTAAAAGGCCTCAGTAAAAATCTCTTCAAAAATTCACAGTGCTTGAGAGGCTGGTTTGGTCTTTCTCCTCATTTCCTGTTTCCACTGGCTTGGCCTCTCCTACAGAGAACTAGAAAAGGTCCTCAAATGCAAAGATGTATCACTGAACACCAAAGTCAGGATCATTCAGACCATGGTATTCCCGATCTCTATGTATGGATGTGAAAGTTGGACAGTGAAAAAAGTGGATAAGAGAAAAATCAACTCATTTGAAATGTGGTGTTGGAGGATAGCTTTGCGCATACCATGAACCGCGAAAACAACAAATAATTGGGTGTTAGAACAAATTAAACCAGAATTATCATTAGAAGCTAAAATGATGAAACTGAGGTTATCGTACTTTGGACACATAATGAGAAGATATGATTCACTAGAAAAGTCAATAATGCTGGGAAAAACAGAAGGGAGTAGAAAAAGAGGAAGGCCAAACAAGCGATGGATTGATTCCATAAAGGAAGCCACAGAGCTGGACTTACAAGATCTGAACAGGGTGGTTTATAACAGATGCTCTTGGAGGTGGCTGATTCATAGGGTCGACATACATCGAAATCGTCTTGAAGGCATATAACAATAACAAACATGTCTACATGTCTTTGGATGCCATGAATGGACAACCTCCCTCCCTTCTGTTCTGAACAGAGGAGAGATGCAAAGAGCTATTCTGTAAGCAACCACAGTGGCTGATGTAGATGTCTTTTCCCCCACTGATGATTGGGCAGCATGCCTGCCCCATTTTGTAGGCCTGTCTCTTTTTCTGCTCTTTCAGATGTGGCAGCCATTTTGGCTTATGCACCACCTCCATTGCTGGTATTTTATGTTATGCTTTGCCCAGAGCTTGGAAAAGTTACTTTTTTGAACTACAACTCCCATCAGCCCCAGCCAGCATGGTGCTGGCTGGGGCTGATGGGAGATGTAGTTCAAAAAAGTAACTTTTCCAAGTTCTGGCTTTGCCTCCATTGCAGCCATTTTGTGTTATGTCCCGCCTCCACTGCAGCCATTTTGTGTTGTGCCACACCCCCATGAAAACCATTTTGTGATTGGCACTCATGGAGCTTTATCAAAATAGCAAATGTCCCCACTGGCCTAAAATGGTTGGCAACCTCAGATCTGGGTTGAGCTGAGGGGTGGTATCAGAAATAAGTAAGGGAGAAGTGTCACAGGGTGGCCCACCCTGGTGGGCACTGAGGAGGTTTCTTCATATAAAGCAGGTGTAGCTTTTCCTCTGGCCCTGCCCAAAGTCTGTTTTTGTTTGTTTTACACATAAGGCTGTAGTCCTTCATTTCATTGGTGTGACTGGTGCTCATTTCTCAGTAACAATATTTAGGACGATCATGGAAGAGAATGCATAGAAGTCATTGGTTTCTTTGAAGTGGGAGAGATTTTATCCATGCATCTTCATCAATGGATTTTTGGTCCAACTTGATAATCATTCTAATCTTAGGCAAAAGTCTTCTTGATAAATGAGCTTTTCCCTCAAGACACTTCCAATGCTCTTTGTAAAACCCCAGCGTCTGTTAAATTATTGAAAACTAAGATCAGAAATCCTCCTCACAACATACTTGTTGCTAACCTATTATATATTTTTGGAAGCTTTTTCAATTTAATATAACCCAAAGTGCGATTCTTTAAGCTACATTCAGAGTCTAAGTTAAGACTGCGAAGCCGACAATAGTTTTGTTATACCTTCAGTCTTTGGAAGTAAAGCTCACTGACTGCAGTGAAAAGCCCTATTTGTGCATTCAAAGAACGTGTGTGCAGGCCCCGCCCCTAACATCCCTGGCTTTGCTGGCTCCACCCCTCAGCTTCCTGCACTGACTGGGGAAGTCTGGAGGGGGATCCTTTGTGTGTTTGGGTGAACCTGCTTAGACCTGTTAGACTTTCCCATTTAATTTGGAAAGGTTGGGGGTGGATTCATCCCTGCTGGCTCCACCCCCAACCTTGCCTCATGCGACCTCCATATTTCATGTGTATGCCTGTTTATTTATTTATTTAATTTATTAGTCGCCCATCTGGCTGGCTGTCCAGCCACTCTGGGCGACGTACAACATAGGCATACAATACGTAGGCATTAAAAATCTAACAACAATGAAGATAAAATCTAGCCAACCCCAAAAGCCTGCCTGAAGAGCCAAGTCTTCAAGGCCCGGCGGAAACTCATCATGGAAGGGGCATGGTGGAGATCATTTGGGAGGGAGTTCCACAGGGTGGGGGCCACAATTGAAAAAGCCCTCTCTCTAGTCCTCACCAGTTTGGCTGTTTTGACTGATGGGATGGAGACAAGGTCTTTTGAGGCTGATCTTGTTGGGCGGCAAAGCTGATGATGCTGGAGGCGCTCCTTTAGATAGACTGGGCCGAAACTGTATAGGGATTTATTGGTCAAAACCAACACCTTGAATTGGGCCCGGTTAAGCAACTGGTAACCAGTGCAACTCTTTTAGCACTGAAGTGATATGATCTCGCCGGTGGCTGCCTTTAATCAGGTGTGCCGCTTTGTTCTGTACCAGTTGCAGCTTCTGGACCATTTTCAAGGGTAGCCCCACGTAGAGCTCATTACAGTAGTCTAGGCGAGAGGAGACCAGGGCATGTACCACCAATGGGCAGAGCTTGGAAAAGTTACTTTTTTGAACTACAACTCCCATCAGCCCCAACCTGCATGGCCACTGGATTGGGCTGATGGGTGTTGTAGTTCAAAAAAGTAACTTTTCCAAGCTCTTGCAATGGGAGCAGATGATTGGGAAGGTAGGGGCGTAGCCTCCATATCAGATGGAGTTGATACAGCGCTGCCCGGCCCACAGCCGAAACCTGAGCTTCCATGGACAGTTTGGAGTCAAGAATGACCCCGAGGCTACGGACCTGGTCTTTCGGGGGCAATTGTACCTCATTGAGCACCAGGTCTAAATCCCCCAACCTTCCCTTGTCTCCCACAAACAGTACCTCGGTTTTGTCAGGGTTCAGCTTCAGCTTGTTCCTTCCCATCCAGCCACTCACCGATTCCAGGCACTTGGATGGGGTTTCTACAGCCAACCTCGGTTCTTTGAGTGCATGAACAGAGCATACATTACAGGCTGATCCTATGGTCTTTCTATGCCAGCAGCCACTAGCCCTGCGCTGGCAACAGCATGGCATATCCACTATCCTATGTACCCCTAGCAGCAAAGTCAAAAACATACGAGGAGCATCAGAAACATGTACCATCATAACAGAACCATCAAACAGAACTGCCCCATGGCGTTTTGCTGTTTGAGGAAAAGTACAAAATGGTGCCCTCTTCCATTTCCTTCTGGGATCATCCATGTGGCACCTGCAGGTGTCATCAATGCAGCACCGGCAGGTGTCGATGTGCCCACTAGCACCTCCTATGGAGCCATTTGCCTCCTTGTAGAGGCTGTCGCAGAGCTTGGAAAGGTTACTTTTTAGAACTACAACTCCCATCAGCCCCAGCCAGCATGGCCACTGGATTGGGTTGATGGGAGCTGTAGTTCAAAAAAGTAACTTTTCAAAGCTCTGCTGACATGCATGGACATGGCATCTGTTGCTCAGTTTTTATTGGTGAGGCCTTGTTGATCTAGAAAAAGCACCACTTGAACATAATGGCATGTCCTTCAATCAGCTGCTCACCTGGACAATCCTTCGGATGGTCTGTGAATTTTCAAAGAACAGCTACCAGGGGGATGAAGGGGGAGGAAAGGAAAGCAATTGCCCATAGCGTTCTGAATGCTTTCCTCTGCATTTCAGCCTCCTTTTCTAACAATACCTGTTTTTTTCTTAAAGCCATGATGACTAAACAACTAATTTTAAAAAACGCCATGTAGTAAAAGCCACTTATTTCAAGAACTCTATGCACAAAGGACTATTTTTCTTTTCATTTCTTTCCATTTTTCTGAGTTCTAGCAGAAGGCGGACTTGTAAAATAACGGCTGTTTCAGTTTTGTCATGGGCTGCAAATGTACTCATTGTCTGTTTTTGATCGCTTTCCTTGCAGAGGGATAATACCAGCAGGCCTAATGGCCTGACTTAAGGCTCCTTCTGCAATTGCAGGTACAGTGCTTAAAAAGGCCCCCACAAATGTATGTATGCATCAAAGTACTGAAACATCTCATTATTACAGAAAGACCAAAAAAGGTGTGTCCTCCCAGCTAATCTAACTTTGTCCCTTGTTTTAAAAAGAGGTCTTGACGTTACTATAGAGCTTCTAAGAAGGACAAATATTAAAAGTGGTGATTCTGAGATGCATTTGGAACATTCTTAGGACCCTTCCCCCCATTACCAAAGGTCAGTGCCTTTTTTGCTGCCAGTCAGTGTAGATAATACTAATTTAGATGGACCAATGGTCTGACTCAGTACAGGGCAGATTCCCATTGTCCTGAACTTTTTTTTAAGAAAGAAAATGTATATACCACTTACTTAAACCAAATACCTCTAAGCAGTTTACAAAAGACAATCTAAAATAGTCAATAAAAATACAAATAAAATTTCTTTATTTCTTTATCATATTTATATCCCATCTTTCTTCCAAGGAGCTCAAGGTGGTGTACATTGTTGTCCCCCTCTCTATTTTATCCTCACAGCAACCCTGTGAGGTACGTTAGGCTGAGAGACGGTGACTGGCCCAAGGTCACCCACTGTGCTTTAAAGGCTGAATATTTAAAAGTAAACATTAAAAACAAGTTATATTAAAAAATAAAATATTTCTCTCTCTCTTTTTAACATTTCTTTGTAATTTTCTTTTCCTTAATAAAGATTATTTTAATTTAAAAAGTCAGTAATTTTAAGACAATTAAACTTATTTAAATCACATGTTAAGTGATTTATCCTGAACTACATGTTGTTCTGCCTTTGCACTCAGCTCTCAGGAAGAATGAAAGCTGGGAAAGAGAGACTTTGTTTCTGAATTTTTTGGAAGCCCACCGCAAAGTGAAAATGGCAGCACAGTCAGTTTGGTGGGTCATATTGGATTCTTAGGACCCCATCCCCTGGCTGAAATATCTGGTGCCCTGCAGTGGTGGCTGGTGCCCATTGAGACCAGTGGGGCAGAACGCAGGGAGCCCAACAGTAGGTGGCGCCAGTGCCAATAACAGGCAGAGCCAACCAATACTAGTTTTGCCCCATCCGCCTCTCCACTGAGTTCTATAATGACAATAATGAAACGAAGGAGGAGGAAGTGGACAGGCTGGTTGTAAGGAAGAAGGCGGAGAGGTGGGAAGCTGGCTGAAGGCCGAGTGTGTTTGGTGGGACAGTGCCCTTCTTGCCCTAATGGAACTGCCTCTACTGCTGCCTACTACGGACTGTGTGAAACGAGTGTAGAGTTAATGTTCATTTTGTCTTGTCTTTTATCAGATTGATGACACCCAAGTAGTTGATTGGAAAAATCCCAGTGTTTAAAAACCAATGGAATTGTATTTTATCATCTTGTGGATTGTGTCTCAAAGCTGCCGGCTCACGAAAAGGCAAATATGCAACCCTCTTGATCCAAACTGGATATTAAGGATCTTATATAACTCCCTGATTCTAGAGAGGAGTGCTTTGGCATGACCTGGGGGTGTTATTTGAGGATGTCACCCGCCCCGGTGGAACGATCTGATGCTGCTGCCTTTGAAGTTCTGTTTTTGGTTTTGCAAGGGACAGCTGCCCGAGCTGAGATAGGCACACCCTATTTAATCTGGTAATGCACAGATTAAGAGTTGTTTAACCAGAAAGTATTGTTGAAGTCAGCAAAGCTCAGAGGGTCATTCCTTTAGGACAAAGGACTTGAGAGGCCACAAATGAATGATTTCTGACATCTGGATCAAGCAGAAGGCACATAGGTTTTCCACAGTGAAGTGAGTGTGTGGAGGGGAAGAAACCAGGGATGGGAATACCTGTGAGCTAATGAATCTCCCCCAATCTTCCTATCTTTCCTAAACAAGCAAAGGTGCTGTACAGGTTGTAGAAACAGTGTGGTGTAGTAGTTAGAGCAGAGCTTGGAAAAGTTCCTTTTTTGAACTATAACTCCCATCAGCCAAATCCAGTGGCCATGCTGGCTGGGGCTGATGGGAGTTGTAGTTTTAAAAAGTAACTTTTCCAAGCTCTGGGTTAGACTACTTGCCCCTCCACACATCCTTCTTAGTGTGCATTCATGAAGATTTGCTATCAGGGCTGGTTATACTTGATCCCACTTTCAATGCTGTTTGTGCCTGCAAAAGTTCCAGGGTGGACATATTGCTTCATTTCCAATCTGTGCATGTCCTGTAGCTTCCTGCTAAAATCCTGAAATGTTTTATACCACAAACGCCCTGCTTGTTTTTTTCCTGCTGTTGTTTTGCTGTAGACAGGACTGCCCCTCCAGATTGCAATAATGTAATAACTCTGTGAAACCATCGCAGAATGACTAATAAAGCAGAATGATGTGTGGATGGTAGGGATGGAGGAGAAATTTGATTTGGTTCACATTTAAATCTGAATCTATCAGATCAGCAATTTCTAAAACAACTAAACTAAAACACATCCGTCTTTCAAAATTCACACTTATCTGAATTTTACGATGCAGTTCTCCAACCAAGCAATGTTTACAAAAATGCATATATTAGGGAAATGTGTTGTTGTTACGTGCCTTCAAGTCAACTATGACTTATGGTGACCCTATGAATCAGCGACCTCCAAGAGCATCTGTCATGAACCACCCTGTTCAGATCTTGTAAGTTCAGCTCTGTGGCTTCCTTTATGGAATCAATCCATCTCTTGTTTGGCCTTCCTCTTTTTCTACTTCCTTCTGTTTTTCCCAGCATTATTATCTTTTCTAATGAATCATGTCTTCTCATGATGTGTCGAAAGTATGATAACCTCAGTTTCATCATTTTAGCTTCTAGTGATAGTTCTGGTTTAATTTGTTGTAACACCCAATTATTTGTCTTTTTTGCAGTCCATGGTATGCGCAAAGCTCTCCTCCAACACCACATTTCAAATGAGTTGATTTTTCTCTTATCTGCTTTTTTCACTGTCCAACTTTCACATCCATACATAGAGATTGGAAATATCATGGTCTGAATGAGCCTGACTTTAGTGTTCAATGATACATCTTTGCATTTGAGGACCTTTTCTAGTTCTTTCACAGCTGCCCTCCCCAGTCCTAGCCTGATTTCTTGACTATTGTCTCCATTTTAGTTAATGACTGTGCCAAGTTATTGATAATCCTTGACTAGTTCAATGTCCTCGTTGTCAACTTTAAAGTTACATAAATCTTCTGTTGTCATGACTTTAGTCTTCTTGAAATTCAGCTGTAGTCCTGCTTTTGTGCTTTCCTCTTTAACTTTCATCAGCATTCGTTTCAAATCATTACTGGTTTCTGCTAAGAGCATGGTATCATCTGCATATCCTAAATTATTGATATTTCTCCAATTTTCACACCTCCTTCATCTTGGTCCAATCCCACTTTCCGTATGATATGTTCTGCGTATAGATTAAACAAATAGGGTGATAAAATACACCCCTGTCTCACACCCTTTCCGATGGGGAACCAATCATTTTCTCCATATTCTGTCCTAACTAACGACAGATAAATCTGTTAGTTTTGGATTCTCTCTTTTCCCAATCTGAAGTTCAGTTCTCCACATTGCCGCACGAGTTTGCAATTTATTTATTTTTAAAAAACATCCCCAAGAATATTCATCCGGATTTGGGTGTGTCTTTGGGTATCTACGGTTTTGTATGCAATTTTGTCTGATATACACATTTTTGCAATTTCTTCTAATGTGTTATTTTCACCAATACATGCATTTACATGGACATTTTACCCCAGTATATGCATTTTTGTAAGTGTTGTTTGGTTGGACAACTCCATTGCAAAATTCAGAGAAGTATGAATATCAAAGAATTTCACCTCCTGTATCATTTGGGAGAGTGCAACTTAGGTAGGTTTGCCTTTAAATGTCAACTGAATCACATTTCTCCCCCCTTCCTAGCTGCAGTTGGCATTTTGGGTCCGCAACAGGGTAGGCAGTGCGCCCCCTCCTGAGGGTTTGGATCTTTGGCAGCTGGCCAGTGGTGCTGGCCCCTAAGGGTGCAGGCCTGGGTTCTTAGGTAGTCTTCCACCCAGGCACTGACCAGTTGTGGAGCTGCTTGGCTTCCAGAAGAATGCTACATCGTGCACCTTTATAAGGATGTCTACACAGGGCCAGATTAAGCTGAGGAGGGCCCCTAGGCTGATTGGTGTTTGGGCCCCCCTTCTCCTCTTAGGCACGCATGCATGCCATCAACCAAGATGGCGGCAGAGGCTTCAGCCCCTTATGGAAACCTCGACCGCCATCTTGATTGATGGCAAACCGCAAAAAACAGCGGAGAAAAAGGTAAATGAAGCGGGGGGATGGCGGGCGGTTCGGAAGCTCTTGTCCCGTGATCCGCGGCTCCTGTCCTGCTTCTGCGGATCGCAGAAGGAGAGCGGAGGGCCCTCTGTAGCTCCAGGGGCCCTCGGGCCAGTGCCCCACGGGCCTCCAAGAGCTCTGGGCCCCTAGGCTTCAGCCTACTAAGCCTAATGGATAATTTGGCCCTGTGTCTACATTTGTCAGCTGCTTATGTTGCGGATAATTATGTCCATATTAAAATATGTATATAAAAAATCTAACCAGGTGTTTGGCATCCTTTTCATTTGCATTGGCAACATTCATGCTGTATTGGATGTTCTAGGTTAGTCTCCTTTTGTTCTTACAGTTTTTATCAATTCATCTTGTTTTGTTTCTATCCCCGATTGTGTTTTATCATAGAATCATAGAATAGTAGAGTTGGAAGGGGCCTATAAGGCCATCAAGTCCAACCCCTTGTGTTTTAATGTTATGGTAAGCTGTCTTGGGGGCTAGTAATGGCAAAAAGGGTGGGATATCTTATAAACAAGCTAAAGTAATCCTTCCAGAAACCCTCTGCTTTGTGCTGTGGTAATATTGTGTCTACTGACTTCAAACATTGCTGCCGTTGCCTATAATAGATGCGTCTGTTTTATCATTGATAGATGATGTTAGGGTTTTTTTTCATTCGCTGTAAACCACCTTGAGATTTGAAGATACATATTCCTAGAGATAATCAGGACCCAAGATGTTTAGGGCTTTAAAGGTAAGAACCAATACTTTGCATTGGATCCAGAAACAAACTGGCAATCCACTGCAGTTATTTTTTAAAACAGGTGATTTACGAGAATATCAATCCACACCTATTAAAATGTCATCTGTAAGGGCATGTATTCAGCATGCAAAATTGTACAGCTGGGGAGGGGAGGAGTCTCCATGTCTTTGGGGCTCAAGGTGTCTAGAATCATTAATCTATCCTCTGGATCAAAGGGTTCTAACTTGCAAGGATGCTCATAATCAAAGGGCGATGCAAAGGCTTTGCAAAAGGATTTGGAATGGCTTTGGATAATACCAAAGATTGCCCGTTGTATTCCTGATGAGTACGGCCCATCCCTTCGGATCCTCCTTATTGAAGCAAGCTAACATTGTTGTGCTGCTTAAGGATGAGAACAAAAGGGGAGGGGGATTATGATTATTATGATTATTATTATGATTGTTGTTGTTGCTGTTGTTATTATTATTTATTGCACTTGTATACTGCCCGATAGCCGAAGCTCTCTGGGCGGTTTACAGCAATCAAAAACATTAAGACAAATACACAATTTAAAAACATATTTTAAAAACAACTTAAAACACAATTTTAAAATTCAAAACAATATAAAAACAATTTAAAAACACATGCTAAAATGCCTGGGAGAAGAGGAAAGTCTTGACCTGGCACCGAAAAGATAACAGTGTTGGCGCCAGGCGCACCTCATCAAGGACATCATTCCATAATTTGGGGGCCACCACTGAGAAAGCCCTCTCCCTTGTTGCCATCCTCTGAGCTTCCCTTGGAGTAGGCACCCAGAGGAGGGGGATAAGACAAATCCATATTATTTGTTTCCAGGAGAAGTCATCAAAATATATGTTGCCCTTGGATGATCCCGTATGCTCTAACTGTATTGGGCTAGGGCATCTCCCCTCTACCCATCCACTCCAAACACTCACGAACAAAAGGCAGCACAGAGGAACATAGCAAGCTGCCTTATACTGAGTCAAACCATTGGTGCAACTAGCTCAGTATTGTCCACACTGACTGGCAGCAACTGTCCAGGGTTTCAGGCAGGGACCCTCTGCCAGCACTACCTGGAGATGCTGAGGATTGAACCTGGGACCTTCTGCATAAAAGGCATGCTGAATACATTATTGTTAAGATTATATAAATATATGAGGAAGCTGTATTGCAGCTCTTATGACTACTCTCATAGGGAGCTCAGTACCAAGTAAAGAAGTACTTGGTTCACTAAAATTGGGATCAGAAAGGGGAAGTCTGGATGAGGAAACATTCTGAAAATGGACATGGACTGCCTTCAAGTCGATCCCGACTTATGGTGACCCTATGAATAGGGTTTTCATGGTAAGCTGCATTCAGAGGTGGTTTTACCATTGCCTTCCTCTGAGGCTGAGAGGCAGTGACTGGCCCAAGGTCACCCAGTGAGCTTCATGGCTGTGTGGGGATTCGAACTCTGGTCTCCCAGGTCGTAGTCCAACACTCTATCCACTACGCCACACTGCCTCTCTGAAAACATTCCAAATGATATATTTTAGTTCTCATTGGCACTCTTACCATAAAATCTACTGAATAAGCTCTTCTTGCTTATTTTTTTTTAATAATGTTTTTATTGGTTTTGGGTAGAACAGAATACAAAACAAGAATAACTCATGCAACAATGAGAGAAAATAGCGCAGTGGACAATAGGAGTTATTGTACCTATAATGCTCTAGGGAGGTAAGCATATATTAAATGGTTATTGTCCTGAATTGTTTTCCAGATAATTATCCCAATGTGGACCGCCAAATCTGACCATGCGAGGTTGGAGGCTTGCAAGCCCCATCACTAGCAAAAACAATAAAGCTATTCCATTGTTCATAGAACTTGTCTGCATCTGTTCCTTGTTTCATTGCTTTTGAACTATGTGTTAGTTTTTCCATAAGTGCTAATTTCCATATTTCCTGATACCATTTATGAATCCTATGTGGGTCAAGTGTTTTCCAGGAAGCAGCTATCACCAGTTGTGCTGCTATAAGAAGAAAGTCTGTCAATGTTTTGTGTATGATTTTATTGTTGGCTTCATCAGCGATAAGTAACAGAGCCAGAGATGGGTCTAAATGAAGGGATTGATTGGTAATCTTGTTGATTTCATTAAATACATTCTCCCAAAAGGGAACAATCAGCACGCAAGACCGCCACATATGATAAAATGTACCTTGCTCCACACACCCTCTCCAACACAAGGGGGAGAGCTTGTTATTGATTCTGTGTAGGGTATATTATTATCAACATCTACAGCCTTACTACCCTAAACACACCCAATCTTGTTTTATCTCGGAAGCTAAGCAGGGTCAGGCCTGGTTAGTACTTGAATGGGAGACCGCCTGGGAATCCCAGGTGCCGTAGGCTTAGAGGAAGGCAATGGTAAACCACCTCTGAATACCTCTTACCAGGAAAACCCTATGAATATATCCAACAAAGATTCATAGGGTCGCCATAAGTCGTAATCAACTTGAAGTCATATAACAATAACAATTATTATCAACACTGTCACTTTTATCAATATTCACTATAGGCAAAAAACCTTGCAGTTTAAGAATGCACCTATAGCCCACAGCTATTTCTATCAAACTTTAAAAAGCAGGGAAATTGGGCAGCTATAGTGAATGCACCTGGGGAGCAGGAGACCTGACCTCCTCTTTGAGATATTGGACTGCCCTACAAATCGGTCAAAATGCAAACACCATTTGGGTTGGTCTTTCACAGTCCAATCCACTTCCTGTGTAGCTTGGAAGAATTTGGTAACATGTGCCTCTGAGCATATGGTGAGTGGTGGCAACACCTGCCATCTCCAAAGATAGAGAATTATATTTTTGTATGTTTGCTGGTGTTCTTGTTACTTTGCTTCTTTCCTGTCTTACTAATGTTTGTACAGAGAATCTAAACTAGAAAATTTTATTTTCCTCATTATTCATCCCAGAAATCTGTGTCAAATTTATTTTTATTAAATAAAAACCCTGGAGAGTTGCTGCCAGTCAGTACAGACAGTACTGAGCAAGATGGACTGATAGTCTGACTCAGGATAAGGCAGCTTCCTGTGTTCCCAGATTTCTAACTTATTGTAATTGACACACACTCAGCTACTGCCAGTCTCCTTTTGTCTCTTGCTCGCCTCTGCTTTGGGGCTTTCTGCCATCCCATTCCTGCACCTGGAATGATTTCCCCATCAGTAATCATCAAGCCACTTTGGGCCCTTCCACACATTATGTGGCAATAATCAGAAAAGTTACTTTTTTGAACTACAACTCCCATCAGCCCAATCCAGTGGCCATGCTGGCTGGGGTTGATGGGAGGTGTAGTTCAAAAAAGTAACTTTTCCAAGCTTTGGCAATAATGCTGGACTTGTTCTCAAATGTACACTCAACAGGGAACTGCAGCTGACTCTGGCCTCTGATATATGTACCAAGACATTTTCCAAATGCTGCAGACATTTCCAGAGACAGTTTTTTTTCCTCACTCACATGTAGGGATGGGGGACAAATTCGATTCAGTTTGCATTTAAAGGCAAATATATCAAATCCACACATTCTAAAACAATACAAGAACTGAAACACAGACATCCTTTGAAATTTGCACTCACCCAAATTTTGCGAAGCAGTTCTCCAACCAATGTTTACAAAAATGCATATATTAAAGGAAAACGTCCATGAAAATGAATACATGAGTGAAAATAACATAGAAAGTTGCATTATGTTATAGAAGATTGCTTGCAAAAATGTGTATATTTGTCAAAACTGCAATTTACTGGGGGAAATGCACGCTAAAATGAATTTTCATGAGGATTTTTTCCAAAACTGCAAATTGCCGTGGAAATATGGAGAACTGAATTAAAGATTTGAAAACTGAGAAAGTGAGAGAACCAAATGGCGACATCCTTCCATCCCTACTCACAGAGCTGGAGCACTGATCTCAAAACAGCATGTGCCCTTTATAATCCTAGAAAAAGGGTTGCTACGTGTCCTGCTTTAGATCCATCTGCACTATACAAGTAAAGCAGCATTATCCCACTTTAAACAGTCATGGCTTCCCCCAAAGGATCCTGGGAACTGTAGTTTCTTAAGGGTGCTGATAGTTGTTAGGAGACCCCTATTTCCTGCACAGAGCTACAATGCTCAGATTTCCCTAGGAAGAGAGATTGATTGTCAAACCACTCCAGAACTGTAGCTGTCTGAGAGGAATAGGGATCTCCTCTCAAGTCTCAGCACCGTTCACAAACAACAGTTCCCAGGATTCTTTGGGGGAAACCATGATAGCGCAGATGGAGCCTCAGACAGGACAGTCCCTTATCTGAAGGCATCCTGTATCTTGGGTGGGGAAGCTTTTTTCAGTCCAAGGGCTGCTTTTCCTTCTGGGCAACCTTCAGAGGGCCAGATGTGAGTGCTGGGCAGACATGGCTGGAGCAAGGAATGTACATTTTATCTCTGTGCACATGGTTCCACGTACTCCTGCGCTCTTCCCTATCTTCCACCCAGAGAAGCAAGAGTCATGATCAGAATTCAAGGCCACATTCCAGCCAGGCAGAAACACTCGAGGAATGGTCGGTTGGAAGGGGGTTGGCCTGGGGAGAATCCTGAAGGCCAGACAAAGAAGCCTGGAAGGCTGCCTTCAAGGCCCTGGCCTGAGGTTCTCCACCCTTGCACTCTCTGAAGGGATACCGGTGTAGGTCTGGTTTATGGTTTACAAGCCATAAGAAGAGAGAGCAGGGGTCTCAAAGTTGCCCATCAACAGTGAGCACCTGATAGGGATGGGTGAGAATCTCGATTCAGTTCGCATTTCAAGCAATTGAATTTATCAAATTCACAATTTCTGAGACAAGATGAGAAACGAAACACAGCCATCCTTTGAAATTCTCATTTATTAGAATGTTGGGGTGCAGTTCACCAACAAAACAACATTTACAAAAATGCAGACATTAGAGAAAAGGGTGCATAAAAATGAGTGAAAATAACATGCAAAAAGGCATGGATGAGAAATGGCTTGCGAAAATGTGTACCTTTGTCAAAACTGCCTACAAAGGTGTGTTTGTTTGGAGAAATTCGCGCTAAAATTGTGGCGAATTTTCATGAGGATTTTTTTTTTTAAAAAAAATTGCAGATCACTGTAGAAATGTAGAGAACTGAATTTAACATTGGAAAAATGAGAAAGTGAGGGAACTGAAACAGACATCCCAAGCTCCTGATCAGGCACACAACTAATCTAGGGCTGTATTCAACTAAGTCCAACTGAAAGCAGACCCATTGAAATGAATGAACTTTAGTCATATGCATTAATTTCAATGGGTTTACGCTGAGTAGGACTAGCACTGAATTCCACTCTTAGGCCACATTCACACCATACATTTATTCCACTTTAAACAGGCATGGCTACCCCCAGAGGATCCCGGAAACTGCATTCTGTTAAGGGTGCTGAGAATTGTTAGGAGAGCCCTCTTCCCCTCACAGACTTACAATTGTCAGAGTGGTTTAACGGTCAGTCCGTCTTCCCAAGGAACTCTGAGAAATGTAGCTCTATGAGGGGAATAGGGATCTCCTAACAAGTCCCAGCACCCTTCACAAACTACACTTCCCAGGATTCTTTGAGGGAAGCCATGACTATTTTAAAGTAGAAGAATAGTGGAATAAATGCATGGTGTCAATGTGGCCTTAGACACAGTCTTCCCTACTTTGGTGAGTTGTATTGCCTTTCTGTTTAAGTTTTAGCAATCTTGCTTGCTTGTTTGTTTCTTATATTTATATCCCACCTTTACTCCAAGGAGCTCAAGGTGGCATACATGGTTCTCCTCCCTCTCCATTTTATTTTCACAAATAAAAGGAAGGGTAGGCTGAGAGGCAGTGAAAGGCCCAAGGTCACTCAGCAAGCTTCATGGCTGAGTGGGGATTTGAGCCCTGGTCTCCCAGGTCCTATTCCAATACTCTAACCACTACACCACACTGCCTCTCTATTTGTATCTCTACATATAAATTAGCAAATTTGCCCTCCACTTTTGGATTGATTTCCTCCTTTTCGGCAAGTAGCCGTATCACCTAGACACCCCTCCCCCATAGCTCTTTTAGCACATGCTCAGAGACCCTCTCTTCTTTAGCATTGCTTCAGCTGTTCCAGAGTTATGCTTGGTAGTGGGAAACCAAGCTTCCAGGGCTGAGCTGCAGCTCAAATTCAGGTTTGGGATTACTCGACGATGAAGTAGTCTTGATCAACAAAAGATTGCATGCAAAAAAAAAATCATACCAATGGGCCAAGGTAATGGAGAAATTAATGTCATTTCCCGGCTAGTCTAGTTTATGTAGCATTCATAACATCTTAGACAAATAAGCATGAGCAAGAGAGGAAGAATTTGTGGTTTGGAAAAGAGGCCAGGGTTTGTACCCCTCTTCTAAGGTCATATATTCGGATCCACCCTCCCCCCATGAAAACCATGAAAGTGTTTCGTTGTAGATTTTGAGTTCAGAAATCAGCTCTGCTGTTTATCAGGAGTTGTCAGGGTGATGCTTGGAGTTCCAAGCAATATTACGAAGGTGGAGTGGCAAGTTTGCAATAAGGAGAAAGGAAGAAACTGTATTGTTCTAACCCAGTGGTAGGCAGTCTTCAGTTGACTCGGGCCGCATCTGAGCTAGACATTTAAAGCAGAATCATGCCACTAAACAGTCATGGTTCCCCCAAAGAATCCTGGGAACTGTAGTTTGTTAAGGGTGCTGAGTGTTGTTAGAAGACCTCTATCCCCCATACAATTCTCAGAGTGGTTTATCAATCAATCCCTTTTCCCAGGGAACATTGGGAATTATAGCTCTGTGAGGGGAACAGGGGTCTCCTAACAATTCTCAGCACCCTTAACAAACTACAGCTCCCAGGTTTCTTCGGGGAAGCCACGACTGTTTACAGGGGCATAATACTGCTTTAAATGTATAGTGATGATGGGGCCTTAATTTGATGTAGCCCTAGGCTTAATTCCATCCAGGTGGAGAGGGAGGGAGGGGCGTCCCTGCTCACGTCTGACTGTGGCTCTGCCCACTGTCCACTGCGGCCCCCGACAGGTCACATCTGAAAGAATGTGGCCCCTAACAAAACACAAATGGTTTCCCATTCCTGTTCTAGACTAGAACCTTGTCATGGGCAAAGGAAAATAAGTTAATGATGTGAGATGGAGGACATCTCCTGATGGCCCCAGATCTCTTGAACAGAACAAAGTGGTAGGAATTTTATGACCGCTTCACATTGAAGGTGGGCAATTCCACTTTTGGAGCTATCCGAGCTTTGCCAGGCTTTTTATTTGCAGTGTGCGCGCGCACACACACGCACACACACACACACACACGACACATAGGGGGAGGATCCTGTGATGTCATTGATACTGTGTTAACTCTTAAAAGATAAAAATCTAATATTATCCAGCATCGGTCTAGGGATATTGCCTAGTGATGAAGGGGTGGAAGCAGAGCTGCGATGGGAGAGGCAAATTGCAGTGGCAGGGGTGGGGGAGAAATCAGGACAAAACTAGGTTATCATGATTGTTGCTTCATTTTCAATTGAGTTTTCGCCACTGGACATTTGGGGAACCATTGATGAAATACAAAGCCTTCAACTCTTGGGCACTCTTGCTGGAATCACAGGTGGGAAGAGTGCTGTTGTGCTCACGTCCTGCTTTCAGGGTTGCCTTTGCCCTGATCCAGCAGGGTTCCTATGCACCCTCTTAGGCTGCAAGCCTAGGCACATTTATTTGGGAGTAAGGCTCATTGAATAAACTGGAACTAACTGCCAAGTGAATGTGCAAAGGACTGCATTTTAATGAGCAATATTTTCTTTTTAAAAAGAGTTATTTTTATAATATAGATTAAAAAATAATAATAATGAATAATATTGCTGTAAAAAGATACTTGTCTTGAAGGTAGCAATGCCTTTGTGAGCGGCACTCCAGAGCAGAATGTTGTTCCCCTATTTCTACCATCTGGGGAGAAAAATCTGTCTGTGTTTATGTGATCTGGAAGAGAACATGTCAGACCAGAAGGTTAATTGTACCTCTTAATTTTTCCCTGAGGGAGAACCTACACATTTCAGATGTGTTGGAAATCAGCTCAGCAGTAAATTATTTTCTGCACCCGGTGTGGGCCTTGTGCATGGATCCATGACTGCCAGCTTGGAAACTGCACGATCTTTCGATAGACTTCTTTTATTCAGTTAATTTCAGTAGCTTATAATGGAGGGGCCCGATCTAAGTGATAAAGCGCGTGCTTTGCAAGCAGGAAGTTCCAGGTTTAGTCTCTGGCATCTCCAGTTGATAGGGATCACTCAAGAAACAGGTGATGGGAATGACCTCTTGTGGAGACTCTATGAGTTGCTGTCAGTCTGAGAAGGCAGTGGAGAGATCACTTCACCTGGTATAAGGCAGCTTCCTATGAAGCCAGATTTCAGCTGAACATCAGGAATAACTTCCTAACTGTTAGAGCAGTATGACAATCAGGGCCGGCTCCAGGCATGCTGGAGCCCTTGGGCATCAGCTTGCCCTGGGCCCCGGCGTGTGCGCACACGTGCGCACTCATGCACACACACCCCATGCCCCCCACCTGTCTCCTGTCTTTTACCATTGCCCTTAACGAAGATGGCGGCTGTGGTTTCCCTAAGGGGGTGACGCCTCCACCGCCATCTTTGTTGATGGCACGCGTGCGTGCTACGCGCACACATCTCTGCCATCAACTAAGATGGTGGCAGGGGCTTCAGTACCTTAGGGAAACTACGGCCGCAATCTTCACTAAGGGCAATGCTAAAAGGCAGGAGACAGATAGGTGGGACGAGGGAATGGCAGGCAGGCGGAAGCTCCTGCTCTGTGATCCGCAGCTGTTTCCTCGGATCGCAGAAGGGGAGCAGATTGTGGAAGGGGAGCGGAGGGGCTGCTGAGGGCCCCCCTGTAGCTCCAGGGGGCCCAGGCCAGTGCCCCACCTGGTCGCCTTTTAGAACCAGCCCTGATGACAATGGAACCAATGACCTAGGGAGGCAGTGGGCTCTCCAACACTGGAGGCATTCAAGAGGCAGGTGGACAGCCACCTGTTGGGTATGCTTTAAGCTGGATTCCTGTACTGAGCTGGGGGTTAGACTTGATGGCCTCAGAAGCCCCTTCCAACTGTACTATTCTATGATTCTACCCTGTTCTTCCTCTCAGGACTTAACAGCCGTTTCCACACAGGTATCTTCCTGGTAGCCTCCCATTCAGGACCAGGTTCATGTTGATTCAGCAGTTAAATGAGAGTTTTGGTTCAACTCAGCAGTCTGCATATCCCTGCAAACAGGCCTAAATATGTGCTGCTGACATAAACGCCGATCCTTCCCCTGCTGACCTCTTCCTCCACTTCTCTCTCCTTCCTCTGTTGTCTCCCTTGCATTAGGAACCTAGGAAACTGCCTTTTATTGAGTCAGTCCCTTTGTCCATCCAGCTCAGTATTGTCTACACTGACTGGCAACAGCTCTGCACTGTTTGGGGCAGGGATCTCTCCCAGCCCTACTTGGAGATGCCAGGGGTTGAGCATGGGACCTTCTGCATGCAAAGCAAATGCTGTACAACTGAGCTATGGCCCTTCCACATGAGAAGGAACGTGGAAAGGTGCTTCATACCGAGTTAGACCATTGGTCCTTCTAGCTCAGTATTGTCTGCACTGACTGGCAGCAGCTCTCCAGGGTTTCTGGCAGGGGTCTCTCCCAGGCCTAGCTGAAGATGCTGGGGGTTGAACCTGGGACCTTCTGCGTGCAAAACAGATGCTCTGCCACTGAGCTATGGCAACTTTCAACAAGTAAATTCCTCGGGGCCGGGATCTATCCTCTTCTACTGTGTTAAGTGCCATGTACACTGATGTCACTGTCCTTGTTACGCTAATACTGAACTCATTCTCCAAGTGCCAGTCCTTCTACAACAAAAAAAACCCATCCCATAAGAGGAAGGCATTTCCAGGCTTGAGGCAACCCCACGGTTTGCAGAAGTACTAATGAAAATTTTTCTTTTTTAGAAACCTCTAAGAGGAGGAAACTCCTTCCCCCTCCCCCAAACAAAATAGCCCGCAAGGACTGCCATGCTCAGTGTGGACATGGAATTCTGAGTGCCATGGTGGAGGGCATGGCTGGGTGGAACCTCACTCCACTCTGCAACATTTTGTTGCAGGTCCCACTTAGTTTATTTAATTATTTTATTTATTTAATTAGTGTCTTTTATTGTTTAATTATTAATTATTAAATAATTGTTGTAAACCGCCCAGAGAGCTTCAGCTATGGGGCGGTATACAAACGTAATAAATTAAATTAAATTATTTATTTACTATTACATTTATATCCCACCTTTTATCCAAGGAGCTCAAGGTGGCATACAAACATGGTTCTCCCCCTCCCAATTTTATCCTCACAGCAATCCTGTGAGGCAAGAGGAGATTTGAACCCTGGTCTCTCAGTTCCCAGTCCAACACTCAACCACTACACCACACTGGCTGTCAATTAAATCATCCTCATGTGTTTTTTGACTTGAGGAAGCCTGGTGCTTCGCTGCCACTGCCACAAGGTCTCTGGAAGAAACTCCCCTGTGATATAGGTCCCCTTCAATGTGCATCTCCAAGCAGTGTATTCTAAACTACACTTTTTTGGTTCAAACAGGGTGGTGGAGACAGTGGTAAAGCCCAAGGCTTGGTCAGTGAAATGAGCATGTAGCTCAGGGTACACCCCAGAATCCTCTGCAATGCTCATCTGATGAATCTATGGCCCCATCCGCACTATACATTTAAAGCAGTAGCATACCACTTTAAACAGTCACAGCTTTCCCCGAAAGAATCCTGGGAACTGTAGTTTGTGAAGGGTGCTGAGAGTTGTTAGGAGACCCCAGGAAGAGAGATTAATTGTTAAAACACTCTGGGAATTATTTTATTTGTTGATTATTGCATTTATATCTTGACTTTCCTCCAAAGACCTCAAGGTGGCGTACAAACAAGATTCTCCTGATTTTTCCTTACAACAGCCTTGTGAGGTAGGTGAAGCTGAGAGGCAGTGCCAGGCCCAAGGTCACCCAGCGAGCTTCAGGATTCTTTGGGGGAAGGCTTGTCTGTTTAAAATGCCATAATACTGCTTTAAATGTAAACTGCACATGGGGTCTGTGTGAAACCTGCCACTTAAAGGGAGAAGCTTTGACAACTACTGCTTTGAACCATCCTCTGAGCTGTGTGACCCAAATGCTGTCATTGCACACCTGAGCCAATGTGTGACCATGTACAATTCATAAGAATCATGGCTCTCAATGTTCACTCCTTGCATAATGCATAGTGGTCTGCTTCGATTTCTAAAGTTATGCGCTGGGAGCACAGAGGAAAGCTAATACAAGCCAGACAGCAGAACCAAATGGATCCAGTTGATTCTTTAGTTACTTGTCATGGCTTGGCATGCGCAGCAGTGTTCATGACCTGCTGCTCCCACGCATGCATGCTCTCTTACATTCCTTCACTTGCATGTTTACATTTGCCAGCCCTGCCGCTGTGCCTGGTAGTCGCTGCTGCCTCCTCCCCCTCCTCCCCCTCTCTAAAGGAGGAATGTGTGGGAGAGGTTATTTGGGGACATCATTCCGGGTGACCTTATGTTATATTTTGAAAGGAACTAAGCAAGGGGAAATTGGACTGCATGCTTCAGAGAGGAAGGGTTATTAAGAAGGGGGACAACTGAACTCCTGAGGTGCTGATTCCGGGGGCTGCATTTTCACACTCTCTTATCTGCTGAATACAGGTACTGCAAAATATACACTTGAAGCTTGCAGCTAAATAATTGGTGAATTATTTTAACTCAGTATGTAACATTGCTGGTCCTACCTCCCCCTCACTTATTAACCCTTGTTTCACTTCCCTACCTCCTCTGCCTTTTTCATTAAGGCCTTTTCTTCTTCACCCTCTTTTCCTTTGGGTCCCTTTCCCTCAGTTCATTGCCTGCTCTGAACCCTTGCATCAACCACTTAGATTCTAGGCTCCCAGGCTCTTAGTTTATTTAAAGGAATCTCTTTCAAGTCCTGATCTGCCCCACAAAGCAATTGCCCTCAGGGAGTGCAGGAGGATAACCTTAGCCAAACTGATAACTTCCCTCACCCTCACAGAAAATGGTTGCAGATATCCCAAAGCACATAGAATGTTCGCAACATTCCAGTCCATGCCATCACAGCAGCTCAGGCAATCATTGTTAGAGGATTTCCTGCCAAAACTCTATTTTAAAAAAACACAAAACCCTGTTTTTTCTTAGGTGTGGCTTCAGCTCCATATAGCTTGACTTAGGGAAGTCACTTTGGATTTCATTGCTGCCTTTCTTAGCAAGTGTGCCTTGGCTTGCTTGTTGGAGTCATCTGAAACTAAATGCTCAGTAAAGAGCAATAGGTCATCCCCAGAGTATAATACAATGGTCCACACCATACATGTGAAGCACATGACTTCCCCCAAAGATTCATGGGAACTGTAGTTTGTTAAGGGTGCTGGGAATTTCTGTCTCTGTGAGGGGAAAACAGTTCACAGAATTCTTTGGGGGAAATTATGTGCTTTCAATGTGCATTGAATATGTTTTAAACGCATATTTAAAATCTGCCCCACCTCTCTCTAGTGTTTGCTACCATACCTATTAGGGTTGCCAGGCTCAGCGCCTGAGATTGATCCTGTATCTTTAGGAGAAGAGAAAGTCAGCCAAGTGCAAGTGTTCTTGCAACCCTGTAATGGGAAAAACCACAAGGTGGAATTCTCCCTTCCCCCTGCACAACTTTTAAAGATACAGAAGACCTCTTGGTATTTCACCTTGTGGTTTTCCCCATTACAGTGTTGCAAGAAAACCTGCACTTGGCTGAATTTCCTCTTCTCTTAAAGATACAGAAACATTCTCAGGCCCTGAGCCTGGCAACCCTAGTACCTATGCTTGCCCCATTCTGATTCCTTGGGGTTGGCTTTTAGGCCTGTCACCAACAGGCAGCCAGGTTGGACACTGAGAGGGGCCCCTGCTGCTGGTGCTGGACAGGTGTATCTCCCACTCAGTGATCCATGCTAGCATAGGATTGCAGACTGTGTGCCCCATGACCTGATGCTGGCACAGATCATAGAGTGGGAGCCACCATCCCAGGCAACCCCCCTCCCACAGGCTGGCTGTGCCACTTCCCACATCACACTGCTGCCGCTGCCAGGGGCATAAATACGCCCAGTCACATCAATGCATTGGCATGCCATCCGCACTTGCTTAATATCACCCAAGATGGCAGCAGGGACATCAGCACGCTCCTGATGCCATTTTGAGTGATGGCAGGCACAGAAGTGCAGTGATGCAGCCAGGCCAATTTAAGCCTCCGGTGGCACCGGCAGGAGTGCTGGCATGTTACTGCTGCTGCTGCCTCCGGGGCCCGCTGCAGTCTGGTGCCAGCCCTGTCTGTTTTGGCCCTTCTGTGCCAGTTAGAACCATAGCAGGCAGCAGAGCATTGCTGGCTCTTAGCTACGATAACTGTGAAGGAATTGGACTTCACTGCCCTGGACTGTTAATATGGGTTATGGCTTTTTAAGGGATGCTAGGTATCATATAGGGAGTGCATGCTTGTACTTGTCTGTCTGTTTAGGGCGTTATAGGGTTAACCTGCCAAAATCACCTGCCTTGGCTGATCTCGTAAGTTGGCCTGGGGCCACAACTATCAAGGCTCTGTGTCCACTACTGCCTATGTGGGGAAAGTCACATCTCAGTGTAGACCATGCATGACTCCCTGTGACCTACTGGGGTGGGGACATATGATTGACAGGGAGAGGCATTATCAAGGACTTCCTTTTCCTGGAGCTTTTTTAGAACAAGGTGGGCTCTCATTGTGATAAGGAGCCTGGGAGATAGGCAGAGGTTTCCTGAGCCTGGCCTCAAGGACCAAAGGGCTATGTGTTGTGCAAGGAATCCTACTAAGAGCCTGGTGAGTTCAGGGACCATTTTGACTAAGGCAAGCGGACTGCATTTCTCCAGTTTTATTTGGTTTTGCTCCAAAGGGAAACATACTGATTCTCTGTAAAAAAAAAAAAGTTTTGAATTGGATATCTTTCCTCATATTTTTCTTTCTGTTTTAGTAATTCTTTGTTTTATAAACCTGCTGGCATCTCTGTTTTCAGCACTGATGCTTCAAGGGGCTTCAGGGAAATTTGGAGGCTGTTGAATAAGGGGCAACCTATCATCAACTCACACACACCCCATTTGATGACAGCAAGCTTGTAAAGGTGAGTGGAAGGGTGCAAAGCGAGGGGTACACTCTCTTGTGGCCAGATCTTCCAGAGAGGCTGGGTGTAGCCGTCACAGTAACAATATAAAGCAAAGCCTCCATGTGCTGAAAGCCAAAGCCTAAAGTCTGCACTTGATGCTAAATCGTAGCTCACCAGCACCTGTGCAGCAGGGCAAGCAGGAAGGAGCCAATCAGGCTCTCCTGCTTGACACTGGCCAGGTGCCATAACCGCAGAAGCTCTGCCTGGGGATTCAGGGGCGGAGTTTGAGAGCAAATCAGAGGGCATCCGAAGGGCCAACAGGTGGATTCCCTGGTAACAGCATCCTTGCCCAATGCTACACCAGCCTCTGATATTGGTTGTAATCAATAAAGTTGTGACCCTGTTTAACCCATTCTTTGGCTCAGCATGTTTTGTGCTCCTGATCCTCTCGCTTTTGTGCATGAGGTCTACATATATTACTCCAGGTTGTGTGCATCCTTTTTTTAAAAAACAAACAAACAAAAAATACAATTGTAAATAGCAGTTGCATAGGCCCCAAATCGAGGTCAAGTCGATAGTGCATGGGAAAGGGGATTTTATGATTTCCTTTAATACCCCAACCCTAAAATGTTGGATTCTGTTCTATCAATGTCATGATCTCTCACTGACTGAAGACTTTGGGGAGCAAGCAGGATTCCCTGTCATCAGTCCTGGAGACCCAAAGAGTCTGGGGAGAACATCACCAGGGCCACCTTTGGAGGAATCGCTCCAAGGGCTCCAAGGGTGGGTTCCAGTCCAATTGCCAATAGAACAGCCCAGGGTGGAATCAGTGAGTGGTCAAGCTACTCCCCCAGCCCTTGACAGCTCAGGTGCTTGAAGGTCCAAGCCATGTCAACAATGAAGCTCCTGAAAGCCCAAAGTCACTCTGGAGTAAAGGGCTCCTTATGAATAAGGACTACTGCATCCAGTTCTGGACACCACACTTCAAGAAGGATGCAGACAAACTGGAACAGGTTGAGAGGAGGGCAACAAAGATATTCAGGAGACTGGAAACAAAGCCCTATGAGGAGAGACTGAAAGAACTGGGAACGTTTAGCTTTGACTGAGGGGAGATATGATAGCACTCTTCAAGTACTTGAAAGGTTATCACACAGAGGAGGGCCAGGGTCTCGTCTCGATCATCCCAGAGTGCAGGACATGGAATAATGGGCTCACAGGAAGCCAGATTTTGGTTGAACATCAGGAAAACCTTCTAACTGTTAGAGCAGTACAACAATGGAACCAATGACCTAGGGAGGTGGAGAGCTTTCCAGCACTGGAGATGTTCAAGAGACAGCAGGACAGCCACTTGTTGGGTGCTCTTTAAGTTGGATTCCTGCATTGAGCAGGGGGTTGGACTTGATGGCCTTATAGGCCCCCTCCAACTCTATGATTCTATAAGCAAAGGCACTTCTTGAGAGGAAGGCTCCCATAACAAGCTTAAACACTTGCGGCTGGAATTGATGTGGCCTCGGAGGCCAGGCTATTTAAGCCCTTAGTTTGAGCCTCCCACTTGCTGGAACAACATAGGTCATCCAGCTCTCTGATGCTGACTCCTTTGACTTGATGGGCGTTGTAGTTCAGCAACACATGGAGGGCACCATGTTGGTTCCCCCCTGATCGACTAGTACTTATCCAGTCAGCATACATTGTTAACTCAGCTGTGTTTGGCTTGGTGGTACACATATTGTGTGGGCCAGGTCTAGAAGTTCACCTACACATCATCAGTGTAATTTAACAAATATGATTACATTATACTGAGAAAGAATAAATTGATTCCTGGATGGGTATCCTTTTTTCTTGCCATTCACTTGACCTGAACTGGTCGAGGGGCAGTGAAACTTTAGCTAAGAGGTGTGAGCAAGATGAACTCTTTGCCTCCCATTTTATCCTCATTATCATTAAAACCATTCAGTTATCCACCCAGCTTTCTGCTCAGACATTAAAATATGCTGGCATGTCTTTGATCTCATTGTTTCAAGCACCATTACTAAAAACAGAACTTACCAAATGGTAACAGTTTCATTTCCTTTTATGCTCGCATCCTTACGTGCTACAGTACTAGGGTTGCCAGGTTCAGGGCCTGATCCTGATCCTGTATGCTTAGGAGAAGAGAAAGTCAGTCAAGTGCAAGTGTTCTTGCAAAAGTGTAATGGGAAAAACCACAAGGTGGAATTCTCCCTTCCCCCTGCACAACTTTTGAAGATACAGAAGATCTCTTGGAGGCCGGGCCTGTTGCAAGAACACCTGCACTTGGCTGACATTCTATTCTCCTAAAGATACAGGATCAGTCTCAGGCCCTGAGCCTGGCAACCCTATACAATACAGTATTGTGAATGTGCAGTCTGCATTCATATCATGTTATCCTATCTTATGTGGGATGGGGAAGCTGAAGGAAAGCTCAGGTTTTCTTCGAGGTTGCGGAGATGTCTGTTTCTTTCTCCACTTTTCCCATCTATCCAAATCAGTATGTGTAGAATGCACTTGCCCTGCACATCTAGGCAGCTGCAGTCATGTACATATGAGACCATGCACATTCCACAATTCTGTGATTGTAGAATTGGCACAGTGAGGGCCATAACTCAGTGGTGGAGCACATGCTTTGCATGCAGAACACAGCTGAATGTTGGAAGATTCAGGACAGACAAAAGGAAAATACTTCTCCCCACAGTGCATAGTAGGGTTGCCAGGTTCAGGGCCTGAGACTGATCCTGTATGGTTAGGAGAAGAGAAAGCCCAGCTACGCCCCTATCTGGACAGGGATGACCTCGCCTCAGTTGTTCATGCTCTGGTAACTTCTAGGCTGGATTACTGTAATGCGCTCTACGTAGGGCTGCCCTTGAAGACAGTTCAGAAGCTTCAGCTAGTGCAAAACGCAGCAGCCAGACTGCTGACGAGGACCAGCCGGTCAGCACATATAACACCTGTTCTGGCCCGTTTGCACTGGCTACCTATTTGTTTCCGAGCCAGATTCAAGGTGCTGGTTTTGACCTATAAAGCCTTATTTATTTATTTATTTATTTAATTTAATTTAATTTAATTTAATTTAATTTAATTTAATTTAATTTAATTTAATTTAATTTAATTTAATTTAATTTATATATATATATATATATCAGGAAGGCTGTTCCACAGTTCAGGGGCCACCACAGAAAAGGCCCTGGTTCTAGTCACCACCCTCCGAGCTTCTCGATGGGATGGCACCCGGAGGAGGGCCTTAGATGTTGAGCGCAGTGTCCGGGTAGGGTCATATTGGGAGAGGCGTTCCACCAGGTATTGCGGTCCCATGCCGTGTAGGGCTTTATAGGTCAAAACCAGCACTTTGAATCTAGCCCGGAAACAAATAGGAAGCCAGTGCAGACGGGCCAGAACAGGTGTTATATGAGCGGACCTTCTGGTCCGCGTCAGCAGTCTGGCCGCTGCATTCTGGACTAGCTTACAATATCTTGTGGAACGCCTCTCCCTCTATGAACCTACCCGGTCACTTCGCTCAGCATCTAAGGCCCTCCTCTGGGTACCAACCCATCGAGAAGCCCGGAGGACAGTTACTCGATCTAGGGCCTTTTCTGTAGTGGCCCCCGAACTGTGGAACAGCCTCCCCGAAGAAGTACGCCTGGCGCCTACGCTTCTATCTTTTCGGCGCCAGGTTAAGACCTGGCTATGCTCCCAGGCATTTTAAGTGTTTATGTTATAATTTAAAATTTTTTCTTTTTTTCTTTTGTTGCTGCTTGTGTTTATTGTTTGTTGTCTGATATTATTGTTGATATTTTGTATTTTAACCTTTTTGTACACCGCCCAGAGAGCCACTCGCTATGGGCGGTCTATAAATGAAACAAATAAAATAAAAAAATAAATAAAAGTGCAGGTGTTCTTGCAACCCTGTAATGGGAAAAACCACAAGGTGGAATTCTCCATTCCCCCTGCACAACTTTTAAAGATACAGAAAACCTCTTGCTTGCCAGGCCCAGCCTCCAAGAGGTCTTCTGTATCTTTAAAAGCTGTGCAGGGGGAAGGGAGAATTCCACCTTGTGGTTTTTCCCATTACAGAGTTGCAAGAACACCTGCACTTGGCTGACTTTCTCTTCTCCTAAATTTACAGGATCAGTCTCAGGCCAAGAACATGGCAACCATAGTGCATAGTTATAGCGTGGAATTCACTCCCACAGGAGGCAGTGACGGCCACCAACTTGGATGGCTTTAAAGGGGGATTTGTCTTAGACAAATTCATGGAGGATAAGGCTATCAATACTACTAGCCACTAAGGATGGGAGAGAAATTTGATTCAGTTTGTGCTTAACGGTGAACCTAACTAATTTCCGAAACCATATGAGCACCAAACACAGCCATTCTGAAAAAAAAAAAATCACAGCTCTCCAAATTTTGCAGTGCAGTTCTACAGCCAAGTAAGGTGCACAAAACTGCTTATCTTGGGGTAGTATGCATAAGAAGGCATATATTTGTAAATATATTTGTAAATATAACATACAAAATGTATTGTATTCAGGGAAATAGCTTTGCAAAAATGTGTATATTAGGCAAACATTGCATACAAACATGTGTACATTAGGGATGGGGGACAAATTGGATTCAGTTCACATTTGAAGCCGAATCTATCAAATTTGCCTTTCCGAAACAATGTAAGAACCGAAACGCAGCCATCATTCAAAATTTGTGCTTATCCGAATTTTCTGATGAAGTTCTCCAACTAAAGAATGTTTTCCAAAATGCATATATCAGCTGAAAGTGTGTATAATTTCTCTTAAAAAATGCATTATATTAGCAGAACTTGCCTGCAAAAATGTATACCATAGTCAAAGCTGCACACAAAAATGGGATTATTAGGATAAATTTACACTAAAATACTGAAGAATTTCCACAAGGATTTTAAAAAAAACAAACCCCAAATTGCTGCAGAAATGTGGAGAACTGAATTTCAGATTGGAAAAATGAGAAACTGAGAGAACTGAAATTGACAGATGCTTCCATCCCTAGTGTGGCATTAGGAGAAATTTGCATTAAAATGCTGAAGAATTTATTGTTCAATTACTTTACTTAAAATGTGGAATAACAGTAGTGGTATTAGCATTAATAGTTATTGTTATTATTATTATTAGCAGTAGTAGTAGTATTTGATTTTGAATGTAGCATTTGTATTGCATTTCTTATACTGATTCCCTTTTTAAATTGGATTATGTAAACCACTCAAAGATGCCTGTTAAAATATGAAGCAGTTTATAAATAAAAAATAAATAAATACTGAGAACCATCATTTAAGCTCAGTCTGCATTCCAGTTACAGTGGGCATTAATGGAATCCAGCTCGCCCAGCCTAGCTGTTATGAAAGTGGACTGTGAACCAAGCGCTACCACCCTGGTTCAAATCTTCCATCTGCTGTGAGATCGCTTCTGTGGCTTGAGGCACATCACTATCCCCCAATCTCCCTGTCTGCAATCTGTCACACGGAGGTAGTAACACTAGCCTTCCTTGTGGGGTTGTTGTACGGTAGGATGGGGAAACTTATTCAGCCTGAAGGCCGCATTCCTTCAAAGACAACTTTCTGAAGATGTTTAAGGTCCAAGACAAGTGGGCGGAGCAACAAATGTGACTCTTATCTTAGTACAGTAGGCTCTATTCCAGCCACAAAACAGTCAAGAGGTTTTTAGGGGAAGGGTCACAGCTCAGGGTAGAGCATCTGCTTTGCATGCAAAAGGTCCCAGGTTCGGTCCCCGGCATCTCTCGGTAGGGCTGGGAACATCCCGTTTGAAACCCTGGAGAGCTGCTGCCAGTCAGTGTACAGAGTACTGAGCTAGAGGGACCAGTGCTGTGATTCATACAGGGCAGCATCCTATGTTCCTACACACACACACACATCTCTCCATCCAGGCAAGCGAGAGGCATTAGCACCGTTCAAGGACACATTCCAGCCAGGCAGAAGCATTCAAATAGGATGTAGCTCAGGGCCAGTGAGGGGCCCTGAGAGGAGGTGTGGATAACATATGAGAAGCACTTGAAACACTCTAAAATTTAAATATTTACTGAATTCATTTTTCCCCTAAAAAACACCTTCCTAATAAAACAAGCCAAGAATGGCTAATGGCCTATCATTAAAATGACAGCACATCTGTTACTTGATATATTTATGTTTTGGGTTTCATACTCCACCTTTTCAAACACCTTGTCACAAGGTGGCTGACTTTATAAAATGTTGTTGTTATGTGCCTTCAAGTTGATTACGACTTATGGCGACCCTATGAATCAGCGACTTCCAATAGCATCTGTTGTAAACCACCCTGTTCAGATCTGGTAAGTTCAGGTCTGTGGCTTTCTTTATGGAATCAGTCCATCTATCGTTTGGCCTTCCTCGTTTTCTACTCCCTTCTGTTTTTCCCAGCATCATGGTCTTTTCTAGTGAAATGTCTTCTCACTATGTGTCCAAGGTTGGATAACCTCAGTTTCATCATTTTAGCTTCTAGTGACAGTTCTGGTTTAATTTGTTCTAACACCCAATTATTTGTCTTTTTCACAGTTATAAAATATAAAGAACACCAACAAATAATAAAATATGTATAATAAAAAGACAGCCAATGTGGTATAATGGTTAGGGTGTCAGACTATGACCTGGGAGACCAGGTTTCGAATCTCCCCTCATTTATGAAGCTCACTGGGTGACCTTAGGCGAGTCACTATCTCTCAGCTGAACCTACCTCACCCAGTTGTTGTAGGATAAAATGGGGAGGGGAGACCCAGGTACACCACCTTGAACTCCTTGGAGGAAAGGTTGGACATAAATGTAGTAAATAAGCATTTTGGTCTCCCTGCGAATATCCCGATCCTTGAACACTCTAATCTTCATTCAGGAGAATACGGCACTCGCAGAGCTCAGACGATGTTGAATTTCAGCATCAATGTCAGCTTTTACAGAGAGATGGCTGCCAAGATAGGGGAAGTGATCAATGTTCTCCAGCGTCACACCATTAAGCTGGATTGATGGTGCTACAGAGGGACTAGTTCGCACCTGTTGATAAAGCACTTTGGTTTTATTTAATATTAAGTAAGAGCCCAAGCTTTCCATATACGTTTGTAAAGACATTTAGGATAGTCTGAAGATCTTTCTCTGAATGTGTGGAGACTACACTATCGTTGGCATACTGAAGTTCTATGACAGAGGCTTACATTCTTACGTTTTGCTTTCAGCCTACTGAGATTAAAAAGCTTTCCATCTGTTCCATGTATGATTTCCACACCAGTAGGAAGTTTCCCCTCACTAAGGTGTAGAATCATAGCAATGAAGATAGCAAATAAGGTAGGAGAAATGACGCATCCCTGTTTTACGCCTGAACCAACTCTTAATGGATCGCTCTGAAAGTCATTGTTATCCAAAATTGTCATGTTGTCATGAAGGAGTCGCAAAATATTCACAAATTTATCAGGGCATCTAATTTTCAGAAGGATGGTCCAGAGACTGGTTCAATTCACAGTATCAAAGTCTTTAGTTAGATCAATAAACGCCATATATAACGGTTGATTCTGCTCCCGGCATTTTTCTTGAAGCTGTCATGCAGTGAAGGTCATGTCTACTGTCGCCCTGGAAGGGCAGAAACCATTTTGAGATTTGGGGACGACATCCTCTGAAATTGGCAGGAGGTGATTTGTGAGGATCCTTGCAAGGATTTTCACCTCTCAAGAAGAGAGATGCCTTGATAGTTCCCACAACCTGTTCTATCTCCCTTCTTAAAAAGGGTGATAATTATGGCATCCCTAAAGTCTTCCGGGATCTCCTCCATCCAGATTTTTTTGGATGAGCTTATAAAGTTCAGGCTTCAGGTTAAAGACTTTAGCAGGAATCCCATCAGGTCCACTAGCTTTGTTGTTCTACATTTGATTGATGGCTTTACTGACTTCATCCAAATTAGGGGATACTGCAAGCTCGTCTCTAGTTTGTTGTTGTGGAATTTGCAAGAAGACCTCACCAGCCACAATAGAGTTACGATTAAGGAGGTTGTGGTAATGCTCTTTCTAGCGCAGTGCAACAGACTCTTTATCTTTAAGAAGTTTGGTACTGTCCATTGAACATAATGGATTTGTACCGTAATTTGTTGGTCCATAGATGGCCTTTGTAGCATTAAAAAAGCCCCGTGCATCATGAGCATCTGCAAAGTGCTGGATTTCTTGAGCTTTCTTTATCCACCAGGCGTTCTTAAGTTCTACTACAGAATGATACTCAAAGAGTGCTTCTCAATGGTTCCTTCTCAAAGTGGGCGGGGGGGGGAGGTAACAAGCAGGGTACTGCAGGGCTCGGTCCTGGGCCCAGTGCTCTTCAACTTTTTAATTAATGATTTGGATGAGGATGTGCAGGGAATGCTTATCAGATTTGTAGATGATACAAAATTGGGAGGGACAGGTAATTCCTTGGAAGAGAGAAACAAAATTCAAAGGGATCTTGACAGACTGGAGCATTGGGCTGAAAGCCACAGAATGAAATTTAACAAGGATACGTGCAAAGTTCTACACCTAGGAAAAATAAATCAAGTGCACAGTTATAAGATGGGAGATACTTGGCTTAGCTACATGTGAACTGTGGGGGATACTTGGCTTAGCTGCATGCAATACTTGGCTTGGCTACATGCGAGAAGGATCTTGGGATTGTTGTTGATCACAAGCTGAATATGAGCCAACAGTGCGATGCGGGTGCAAAAAGGGCAAATGCTGTTTTAAGTTGCATTAACGAAAGTATAGTTTCCAAATTGTGTGAACTGTTAGTTTCCCTCTATTTGGCACTGGCTAGGTCTCCTCTTGAGTAGTGTCCAGTTCTGGACACTGCACGTTATGAAAGATGCAGACAAACTGGAACGGATTCAAAGGAGGGCAACGAGGTTGATCGGGGACTGGAAACAAAGCCCTGTGAGGAGAGACTGAAAGAATTGGGCATGTTTAGCCCTGACAAGAGAAGACGGAGAGGAGATATGATAGCACTCCTCAAGTACTTGAAAGGTTGCCACACAGAGGAGGGCCAGGATCCCTTCTTGAGCATCCCAGGGTGCAAGACATGGAATAATGGGCTGAACTTACAGGAAGCCAGATTTCGACTGAACATCGGGGAAAACTTCCTGTTAGAGCAGTAGAACAATGGAACCAATTACCTACGGAGGTGGAGAGCTTTCCAACACTGGAGATGGTCAAGAGACAGCAGGACAGCCACTTGTTGGGTGTACTTTAAGTTGGATTTCTGCATTGAGCCGGGGGTTGGACTTGATGACCTTATAGGCTCCTTCCAACTCTACTATTCTATGATTCTGTAAACAAAGGTATTTGTGAGGAAGGCTCCCATAACAAGCTTAAACACTTGCAGCTGGAATTGATGTGGCCTTGGAGGCCAGGCTATTTAAGCCCTACTATTCTATGATTCTATGCTTTCTCACCTTTTCTCCAAGGTGCTCAACGTGGCATACATGGTTCTCCTCCCTCTCCATTTTATTCTCACAACAAACCTATCGGGTAGGTTAGGCGGAGAGGCAATGACTAGCCAAAGATCGCCCAGTGAGCTTCATGGCTGAGCGGGAATTTGAATCTCTGTCTCCCAGGTCATAGTCCAGCTCTCTAACCCCTTTGCCACACTCTACTCCACATTAATGGACACACCTCTAGATGGACTCCTTATAAGGCATCTTCCTGTGTTCCATCCCTGAATCAAAATGTGTGGGATCCCAGCCTTGGTCTGTCCCTGCAGCCTGTCCCCATCAGCCTGCCTTCTTCCTTACAGTCAGTGGAGGGGGTGGCACTGCCTGCCATCTTCATCCTGCTTAGTCTGTGTTGCAGGAAAGAGGAGAGGACCAAACGAGGCCCTGCCTGCATTGGTTTTGTCTCCACCTAGTGTAGGCCTCCCTGCCTTCTGCCCAACCAATCCCAACGGTAAGAGCGATACAATAAACACATAAAAACTCTTTGATTATGCTCAGAGAAACTCTTGACTGCACTTAGACCTCCTGTTGCAAAGCTGAGCCTAAAACAGTTACTTTTTTCTTTCGTGGAAACAGCTTTTCTTTTTTTTTTACATCGCTGAGTTGTAGGCAGGCAAACAACCCACTGGGGATGCTTTTCCATCTGCGTGGAGAGAGGCCTTGCACAGCGACGGGAAGAGCTTCACCTGTTAATCTTTTTTGGAGGGGGTGTTGTTTAAAAACAAATAAAACCACAACTTTGAACTCTGGCATTAAAAAAAACCAGAAGTTTGGGCAGGGCTGTGGAGTTGGAGTCGTGGAGTCGGAGTCAGGAGCAATTTTGGGTGGAGTCAGAGTCAGTAGAAATGTACTGACTCCGACTCCAACTCCTTCATAAATGGCAAATGTATATTAACTAGTAATAACAAATTTACTGTAGTAAAATGGTAGCACAAGGCATTTCATCACCACCACGTGAATCCAGAGCTTGGAAAAGTTACTTTTTTGAACTACAACTCCCACGAGCCCAATCCCTGGGGCTGATGGGAGTTGTAGTTTAAAAAAGTAACTTTTCCAAGCTGTGGATTCACGTGGTGGTGATGAAATGCCTTGTGCTACCATTTTACTACAGCAAATTTGTTATTACTAGTTAATATACATTTGCCATTTATGCAGGAGTCAGAGTCGGAGTTGAAGGTCTGGCCTACCGACTCCACAGCCCTGGGTTTGGGGGTGACCCAGGCACATAGCCAGGGGAGGGCTAGCCCCCCTAATTTTTTCTGCCTCTCTATTTTTTTTACAAAGCATAAACCAATAATTTTTTTTAATTTTTTTTTTAAACCAATTTTTTCCAGTGCCTCCACTGAACTGGCTACGGGCCTAGGGTAAGCCCTGGCTCCGATTCACCCCTGATCTGGCCGGGATGGCAAAACGGAGGAACACCCTTGCACGCCCGAAGAGCTGCCCTGCAAAAAGGGAGCGGGCGGGCGAGAGGAACGGGCATTCCTAGGAGTCAAGGATCCCCCAATTCCGCACTCTCTACTTCTCGTCCCAGACAAAGGAGCCCGCCGGCGCCACCCTGGAGCTGCCTGCGAGGCGCAGGGAAGGTGGGGAGGGAAGGAGAAGCGGCCAGATTTCTCCCCCGGGGCAGGAGAGAAGGAGGAGGGGGGGTCGAGGGAAGTGGAGAGGAGAGGGGCAGGCCGGAAGGAGGGGGGGAGGGAGAGGCTTGGCTTCCAGCTGCTGAAAAGGAAGAGCCGCTCTCCGGCTGCCCCCAAAGCACAAAGGGAGAGCCGGTGGCGGGGACTCCTCCATCGGCGCGGCGGGGACCATGGCTGCATCCTGCAAGAGCTGGCTGGCCAACGAGGGAAGCAAACACCTCCTCCTGGTAAGAGAGAGAGCGAGAGCGCGTGCGCGCGCGTTTGCCTTGGGGTGTGCGCGGCGCGTGCCGAGCCTTGCTTGGCTGCGGATCTCGCTGCGCTTCACAGGACGGATTGAGCGCGCAGGGTTCGGAAGCAACTTGTGGGGAAAGACAAGAGCGTTCCTGAGCATGTGCAGATTCCTAGCATCTCTCTCTCTCTCTCTCTCTCTCTCTCTCTCTCACTCTCACTCACACACACACACACACACAGAGTTCTAAGGACATCAGAGACTAACATTTTCTTGGCGCTTGATTCAAAGAGAAGAGAAAACAGTTCCTGCCTCCGGGCAGTACCATAGCTCAGTGGCAGAGCATCTGCTTTGTATGCATAAGGTCCCAGGTTCGATCCCTGACATCAGTAGGTAGTGTCTGGACAGACCCGTTTCAAACCCTGAAAAGCCACTGCCAGCTAGATGGACCAAAGTTCTGACTTGGTATAAGGGTGCCTCCTATGTTCATTGTCTACCCACAAATTAGCTTGTGATTCTCGCAACAGGCCTGCAAGGCGGGTTAGTACTCTCTCTCTCTCTCTCTCTCTCTCATCCCCAAATTGCAGTTTTGGAAAGAGTGGCTTGCCTAACAGCACAGACCTCTATACATGGCTACTCAGAAATAAGTCAATGGGTTGAATGAAGCGTACTCTCTGGTGCAAGTGCAGGCTTGAACCCTAAGAGGGCCACTAGGGAGTTCATGAGAGAGGTGGAACTTGAACTCGGGAGTGCCCAGTTGGCTGTCTCCAGCTTTGCACTGGGCTGGTGTCTGCCGCTAGGTATGGTTGGGAAAGACTCCTGCCTGAAACCGGAGAGAGATGCTACCTGTCACTGAAGACATTACTAGCTAGATGGACCAGCGGTCTGCCTCTGTAGAAGGGACCTTCTTATGTTCTTGAGTGTATCTGGACTAAAGAGGACTTTCAATGCTGGGAAGATGAACTCCAGACTAACCAGAGAATTTTTTATATATATATATATAATCAAAGTACTATATGTCAGTTTATTGTACAGATTTTATGGACTCTCCAATATTGGTCGAGGTTATACTTGGATCACTTCATACAGATTAGTTACTCTTTCGCTTCTGTTAACTCAGGCTAGAAGATGCAGGGATGGTCACCAGCGTGGATAGCGTTGAAAGGAATTTGGACAAATTCATGGAAGATAAAGCTGTCGATGACTACTAGCCACAGCAGCTATGCACTTTTTCCAGTTGCTGGCATTCGCAAATGGGGAAAGTGCTGTTGCACTAAGGTCCTGGTGAGGGCTTCCCCATAGGTCTCTGGTTGGCCACTGAGAGAGCAGGATGCTGGACCAGATGGGCCTTTGGCCTGATCCAGCAGGGCTCTTAGAATCACAGAATAGTAGAGTCGGAAGGGGTCTATAAGGCCATTTAGTCCAACCCCCTGCTCAACGCAGGAATCCAACTTAAAGGATATGTTCTTCCGTGTGCACCTCCAGCCTGGTCTTCTAAAATGTCTATGAAGCTTAGGGTAAAATGGGCTGCAAGAGTACAGGTAAAAAGTAATGTTTTTGAGCACTGTGAACTCCCGGCAATCAGAAAGCCAGCAGAACAAGCAAAAGGCGTGGGGAGAATCTTTCTTACTGATGTGCTACATATCTATTTGTAAAGCCTTTTTTTAACCTTAGGGAAATGTTCACAGTCAGTATCCCATACAGTGGTACAGTCCATTCTGTCACCTCATTCTGCTGCATGTGTAGCCCCTAGCCAAAGTCTGTTCTCCAAACTGGGTATCAAACACAGCTTGTGGAATGTCCAAACTTGGCCAGTACTAACAACTCTGTTTCTGGCACTAAGCCAATACTGGACCAGAACAGGGCATTTCAGTCTCCCCATGAAAACCAGCCAGCCAGGAAAGGAGTTGGGGTGTGTGTACATATGTGTTTGGGAAACAGGAGGTGCTGTGCCCTGAATCTCCCATATGTCCTCTTACTTTCTGAAGTATTGATGGCTAGTCTGGCAGGTTGGGTGACTGCCACACTAAATCTTCTTGGAGGATAAAGCTATCCATGGTTACTAGCCACAATAGCTATGTTCTACCTCCATTGTCAGAGGCAGCATGCTTCTGAATACCAGTTGCTGGGAATCGCAAGTAGGGTGATGTTCTGTTTGTGGGCTTTTCATAGGCATCTGGTTGGCTGATGTGAGAGCAGGGTGCTAGACAAGATAGGCTTTTGGCTTGATCCAGCAGGGTCTTCTGTTCTTCTCCTTGGTGCAACAGCATCTTCCTCTCTGGAACTTCATGCCCCTGTATCCAGGTGTCTAGCCTTTCCCCAGGGAGGTTCAGCTCCACAGTTGGAGAACCATCATTTTATGCAATTGAGAGAATCCCCACTGCAGGCTGTGTGAGATATTTTGATAGGGGGATGAGTCACCATGGACAAGAATCTCATCATGGGGATAAGGGTTAAGGTTCCTCAACCTTTTTGAGTTTGCCTCTCCTTACTAAACCCATTCTACCTCCTGCCCCAACCCAGCACTAAGCATCTGTCTAAGAATGCAGAGATCCTTATATACAGCCATGTGCTTGCAAGCTGTACGCAAGGATTTGTGGTTTGTTGCACTAATCAACACAAGCATTAGAAAAGGGGAACAGAACAATGTATCTCTGACCCCCTCCTCAAACCACACATAGGGACGCACCATTAAACCAAAACAGGCAATCTTCTGAAGTCAGGGTGGGATGATGGAGTGGGAAGGGAGGAGCAGTGATCCTCACAAATTCAGGGTGAATCAGTGAGGACCCTCTGCTGAAGGACATTCAAGCCACCCATAACTTGGCTGCCGAAAGAGCGTTGCATCAAGTGTTCCCCAGTGACTGGTGTTCAGAGCTGTATTGCCTCCGAAGATGAAGGTTCTATTAAGCAGTGTTCTTTGGGCCCTCGGTCCCCAAATGTTGCTGGACTACAATTCCCATCATCATTGATCATTGGCTATGCTGGCTGGGGATGATGCGAGTTGTAGTCGAACAACATCTGGGGACCCAAGGTTGAAGAACACTGTGTTAAGGCATGGATGGAGAACTTGTGGCCCCTCCAGTTGCCCTCCAATCAGCTCCAGCCAGCATGGCCAATGGCAGGGATGACAGAGGGGTGTCCTGCAGCAACATCTGGAGGGCCGCAGCTTCCCCCACCCCTGCAATAAGTTTTCATGACAAATGGATGTTCATAAATCTTATTAGCCATAAATTATCCAACCCCCTTTTAAAACCAACTAAGCCCGTGCCCACTGTCACATCCTATCGCACAGTAAATGAATTGTGTGTTGGGACAGGAAGTACTTTGTCCCGAAATATACCAATATTTCAGTTTCATGGCATGGCCCCCTAAGTTCTAGTCCCTGGTACAAGGAGAGAAGAATGTCTGTGCCTACCTTCTCCACACGATAAATACTTTAAATAAGTTAATAAGAATTATTTATTATTTATTTATTATCTTTATTTATACCCCGCCCTTTTTCCAGTGGAATTCAGGGCGGCTCACAACAACATAAATACATATGATTAAGACAATCAAAATTCTACATTAAAATAAGATTAAACCATTAGCAAGATTAAAACATTTAACATCCACTTAAAATAAATAAAACAAATTAAAATAGTGCAATTAAGCAATAGACAATGCAGCAATCTCTTAACAAACTGACCTAGCCACCTTTTATTCTAAAAGCCTGTTGGAATAAAAAAGTCTTTGCCTGCCCACGGAAGGACAATAAAGAGGAGGCCATCCTTGCCTCCTTAGGAAGGGAATTCCAAAGCCTAGGGGCAGCCACCGAAAAGGCCCTCTCTTGCGTCCCCACCAATCGTGCTTGTGAGGGTGTTGGGACTGAGAGAAAGGCCTCTTCCGAAGATCTCAGGGCCTGGGCAGACTCATATAGGGAGATACGGTCTAAGAGATAGCCTGGCCCTAGGCCGTATAGGGCTTTATAGGTCACAACCAACACTTTGAATTGTGCCCGGAAACAAACTGCCAGCCAGTGGAGCTGTTGTAACAGGGGGGTTGTATGCTCCCTGTAGCCAGCCCCAGTAAGCATTCTGGCTGCAACTCGCTGTACTAATTGAAGTTTCCAAACAGTCTTCAAAGGTAGCCCCATGTAGAGCGCGTTACAGTAATCTAAACGGGATGTAACTAAGGCATGTATCACCGTAGCCAGATCAGGCCTCTCCAGGAACGGGCGCAGTTGGCGCACTAGTCTTAGCTGTGTGAAAGCGCTCCTGGACACCGCAGAGACCTGACCCTCCAAATTTAAAGCCGAGTCCAGGAGCATAAGAACATAAGAAGAGCCAGCTGGATCAGGCTAGAGGCCCATCTAGTCCAGCATCCTGTTCTCACATGGTCAACCAAAGGCCTATCGGAAGCCCACAAGCAGGATCAGGCCCTCTTAGAGGCCTAGGGAGGAGCAGGCCACGGCCAGCCTTTGAGGCCCTTCGCCACAATAAATGCAGCCACGAAAGATAACCATACCCGAAAGCAAAATCAGGCACCAAAAAACAAAGAAAGAGAGTGAGACCTCATTGGGTTTTTTTTAATTCAACAAATGCCTTTCTAGTCTTTTTTTCCCCGTGCAAATGCACTGACTGAGGAAAAATACTGCTTTCGTGCAATGTCACAGTTGACGTTTAACTGATACAGATTTTCTCATATGCTTAACAAGAAAAAAGTCTTTTCCCAAATCACATTTCTCATTTGCTTGATTGGGCTGTCCTTAGCTTAGAGAGTGTGTCACAATTTGATCTGGTGCATAAAAGCACATTGTGAAACTTCTGAAATGCAAAAAATTAAAAGCATGTCCATTTGGCCCCCTTTCAGCTTGTGGCCTCAGGCCAAAATGGCCATCCTGCCCCCCCAAACTGTCCCTGAGCAAGACCTGAGCCCAAACGGCACGCTCCCAACTTGCAATTCCCAGCAACTGGCATTCAAGGGCATCCCTCCTCTGACAAGGGAGGGAAAGCCTAGCCGTTATGGGAACTTCCTATCAGGCCTCTTCTTAGTTATCTTTTTTAAAAACTTAAGATCTAGCCTAAGGGTGCATATTTGGGATCACTGAGAGTGAACAATGACCCTTTTATCACATGTTGCAGCTGTCAGGAAAATTTAGAGTCATGCTAGCCCACAGTATTTGCTAGCCTCACTGTCAACACCAATCTATTATAATTCTTAATTGTATGCCACCCATTCCCTGGTCACCATTCCTACAAGGAGCTTGGAGCAGCATGCATGGCCCTCTCTCCCACTTTTTCCCTCTTACTCCTCATCTGCAGGTTGGATCCAGATGAAATTAGTTGCATTTCGTTCCAACTGCAATCGATGGGGCTTAAGAAGCCCTGGCTAGCTTGTCCCATTGTTTCCAGTGAGATCAAGGGTTAGCTAATTCTGGGTGCTTCCACTCTGTTGTTATTTTCAGGTGGGATTCAGTCACATATCGACAAATTCAAGTTGCACAACTGTAGTTGGTTGGGAGGTCTTGCACACTTTGACTTTTTGCAACAAGGAAAGTGATAGCAAAAAGGACTGGAACATGTGGGATAACAATAGCTTAACGCAGTGTTTGGCCACATCCGCACCATACATTTAAAGCACTATTACACAACTTTAATAGTCATGGCTTCCCCCAAAGAATCCTGGGAACTGTAGTTTGTTAAGGGTGCTGAGGTTTGTGGGAGACCCCTGTTCCCCTCACAGAGCTACGATTCCCAGAGTGGTTTAACAATCAATCCCTCTTCCCAGGGATCTGTTAACAGGGAGGTTAGACAACGTCAGCTGTTTATTCTGGTTTGTTTGTTGGGAGGTTAGATGACGTTGCATCAAAGCAAGTGTTATCCCCGACTTTCCAGCGCATTTTCCTCATCACTTTCCGTGTCGCAGAAAGTCTGAACTTTTGAGGAAGCAGGTTTGTTGCACAAGGCCTCTCCATCAAGTATAATCGCATAACCTATATTTGCCAGTATGTGATTGAAACCCACCCAAAAATAGCGACAGCTTGGAAGCACCCTGGGTGACATTGAAATCCTCAGTGTGCTTGGTTGGAAATCATGCAAAAACACAACTGGCGGAGCCCAACTACCTTTCTCTGTTTCCCATTTAATTTTTTTTAAGTCTTTTGGCTCTGTTTCTTTCTTAGCTTCCTCCCACATCCACCTGAGAATTTGTTGCCTGCAACCTCTCTCTGATGGAGAGAGTTCTGCTTTTGCACACGTGGTTTCCACTTACTGTGTGTTTTAAAAAATAATTTCTTCCTTGTTCTTTCTCCCACCTCCTTCCCCCCCTGCCCACTTCCTTCAGTTGCTCTGGCTGTCTCTCAACGTGGGATTGTTTTGGAAAACTTTCCGGCTGTATTACCAGGAACCTCAGTATTACTATTTGCATCAGATGCTGGGGGTAAGTGATGGAGAGATGCTTCTTTCTCCGTCTTTGTCTCTCTCACTTTCCTTGAGACTTACAGGAATGAGAAGGAAATGGAAAATCTTGGCTAATCAGGAAGATTTTGGTGACTCACAAGAAGAGGAAAGGATGGATATTTGGATGGGGAATTCAGTAAAGGGAGGGGAAGGGAAGAGCTTGAAAACAAAAGGATCTGTTTCTGTATGTGAATGAAAAAAATGACTCTGTCAAGAGTCTGGGAAAGGGGAGCTTTCCGTTCACCACCCCACCCCGCTCCCAGCTGCAGGCATCTTGAAATCTGGCGTGTGAATTCCGCTCAGTGGATGGCTGGACTTGCAACTGTTAGTCATGGTAACTTTAACCAACCTCGTGGGCCTGTTCCGGCGAGCACTTACATGCCAGCTCTCCTGATGTATATTTCTCAAGGGAAGGGGTTTTTCTTTCAGTGAACATTCCCATCCTTTCCATTCTCACGAGTTCTGGTGTGGTTTATTCAGAAAGCACTGTCAGCCAAAAGAAAAAGAGGACGGGGAAAAGTTTAGGTGGAATGTTTTAGCTAAGGATGGGAGAGAGATTTGACTCAGGCCCTGTTTAAAGGCAAACCTCTTTAATGTGAACTTTCTGGAACAACGTGAGGACCAAAACACAGCCATCCCTTGAGGTTCACAGTTTTTCAAATTTTGCAATTTATTATTTATTTATTTTATTATACTTGTATACCGCCCCATAGCCGAAGCTCTCTGGGCAGTTTACAGTAACTAAAAACATTAAAACAAATACAATTTAAAACAGATCTTATAAAAACAATTTAAAACACAATTTAAAAATGTAAACAGTATAAAACACATGCTAAAATGCCTGGGAGAAGAGGAAAGTCTTGACCTGGCGCCGAAAAGATAACAGTGTTGGCGCCAGGCGCACCTCATCAGAAACATCATTCCATAATTTGGGGGCCACCACTGAGAAGGCCCTCTCCCTTGTTGCCATCCTCCGAGCTTCCCTTGGAGTAGGCACCCGGAGGAGGGCCTTGGATGTTGAGCATAGTGTACGGGTGGGTTTGTATCAGGAGAGGCGTTCCATCAGGTATTGTGGTCCCAAGCTGTGTAAGGCTTTATAGGTTAAAACCAGCACCTTGAATCAATGTAGTTTTCCAGCCATGTTATGTGTACAAAAATGTATATATTCATGAAAATAGCATGCAAAAATGCATTAGGGAAAATTGCTTAGCAATATATATATATATTAGGGAAACTTGTGTACAAATATGTAAATATTAGGAGAAATTAGCATGAAAATGCTGAATAATTTTCATGAGGACTTCCCCCCCCCCCAAAAAATACAAACTGATGTGAAAATGTGAAGAACCAAGCTTATGATAGGGAAAATGAGAAATTGAGAGAAAGCAAAATTGACAGATTTGCCCATCCTTAGCTTTCGTTTAGTTGTTTGGGGTGGTAGGGGGAAAGGGACATAAAGCTTCAGTTGTTACCATAGATTGGCTTTCTACAGCTTCCTTTGAGTAGTTATACAGGTGGAGTATGCAACAAAATGTTGCAGCGCATAGTGGTCCTAATTCAGTGTTTCACTCAGCCAGCCATGCCTTCTTTTGAGTTTGGGGGTACTTCCCCCCCCCCGGTCTTATTCATTTGCAAAGCCTGATCCAATCTCTGTACCATTTTCCCCGACAATAGAAGGACAATGTTGTTCCCGTTTTACAGCTGGGGAATCAAGACTGACCGGCACCTATATGCCCAAGGCAAGATTCTTGTTTCTGTATGTGTTTTTGCAAGGAAACCTCGATGCTCAAAAGTGCGTGTGCTATTCATATTGTGCCTGTGTTCTACAATTTAAACTCTCATCCTTTTTGGCACCCAAGTTTAATAAGTGAAGTGGTGAAGGCATTGTTCACACACTTTCAAACTTATCTTTTCAGTTTTCTTGTGAACTGCAAAGTTTCTGTAACTTTAAAAGCTTCACAACAGGCAGAGCATCCAGCAGGGACAGCTATTTCTTATTTGGAGATATGAAGGCATTTTCCCCTGTTGAATTTCTCTCCGTGATGAGATTGCTCAAGGCACTTAAGTTCTGCATGTCTAAAATAGTGAAAGCCCATGTAATCATAAGGTCTAGAAAGTTGATTTAAATAATAATAATAATAATGAAAGAAGATGCATTATTGCATTGTGAAGCTGTTGTGTTGGGAAGCATAGCCTCTAATATTCAAATGGAGAAATTGTTCGTGGATTTTGCTTTCTTTTTCATTGTGGGTATGCTTTTGATGGATGATGTTTGGGTCTCAGCTGCTAAGGTGCAGTGCTATGCACATTTGCATCGGAATTGGTCCCCAGCACTTGGGGTGGCTTATATCTGAGCAAACACTGATAGGATCAAGTTGCAACTCGCCTTTTCTTTGGTAAGGGAGTAATTGCCCCTCTTTTGATTCCAGGCATTCCAGAGGCTTGTGACATTCAAAGAACCATTTCTGCATTATCCTTGTGTGTGTGTGAGAGAGGGGGGGGATGCATGTGTGCAGGGAACACTCTTTCTAATGTGCATCGGGATTTCTGTTCAAAAAGGGTGACCAAAGGAAACTAGTTTGGGTTCATATGCATGTTCACAGACGGGAGTAGAAAACAGAAAGGAGTAGAAAAAGAGGAAGACCAAACAAGAGATGGATTGGTTCCATAAAGGAAGCCACAGACCTGAACTTACAAGATCTGAGCAGGGTGGTTTATAACAAATGCTATTGGAGGTTGCTGATTCATAGGGTTGCCATAAGTCGAAATCAACTTGAAGGCACATAACAAGAACAACAACGTGAATGTTCACATGAAGCTGGTTTATAACCAAGGATGTTTCCAGACTGTTGCTACTTTCAGGCTGGATTCAATCGCATACCTGCAAATTTAGGTTGTGCGATTATATATAAATCTCATGCAACAAACTCAGTTCCCCAAAACCAGTTCTTTTTGCGATAAGGAAAGTGATGGAGAAAGGCACTGAAAGGGGTGGAATAACGCATGCAGTGACCTCCCTGCAAACCGATCAGGATGAATGCTAAATAAACAGGCCAGCTGGAAGTACCTTGAGAGTCCACTGCTTAGCCTAGCTTTGTGCCACCTCCTTTGACTGACAGCGCCGCTCCAGTGTCTCAAGCTTCTCTAGCTCTGCTGTCTAAGATCCTTCTAGTTACAGGTGGTGCAAATTAAAGGGGATTTGGCACTCTTGCACAACAAATCCACCCCTTCCAATCATCTCAGTTCCCTGAAAACAAACCTGAGTGAACGCTCAATGCACCTGGAATTGAGCCTTGTGCAAAGCATGTTGCATTAAATCGCAATTGTGAACACATCAGGATTGCATACTTCAACATATTCTGCAGCATGCTATTGATGATGAGTTGCCGGCGGTTAGGTTTCACTCAGTAGACTCACTGAAATTAATGGAAATATGTCAATCATATCCATTGATTTCAGTGGATTTTCTCTGAGTAGGGCTAACATGGGACACAGCCCTTTATGCATTTATTTAAAGAGTTTTATGCCATCCTTCAGGGCAAAAAGAAAGAAGAAAAAAGAGTGGTGAAAGCCTGTCAAGGTAGTTCACAAGTTGGAAAAGGTTCAGAAGAGGGCAACCAGAATGATCAAGGGGATGGAGCGACTCCCTTACGAGGAAAGGTTGCAGCATTTGGGGCTTTTTAGTTTAGAGAAAAGGCGGGTCAGAGGAGACATGATAGAAGTGGATAAAATTATGCATGGCATTGAGAAAGTGGATAGAGAAAAGTTCTTCTCCCTCTCTCATAATACTAGAACTTGTGGACATTCAAAGAAGCTGAATGTTGGAAGATTCAGGACAGACAAAAGGAAGTACTTCTTTACTCAGTGCATAGTTAAACTATGGAATTTGCTCCCACAAGACGCAGTAATGGCCTCCAGCTTGGATGGCTTTAAAAGATTAGACAAATTCATGGAGGACAGGGCTATCAATGGCTACTAGCCATGATGGCTGTGCTCTGCCACCCTAGTCAGAGGCAGCGTGCTTCTGAAAACCAGTTGCTGGAAGCCTCAGGAGGGGAGAGTGTTCTTGCACTCGGGTCCTGCTTGCGGGCTTCCCCCAGGCACCTGGTTGGCCACTGTGAGAACAGGATGCTGGACTAGATGGGCCACTGGCCTGATCCAGCAGGCTCTTCTTATGTTCTTATGTTCTTAAATAAAATCACAAAACGGTTTAAAAGATAAAATACCATTGACAATGATGACATCATTTCTTTCCAAACCAGGCATTAAATAGTAGCAGCAGCTCAAGAGTATAAACCAGTATGAATTAAAAGCAAATTTGAACACCCAAGTCTTTAAGATCCATGCAAAATCATAAGAACTTGAGAAGATTATGCCAGTGGCCCATCTAATCCAGTATCCTGTTTTTACAGTGGCCAACCCGGTGCCTATGGGAAGCCCACAAGCAGGCCCTGAGTGCAAGAACACTCTCCCCTCCTGGCATTTCCCACAACTGGTATTATAGGAAGCATAGTATCTCCAACTGTGGAGGCAGAGCATAGTCATCACAGCTAGTAGCCATTGATGGCCTAATCAGTAAGTGAGAGATCCAAACACACTAGCCTATGTAGTTATTTTAAAGGTGAGCCCAGCCTTTCTAGTAGTTATTATCTTGGGGTCTCAATATTTTCATGTGTGAGGTTAACAACAGCAAAAAAAAAATGTTTAGAAAATTAATTTTCTTATTTAAAAAAATAAATAAACCAAAACATAGACATGCATGCTTGTGCACGTACACAAGGACCAATGTGTATACAAGGCATTACTACAGCCAGCTATAGAATGTCTTTAAAAAAACCCCGTTCCTCTGACTTGCCCTGTAGCCTGGATGCTTAATGCTGTATTTGGTCCACAAGAGACCACCATTTGATGTAATGCTTGGGTCGCCAACATGATGCCTGCAGGTGCACATGTGCCCACAGAGGCCTTATCTGCTGCCCACAGGGTCCCTTTTCCCTCGCTGAAATTAGACCTGAAAGAAACCTCCTTTAGCTAATCGAAGGCTTTGCCCCCCAGCCTAATCACAGCGTGAAGCAATTTCAGTGAGGGTTACAGATCGGGAGGAGAGAGTTGTGGCATGTGTGTGGTTCCCACAACAGTTTTTCTGGTTTGCATATGTGCTCACGGGTCCAAAAATGTGGGTGACCCCTGATTGTAATGTGCAGGATGTTTGATATCATTTTCATCTACCTTCCTCTTGAGTTAAAATTCCACACCTTCATGGGAGGAAGTTTCACAGGAATGGAGTCACTAATGAAAAGGCCCTTTCTCTTTCCAATGGGAGTATGAAAAGGACCACCATGGCTGATTATAAAGCTCTGATAGGTTCCTACGAGTGCAGGCAGTCCTTTACCTGGTCCCAGAAACACACTGACAACTAGTGCAGCTGCTACAGAATCGGTGCTTTATGTTCCAATCACTTGGTCCTCCACAAGCAACTAGGCAGTTGCAGTCTGTGTCAGCTGCAACTTCTGAACCGTCTTCAAGGGCAGCCCCATGTAGAGTGCATTATAGCAGGACTGCAGTACAGTAGAGCACATTCCACTGATGAATCAACAAACAAAATTACATTGGTGTGTCAACATGCAAAAGAAGATGTGCAAAAGTAGCTGCTGAAATCTTAACCTTTAAGAAATAATCCTGTTTTAGATGCTAAAGAAGGAATTGTCTGCTTTGCCTTTAGGGCCGCAAACCCTCCCAAGGATTTTTTTTTTTGCTCACGCCTCTTACTGTGTTGTAGTTACAACCTTTTTTTAAAAAAATTCATGGCTAGAATATGTTCCAGATGTCCCATCAGTTTGCTGCTGCTTGATAAGATAGATAATAATGAAGCCTCTGTACGTTCTCCCTCCTAACATGAGTGCAACCACATTTGTCTCTGCCACCCACACATCATGTAACGGTGTTCATTTGAAAATCACTGTAAGACTATTAGCAGAGCTGGGCCTGGGAAGGCTTTATGTGTATCGCGTAGTTCTTACTTGGTCCTTATTGTTTCATTTTTACTGTTTAGCCCTTTGATGTTTTATATGTTTTTGCTTTATACGTTGCTCAGAGTGGCTGGGTAACCAGCCAGATGGGCGACTAATAAATTGAATAAATAAATAAATAAATGGCCGGGGGGGGGACAGAAAAGTTTTACAGGGCTGGCTTTTGAAACGGGGGGGTGAAGGAGCACAGACCTATACCCTCTGACTTTTTTTTTTCACATGACAATAGGGACATGCTTCTACTAGAGGATCACTGTCACACTGCAAAAGATTCTGCTCTAGTAGTCTTCAACATTTTAGACCCGGTACAGTAATACCTCAGTTAAGGAATCCTCCAGGAACCAAGCTCCTTTTAAGGAAGGCTTTTTTAAAGGTGATACTGACAAGCTTTGGTTTGCTATAGATACACTTTAAAGCCTATGCCTTTGATTTGAGGTGAAACTGACCAGCCTGTGTCTTTGCTTTGCTGTCAATAAACTGACAATCCTATGCCTTTACTATAAGGTGAAATTCACCAACATGTGTCCACTTGCTATCAATAAACTGGCAAGCCTGTGACTTTGCTTTGCTAGGGCGAAACTGACAAGCCTGTTTGTTTGCTTTGCTTAAAGAGATCTCTTGCTTTCTCCCAGGGCTGGGGAGGGAAGGATGCAATACGATTCCAAGGAGGAGAAGTGGGTGGGTGCCGAGTAGGCACCCTTTAAAGCCCCTGTTAAAGCTGCCCCCAGCATCTGTGAGTGGGTGTAGGAACCTATCCCTGTTCTTTCCATGTTATTCCTACTTCTGGCACCAAAGCTTCTGATAAAGAAGTAATGTCCAGGAATGCATCTACTTTGTTAACTGAGGTATTACTGTACAGTAGGGCCCCACTCATATGGCGGGTTACGTTCCAGACCGTGTAAAAACGAAACCTGCCGAAAAGCGGAACCCATCAATAAAATTGCACATGACGCCTGAAAAATGCCATAAAAGTGGAACAAGCGCTGTATGAGTGGGGCCTTACTCTAATTGAAAGCTGCCATATTAGCAGGCCGCTGATGCTTTACTCACTTTTAACCCAAACATGAATTATGGGACCCACTGCTTAATTTTTGAACACATTGTAGCCGCTATGGTAGTGGTGCTGGTGCAAAGCTCCTTAGGCCAGATTGTAATGTAGATGCAGGTCCTGGATTACCAGTGCTGCTGCTTCTGCTTAGAGTGGATTAGCTGTAGAGTAAAAATAACACAGTCATGTGACATCATAAAGACTAACTCAAGCCCCATCTGCACTATACATTTAAAGCACTATGATGCCACCTTAAACAGTCATGGCTTCCCTCAAAGGATCCTGGGAACTGTAGTTTGTGGAAGGTGCTAAGAGGAAGCTCCTATTTCCCTCACAGAGCTACAGTTCCCAGAGTTCCCTGGAAAGGGGTTGATAGTTAAACCAACCCGTTTGTTTTCCTCCAGCAGCCAGATAGCCAGCATTTCATGACCACTGAGCAGGCTCAGCCCTTGTTTGACTGTTTTGCCCCCCCCTTTCCCCTAAATGAGAGCCAGTGTGACATAGTAGTTAGAGTGCTAGGCTATGACCTGGGAGACCAGGGTTCGAATCCCCACACAGCCATGAAGCTCACTGGGTGGCCTTGGGCCAGTCACACCCTCTCAGCCTCATAAGAAGGCAATGTGAAACCACCTCTGAACACTGCTTACCATGAAAACCCTGTTCGTAAGGTTGCCATAAATTGAGATTGACTTGAGGACAGTCCATTTCCATTTCCCCTGTTTTTGTACTTATGCAAAACATGGAGTTCCCTGAACATACATCTCCCTCTTGTGCATGGATGCTGCTGTTTTGGCTACATAGGATCCATACTTGGAGAATGAGCTGGCAGTTAGCATGCAGGACTACAGCAGAATTTTCTACTTCTGGTCTTGTAGTATTTACCTTTAACTGATATGACCACACTGCTTGGGCAGATTAATGCTCTCAGCAAAAATAACATGTCCTATCAGCGATGATTCCTTGTTAGTTTGAAGAAGAGAAAGTATTTAGATCCATTCCAATCGGGCTTCAGGACTGGACATGGAACTGAAACAGCCTTGGTCGCCCTGGTGGATTATATGAGGGAGGGCGTTGGATAGGGGAGAATATACCCTCCTTGTCCTCCTGGACCTTTCAGCGGCTTTTGATACCGTTGACCACGGTATCCTCTTAGATCACCTGGAGGGATTAGGTATAGGGGGCACTGTTTTACGGTGACTCCGTTCCTATCTCTCAGACAGGCATCAGCGGGTGGCATTGGGGGATGAGTTTTCAGACCCTTGGCCTCTCACTTCTGGAGTGCCACAGGGTTCTATCCTCTCCCCCATGCTATTCAACATCTATGTAAAGCCGCTGGGGACCATCATCAGGAGATTTGGGCTGCAGTGCCACCAATATGCGGATGACACTCAGCTCTATCTCTCGTTTAAGTCCTCACCAGAGTTGGCTGTGGATACCATGTCCAAGTGCCTGGAATCCATAAGTGGATGGATGGGAAGGAATAGGCTGAAGCTGAACCCCGATAAGACCGAGGTGTTGCTCGTGGGAGACAAGAGAAGATTAGGAGATATAGACCTGGTGTTTGATGGTGTAAGATTACCCCTGAAAGACCAGATCCGCAGCCTTGGGGTCATTTTAGACTCCCAGCTGTCCATGGAGGCTCAGATTTCAGCAGTGAGCCGGGCGGCTTGGTACCAATTACATCTGATACGAAGGCTGCAACCCTACCTTCCTGTTCATCTGCTCCCACGGGTGATACATGCCCTGGTCTCCTCTCGCTTAGACTACTGTAATGCACTCTACGTGGGGTACCCTTGAAAACGGTCCGGAAATTACAATTGGTACAAAACGCGGCGGCACAGCTGATTAAGAACAGCCGTTGTCGTGATCACATCACTCCGGTGTTAGTAGATCTACACTGGTTGCCAATTGTTTACCGGGCCCAATTCAAGGTGTTGGTCTTGACCTTTAAATTCCTATACGGTTTCAGCCCAGTTTATCTGAAGGAGCACCTCCAGCATCACCAATTATGCCGCCTGACGAGATCAGCCACACAGGACCTCCTCTCGGTTCCACCAACTAAAACAGCAAGGTTGGTACGGACCAGAGAGAGGGCATTTTCAATTGTGGCCCCCACCCTCTGGAATTCCCTCCTGTTTGATCTTCGTCATGTCCCCTCCTTAATTGGTTTCCGCCGAGCCTTGAAGACCTGGCTATTCAGGCAGGCCTGTGGGATTTCTGGGATGGGTTAGTTGTTAACGTGTTATTAACTGGAAGAGTGGGTTAGATGATTGATGGTCTTATCTATTTTATATTGTATTTTAGTGTATTAATGTACGTCGCCTAGAGTGGCCGTTAATTCGGCCAGATAGGCGACTCAGAAATAAAATTTTATTATTATTATTATTATTATTATTATTATTATTATTATTCAGGAGGCTTGATCCTGATTTCACTGAACCAGCTAACCTGGTGCCCTCCAGATGTTTTGGACTACAATTCCCATCAGCCCCAGCCAGCATGGCTGTGTTGGCTGGAGTTGATGGGAATTGTAGTCCAAAACGTTTGAAGGGCACCAGGTTGGGGTCAGCTGCACTAAACAGTTTAGCCCAAGCTAGGATCTGATGGATGACATTGCTAAGTGAATGAAGAATCATGTCTAATAAAGATTTGAAACATAGTTAAAAGAGAATAATTGTGATGTTGGGCTGTGCCATTTCAGACTACAGATGGCAGACAGCACATCTGAATACTCAATTTGATTATAAAGAAATCTCTGCAGGTAGAAAACCATTGTGTCAGGGGGAAAGGTAGGATTGCAGTCCTTCTTCCTGCCATAATATTAGGCAGGCACCATCTCTGCTATCTTTTCGGCGCCTTTTAAAGACTTTTCTTTTTCAACAAGCCTTTTAAATTGAGACCTATCCTAGTCTGTGTCCGTGTCAGAATTGCTTAATATGTTTTTTTAATAATGTTTTTAACCCTTTTTTAAAGTTTTTTTTAAAAAAAATGTTTTTAACATTGTTTTGTCTTGATGTATTTTAAGATTTGTTTTTATGATGTTTTAGAGTGTTTTTAGTGCCTTGTTGCCTGCCCTGGGCTCCTGCTGGCAGGAAGGGCGGGATACAAATTAATTAATTAATTAATTAATTAATTAATTAAATAATGCTTTCCCCTCTGCAAGAATTGTTGTCTGCAGTGGTCAAACAAGTACCCCTCCCCCCCCCCCGTTTTCAATTTGAAATGATACGAGCAAGCTTGTTGCATCACAGGATTCTCCGGAGTGTTTGTTTCTGCTCTTGATCCCTGAAAGGGTCGATTGCCTGCTGAACGTCTCATATTGATGTTAGGAGCAGAGCTGCTGCAAATGCCATTTGGAGGAAAGCGGATATGCAGGATTGCTTGTGGGTGGTGCAGACATATGCCCAGACACTGGGAAAGCTACTGTTCACGCAGAGCCTTTATAGAGTGACAGTTTACAGAGGAAGCGTGAGCCTTGCCATTTGGCTTTTAGTACTCTCCAGAGAGCACCTGTCTTTGGGATGCCACGTGATCTCTGTTGGCCACTGTAAAGCACAATGTGAAGTACAGGACGTTGGGTCTCTACTGTGTGCTTGTGCCTTTTCAAGTGTACTTTAGGAGCACTCCCTGCGATGCTAGCTTTCATAAAAAAGAAAGAGTAGGACTCTGTAGCTCTTTCCATTTTCAGAGATCTGAGGCAGGGATGGAGAATTTGTGGTCCTTCAGCTTGAATGTTAATGAGTGCATTTGCAATGTATAATACAAACAAGACATGAGAAAAAAGCTGAACCTTGCCATGAATGCAAAAAGTAAAAGCAAGGACACAACAACAACAATAATAGGAAAGTACAAGTGTTAAACAAAACTTGTACAGCACAGAAACTTCAGGTGGCTAAATCCATAAACTGAAAGAATGTAATAATAATGTATCCACAGCATGTATACAAACGTGTAATAATATGAGTGAGAAAAACACCGTACATGAGATGTTGCCACTATTCTTCAGTGGAGTTTTATGAACCCCTTGAATGCCAGTCAGGTTTCAGCTTCATCAGCCTTACCCAGTGGCATGTATTCTTGCACAACACTCAGGCATGAGTTCAAATATCACCCTTGTTTTATAGCAAGGGGAATGGCCGATGTCTTCAAATTGCGATAATTTGCAGAATCACCAATATTCAAATATGGGACCCAGTGGTCAGATATGGCTCTTGTCACCTGCTTCCTGGCTCCTTTTAACTGGGGATGGGCAGAGACTGAACCTGGCACTTTTTGGGGAAGGGTCACAGTTCAGCGGTAGAGCATCAGGTTTGCATGTGGAAGGTTGCAGGTTTAATCCTTGGTATCTCCAGGCAGGTCTGAAAGAGAACCTGGCCTGAAATCCTGGAGAGCCACTCATAGCGAATGTAGACAATACTGAGCTAGATGGACCAATGGTCTGACTCGTATGGCAGATTCTTATGGACCTACGTTCTGGGCATACAAAACATGCATTCGACCACCGAACTGTGAGCTCTCCCCCTGCCATGATACGTGGCTTGTGGGCTCTGTGCAGCTTGGTGGCTTAGAAACGCATAACTCAGCAGAGCATCTGCTTTGCATGCAGAAGGTCCCAGGTTCAGTCCCTGGCATCTCCAGGTAGGGCTGAAAGAGACTGAATCCTGAGTGCCACTACCAGTCAGTGTAGACAATATTGAGCTAGATGAACCAATGGTCTGTTTCGGTATATGGCAGCTTCCTATGTTCTTAAGTTTGTGCAGGCCTAATTCTAACCCTTGCTGTTTTTGTTCAGCTAGGATTGTGCCTCAGCAGAGCTTCTGCTTCTGCCCTTAACCTCAACTGCAGCCTGGTCCTCTTGCCCATGTGTCGGATTCTCCTGGCCTTCCTCCGAGGGTCTCGGAAGGTAAGAGAGAAGAATGTGAGCATAGCTAGTTAGTGAACACGGAGCAAATGGGTGACTACAGATGGCAAGTTTCCCTCATAGCTTTTGCTTGCATTTCATTTTGGAGTGGTAGGTGGATAGGTGTTTTTTTTTTACCACATCACCACTTTTCCAGGTTTCAATGGGTCAGTTTATTACAATTGTGTCCCATCCCTCCCCAAGGCACAATTAATCAGGCCTGATTACTCACAGAAGAAAGTGTTATGCATGAGCTAATTGGACATTAAACACAAGTTCTTGAAGCCTACCTCCAAACATTGTTGGGCTCCAGCTCTCATCAGCCACAGCCAGGATGGCCAGTGGTTGGGGATGAACGTCTGACAATGATCTCAGTGTACACTGGTGATCCTCTAGAGCAGAGCAGTGCTTGTCAACCTTGGGTCCCCAGATGCTGTTGGACTACAACTCCCATCATCCCCAGCCAATGTGGCCAATGGTCAGGGATGACATCTGCAGACTCAACATTGAAGAACACTGTTCTGGAGCAAGGATATGGCCCTCCAGATGTTGCTGGACTCATCCCTACCATTGGCCTTGCTGGCTGGGACTAATGGGAGCAACATCTGGACAGTTACAGGTTCCCTGTCATTGCCAACGCTTAGACCAAGGATGGGTAGACGTCAGGCTTGTTTTGTACCAGAGTGTTGAGATCCACCAACCAGAGCTGGGTGCACAAACAATATATGTAGAATTAACTGAGCCCAGGAATTTGTTTTGCACACCAGAACTGAATGCAGCTTTCAGTTCTTCCATACAAAAAACCAAGCTTTTCTCACTTCATCGGTATAATTTAGGATGCCTTGGAGGGGAGTCATTTTATTGTTACTTTTTTTAAACCAGAGGGAGTCAGAAATCCTTGCTGATTACTTCCAAAATATAGAAATCAGGCTCTAAACAAATTTATAAACAAAATGCAAATAATTAGACATCTTGGAAGTTAATAAAACTATGGTTAACATGTTGTATGCTAAACAAAGACTCTGAGTTTAGGAGCAGAGGATTACAATTATTGGCAAATAGGATTAAGCAAAAAGACAGAAAATGCATAACTACAATACAAAAGGATGGCTCAATAACCTGCTCACCAACAGAAATTGGAGAAAACATTTGGCGCCTTTTTAAAAAACCTGTATCAAAGCAGTAGTGTAGATTTAGAAAAAATTGAGAAATATATACAAGAAGCAAAACTCAAAACTTTGTCAGAAGCACATAAAAGATCATTAGTGGTGGACAACAGCATGGAGGAAATCGAAACTGTAATTAAATCTTTTAAGACAAATAAAACACCAGGCCCTGACGGATTCATTAATGAATTTTATAAAAGATACAGATCAATCTTGGTCCCACAGTTACTAAAATGTTTTAATGGTATACTCCAAGGTGACCCATTTCCACAGACATGGATACAGTCCAAAATTATAGTTCTTTTAAAACCCTATCGTCATCCTCAACTGACAGATTCATATAGACCAATAGCACTGCTGAACACAGATTACAAAATATTTACCTCAGTTATAGCTAACAGATTGAAGCGTATAATTCATTTGTTGATCCATCAGACCAAACTGGATTTGTACCAAATAGTCAAATTGCTGATCCTGTAATTCTAAATTTAATCAGTCATTGTGAAACTAATCAACTTCCCTTAGCTTTTTTATCTTTAGATATTTTCAGAGCAATTGACTCTGTACACTGACCTTTTTTAATTTCAGTAATGCAAGCAATGAATTTTGGCAATGAATTTATAACACTCCTACAAAAAATTTATTCCCCAACAATAGCAACTATCAAAATCAATGGATTACTCACCTTATTGCGACATAAGCCGAGGTACCAAACAAGGATGTCTGCTGTCACCTGTTCTATTCCTTCTGGCAACAGAACCGCTGCCACAGCATCTAAGGAATCATAAAAAAATTAAGGGAGTTAGAATTGGAAATGAAACACAGTTAGTTAGTATATATGTGAATGATACAGCTTTACTTATTCCAAATCCACTAGAAGCAGCACCCCATATTCAAGGTGCTTTGGAAACCTTTGCAAATGTCTCTGGACTTCGGGTGAATTTTAAAACATAGAATTTGAGGCACTATGTTTTCACATTCCTCCCACCGTCCAGAGACGATTCTCGTCCGTCCTGGGGAAACATCTATGTCCAAGACAGTTGAGATATTTAGGCATACAAATACATAAAAATGTGAACAGATTATTTTTGGCAAATTACAGATGTTTGTGGTTCACCACAAAGGCAGATATGAATTGGTGGACCAAATTAACACTTTCATTATCTGCCCGCATAGCCACAATAAAAATTAACATTTCTTTTTCATGCACTCCAGTCTATGTAAATGAAAAACAACTCAACATTTGGCAAAAAGAGTTAAATCATTTATTTGGGAGAGGGGGAATCACCCAGGTTGAACAAAAAGTTATTATTTCAAATCAAATAAAGGGGCATGGGGAATCCTCATATAAAATTGTATTTTGATGCCCATCAGCTATATCATTTAGTGCAACTGATAATAGATGACAAATCCAAAAAATGGATTCAGTTGGAAAATATAGAAATACAAGATATCCCAATGTGGCTTCTTAGATCAAAGGCAAACAAGAAAATAATACAAGTTAACAAAAACCCTTTTACAGCCACCCTACTCAAGATCTGGGGTCAGTGGTCATGACAACTTATACCTGAATCTTCTCCTTTAGTCCCTTTATTTTTCCATCAGGATTTAAAAAATAAAAATAGATACATACCGTGGCGACCATGGCGGGAACAAGAACTATTGAGCCTTAGATACTTTTACCCCAACAAAGTCCCAATAAGAGAAAGAAACTTTAGACAAATGGTAGGTCAAACAGGATTTCAATGGCTTTTTTGAAAACAAATTCAAGATTTCCTCTCCCGTCCAAAGATTAAGGCACAAGCAGTGTCAAATCTATCGACTTTTGAAAACATAATAGTGGCAACACATAATGGAGAAAAAGGGATTACCTCCAAACTGTATAACTTACTTTGATAAGGGGCCAGATCAGTTAATAGCACTCAAACATCAGTGGGAAGGAGACTGGGCAGTGATGCTTGATGGGAGAGACTGGGAACAACTTTGGATTAAACGCTTGGAGCCCACTTCCTTCCACCACATTCTAGAAACAATGTGGAAAATAGCCCATCGATGGTAAGTCACACCACTGCATTTATCACGAGTGATTCACACCCTCTCCCCCAAGTGCTGGAGGGGATGCGATTTAGTCGGCACGTACCACCATATGTGGTGGGCTTGTGAAAAAGTGCAAACTTTCTGGGATGCTAAATTTAAAGCAATTAAGGAAATAACCGAGCAAGACATTAACCAAACACTACAACTTGCTATTTGAATTTATTTCTAGACTCCAATAAGGATATACAATGTAAAAATTTGGTAAGTCATCTTATGGCAGCTCACCTCACAATTGCCAAGCATTGGAAAGATCTAAAAAGTGCCTCAATACAATACTGGTCACAAAAACTATGGCACATAGCACTTACGGCGAAATTAACCTCCAAACTCTGGGAAGCTAGGGGCAAGTTGAAGAAAGAAACCTTTGTAGACTCCTGGTGCCCCTTCAAATTACATGTAAGCCAAACAACACAGATGGGCGCCACCAACACAGTATGCGGCCAGTTGGAATGCCTAAACTACAAGGAATTTTTTTTTAATGATCATATAAAATTTTGAACGCCCAACAATTTTCTCTTTCCTTTTGAAATACTTTACTCAGGTTACTAGATCAATTGAATCTATTTAAAAATTATGTCATTGCCAGGGGGAAGGGGAGGGATATATTTTAGATACTGTTTTAATAATTTCAGTTACTAAGATTAATTTCCATAAGTGTATTGTATTAAAGTATTGTTTTTAAATAAATGTAGAATTCAATAAAAAAAATAGTTTGAAAAAGAGAGAAATCCTTGCTGATTGACTGCAAATCACCCAAAGATCTACCAGTAGAGATCTACCTTCTACCCGCCCTTGCCTTACACAAACTGCTGACTCACTTTTAGACAAGAAATGGCTTCCTCTTCTTTTCCCAGGTGGCTGGCCGAAAAACCAGAAGGCTTCTGGATAAAAGCAAAACTTTCCATGTAACGTGTGGCATCACAATATGCATCTTTTCAGGTACGCTCCACTGGATCTCACTGCGAAGTGCATTAAACATTATGAGCACACTGTGCCCTTTCTTTGACAGTACATGAGGAAAGAGTCTCATCCCATATTTCTTCCCATTTGAGTGCATGGGGAGTCCAAGCTCTGCAGAATTGCCTTTGATTTCATGCATAAGATCCTGCTGAAAGCATACTGGTGTGGAATGGATATCAGATTGAACATGCACCCAATTTAAATGGAGCAGCATGGAGGCTGGTTTAGTGAGGGCTCTGGGGCACGCAGATTGTTTTGTATAATTGATGCCTATCAAATATTGAAGACATCTAATTATTCTTCTGGTCAGTTTTACCTCTCAGCATCTGTGTGAAAGGCACAGCAGTAGCTTTGCAATGGGCTGTTGTGCAAATGGAAATTCCTGCACTAATGGAATGACTTGTATGGTCGTTCCAAAATCTAGGACTTCTCAGAAGAGCCATGGAATCTGCCTGTGTATACACATGACATTTTATTCTAGATTTATTCTGCATTTCCCCAGAGTGTGTCCACCTGAAAACAGATGTCCTGGTGGTGGTGGTGGTGGGGTGTATCTACACCTGCCCAATGACGTTGTGGGTGGACGTATACCAAGATTGCAATCACCCCTTCATTCATTCACCTGGGCCATGCGCAGGAAGGAAAAGGTGTGGATAACCTACTCAAAGGGAGGGTTTTCACCTATCCTTGTGGGTGGCAGGATCTAGAATAAATCTGGACTGAAAGCAGCATGCTGAGAATGCCATCTCTCACCTCCCCATGCAGATTTTCTTCAGGGTGGGAAAAGAGTTTAGTGCGCTGCTAAATGTATGTATGTTTGCTGTGTTATAATTTTTAGCCTGTACTGAAGAGCAGCATACAAATATCATAATTCATTGATTTATTCATTCATTGATAGGCAAGGGTTTCCAATTCCTAATGGCTTAACTGTAGTAAGTAACTATATATAAAAAAAGCGACACACACTCAGTAGGCTGCTGAAGTAAAGGTAGCTTGGGGGGGAAAACAGGAGTGGATTTTTGCCTGAATGGACCATAGGCTCAGTTCTGGTGCTGGAAACAAATCCCTAGGCTGAGCTTGGACTCAGAGGCGCCCTGCTCCTTCATTACAAATGTATGTCTGCCCCCCTGCCAGCATCCAAGCCTCTATTTTGTACCTGACTCTGTGGAGTTTTAGTAAGGAAGCAAACAAACATAATATACATCTCACAAAACTGAAATGTGCCACCCCCTATGATGGAAAATGTTAAACAAATGAGCGTTGGAGATGTGGGCTTTTAGGTAGGGTGGCTAGGTATGCATTGCCAAATGAGAGGATTTGCATCATCAAAAAGGAAGGCCAAAAAGGGCACCAGTGTGCATAAAATGTGCGTATGTATAGGTGCAAATTTAGAAATAATTCTTCTCATTTAAACAGAAACACAGTACATCTCACCTTAGTGAGAAGAGCACCAAGGATCTTATGCTCCTGATCAGTCTGCTGACCAGGTGCTGCTAGCTGTTGATGGGCACCTTCAAGGCTCCTCTCCTTTTTTATGGTGCCTTATCTTTGAACTGGACTTGGAATAGAGACGCCCTTACTGTTCTGCTGGTTCCAATGCGTCTCCATATCTTTCTTCTGAAAATGGGGGCACACGACGCTAATCAAACCCCACCCCTTTTTACTGTAACACCTGGTGGGAGCAGCTCAAGTGCATTTAAAAAAATGCTTTAGACAGATTTTGCATCTGATTGGCAGATCAACCCATTGCCCCTCCAGGTGCGACCAATGGAAATGCTTTGCTGTAGGCAACCAGTGTGCTCAGAGCCTTGGACTGGAGAACCCTTCAGAGAAAGAATGCTTTCCAATGGGGGACTGTCCTCTACTTGCCCTTCAAAATGGAGAACTGCCTTCTGTAAAGTATGGTGCATGGCCACTCAATTTTAAGGCAGGGATGAGGAATTTCAGATCTGGGGGCCAAATGTGGCTCTCCAGGCCTCTCTGTTTGGCCCTTGGAACTCTCCCCAGGCCACGCTTCCTATTCCCCAACCACACCCCTCACTGGGCCTGCTTCATACCCTCCTCACGTGTTTTTGCCTCCTTGGAGTGTGTCCCTTGCACTCTGAGAATGCCTCTTGATTGCCTAGATGGAGGACAAAGGGATGTGAGAGTATGTGTAGAAGCTAGCCTGATGTACAAAGGTAAATTGTGTATTTGTTGGTCTGCCCAGTTTTGCTCTGGCCTCGCCCACAACTGGCATGTGGCCCTGGAAAGGTTGTCCAGAAGGGAGTGCGGCCCTCAGGATGAAAAAGGTTCCCTATCCCTGCTGTTTTGGGGAGGGATGAAACCTTCCAAGTGCATTTTGATGATCTGACCTGTTCCCTCTCCTTTAGTGCTTCATGTTGCTGCTCACCTGGTGAATGCTTTGAACTTCTCTGTGAACTACAGCGAAGAGTTCCTTGCACTCAATGTGGCCAGCTACCATGGTGAGGTGAGCAGGGCAGACCTTCTTCTTTCTTCCCTGAAATTGTGGCCTCTCGTTCTGTCCTTGGGTGACCTTTTGCAGCACTGCTGTCGGGTGATCAGTGGGGTTGGTTCTGTAGGGTCCGGAAAGGTAGGGCTGGATAGGGCTCCAGAGAATAACCGAGTTCTGGATCCAGTTCAAGGTGCTGGCTCTTCAAAGAGGCTTCAAAAGAAAGCCATTGATTAGCTCTGTAATTAAGATTGTGCACGTAGTATTTTCATTTGTATCTAATAGAACCCTTGCTATGCCAATGTGTATTTGGCTATGCAGGGTGTCAGTTTCCCACTGGGGATTCTGGGAATTGTAGTTCCAGTTCCTACTACCAAAAGAAGCTGCACCAGAAGCTTGGAGTGGCCACTGCCTTTGCCTTCCCCTGCCCTGGGCACACTTCTGCACCTTGCTGCAGGGAAAGAGGGATGCAACAGTGGTGGAGAATTTGTGGGGCTTCTCAAGCTTCTGTGAGCATTTGATGTTCATGTATTTGATGTATAGCACAGCCATAGCTTAGCGTCGGAGCATCTGCTTTGCATGCGGAAGGTCCCACATTCAATTCTGCAGCATCTCCAGGAAGGTGTGGGAGACACTCTTGCCTGGCACCCTGGAGAGCCCCTGCCAGTCAGTGCAGACAGTACTGAACTAGATGGGCCAGTGGTCTGACTCTGTATAAGGCAGCTTTCTATGCCCCTGTGCATCCTTTCTATGGATGTTTGAAGAATTCATTCTTTTCAAATCCCTCTGAAATTGATCTGTTTTTGCACCTATTAAGACTACTTTTCTTTCTTTCTTTAACCCACCCCATTTCCAGTGCAGCAAACACCAAAATAATAAAACTAAATTAAATTAAAGCTAGTCCTACATAGAGGAGGCCCATTGAAGTTAGTAGACACGGCTAACTTGGATTAATACATTTCAGTGGGTCTACTCTGAGTAGGACTTCGTTGAATACAACCTAACAGAATTAAAATGAAATGAAAAACAGATTTAAAAACAGTTTAAACCATTTAAAAACATTTAGAACATCTAAAAACATTTACAAGCAATCACATACTCTCACAGTTATTGATTTCACAGCTGCCATGGCCGGTATATATCAGCCAATAAATGCCTGGGTAGACAGAAATGTTTCTAGATTTCTCCTAAAAAATAATGAGGGAGACAGATGCACCTCACCAGGGAGGGTGTTCCACAAACAGGGAACTACCACTGAGAAGGCCCTGTCATGGGTCAATGCTAACTGGGCAGCAGCCGAAGATGGCACCAGCAACAGGGTCTCCTCTGCTGATGGCAGGACCCGAGGAGTGATATTGGGAGAAGCACTCCTTGGATTTAAGCCTTTTAGGGCTTTGTAGCTAACACCTTGAATTAGGCTCGGTCTAACGGGTGGATCAGAACTCAGATATCCATTGCCTCTTGCATTTCTCTGAATTTTGTAGCATGTTTTTGTCAGCAGTTGGAATGTATCGAAGTATACATTTAAGTACACATTTGGAAAGAATATATGGATTTAAATACATATTTTGAGAAAATGCCATAGCTCAATGGTAGAGCATCTGCTTTGCATGCAAAACATCCCCAGTTCAATCCCTGGCATCTCCAGGAAGAGCTGCGAGAGATCCTTGTCTGAAACCCTAAAGAGCCGCTGCCACTCAGTGTAGACAATATTGAGCTAGATAGACCAAGGCAGCTTCATACAAAAAATTGCAGGTAAATGCAGTGGAACTATGGGTGATAACATGTGAAAGGGACGTGAACTGGGTATAGTAAAATTTGCTCAACGCTACCTCTAAATAATTACTGACAAATTAATAAATACATGTCATCTAATTAAGAAGTAATCCCTATAATATTTTAGCAACTAGCAGTAAATCCTCCAATGGTAAACAACTGAAAAGTTTCTATTTTTGTGTCTTCCTTTACTTTCTTACCCTGAAGATCCCCTCTTCCCTAACTGACTCTCCTAATTGCTCTGGGATGTGCCAGCTGACTGTCTGGGGCTGATGAGAATTGTAGTCATATGACCATATGAAGAGCCTGCTGGATCAGGCCAGTGGCCCATCTGGTCCGGCATCCTGTTCCCACAGTGGCCAACCAGATGCCCATGGGAAGCCCACAAGCAGGACCGGAGTGCAAGAACACTCTCCCTTCCTGCGGTTTCCAGCAACTGGTAATTCCAAAGCATACTGCCTCGTGACTGTGGAGGTAGAGCATAAGCATTGTGGCTAATAGGCGTTGATGGCCTTATCCTCCATGAATTTGTCTAAACCACATTTGAAAGCCATCCAAGTTGGTGGCCATCACTGCCTCCTGTGGGAGAGAATTCCTAATGTAACTATGTGCTAGTCCAAAACATCTGGAGCGCACCAGATTGGTGAAGCCTGCTGTGGTCCATCACACATTCAGTGCTCCTGTCCAGTGCTCTGAAAGTGCTTGGACATTACCTATGATTTGAGGCAGTCAACATTTCTGCCACAGAAGCACCAACTCTTGCTAAGCAAACAGATTAAGGTACCCCTGACTACATTTGCTAAACAATTCATACTGTTTGTGTCTGCTTTCTAGGATCCCAGGAAACTCCTTTTTGCTACAGGTAAGCCCGCAGATGGTACTGCAAGATTGTGCTGAGGCAGCTAAGATGCCAGAAATGGACTAGTAGCATCAATTATTAATATTGCAGCAGCATTGCTATTTTTCCCTGGAACAAAGATTATAATTCTGTATTGAAATGAGCAGTGATGTCTCTTTTTTATGTTCAGGGTTTTTTTTTTTAAATAAACATTTGTTCCACTCCAAAAACCTCACATAATTGCTCCATACGGAAGAAAGATTCACAGTGTCTTCATAACCCAAACAGAACAAAATGCTTCCAGATTTCCAAAATTTGTGTTCATTCTCAGGCTGCCCATTCCTGTGCATACTGATTTGGAAGGACATCCCACTGGGTTCACTATAACTTGCTCCCGGGGAAATGTACATAGGGTTGCAGCTTTGTCCTAACAAAATGATGCTAAACTATGTATACGGTGCAAACCAGCTTTAATTGCTGTTATTGCATTTCTTAAAAAATAAAAATGCAATAAAAGCAATTAGGGTGCAATCCAGCTCATAATTATGCTGGGCTGAGGGGAGTTGGATGTGTGGACCCCTGGCTGAGCTGGCATGTTAAGCTCTGCTGGGCTTTGCCGACAGAAGGCCTTCACCCTGGCTTAGCCGGGGGTCTGCCGGGGAAGCCTGAAGGATTACAACGGATTCTAAACAGCTTTGGAAAATAAATAGGGTTTTGTCTGGCACTGAAAGGACATAATTAGGTACTAAGTGCTAAACACCGGGCTATGTTCAAGGTTCTGGTTTTGGTGTATAAACCAGCCCTATACACCTTGGAATCAGGATACCTGAAAGATCCCCTTACCCTTTATATATCCAGTCGATCATTGCGCTCTGCAGGTGAGGGCCTCCTGAATCAGATACCATTTTATGAGGAAGTCCACTCTGCTCTACATAGGAAGCAGACCTTTAGTGTAGTGGAATTCCCTCCCCTTAAATATCAGACAGGCGCCATCTCTGTTATCTTTTTGGCACCTACTGAAGTCCTTCCTCTTTCAGCAAGCCTTTTAAGTGGAGACCTTATCCCAGTCTCCATCTGTGTTGGAAATGGTTCTTGCAACCCTGTAATGGGAAAAACCACAAGGCGGAATTCTCCCTCCCCCCTGCACAACTTTTAAAGATACAAAAGACCTCGTGGAGGCTGGGCCTGGCAAGCAAGAGGTTTTCTGTATCTTTAAAAGTTGTGCAGAGGGAAGGGAGAATTCCACCTTGTGGTTTTTCCCATTACAGTGTTGCAAGAACACCTGCACTTGGCTGACTTTCTCTTCTCCTAACGATACAGGATCAGTCTCAGGTCCTGAACCTGGCAACCCTATTTTTAAGATGTTTTTAAAGATTTATTTTTAAAAGATGTTTTGTTTTTAAGATGTTTTAAATATGTTTTTAGTGTTTTTGTTTGCTGTCCTGGGCTCTTTCTAGGAGGAAGGGTGGGAGATAAAGTTTAATACCAATACCAATACCAGTACCAATACCAATACTACTACTACTACTACTACTACTACTACTACTTATTATTATTATTATTATTATTATTATACCTCTCTAGCAGGGATGGATAGCCTCAGGCCCAAGGGCCAAATGCCACCTTCCAGGCTTCTCTATTTGGCCTATAGGACACTTCCCAGGATACACGCCCTCCCAAGCCACACCCCTCACTGGCTCTCCTTGCACTCTCCTTGAGTGTTTTTGCCAGATTGGAATGTGTCCTTGAACTCTATTAATGTTTATTGCTTGGCTGGAGGGAGGATAAAGGGAGATGTGCATATGTGAAGAAACTAGCCTTCCCTTCAAAGGTCAGCTTTCACACTTTAATGCTCTGCCCATTTTTTCCTCTGGCTCGGCCCACCACTGGCGTGCAGCCCCTGAAACACAAGGATATGTGGCCCTCAGGTTCAGGAAGGTTCCCATCCCTGCTCTCGGGGGAGATATTTCCACCCCCGCGGTGCTACCACTGAGAAGGCTCCCTCTCTGGTAGTCCTAGTTTTGGCTCATTCTGAAAGTAACAAGGGTCTTGCTAAGGCAGCGAGGGGTTTGATGGCCTCATTGTTGCTTCACTGTGCTGGAGGCTTTAATCATGCAAAAAGCCTGCATGCTTAATGTGATCAGTTGACATCCCTGGGCTACGCTAGACATTTTTTTCCCCCGTGTTCCAAGGCCTGCAACGAGGTATAAGGTTGCAGTTTCCAGTCCTGCACCGTCTCTTCATGCATACCCCGAGTGGGTTTTGGAATCCCTTTCTACAACCTGCTCCAAAGCTCAGGTGGAATAGATCATTCTGCTCTCCATCAGAACTTGTCTGAGTGGGACTACTCATTTGTGGATGTGTTCAGGGATAATTCCCATGGTTACAACAGAACTTTTCCCAGCCTCTGTGATCACAGGCATTCTATGAAGGGCTGTGGCTCAGACAGAGAATCTGTTCTCTATGCAGAAGGTCCCAGGTTCAATCCCCGGCATCTCCAGGTCAGGCTGGACAGACCTTGGTCTGAAATTCTGGAAAGATGTTGCTAGTCAGTGCAGGCAATACTCTGCGAGACGGACCGACCGTCTAACTTGGCACAAGGTAGCTTCCTTTTTTCTTATGAATAGTGGTGGCTGGTGGCTCCATTTATTTCACATTTAAAATATTTCTATCCCACCTTGTACCGTACAATAGGGGACTCAGGGCAGCTCACAATGAAATCATACACCATAAAATTATACACAGTAAAAAACACATAAAACATTAAAATAGACAAAAATACATGAGATACAGTTAAGAAATACAGGGGAGTGATATTAAAAGAGACTAAAGAGGTAAAACAAAAAAAAGGGGGGGAAATAAATTCAGTGGGGCAGTGGAATCCGCCACGAGTTTCAGTCCAAAATTTCAAGGAGCTGTCCAAGGCGCCACTGCTTGTGAATCATCACTTCCTTTTGGAATAACGTTCCTGCATTTTTGCTGGGGCGGGTTTGCCGCCACCCTATTATGGGAAGACTCGGGAAGGTTTGAGAATGTTGGTAATTGGTCAGGTGGGGCATCCTGACCAATTAGGCGAGGGATTGAGCAGCTATATATAGACTGCTCCTCCCTAAAAACGCACCTTTTTTGCCTTGCGGCACCCACCCACCCCTCCCTTGTCAGTGTGGGCTCTGCTAGTCACCAGATGGGGCTGAGTAGGATTTTTTTTTTGGAGATCCTGATTTCAGAATCTCTTTGGTTTTGCCTACTCCATACTGCTTGGGTTGATTCAATTGGCTTGCCTGGGGGCGTTGTGGTGATTCCGGTTTGGCTGGTGTCAAATTCGGGTGGGTGAGGTAATTGGGGTTAAAAATTGAAGCAGCTGAGGCATTTTGGTAAAGGACACCCCTCTGGTGAAACATCAAGGCGTAATGTCTGGTGTGGATCTGGGGAGTGTCCACGTGGGACCAGCTTGCGCATCATGGTGAACGCCTGTATGGCGGGGCCAGGATGCGGAGGTTGGAACCACATACCTGACTCCGGACTTCCGGGAAGGGTGACTTCGCTTGTGCCTGCTTTTGAGACGGGCTCACGCCTCAAAAGAAGCTTATTCAGATATAAATCAGTCAGAACATTTTTTTTTGACTGATGAAATTTCTCCCGGGCAGGGAGAAACGTAGAGATCAACCTCAAAAGCCTGTTTTTGTTGGGAGGACTGGATTTCATTAATTTATGAGAAAAGGTCCAGCCAGCAATGCCGGACGGACTTCCGAACAAGCTCTATCTGATTAATGCGATACGTTTATCTTTTCTTCAAAGAGAAAATGGACTAACAGGCAAGCACCCTTCTTTCTATTATTTTTTTTACTTGGTTTAAATTGTTGCAGCAAAAAGAGATTTGTCAAATGAATCAGCTTTAAAGAACTTCTGGGTGAGCTATAACTCTTCTCTGTTATTCATGAAATTAACAGCTTATCTCTGTTTCTATTGCAAAAAGCTGTCCTGGAAGTGCATTCTAAAGATATAAACAGAAGAGGGATTTCTATTCCGAGGAACATTATATTGTCTGGGACTATTCTCTTTTTGGTCTATTTTATTTTGACGAATCTGCTTCTTCACGACGCCACTAACTGTTTTGATGCTGGAAACTAAATTTGTTTTGTGTTCTTGAACATAGAGAGATAAGGCAGGCTGCTCTGTTTATACTGTGATGTCATCAAGCCTGGAATATTAACCCAATTGTTGCTGAAATAAGAAGTGGTTCTTCTTTATTTTTGTTTTGTTTTGTTTTCGTGGTTTTAAAAATGGCAATCAAGAAAGTGGCTGAGAATCTGGAAGTAATTATGTTTCAGAAAATAATGGATGAGATTGAGATAACGAAACAAACCCTGCGACAGGGCAGTAAGGAGCTGAAAATTGAACTGAGCAAAATGACGCAGGAGCTTAAAGAAATAGGGGATCCTGTGAGAGAGGAGAATGAGATCAGAGATGAGAAAAGAAAAAATAAAGGGAAGATACAAGCCCTGGAGATTGGAACAAATGTGGAACTGGAAAAAGATCTGGAGTTTATGGATATTAGAAATAAAATCTACTGTTTGGAATTTAACGTTATCTCTGAAGAAATTAATGAAGATATTAGAGATAAAGTTATCAATGGCTTGGATAATCTTCTGGACTGGAATGACGTGATGGAGCTTGATATAGAGAAAATCTATGGAATTAACTGCAGCCATGTGACTATGGAAAAACTCTCAAGAGATGAGCCAGTGCATTTTGTAAAAAAGAAGAACACAGATATGACTTTACAACAATATTTCAGCAACTTATTCAGAATTGATGGCAAGAAAATATTTGGGATAGAGGAAATTCCCATCAGACTCTTATTATATGACTATGGCTATGACAGCAAGATTATTATGGAATACTGATAATGGAAGATTGGACACTGAAATTGCTGGACTTAACAGGACTATTGAAGATGGAAGATGGAATTAATAGGGATAATGGAATAATGGCTATTGAAATTATTGGACCTAACAGATTTTGATGAGATGGATTAATCGATATGTTTATTTGGACTATGGTTATGACAATAAGATTATTATTATTATTAACGAGATGGATTAATCGACATGTTTATTTGGAGAAAAATTGATAGATATATTTCTTAAAGAATTGAAACCTCTCTGACTTTTTGTGGAAAGAATAAAGTAATGTTTATGAAATTTGATGATTAATTAAGATAACTACTGGAGGAAAGTGATTTTATAATATAATTTAAGAGACAGGATTGTTATATATTGTAGACCTACAACTGATTTGATCTGCGACAAATGGGAAGTCAACATTTTATTTTTTTGTTTAATCATTTTTGTTTTGTTTTGTTTTTTGTCTTTGAATGTTTTATGATTTTGTTTTGTATGTTTTATGAAAATTTGAATAAAAATTATTGTAAAAAAAAAAAAAAAGGAACCACATACCTGACTCCAATTGCAAGGAGGGAGAAGTTTTCCCACATCCTTGACTGGGGAGTTGCAGTACGATGTGACTGACTTGCCTCCTGGTCTGGAGGGTCTATACCCTCATAGATAGGTTGAGCCTCACCTGCCCGAAGTATTTTATATTCATTAATTGGCTGATTTGAATTTGATTGATTATGTGCTATATTTTAATAAATATAACATTTCTCCATATATGTGTCACGAGTCTTCTTGGTGTGGTGGCAAAAGGGTTGTAGCTCTGTGACAGTGCATCTGCTTTGCATGCAAAAGGCCTCAAGGTTCAGTTCCCGGCACCTGCAGGTAGGTGGCGCAAGGCAATATGGGTTCCAAGGACCCGAGGTCCTTGAAGGAATAACAGAATGCAAGTACAGTAGTTGTGTTAATATCCGCTTCCCGGCTGAAGGAATCTACTCTGTTGGCATTTGGAAGCTGTCTGTAAGCTAAGAGCTTTAGAGTTAAAAGCCATGAATTAAATTGTGGTCATCCAGATGTAGAATATTTGCGAGTCTTGCACCATTGCTTTCGCTCCCCCCACCCATGGCATTTTTTTTGGCCACCAACTTTCATAGCTAAATGCCAATCGTTTTTAAAAGTCTCCCTCCTCCCATCTCTGAATGTGGATTCCTCCCTGTAGGTTCCAGTGGGTAGGCAGCAATTTTGAGGGAACGTTGTTATGCAGATCAGCTCTTTTCTTCCATTTCACGACAAAATGGCTTCATTGGAAAGCTACATATGATGTGCTGAATTTCATTCCCACCCCATCAGAGTTTTAGTTCTCCCCCCCCCCCCCCGGAAAGGAGTTCTGTTTCTTTCAGAAATTCCCAAGACAGCAATTCAGAGTAGCATCTTTGGGGATGATTCATTGCACTGAAAGCTGGTGTAGTGTGATTGTTTGATGAGCTGGCAAGTCCCTGCTTTGAATCTTGCCTTGGCCACACACTCACCAGGTAGCCTTGGGCATGTCACCGTCATTCGTCCACACGCTCCAGTCTACAATAGGGCCAAAATATAAAGCTAGACCAGCAGGAAGGGGGAAGGGGGCACTTAACCCTTTCCCGGTTGACTGTTTTATGCTGTTTACTGTTTCCAATCTACAATAGGGCCAAAATATAAAGCTAGACCAGCAGGAAGGGGGAAGGGGGCACTTAACCCTTTCCCGGTTGACTGTTTTATGCTGTTTACTGTTTCCAATCTACAATAGGGCCAAAATATAAAGCTAGACCAGCAGGAAGGGGGAAGGGGGCACTTAACCCTTTCCCGGTTGACTGTTTTATGCTGTTTACTGTTTTCAAGCATCCCCTTCTATGCAGATTCCAGTTCCAACCCCTTCAGCCTTTCAAATGCATTTGCAATTTGAGGGATGATTTAAGCTGAGGAAATGGCTGGTGGGGAAAGGGTTGTGCACTCTGACACTTCTTTACTTTCAGCCATCTCCTTCCAAAGCAGCTTTTCACACTAAAATAGGGCCATTGGGCAACAGTTTCCAAATGGCCTCCCATCCAAACACCATGCAGATTCAGACTTGCTTAGCCACTTGCAAGGGGGCTTCATAATGTGACTGCTGACTATTCCCTGGACCTTAAATAGTGACCCACCAAGTCGATTGCAGCTTCTCAGCAGTATATGGTAGCCCACCAGTGTCTCAATAAGCCTGTTTTTGCTGCCTGTGGGTTGCCAGGCACAAGGCAGGAGCCAAACCATGGTTGATGGGTTGTGCTTTGCTGGGTGGACCAATCACCGATCACATTGTGCAAGCCTGAATTAGATCTGCATACCAGGAAGCATCATAAATGCCAGAGCTTTTGCAGTACTCTGGTACTGACTCTATCCAATTCTTAGCACACGAGAACAGTGGCTTTTTTTCAGAGCCAAATCAGCCCCAATCCGGTGTGTGAGAACATCTGTAAAAGATATGATAAATTGTTAGCCGCTTATTAGAAGGCAATTGGTGACTCAAAATAGTTGTGATGGACTCTGTTTTGTGTTCTTAGGGATGTAGGAAGCTGCCTTATATGGGTCAGACCATTGGTTCGTCTAGCTCAGGATTGCCTACACTGATTGGCACCGGCTGTCTAGGACTTCAGACAGGGGTGTCTTCAAGCAACACCTGGAGATGCTGGGGATTGAACTTGAGATCTTCTTCAAGTGTGCAGATGGACAACACCCCCCTCCCCCCACAAGCTAAAGGACTTCTAAGCCCCATTGATTTCAGTGGATTCAATCCCCATACATTTTCTTGTGTTTAAGTCCCATTGAAACAGGACAAATAAGCTACAACGTATTTAAAATCCAGTTAATTGCAGTGGGGCTTCATAGGACATGTTACTGACCCTCTTCAGTAATTGTATTTCTGGAGTTTTAATTGTATTTTCTATTTTGTACACTGAATGTTGCCTAGAGGCTTTGGCATAGCCAACGTACAAATTTAATAACTAATAATAAATAGCAATGACTAATTTTCTTTGGGTTGGAACCATCATGTTCATCTCTCTCCTGTTCGAATCAATAGGACTTTAACACCAACTTGGGCTGCAATCCATCCCTTGTGTTTTTTCAAGTAGTGCAATGGCTGGTAGTACTTTTTGCTCAATACATCTTATGATCGGTGTGCTCATTTCTGTTTCAGTACCTGGATTAACTGGGGTTCTTATGGTGCTGGTGTTATTCCTCATGTCTACAGCCTCGACTTATGCCATTCGGTAAGATTCAATGTGACCAAATGGTTCGCTGTTGGCAGAGCAATCCTAAGTATAGGAAGCCAGTGGTATTTATGCGTTTCACGTTCAGCTGGTGTAAATTAAGCCGGTGTAAATTACCTCATTCCAAATTCTGTTCAGAAGCAGGGCTATTGCTGGCTGAGCCAGCACGAGCCTAACAGAAGGAAATCAAGTCTTTGAAATAGAGTTTGACTTACATTACCCTGTTTTGCAAGTGTGAGTTCTGCTGGGTTGCCAGGTCATGTGACTGAGCTGAAAGAAATTTGGAATAGGTGTAAGTTTGTTCTTGCCCTGCTCTGCCCCCGTTGGGGGACTTTTTAGTGGCTTAAGTTCCATTACGTTAGCCCCAGCTGAACTAGCATAGCTGTGGCTAAGCTGGATGGAGGGGATTTAGGCCGGCACTTCTGTGGCTGAGCCAGGATCAGGCAGTTCTGCTGGCGTAGCCCCAGCTGAGCCAGATCAGCCCAAGATCCACCTATTCCAAACTTGCTTATCCTGGTAGATCTTGGGTTCAAATTGTGCTATATACGAGTATGTGAACTTGTCTCCATATCATATCAGAGCAATCAAGCTGGTGTAACTTAGGCCTATTCCAAATTCTGTTCAGAAACCTTTGGGAGCAGCTACTGCTGGCTGAGCCAGCAGATGAATGTGGGCCCGGGTTTTTAGGATTAGGCCCTAGGTCACATGACTGAGTTGATCAGGGTTTGGAGTAGGCGTAAGTCTCTCCTTGCCCCAACCCCCAGAATCCTCTTTGTTTGGGAAATCTGATGGTGTAAGTTACGCTGGCTTCAGTTCAACCAGCAGAGCCTCCAGAGCCCCAACTGAGCTGAGGCCAGGGACTTATGCCAGCAGATTTCTGGCTCAGCCAGGGTGAGGGACTGAACTCTGGCTCATCCAAGAAAGCCTAAGCGTTACCAAATCCAAACTCTCTCATTCCATCAGGTCTTGCGTTTGGGTTGTTCTGCCGGTTTGTTTATCTTGCTCCTCCTTCCTTTCCCTTTCCTAGTCCTTGGATGACCCAGATTGTGCTCACTCTTGTACAATCTGCTCTTGGAATAAACAAAAGCTCTTTTTGCTTGCAGCAGATTTTTCTTAAAAAAAGTCTAGAATGAATCCAGTTTTAAGCTGAGTAGTAGCTACTCCAAAAATGGCCTCCTCACCCCCAATCACTGAAACAATGCAAAAGTGTTTGATTGTCTGGCATTTAACTCTACTTTCTTCTTTGCAGGGTTTCTAATTATGACGTCTTCTGGTACACCCACAACCTCTTTTTTGTCTTCTATCTGCTGCTGATGTTGCATGTTTCTGGGTAAGTCATTGCCTGTGTTCATTAAGTACAGCCATAGAGGCATGTCGTAAAAATTGAAGCATGACATTTGTGCGGTGCCTGAAATGTCAGGGCAGAGCAAACAAAACCACAGCTCTGGAGTTGTGCGAATTAGCAGGTCTGAAGGGAATTGATACAAAAGGTGCTTCCAGTGCCCACACTGGAGTTTTTGGTGGGGGTGTTGATAATGGGGTTGAGGTCATAGGATTAAGATATGTTGTTGGTTTTAATGAGCCAGCTATCATTTGGATTTGGAGGAAGGCCATGTCTTTACAACCTCCCTTAGTTTTCTTTGCCTAGTTGCATGCAAAAAACCAACCAACCAAAGAGAATCGGTTAGTATTTTTTTGTAAAAGGTTGGAGCAAATGTTGGTGATGCCCACAAGAGTTTGGACAATGTTTCAAAACCCAGGATGCAAAGGACAAGCTCAGAGTACCCTGGCATTTATGGTTCATCCTGTTAGAATAGATTAAACTACATTACACAATCCAGTCTTAAATGATTAAGAACATAGGAAGCTGCCTTATAGCGAGGCAGGCCATTGGTACAGCTGGTATAGCACAGTGGGGAGGAGAGCCTGGCTGGGAGTCCAGAGTCTGTAAACTCAATCCCCGCTCGGGTCTCCTGGGTGTCAAGGGCCAGCTAAAGATCACCCCCACAGACAGTGGCTCAGGGGTTACGTGCCCTGCCACCTGTGCAACCGTGGGCAAACTGCAGAGTCCCAAGGAGCCCAGTTGCCCCCCAGCTGGCAGTTGCAGACAAGGAAGGGGCTGGCTTGTGCAGCTGTGGCAAGCTGAGCTGGCCCTAGCCAGCTGGGGAGGACTAGCCTCAGAGGGAGGCAATGGGAACCCCCTCTGAATACCACTTACCATGAAAACCCTATTCATAGGGACGCCATAAGTCAGGATCGACTTGAAGGCAGTCCATTCTACATCTGGTTCAGTATTTTCTACAGTGACCGGTGACACCCCTTCAGGGTTTCAGACAGGGATCCCTCCCAGCCCTATTTGGAGATGCTGGGGATTGGACCTGAGACCTTTTGCATGCAAAACAGATGCTCTGCCACTAAGCATGACTCTCTCCTGTAACAAAGCCATGGTTTGTGGGAACAGAGGAAGCTACCTTGTGCTGAGTTAGACCCTTGATCCATCTATTTCAGTATAACCCACACTGACTGGCAGCATCTCTCCAGGTTTTCAGATGGAGGGTCTGTCCCAGCCCTACCTGGAGGTGCTGGGGATTGAACCTGGGACCCGCAAAGCAGATGTGTTACCACTGAGTTACAGTCCTTCCCAAATGATTGGTCACCGATCAGCCGAATGAAATATTTAACCCTTCCGACACATACCTGTGTACGTTGCCTCTGATGGATGTGTGTGCTGTCAGCCACCCACATAGTTTACAACATGTCTTGAAGATACAAGATTTGCTGTGCCCTTCCAAGCCATTTCTGTTAGATCTATGATGAAGAATTGCTTTCTTGGCTCTGGCAGATGACCTTTCACCTTCTGCCTGGTGCAGTTTTAGGTCGGATAAGAGAGACATGAAATGTATAGCTCTGGCCTGTGAAGTAGACCAAAACCCAGGAATCCTTTGCTCTTACTTCTCATACTAGGGAATGGAAGTCATTTATTTACTTATTACATTTATACTCCACCTTTCTTTTCATGTTAGAAACCCAAGGCTTACATATGGTTCCCAGGCAGTCTCCCATCCAGGCACTGACCAGACCTGACCCTGCTTAGCTTCAGCAGGGAGCTGGCCTTATGTGCCTTCAGACCATACCCTGGGTCATAGCAGGATCAGAGTGAAAGCTAAGGGTGAACCAGGGCAGGATTCAGGGAGGTGGATAGATCAAGCAAAAGGAGATGGTTCAAAGCACAGCTAAGAAGCTATAAGCCTGGGCCCATGATCAGCTTGCCAGCAGCCTCTTCCTGCTTCCTTTTGCAAGGGCTGCTAAAAGCCCAAGTGGCCTCTGGTATGCCTGCATTTCATGGTAAAGCTGAAGAATGATTCCTGAGCTTGAGAACAGGCAAAGGGGGGGTCATTTTCTAATTATTTACCCACACATTTTCCTTCCAAAATATTCCTAGGCATGATAAAGGCCCCCATATATAAATGTATATTTCAAAGCAAGTTTCTAGTCCTCAAGACTGGAAAGATATGCCTGAAAATGTGTGATCAGTGCCTGGTAAAATCTCCAGGGCTTCCAGTGTATGAGGCTTTGTCTGTCTGCGTAGTTCTTTGCCTCTCCCACGGCTAACAAGAGCACAATGAGTTATGTGCACATAAGCAGGCTATGCAGGTTTGAATAATTTACACCATATGCCCAAATGCTAATTCTCCCCCCTCTCCATATAGTGTACATAGCTTGGTCTTGGGTATGTAGCTGAAAATGGACTGCCTGGCTTCTCGCTGACTCCCCCTTTCCTTCAGCTTGCCTGTCTGTGTCATGCATTCCAGTGCCTTTTGACATTGTGGCAGTTTGCCTCTAGGTCTTCTGAAGCTGGAGTGGTAACCTGTAACGGCCCCATGTCCTCACACTTTGCTGTGTCTGATTCTGAGAAAATGAACGTGTAATGGGTGCCTAATGTTTGGTACAAGTCTGAATTGGCTCCTCTTCAGAGCTTAAGCCAACAAGAGCCAAGATGGTAGAGGCCCAAACACATGCTCTCAATCGACGGCACAGCAAACGTTGGACTTATGAGGACTGTTGAGGCCATGACCTCAGCTGGTGTTAATCACCTTTATTCTATTTGCTGCGATGGCGTTTTGCCAGTTTGCTCTGCCTGGATCAATGACCTATATGTTGGTGGTTGAGTCGCCACCACAACAAGAGCCAGATGGGCATCGCACTTCCAAAGACTTCATCTACATTGGCTTTGATCTAGTCCAGCAATGCCAGAGGAAAATGAACGCTTGGATGTCGAGGGAGTGGAAAGGGAGCAATTAGTAGATTCGCTAGAAAGTTTGGATACAGAGCAAGTTCTTAACAATACTTTCCCCCAGTGATGTGAGTTGATTTCTTCATTCGGTTCAGGCTGAGTAATGTGTAAATCAGTGTGAGATCAGGAAGCTGTCTTATATTGGCTCACTGGCCCAACTAGCCCAATACTGTCTACACTGATGGCAACAACTCTCCAGGATTTCACACATGGGTTATTCCCAGACATACCTAGAGATGCTGAGAATTGAACCTGAGACTTTGTGCATGCAAAGCAGATGGTCTGTCTCTGGGCTACAGTCCTCCTAGGTCAAGAGGCAAGGTGTGTTTGAAAGACCTTGGCTTTTCCCAGTCAGCTTTACACAAGATTGATCCATTCTGTGTCCAGAGTTCAAAGAAATCCATTTTAATTTTATTCACATTTTATTAATTCTTAATTAATTATACCGTTCATATAAGATCCTCCATGGCGCAGAGTGGTAAGCGGCGGTAACGCAGCCGAAAGCTCTTCTCACGGCCGGAGTTCGATTCCAACGGAAGGAGGAAGTCGAATCTCCGGTAAAAGGGGTCGAGGTCCACTCAGCCTTCCATCCATCTGTGGTCAGTAAAATGAGTACCCGGCATATGCTGGGGGGTAAAGAAAGGCCGGGGAAGGAACTGGCAATCCCACCCCATATATACGGTCTGCTTAGTAAATGTCGCAAGACGTCACCCTAAGATTCGGAAACGAGTTGCACTACAAGTGCAGGGACACCTTTACCTTTTTTACCGTTCCTATAAAATATCAACGTAGCTAACAACAATTTTTAATGATGACAATTCAAAATATACATTTTTAAATGCATGCCCATAAGAAGAATCTTAACAATCTTTTGTTTTTGGATTGTGGCTGTTGGCTTAGATTGAAAGTGGCCCGCGCACAAGAGGTAGCTGCAATAATGATTCAAACATCATCAGTTAAAAGATTGGGAGAATAAAATCGTCTTCACCTCGCACCCTAGGAACCAGCCAAGTGTCCCTGGTGAAAATATGACACATCTGTGGCATCACCACCAAAAAGGCCCTGCCCCTGGTCACTGCCCTCCTAATCTCTGAAGGTGGCGGTGCCTGGAATACGGCTGAAAGATCAGGGAACTTCATATGGGCGAAGACCACAAGCATTTATATTAGCACTCGTTCCCACTCCTTACCTATGTAATTAATCTGTGGGACAGTTGTGGCTGGTGCTCGTGGGGACTGGTAGGTCAGAAAAGCAGAGAGACGAGTAGTAGGTGAAACCAGAGCCAATGACAGGCAGAACTACTCCCTGACACTAAGAATGAAGGCAGGCAGTTGAGGGGCAGCTAAAAGTAGACTAAAGTTGTTGAGGCAGTGCCCTGCTTGCTCTAATGGACCAGCCTTGCATGCTGTGGGTAGTGATGTGCTAAAATTCTGCTCCATTTGGATTTGGTACTGAATTTTCCATTAATTTGCTTATCTGCTATTGTTGTGGATCAGATTCTTCTGTAGTGATTTTCCCCGGCTATTTTTTGGAAACGTATTTCATTAAAAAATAAATCTGTGTCTAAAATATTGATATTAGTATCAATATTTTTCTCAGTATTTCCTTCAGTTTATCAGTATTTCCTTCTGTTTATTGATATTTCCTTTCAAAATATTGATTTATATTGCCTTTTAAAATATCAGTATTAATATCAGTATTTTTTTGTGGGGGGAAATGGATCGGTGAAAGCAGCAGCTTGTGCACAAAGAACAAACTTTATCGATACCTGTTAGGTTCACGAAATGTTTTCGAACCAGCACCGGCCAATGGATCCCATCCCTAGCTGGGACATTGCAGTCCTGGAAGTATAAGGCCCAAGTCTCTTTCATATAAAAAAAGCTTCCATGCCTGCTCAAGTGGGAGCAAACCTTGCTTTCTGGAGGTGTCCTGTGATATATGTGCTTGCTGTACGTGTGTATTCCAGCTCATCAGCCACTATGTGTCCTTAAATCTAAATGTGGACCATACATCTATCATTGTTTTATTTGTTTATTTAGACAATTTATGTACCACTTATATTTAAATGAAACTCTAAGTGGTGTACAACACAAGGCAAACGTCTTAAACGGTGAATACGACAACAACAAAGGTGAATGCAAGGTGAATCATTCACAAGGTGTGAACGTCAGAGTTGGAAGGTGTCAAACCACTATTCCCATGCGGCTGTTCCTCAGTGCATGCTCAGTGCATGCGGAAGATCCCAGGTTCAGTCCTTGGCAACTCCAAATTGGACATAAGAATTAATGAAGAATCAGACCAGTGGCCCATCTAGTCCAGCATCCTGTTCTCACAGTGGCTGACCAGATGCCCGTGGGAAGCTCGCAGGAAGGACCTGAGCACAACAGCACTCTCCCCACATGGGATTCGCAGCAATTGGCATTCAGAGGTATACTGCCTCCGACAGTGGAGGTAGAACATAACCATCAAAGGGCTGGGAGAGAACCCTGTTTGAAATTCTGGAGAGCCACTGCTAGTCATTGTTGACAGTCCTGTGTTAGATGGACCGTTGGTCTGATTCTATATAAGGCAGCTCCCATTATTCCCATGTCCAGCCTTCCCTGCCCAAATCTACTTACGTTACCAAGCAAGAGTTACCCACAACCAGAGGTGTGTGTGCACCGCAGAGAAAATGCATTATGGTTCTAACGAGTATTCTGGGGAAAACAAAATACCGGTCCCCAGTCAAGGAGCACCAGTGAGTTTGACCCCAAATCTCCCTCCCAGTTTTGTGAATGGGGTCACAAAGTTTGGGAAGAGATTTCAGCACAGCAGTGAGCAAAGCTACTATTTCTTGGCATTTTTAGGTATAGGCTCGTAAAAGCATAGGCGACAAAGATGAGTAATGTAGCACTACTTCTGCTGTCAAGTGGTTTGTGAGTTTCTAAATTTTCAGTAATAGATTGTATATCTTGGCAAAGGATCAGGGCATTGGTAGAATGATTCACTGCAATGTGTCCCTTTCGGTAGAGTATGTCTTATGTCTACACTCTTGCAGCTGAAAAGTTTTCTTTTCAAGCATGTAAGGGGACAAATGATCCACTTCAGACAAGTTTTTCCCCTGCATAAATCACTGACCAGAGCATGGCTCATGACTGGAAGGAGATGAGCCTAGAGCAACAACTCATGCAGAGTCAGAACAGGAAACCTCTTTGGTGGGTGATAAATTTGGTTGCATCTTTGCCTCAGCAGTGATTGACTGATCTAATTGCACCACATGCAGAGAAGCATCAGAATTACCAGCCACTGCTTGATGCTGCTTGGAAGAAGGGAACGCTGGAGCAGTTAATCACCCAGAAAGGCACCAGGCAGCCTCCTCCCTAAATAAGGGCTTTGGATTCCCAGGATCCTTAATTTATTTTTTGAGGCACACAATTGGGAACTGTTGGTTTAGCTAGTGTGACTTCAATGGTTCAAGTGAGGGGCCATGACTCAGTGGCAGAGCCTGCTTTGTATGCAGAAGGTGACCTCTCCAGTTACAAAATGGTGGTGCAGGGGGAGTCAGCCACAAAATAGTGGCAGATAAAAGCAGATTTGGACACAATCAGCTGGCAATTACTGATACCCCTTTCTGCTGATATCCATCTTTGGAGATTGCTCCATTGTTTGCCACAGAGGGTTTATTGTGGCAAGGAGTTCCATAGCTCAGCTTTCCTCAAGCTGAGAGGGATGAGGATAAGGACATAAGAAAAGCCCATCTGGTCCTGTATTCTGTTGTCACAGTGGCCAACTAGATGTCAGTGGGACGCCCACAAACAGGACCTGAGCACCACTAGAGATATGAAAGCTTAGAAAAAAATGGGAAAATTCAGGAAAAAATGTGTGTTCCCCCCAAATTTTCCAGGTTTTTTTTCTGGACAAAATGGAAAAAATGGGCAATTTCCCCCCATTTTCACCCGGGCCTTCACATCTCTTAAGTACAACAGTGTTCTCCCCTCTTGCAATTTCCAGTAATGGGTATTCAGAAGCATTCTACCTCTGACTGTGGAGGCAGAGCATAGGCATCATGGCCAGTAGCCCTTGATCGCCTTTTCCTCCATGAATTTGTCTATCCCCTTTTAAATCCATCCAAGTTGGTGGCCATCATCACCTCTTGTGGGAGCAAATTCCATAGTTTTACCATGCACAGTTTGAAGAAGTACATTCTTGTGTCTGTCTTGAGCTTCGTTGGATGTCCACAAGCTCTTGTGTTATGAGAGAGGGAGAAAAACATTTCTCTGTGCATATTCGCCATGCCATGAACAATGGTCAAGCCTAGCGATATGTGGAAGGCCACAGCTTTCCCAGCCCTGAGTTTAATTCTTCCTCCTGCCCCCATCCCTATAGTCCCATCCTACCTCCAGGTTTTCAGACATGAGTTATCACCAGACCTTCGTGGAGGTGCCAGGGATTGAACTTGAGACCTTCTGCATGCAAAACACATGTACTACCCCTGAGCGATGTCTTTCTCAGAATGTGAATGTTCGGCAAAGTTAGCTTTCATACACACATACCCTCCCGGTAATTCTTTTTTTCTCTGCCTTGTATCTGCTAGTTTGGAGGCTAATACTGAAATTGGAGAATTGGAGGGGGTATTTTTTTTTTTTTTTGGAAGGGGGGTTATAAAAAAATCCAAGTTACTTTTAAATCTCTTTTCCTCATTATTTCATATTTATTGTTTTCATAAAGATCAAGGCAAAAGAAGGGGGGTTATACAAATTATGCGCTCATACAAAATACAAAGGCAAATGGAAGAATATTTGTTGCTGTTTGAATTGCTCCCTCTGAAGAGATCACACAAGATGTAGTTTGTGACATTCCCTCAATACCTACATTGAACAGGGGGTTGGACTTGATGGCTTTATAGGCCCCTTCCAACTCTACTATTCTATGATTCTATGAATATAGCTCTGCAGTTTCTGCAACAGATATCATTTGGCATTATGTGTACTAACATCTATTGAGAAAGGGGTGGAGTGGGGGGAATCCAGAGAAAATGTAGAGCTTTATACCTTACCTTGGCACCTCAGGGTCTTTAACTATCCATGTGTGTCTTGGGGGCAGAGCTAGGTTTCCTTACAATGTTCCCACCACCTTTTGATTTCTCACTGTCTTCATAACCTGTGCCCCTTTCATTTTAATATAAATGTAAGTCTGAAACCAATAAAGCACCCTCACTCCCAGGAATATTATTTTTGCAAAGGCCAATATTGCCCCCCTTGTTTCGACAGAGGATGGTGATTTCTCTCCTTTCTCTCCCACTGAAGCATAATATCCCTTGTGTGTTACCATCGCTGCCAACCATAAAATTAATAGAAGGACGGGATTGTTCACTGCCTTTATAATATAGCTCGGCTCTGAGGCGGCTTCTGCTGACAGCTAAATTTCTTAGCTGAGGGCTTAGGTTGTATAGGAAAGGATATTCAGACCTTTTTTTTTAAAAAAAAACCTCTTTCTTTAGTAATTACAGCAAAAGAAATGCTGTTTATTTCACCTCAAGCGCGCCTTTGCTTTCCTCTGTTTTAGCCTGAAGTTACAAACTCAGGGACACCAAATGGGCTGCAATTCCAGCAGCCACTGATGTTATGCAACACTAGCCCTCCTCAAAGTAGACCCATGGAAGCTATTAGACACAAGTAATGTAGGTTCATTAATTTCAGTGGTTCTACTCTGAGTAGGGCTTTCTGAATACAATCCAATTATTAATTCTGACATTAATAAACCTAAGTTGGAAATAGACTGCCTTCAAGTCGATCCCGACTTATGGCGACCCTATGAATAGGGTTTTCATGGTAAGTAGTATTCAGAGGGGGTTTACCATTGCCTCCCTCTGAGGCTAGTCCTCCCCAGCTGGCTAGGGCCTGCTCAGCTTGCCACAGCTGCACAAGCCAGCCCCTTCCTTGTCTGCAACTGCCAGCTGGGGGGCAACTGGGCTCCTTGGGACTCTGCAGCTTGCCCACGGCTGCACAGGTGGCAGGGCACGTAACCCCTGAGCCACTCACTGTGAGGGTGATCTTTAGCTGGCCCTTGACACCCAGCAGACACGAGTGGGGATTTGAACTCACAGACGCTGGACTCCCAGCCAGGCTCTCCTCCCCACTGTGCTATACCAGTCATCATGCTGTGATTAGGCTGGGGGGGAAAGCCTTCGATTAGCTAAAGGAGGTTTCTTTCAGGTCTAATTTCAGCGAGGGAAAAGGGACCCTGTGGGCAGCAGAGAAGGCCTCTGTGGGCACATGTGCACCTGCAGGCATCACGTTGGCGACCGAAGCATGACATGACATGGTGGTTTCTTCTGGACCAAATACAGCATTAAGCATCCAGGCTACAGAGCGAGTCAGAGGAACGGGTTTTTTTTAAAGACATTCTATAGCTGGCTGTAGTAATGCCTTGTATACACATTGGTCCTTGTGTACGTGCACAAGCATGCATGTCTATGTTTTGGTTTAATTTTTTTTTAAATAAGAAAATTAATTTTCTAAACATTTTTTGTTTTGCTGTTGTTAACCTCACACATGAAAATATTGAGACCCCAAGATAATACCTACTAGATAGGCTGGGCCCACCTTTAAAATAGCTACATAGGCTAGTGTGTTTGGCTCTCTCACTTACTGATTAGGCCATCAATGACTACTAGCTATGATGACTATGCTCTGCCTCCACAGTTGGAGATACTATGCTGTGGGAAATGGCAGGAGGGGAGAGTGTTCTTGCACTCAGGGCCTGCTTGTGGGCTTCCCATAGGCACCGGGTTGGCCACTGTAAAAACAGGATGCTGGATTAGATGGGCCACTGGCCTAATCTTCTTAAATTCTTATGATTTGACACCCAGGAGACACGAGCGGCGATTTGAACTCGCAGACTCTGGACTCCCAGCCAGGTTCTCCTCCCCACTGTGCAGTACCAGCTGTTAAGCTACGTTAGACATGTCTAATTAAATTCAGTGGGTCTGTTTTGAGTAGGGTTAGCATTGGATGCCACCCAATGCATTTATTTTCGTCCCTTCTTTAGAGACTTAAGGATGGGCAAGGATACATTTTTTTTGTCCAAAAAACCTGGAGTACCACAGGAATCTCTGTGGTACAGAAAGCAGGCACCATTTTGGATTTGGGTGCAGGGGAAAGAGAAAGAGGTTTCAGTGTTTTGGAGATATGTGAATGGGAGCCCCAGAGATCACACAAGCTTCAGAGTTTTATGTTTGCATGCTTTCACATTCAGATGGCAGGAAAATGGCTATATTTTAAGAGCGTTTGCTTGCAGGTACTTTCTACTTGTAATTGACAGGGCTTGTATTTCACACTCCTGATTTTCACTGTTAGTAACATTTGATTTTAATTTGGAGTGCTGTTTTAATGTTGTTTTAATGAATTTTGTGTGTGTGTGTGTGTATCTGCTGTATGTTTTGTAAACTGGCTTGAGAAGGTTTTTACTCCTTAAAGTCAACATAAAAATATTTTAAATTTACCAAATAAATAATGTTATGATTCTCAGTCAGGATTTTCTGGCTGCTGTTTATGCACTAAATAGTTCTGGAGCTTTTGCCTCATCCTGATTTGATTTCCTGTCTTATCTTGTGGTGGTAGGTGGGGAGGAAAGAGGTGGATGAATCTGTCGCTTCTGGTTTCTCTCGGCAGAGATAAAAAGCTCTCCCTTTAAAGATAGCTTAAGGCAGCGTTTCCCAACCAGTGTGCCTCCAGATGTTGTTGGACCACAGTTCCCATCTTTCCTGACCATTGGCAATGCTGGCTGAGGCTGATGGGAGTTGTGGTCCAACAACATCTGGTGGCCCACTAGTTGGGAAAGGCTGGCTTAAGGCAAGGGTGGGGAACCTTGTTGGTTCCTCGGGCCTCATCGTATCTGGCCCCACCCCCGTGGGACAAGTTTGATTGGGGGTGGGACAACTGACCTGTCAATCACATGATGTTATGGCATCACATGATTGACAAGCGGGTTGTCCCTCCCACCTGTCAAAATCTTTTGTACAGCAGTTCCCAATCTAAGGGGATTTGTAAGCCCAGCGCAACCGATCCAGCATGCTTTGGCTGTCCCGCACATCCACTGATTATACAGGCATCGGCTGCACAAGTATGTTCACTGTGGGGAACTCTCTCGTGCAGCCTATCCAGCAGGTTGCAGCTTTACCACCCATGAGTTGATGGGCTAGAGAGCCAAAGCCTGCTTTCACTTGCCAATGCACAATCAGGTGGGCACTTTAGCTGCATCTGTGCTTGGTATCATGTGCGATATGAAATGTGAAGCAGATGGCTGTTGTTTTGGGGAACAGGACCTTGCAGACCAAATTTGAACCCCTGATGGGGCCTGGCTTAGAGTTTGAAAGGTGGCATGAAAATGCTTTATGTAAATAAATAACCAAGCAGTCATATCTTGGGGACAGTACTGGGGGGGGGGGAGCAGGAATAGTGTGCATTGAAGATCTGGATTGCATATGAAGCTGTTGGACATTGACGACTTATGATTATTAAGAATGTACATTTAGATCAGTTATTTATTGCTCATCAAAACGTCAGATAAAGAACGTGCATCCTTTTTAAAGGGATAAAATGACATTTTCCTCTCTTTTTAAAATCTCTGTAGGGGAGTTCTGAAATATCAGACAAATCTAAAGGAGCATCCTCCTGGGTGTTTGAACCCCAATGCAACAATTCGAGAGAACAGACGATTTGCAGCTGGTTTCGAAAAGTCACTCTCTGAAAATGTCTTGGAGCCTCTCCCAGAAGGGTTGGTGGAGCTAGAGTCTCTTCTCCAAAACAGCTTTGTGTGTACTGAGGAACCAAAATTCCAAGCCCATTTCCCTGAGGTTTGTGTGGACATCTACTGTATGTTGTATTGTGCTCTTGGTAGTGAAGAAACCATTTGACCTTGCTGGTGTAAAAACAAAACATACCTAAACATTCAAACTGCTCAGGAACAAAGCCATTAGAATGTTTGCAGATATATTTGGGAGAAGAGGAAGTCGTCATTTAGGCCAAGATTTCAACTTACACGATATCTTTGTGGTTCAGGCTGAGGTCCAGGAGGAAAGTTTTGGAGATAAAGAGGCGGAGATAAGGAGCAGAGAACCCAGAGGCAATATTGCTAAAGGAAGACTTCAGAGTAGGGCTGCAATGTTCAATCAATTAATAGGGATCATCGTATGTAAACAACTTATAATTGACCAAAAGTTGCCCTCAGTTAATTGAGCAGCAGACATTTTATAGATTTATTTTTAATACATGTAGATATAAAAATTGCAGGTGGCAAGCACCCCCTTAACCTCTTTTCTCTGGAACAGCAGATGATGCCTCTCTAAAGAGGGCACACGTTACTGTGACAGTGTGGTGTAGTGGTTATAGTGTCTTGGGGAGACTCAGGTTCAAATCTGTACTCAGCCATGAGCTTCCTGGGTGAGCTTGGGCAAGTTACTATCTGTCAGCCTAACCTACCTCACAGAGTGGCTGTGAAGATAAAAACAGGAGGGATCATGTGCGCCACCTGGAGCTCCTTGGTAGGAAGGTAGAATATCAATTAAATGCAAAAAAACTTTTTTAAAAACAACAACTCGCCAAGGCGTGGTATGCACACCACATCAAATTAAAATAAGCCAAATAAAATCAGTTGTGGGCGCTTTGCTCCTCCCCCACGCCTGCTGCCGCTGTGCTGGGGAGCAACCAAGCTATAGTCTGGCTTGTCACTATATGTGAACCCAGAGCTCATAATTTATTTGTCTCCAAACAAACCACAAGCAGTAAGCCAAGATTTGCTCTGACTTGCCACCCAGAGGTTTTACACACTAAAACTCCGATTAGCCCCAGTCAGCATGTCCAATGATCAAGGATGATGGGAGTTGTAGTCCAAAGCATCTGGAGGGCACCACATTGGCTACGCCTGGTACAGAGGGTGGAAGTGTTAGGCAGGTTGGTCACAGGGTGGCTAAAGGAAGCAAAACAAAGCAGGCCAGTTGAGTTGTTGTTGATGATGATGATGAATAACAACAATTGCAATTATTAGATGCTTTTTGCATGAGAAGTGACCCAAGGCAACTTACATAATGATGCAAACATTAAAACAAAGTATAAAAAAATCTGAACTAAATGAAAACCTAAAAATCCACCCATAATGTATATAAAAACACCCACCCTGTTAAAAGAAGGAAGAGTCCACAAGCGTACCTGATACCCTCCAAATTGGGCCCAAAAGCCTGCGTGAAAATAATGTTTTTGCCTGGTGCCTAAAAATAGACAGTGATGGCGACAGGTGAGCCTCCTTGGGCAGAGCATTTCACAGGTGGGGAGCCACCACTGAAAAGGCCGGTTCTCACGTTGCCACCCTCTGTATCTCCCTCGGTGGGGGCACACGGAGACGGGCCTCAGATGACGAATGCAGGGTCTGGGTTTGTTCATGTAGGGAGGGGCGGTCCTTGAGATACTGAAGTGAAAGGAGAAAGAGCCTAGGGGAAAGTTGGACAAGAAGGTAAACCTCACATAGGGCTAGGAATGGAAAGATCTGTCCATTTCAAGCATCTCAGTTTCTCATTTTTGCAATCTTAAATTCAGTTCCACATTTCTGCAGCAGTTTGTGATTTAAAAACAACAACAACTCATGACATTTCTTTGTCCTACTAAACACTTTTTATATGCAGTTCTGACTAATGTACACGTTTGTGCCAGCAGTTTCTCATAATATAATGCACTTTGTGTGGTATTTGACTAATATGTTCATTTTTATGCACACTTTCCCCCAACATATGCATTTTTGTAAACATTGTTTCGAGAACCGCATCGCCACATTCGGATACATGCAAAGTTAGAAGGGTGGCTGTGTCTCACTCTCAGTCCTCATATTGTTTCTGAAAATGCACATTTGATCGATTGGCTTTAAATGCAACCTGAATTGAATTCCTCTCCCATCCCTGCATAGGGCCCAGTAACAGCATGGTCTGTGCGTTGCTGGCAGGGAGGCAGTGGAGCCCTGAGGCTGAGGGCCAGAGAGACAAGGGAATGTTGGGTTGCTAGATAAAGAGCACAAGCCTGGACAGGGCTGCAGTGGCTCTGTTAAAGGACATCTTGCTATTCTGTGCTTTCTGCTGGGAGTGCAGTAGCAACTTTAAGGCCCGTGGAGAAGCCACAAAGTAGGTAGTGGGTCTGGGTTTTGTATACTGGTTTTGAACCCAACCATTTCTATGGCTTGTAAGATTCTTGTCATTCCCCCTCTTTAGACATGGCTTTGGATCTCCGGACCGTTGTGCTTATACTGTGCCGAAAGGCTCTACCGCTATATCTGTAGTAGCAATAAACCTGTTGCAATAACTGCTGCGATCAGCCACCCCTGTGATGTCCTTGAGGTACGGATGATGAAGCAAGACTTCAAAGCGAGGCCTGGGCAGGTAAGTTAATGATCAGATGATATTCCCTGCCCTAGAACTCTTATGTACTGAACGTAAGAACATAAGCAGAGCCCTGCTGGATCAGGCCATCTAGTCCAACATCCCGACCAGTCAGATGCCTATGGCAAACCCACAAGCAGAAGCTGAGCACAACGGCCCTTCCTTCACTGGTGATTCTCAGCAACTGCCTCTGCTGGTGAAAAAGGCTATCCTGGACCCATTGGTTTGCGACAGCTATCACCTAGTTGCAAACACTTCCTTTTTAGGGAAGGTGATTGAGAGGGTTGTGGTGCAGCACTTGCAAGTACTCTTGGATGAAACAGATTATCTTGATCCATTCCAAGCTGGGCTCAGGTCTGGTTATGGGACTGAATCGGCCTTGGTCGCCCTGATGGATAACGTCTATCAGAGGAAGGACGGGGGAGTGCGACCCTGTTATTCTTACTTGATCTCTCAGCGGCTTTTGATACTATTGCCCATGGTATCCTTCTGAGCTGACTTGGTGAGATGGGTATCGGAGGCACTGTTTTACTGTGGTTCTGATCCTATCTCTAAGGTCGTTTTCAGAGAATAGCATTGGGCGATTGTCTTTCAGCCCCCTGGCTGCCATACTGTGGGGTGCTGCTGGGTACCACCTTGTCCCCGATGCTGTTTAACATCTATATGAAGCCTTTGGGAGCAGTCATCAGGAGATTTGGGGTGAGGTCAGTAGTGTGCTGATGATACCCAGCTCTATTCCTCTGTAACATCTGAAACGGGAGAGGCCATGCAAGCCCTGGACTGGTGCCTGGACTCAGTGGTGGGTTGGATGAGGGCCAATAAACTGAGTCTGAATCCTAGCAAGATGGAGGCACTGTGGGTTGGTGGTTCCCAGGTTCGGATAATTGGTCAATTGCCTGCTTTGGATGGGGTCGTACTCTCTCTGAAAGAGTGGGTTCGTAGTCTGGGGGTGCTCCTGAATCCATCATTGTCGCTAGAGGCCCAGATGACCTCAGTGGCTAGGAGTTCCTTTCACCAGCTTTGGCTGGTAAAATAGCTGTGACCGTTTCTGGACTGGGATAGCCTGACCACTGTTGTCCATGCACTGGTAACCTCCAGGCTGGATTACTGTAATGCGGCGTAGGTGGGGCTGTCCTTAAGGTTGGTCTGGGTGCTGCATGGGGGCAGAGTATCACCAACATATCACCTGGCTGCTGAAAAAAGTGCACTGGCTGCCCATTAGCTACCGGGCTATGTTCAAGGTTCTAGTTTTGGTGTACAAAGCCATACAGAGCTTGGGACCAGGATACCTGAAAGAATGTAGTGAGGAGGTAAATTCTGTGTGTGGGTGCCCCAAGAAAAGGTATCCAAAAGCTTTATGGAGCTTTAAGAGCTCTGGTGCACGCTGGCTCACCTCCTAAAATGTTTCCGCTCCCAAATAGTGAACTCCCCATTGTCTCCTGCACATAGAGCAGTGACATACATATTTGGGGGCATCTGTGTTCAGCTGTGCTCAAATAAGGGAATGACTATTGGCCAAGGCACCCAAGTGTGCCGTGAAAGAACTTCTGGTGTGCCGCAATAAAATAAAACATTTCAACGACTATTCCCGTATGGACGGAACTTGTGGGTTTTTCCATCTGCAAACTGACACAATTTTTGTTACTGCTAATGAATTCCTTATGAAAGATTTCATGGCTTTTGGAATATCCTCCTTGATCCAATTAACCAAAATCACCATCGGGCTAAGTCCCAATGTTATTCCCATCATTTCGGGTATAATGTATATTATTTGCCTCCCAAAAGCAAATGCCAACTGGCAATCCTACCACATAGGGAGCAGATGTGCGTTTGTGGCTGAGCACATCCAACATTTAAATCGCACCTCTGAATACATTTTTGTTAAGCCTCACTCTGGTGTTAAATACCATCCTAGCAGCAATTTGCGCTGGGCTTCTCATATTGAAAAGTGAGCGATGACTTTTCCCCCCTTTTTTTTGGCCAGCGGCCAAATCATATTCATTTTTGTTCAGAAATAATACAACTGAGGTCTGTTTCCAAACTCCACTTTGCACAAACCACTGTCAACTGAGAATGGAGGAAATTTGGTTTCATTTCACTGAAAATATTTCTAGGCTGCATTTAAGGGCAAAACCCCCTCTCGGGATGGCTTATGAAACAAAAATACAGGTGCAATGCAATGCTTGGGATTGGAATGGGGAGGAGAGTATGAGCAAGTGGTTTGGGTGGGCATGGGGTCCCTGGACAGCATCTTGTCCAGAGCCTCCTCAAGTCTTGCAGTGCCTCTGGTAAGAATGAAGGGTGCCACTGCTTTAATTCAGGATCAGTTATATGTAGTGTTCCTCAGCTATTGGTAAATGCTGACCTGGAGAGCTCTGTAAGCAGAGCGGACAGACATATGGACATTGCCTTCTACTGAGCTGAAGCATTTCTCCATCTCATCCAGGACTGGGGAATCTGTGACCCTCCAGGCATTGTTGAACTCCCAGCTCCCATTAGCCTCAGCCACGAGGGCCAGTGATCAGGGATGATAGGAGCTGGAATCCAGATGCCATCTAGAGGGCCTCTGCTTTCCTTGCAGAAGGTCCCAGGCTCAATCCTCGGCATTTGCAAAGAGGGCTGGTAATGTATCCTGTCTGAAACCCCAGAGAGCCGCTGCCAGTCCGTGTAGGCACTAGTGAACTAGATGGACCAATGGCAGCTTCGTCTGTTCCCATCCCCAGCGTAGTCAGTTCCTCGCAACTCGGGCTGGAAGTGGTTCTCCAGGCAAAGCCCTTTCCCAGTCCTTTTCCAGCTCTGCTGTGTTTTAGCTGAGAGCCCAGAGATTGAACTGGGGGGGTGGGCTCTTGTATGCGCACAGCATAGATTCTACCACTGAGCTATGAATCCTCCTTAAAAGGAAAGGTCGCAGGATCAGCCAGATCCTGCATGAATGTACATGCCATTTCTCCTAGAGTAGATGGTATATTTTGTGCACAGTGAGGGGTTGGAAACAGTGCTTGTGAGGAGGGGGGAGTATGTGAGAGTAACACTCTCTCCCCGTCTGACGATACGTGGAGTTTCTGGAGGGAAATGGGGAAGATCTATCAGTTGAACTGACCCCATATTAGAAGTAACATAAGAGACATCTTTGCTATTTCAGTATGTCATCCTGCATTGTCCCAGTGTGTCGTCTGTGGAAAGCCATCCATTCACCCTAACGCTGGTAAGGAAATCTTTTAAATTTTTGCCCGATTGGCATTTGGTTTCTACAAGTTGCTCCTTTCTTTTCCTCTGAAAAGTTGTTGGTTTGGTTTTAGACCCCGTCGTGAACTAGAATGGTACCGTGCATTCATTTTGCTGTTTTTCTTGTCGCAACAAACATTTCACATAAGTTATCTTGTTGTAATCCTCATAATGACCCTGCAAGGTAGGACAGTATTGTTCCCATATTGCAACAGAGGGCGAGGCTGAGAGTATGGGCCTGCTATGAGCTCACAAGCTGGCCTTAAGGAATAGATGAGATTCAAACCGGGGGCTTCTTGAGTCAAGGTTGAGCCTCACTACATTATGCCAGGGGTTTGGTCCTGGTGAGCGGGAATGGCACCTCAGCTGAAAAGGTAGCACAGTGGCCGCACCCTACCTCACATGCCGTGACTGGAATAGTACAACAGCCCTGCAAGGCATACCAAGATGGGAAGGTGGGTTAGTTTAAACTAATAATTCAAAGTAAACAAGCAATAATCCGAGTGCAGGACACGGAATAATGGGCTCACGTTGCAGGAAGCCAGATTTTGACTGAACATCATCCTAACTGTTAGAGCCATATGACAATGTAACCAATTACCTAGAGAGGTAGTGGGCTCAAGAGGCAGTTGGACAGCCATCTGTCGGGAATGCTTTGGTTTGGATTCCTGCATTGAGCAGAGGGTTGGACTTGATGGCCTTATAGGCCCCTTCCAACTCTACTATTTTATGATTCTATGAATATCCCTCCTCCATTCTCTACACTTCCTCAGGGTCATGCTTGTATGTGATCAGAAGCGGTCACCAAGAACTAAACAACCACTAGGAACATCTGTGACTGTGAACACACTAGTTGCCTACAGCAAAGCGTTTCCATTGGCCACACCTGAAGGGGAATGGGTTGATCTACTGATCAGTTGTGAAATCTCCTTGAAGCAATTTTTTTTTAAAAAAATGCCTTAAGTTGCTTCCACCAGGTTTTACCATAAAAGAGGCGGGGTTTGATTAGCGTCATGTGTCCCCATTTTCAGACCAGAGAGGTGGAGGCTCACTGGAATCGGCAGTACAGTGAGTGTGTCTCTACCCTGCCTGTGATCCAGTCGCTAGGAGGTTTCATAGCAGCAAATCGGCCAGTAGATTCCATCCTGCCTTCCGTCCACCCCTTCTCCAGCAGAAGGACTATAGCTGAACAGCAGAGGACATGCCTTGAGTGCAAAAGGATCCCAAATGCAACCCCTGGTTTCCCCCATTCAGAGCAAGAGTCTATAGCAGGTGAATGTGCAACACCTCTGCCCAAAAGCTGAAAGATCCTGTGCCTTACAGATGAACAGATACTCTGACCCTGGTCTAAAGCAGCTTATGTCCTACCACTGAGAGCCCCTTCCTTTAATATTTTTTACACAGGTGGGGAGTGGAGACCAAATACGGCCCTGCAGGCCTCCCTCTCTCTGCTCCCCAGGCTGCACCCCTCACTGGTCCTGTTTCACACCCTGAGCGCTTTTGCCTGGCTGATCATGCCTTTCACTTGTCTGGATGGAGGGCAGAGAGGGGTGTGTGAGTGTGTGTAGAAGCTAGCCTACTGTACAAAGATAAAATTTACATTTGTTGCTGCACCCACTGTTGCTTCTGGCCCCGCCCACTATTTGTATGTGGCCTTCAGAAGGTTGCCCAGAAGAGAATGCGGTCCTTGGGCTGGAAAAGATCCCCCACCTCTGATATATTACAAGTGGATATTTGCAGCTTGAAGGAGCATCCCTGGTCCCTTGAGAGATGCAGGGCTTCAGAGCCCTTTGCCATTCTCTCTCGGAGGCTGGCTGATTAATTCCCCACTGTATTCAAATCTATAGCATTGCCAAATCAAGGGTCAAAAGATGGAACCCTTGGAAAGGAGAAGCTGAAATGTGCCACTGTGACTTTAAACGCAGACCCTGAGCCTCCCGACTGCACTTCTGCTACTGCTGAACAAAGTATTTTTTTTAGAAAACGACTGACGTTACCACGATATGGAGACTTCAGAAATTTCTCATCTTTCCCATCCAGCCTAAGCAGTGGGAAGCAATTTCAGGAAAAAAAAAATCTAGGTCATTGTTCTGCCTGGGGCTGCTGTTTTGCCTAGAGAAAAATGTGTGTGTCTCCCACCCACCCCTTTTGCCCCTGCTTCAAATGTAATGTCAGAGCTGGGCCCGCGCTTACAAAGGATGCAGGGAATATCTTAATACTGTCATTTGCCTCCCATCCTGCCCGTTTGACCTCCTTGCACTGAGTAAGTTAGCAATGCCTTCAGTGTAAGGGTTTTGCCAACTTCGGGGGCATTCTTTTGTTTTATTAAGACTGTATTTTTCCTCCCCTCCATTTTTTTCAAATGCGGTGGTTCTGATCCGGTCTCCTAACACATCCTTGCTACGTTATTTATATAACATTTTTGGACAAAATAAATCAATGGTAGCGAATATACCACTTGAATTCTTTTGCCAGATGCCCACTCCTGACCTCAAATGTGTTGGCATGTGTGCATTGTTGTGTGAAACAGCATACATTACGTTGGAGTTAAGTTGAGCAAGAAACTTCTTCAGAGCATGTTAAGAGTCTTTATTGAAAGACATTAAGGCCAGAGGCTTAAGAGTAAATACATGTAGAGATCCTTCAGTCACCCCCCTTCTGGTACATCTCTCTCCATAGATAAACACAAAAGACAGCCTCTCAGCTCAGAGGCATAATTCAGAAGAAGGACAACACACAGACTCTGTTAGAACTTTCCCAGTCGCTATCAGATGGCTACCATAGCAACGGCCCTGGCAGTCCGTTCCCAGACAGGGCATAGACATAACTCCCCCTTAACCACAGTTACATCTTCAAACTTGCAGGCTTCATGGAAAACAACTAGAGACAGTAATGCCTACTGGTCACCAGCCCAACAGTTTCCCCTTTTTCCATTAAGACTGCAAAATACACATGCAATACATCTTCATAATACATAACCATACAGTCATACATTTCTACAATACCTCTTGCAATACATTGCAGTACATTGCATCATACAATTTCAGTTCAGTACAGTTCAAAATTACATCTCAGTACAGTTCAAAACTTTATTCACTCAAACTTTGGTTCAACACATGTCAAATAAAGTGTCTCAGGATCCATGTCTACAACTTTATTCATGCCAGGACTTGTTATTAATCCCACAGTAAATCTGTCAGGCGGTTTGCCTAAATTCGCTCTCGTGGAGCGTCTTAAAGGAACCAGAGCTTCGGCTCTCTCTGCCCCCCCATTTGTGCTTGAGCTTGGCACAACCTGCACAGGAGCTTCCATTTCCTCAGCTTTTCGTTTCTTTGATCTGCGTTTTCCAGAAATGAGCTCATTCAAAGCATCTCTGAGAGGTATTTGTGTACCTTCCACTTTAACGTCAACATCTGGCTTAAATTTCTGTGATTGTGTTCATGTTTGTGTTTGTGTGTCATTTGTTCCTGTAAGAAGGACTGTCTCCCTTTGATCCCAAGGCTTTTCTGAGACTTTAATGCTTCTGCTCAGAATTAACTGCCGTGTTTCTGGACACCAAACTCTGTAATATGCATTCTGAAATCCCAAAACAAAACCTTGCTGTGCTCTGGGCGTAAGCTTGCCCCTCCTTTTTCCCTGTGGAATGTGGATCCAGCACCTTGCCCCGAATTTTTGAATGTGTTGTATTCTAGGCTTTCTGCCAGTAAGTTTCTCATAAGGAGACATTCCAATAGCACTGTGTAACACCCTGTTGTGAATGTAATTCGCATAAAGAATTGCTTCTGCCCAGAAAGAATTCCCTAAACTGCAATTCAGCAGCATGGCTCTCATTCCCCAAGCACCCTATTTTTTCTCTCAGCAGTTCCATTGGAAAACGGGCTGTGTGGAGCAGTGAAATTCTGGTTTATTCCCTTACTCTCCAGAAAGTCACTCAATGCTTTACTCGTAAATTCCCCACCTTGGTCCGAGCGTATAGCCCCCACCGTGACCAAGTGTTGAGTTTCGATTCTCTTAATGAACAGTTTCAGCTTCTGCTCAGCTTCACTTTTATGCTTTAACAGAAAAACATGACAAAATCTTGAAAAATCATCTACCAGTACCATGTAGAATTTTGCACCTCCTCGTGAAGCATTTATTGGCCCTGCTAAATCAACATGTACTAGCTGGTAGGGAGCTGTTGTGGTTCTCTCAGCCTCCCGGTTTATTGGTGCAATAGTCATTTTAGCTTGATTACAAGAATCACAATCCAATAACTGTCCACAATCTCTTAAACGCATGCCTTCACTGTGCAAAGGGGTTTTCTTTATCGTGTCAAGGTTTGCATGCCCCAGCCTTTGATGCCATTCATGGACGCAGCCCTGATGTACCTGTGCCTCAGCGTTTAACACAGCACACCCTGCTTGACTGCTCTTTATTACAAACTGTGAATCATTAAGGCTTCCCTGCATGCACACTTCATCTCCCCTCATTATAAAACATTGGTCTTTGTGGAACAAAATTGAATAATTACAATTCACCAGTTTGCTAACTGATAAAATATTATGAGCCAATTCCGGAACAAACAAACAGTCTGACATTATGCCAAGCTTGTCAAATTTCACCAGACCTTTAGCTTTTACGGATTTCCGTGATCCATCAGCAAGTAAAACAAAGTCCTGCTCATCTGTAGACGTGTAAAACAGACTCCTGTCTTTGATTAATATATGGCTTGCTCCGCTGTCAAGAATAGAGTTAATTTGTTCCAAGTCTTTAGACTTCTGTTTACAAACAAAGTTCACACTTCCTTGCTTCAAGCCTCCGTCCCTGCAGTTTCACTTGATTGCACAATCTTTACGGAGATGCCCACGAGCCCCACAGGCAAAACAAGACTTCAGCCACTGCTGCTCCCGCTTGTTTTCCTGTCTGCTTTCGGCAGCCTGCTCCGGTTCGGCACATTTCTCCTCCTTGCTTCTGACAGCCTCCATCGGCTGGGCTCTCTGCGCCTCCTGCCTCCGCTGCCATTCCTTGGACAAATCCTGCAACGCATCCCACGTCTGTTTAGCCGACGGCTCATTTCTCACACACATCAGTTGAGAATCCAATAGAGCCAAGATTATAAACGCCTGCGCCCTCTGGTCTCGACGCTTCCAGGCCGCGGTCGGTACTGCCGGGGGTTTTCCTTAATCACGTCCCATAAATCCTCTGTTATCAGCAAAGCCCGCATCCTCGGCTTCCAGCTGCCATAATTCTTGTCATTAAGTCGTTCCATCGGCAAGCCTCCCCCAGACAGGTTTACAGCCATGTTGCTCACCTCCGTCTGGTTCAATCAATCAAGCTGCCCTCTCTGGAACTCCGTCTGCCGTTCAGACCAGCAACTTACTCCCGTGTAATGCGCTGTGGAGCGCAACCATCCTCTGCTACCACTGTTGGCATGTGTGCGTTGTTGTGTGAAACAGCATACATTACGTTGGAGTTAAGTTGAGCAAGAAACTTCTTCAGAGCATGTTAAGAGTCTTTATTGAAAGACATTAAGGCCAGAGGCTTAAGAGTAAATACATGTAGAGATCCTTCAGTCACCCCCCTTCTGGTACATCTCTCTCCATAGATAAACACAAAAGACAGCCTCTCAGCTCAGAGGCATAATTCAGAAGAAGGACAACACACAGACTCTGTTAGAACTTTCCCAGTCGCTATCAGATGGCTACCATAGCAACGGCCCTGGCAGTCCGTTCCCAGACAGGGCATAGACATAACTCCCCCTTAACCACAGTTACATCTTCAAACTTGCAGGCTTCATGGAAAACAACTAGAGACAGTAATGCCTACTGGTCACCAGCCCAACAAAATGAACATGCAACCATTTCTGCTCCTGTTTCTGTTTTCGATGGAAATCTCCCAACATCCTTATTGGGAAGTTGGTGTTGCAGCTGTGCCACACTGGTTGATCTCCTTGTGGCTCTGAAGACAGGTCGGTGGGGTGCCATTACAGAGAAATTACTCCACCCAGGAGCCTACATCGCTCTTTCCACTGCTATGACTTCCTGGGTCTTTTGTATGCAAGTCTTTGGATATGGATACTCAGGCTAGCTTGCATGATTCATCAGTGAGGTCTAGAGAGGTGAAGTTTTGATCCATCTTGGCTGCTGCTTGCTGAGCCAGGTGATCAGCTGTCTTGGGAGTTCAGACAATTAATTTGTATACTGTGCAAATCCCATATATTATAATCGTTGCAAACTTAGGGCCCATGCATACCTAACCTCAAAATCCATGTTTTCCATTTTCTTTTGGTGGCCTCGACATTATTGTTTATTTGTTTGTTTGTTTATTAGTCACTTCATACCCGATGGTCCCCAAGCGACTTACATGATACCATACCATATTATTGATCCATACCATGTCCTGTTTGTGGTTGGATTTATTTGTTAAAACCCAATTTTCAAGCATCCATACGTGGGGGTGGGTGGGTTTTGGTCTAATTCGCTTTTGCATTTTGTCACGCCCCTAACTCCACCCCTTTATGGTGATTGGTCCATAACTGTAGTGTGCTTTTCGCAGACTTTTCTGGAAGAGTGCAAAAACATATCTTATTTTTTTAAAAAAAATGTGCCTGTCCAGGTTTGTGATTAAATAGAAATTCCTTCAACTGCAGAAGGAGTGAATTATTATTATTTATTATTATTTATTATTATTTATTATTATTAACAAACTTTATTGAAACATTTTTTGTTTAATAAAACACCCTTGTCTGGGCTATTACATGTAATATAGTACATACTACTTAAAATTTACTAATACAGAAGTGCATTCCGTGTTTTCAATGAATTGTTTATATAATATCGCAAAACATTACTCCTACTGGGAGTAAAATGGGCTCCTACTGGGAGGAAGGGCGGGATATAAATTGAATAAATAAATAAATGAATATAAGTAGCTCTTAAGTGGAAATATTATTCACTAAACATTTATTTTACATTTGATCACAAAATAGTTAAAAAACACACACAATGCGATACAGCTACAGAAACCAGAAGGAGGAAGTGCCCAGATTCAGTACTGGAAGCAGGAATGAACTGTAAGTGAGGAGGAGGTGTGGACAGAGAGTGGGATCTAACATCATCCACTCATAGTACAAAAAAGTGGGGAAAGACGTCCTCACTGCAGAGGTTAGAACAGTTAATAATTGGGACCAAGATAACAATTGGTTTATGTCAGGGTACAGGAAGTGCAGATTTCTCTAGAGAAAGTCCAAAATGGCAGGGAATGTCATATGGACGCCAGTGAACAAATGGACACACACGGGGGTGAGAGAGAGAGAGAGAGAGAGAGAGATTAGTTTACTCTGGAGTAGTGATGGAAAGTTCTGTCCATTTCGGTTTTCTCAGTTTCTCATTTTTCCAATCTTAAATTCAGGTCTCCACATTCTGCAGCAATTTGTGAATTTTTTAAAAAAAAATCCTCATGAAAATTCTCCACCATTTTAGTGTGAATCTTTCCTAATGCACACATTTTGTAGGCAGTTTTGACTAATGTACGCAATTTTGCAAGCTATTTCTCATCATATAATGCATTTTTGCATGTTTTTTCACTCATATGTTCATTTTTATGCACACTTTCTCCTGGCATACTCATTTTTGTAAACATTGGTTGGTTGGCAAACTGCATCACAAAATTCGAATAAGTGTGAATTTTGAAGGATGGCTGTGTTCAGTCCTCATATTGTTTTGGAAAGTGCAAAATTGATAGATTCGGCTTCAAATGCAAACTGAATCAAATTTTTCACCCATGGGGAAGAACTTCAATTTAAAGGCTTACTTACTAACTTCGCACTTACCCAAACACAGCCATCCTTCACAATTTGCATTTCTCCAAATATTGCACTGCAGATCTCCAGCCAAGTAATGTGTACAAAAAAGCATATACTGGGGTAAATGTTCATGAAAATGCATATATTAAGGAAAGCAACAGAAATGGAAAGAAATTGACATTGACATATTCACCCCTCCATACTTTGGTGTCCACTGCAATTGCCTTGTGCCAAAGTCTGGGATGGGATAAACGGGAACTTGATGTGATGTTGTTAACGAATTCATCAATAATGTAGATTTTTAAAATGTAATTAGAAACTTTCCAAAATAAGACACAGGGCTTTATAATAAGGCATTTGGCAATCACTGTGAAGCATCTAGTTGATGCACTGCAGACTTCGGGCTAGCTTACATACCGTTTTTGGCCACTCTCTTCCATTGTGGGAGTATTTATTTGCAGGAGTCAAACATGCAATTCAGGAACGTGTGGATCTCAGCTACGGCAACTTCTGAAGTTTCTGAAACTAAACTCTGACCTTTTTTTTTAGTTTTATCTTGTGTTGTATATTTAGAATACAAATTACCTTGCTCTTCAGCTGATGAAGTTCAAGGAGCAGCTTACAGAAAAGAATATTTTATTGAAAAATGCAATATACCATAAAACAGTCTGCAATTTTTAGGTCCATGGGCGTGTTTGGATTTTTGAGCAAGTGATGTGGGTGCCACTTTCTATGATTATTTTTTGACCCCTTTCCCTGGATCAGCCCCTCCGAGAGACAGAAAGAAAGAAAGCATGCACCCACAAACATTGCTTTTCCAAGGGATCTGTATTAAAATTGGATCCAGTAGAATTAATCTGAGTCTTGTAACACACCAAGAGTTAAAAGAGGAACAAGGAAAGATTATCATTCTTCCAACTTCCTCCTGATAGCCTCAGATCACTCCAGGTGGACCTGATCTGAGCCAGAGTAATCCAGGGTTCCCTTAACCTGATCTGGCCGAATCCTGGGCCAACCTGAATCTGCCCATTTTGGTTCAGGATTTGAGATTTAGCTGGATATGGTGCATATCCCTAGGAAAAGGTAACAACCCTCACCTCTTCATGATGACGGGGCAGTGAGGGTGAGAAAGGTGGAGGCTTTGTGGGTGTCAGGGGTAGACCTTAAGGGCATTGTGGCAGCCACAGGCACCAGTCTGGCAACTCCAGCCATAAAATCATCTAAAACAGTACAACAATTTTCAGCAAAGTACTAAAAACGGCAATGTTGAAACAAATAAATGTTGAAAGGTCTGAAAATTTTAGTCCCATCATCATCATCATCATTGTCATCATATCTTTCTAGCACCAAAAAGAATAAAGTAGGTGCTGGGCGAACTTCCCTACTAGGAATTTAAAGAGTTTCTTTCCAAACAAACCACAAGTGATAACCAAGGTTTGTTCTTGGCTTACCGTGCATGGTTTATTTGAGGGAAGCAAAGTGCAAGCTCAGGTTCAGATGTAACACTAAGGCACAGTTTATGGCTTAGTTTGGGGGCAGCACTACAACAGGAGCAGGAGAGGGCCCAATCACCTGCAATTTCAGCACATGCATGCTCCACCTTTAACCCATAGTTTAGTTTAACTATGGTTTAAAGTAGGGGTGGAGAACTGGACCATATTGTTATCTTCCCCAACCCCTTGTGGTCCAAGTTTGACACATGAACACTCAATCACCTGATGATGGCATGAGGTGACTATTTATTTTTTTGCCAAGCACTTGACTTGCAGAGTGCTCTGCAAGACCCCATTGAGAAGCTTCTGTCAGAGCATGCTGCAAGCATTCTAAAAGGGGCTTAGCAAGACCCAAGCAGTGATTGTCGCGGCTTGAGAAGCCTTTGTCAAAGCAGGGTCTTGCCTAGTGCTTAGAACGGGATATAGCAAGAGCTGCCAATCTGCTGCCTGTTGGGTCTAGCTAGACCCTTTTCAAAGTGCTATGTTGTGCTGCGGCTTTAAAAAACTGACAATTGGCTGAAGCCCTTTTCAAAGTACTTTGCAACCAATTGCCCTTCTCTGTGTGCCCACTCTGACAGAGGTGTGGAGGGTGGTGACATGAGAATGGGCCTTTTCTGTGGTGGCTTCCTGCTTCTAGAGTGCTCTTCCCAGGGAAATGCACCTGGTGCTATCACTATGTATTTTTAAGTGCCAGGCAGAAATGTTTCTTTTTACCCAGGCTTTTAGCCCTATATGTGGAAGACTTTTGATGTCTTTCAGTTGGTGGGATGTGTTAGAATTACCTTTGGAATGGACATCTTTTTAGGTTTTTATTTTGTTCTGGCTTTAATCTTTATACTGTTTTGCAAGTTACTTTGAGTCACTCTTTGTAGGAAAAAATAACTAATTTGTTAGCTGCTGTTGCTGCTGATTGTATAGGGGTTTGTAGGCACCACTCAGGTATAACAGGTGTAGGGCAGGTAGGTGTGGCTTAGCCAAAATGGCCTTGTGGGCCAAATAGGGAGGTGTGGCAGGCCTCATTACCCCTGCAGGCCAGAGGTTCCCCACCCTTGGTTCAGAGTGATGTATGAATGAGGCCAATGTGTGAAAGAAGGTAGTTGTTAAGATAACTGGGCCCTATGCTCTTCTGAAGCTTAGAACCAGCACTCTGAATTCTGCGGAACACATTGAGAAATATGCCACCCATATTTGCTTATTTATTATCTAACAGAATTTGTCTACTACTTAGCTGTAAATAAAACCTCTTGAGCAGTTTACAATGAAATATAGTGGTCAAGTGGTGGTAGTCCTGATCAGTAGTGTAGTGGCAAATTTAGAAGTGCAGGGTCCCTTCATGATAGTCATGCCACACACCCTCATTCGCTTGCGCTCCATTGTCATCTCCACACTCCTCAGTCCTTCCCATTTGTGCCTTCTCCCACAGTAGCAGATGTCCCTAGAGGCCAATCAGTGTGAGTGTGTTAGCTACTGAGAAGAGTCTTCTCAGTGGCTGACTAACCTCCTTTCATTCTGATTGGCTGCAATCAGCAGGAAAGAACAGGGAAACATGTTTGAAGATTCTTCTCAGTGGCTAACACACTCCCCTTACAATGCAAGCTGATTGGCTTGTAAGTCACTGGAGACATAGGAACCTGTCTGGGACCCTGCTCCCAAAAAAGCAAGGGGTCTAAGATCCCCTGAGGCCCTGGACAACTGCACCCCTGGACCTGGTGCTTTTGACGTGGCTGGATTGGGGTCTTTTGTGAGTGCCTGTGGCAGCTGTCAGAACCAGTGGCTATAACACCCAGCCAGAGGCTTCTGTGCATGTGGGGGCTTGCTCACAGGCTTTTTTGTGAAGGACAGAGAGAGCTTCCTGAGCCAATCCAAAACATCATTTCAGTCTGACAATGGAAAGTACAAGTCTCTCTCTCTCTCTCTCTCTCTCTCTCATACACACACACACACACACCCTTGAATCAAAACATCTTGCATTATATTCTTGTGCAGCCCAACTCCTTTTTGAAATCAACATTTTTTAGAAAACATAAATGAAGCAGAGAGTAGGAGCATGCATAGGGACTCTTTGCAGACATCTGCCTTTTAAATTTTGTCTGATTCATTAGGTAAAGCGTGGATGACCCAATTTAGCACAATTCGATTTCCATGAGTCAGGCTTAAGACTAGCTTGTCTGTTGATTGGCCTTTTTAAAAATATTGTTATTTAACTAGGCTGGCTTTACCATCATCCTTTGCTTTTGTTTCTCATTTCGAGGACAAAGCAATTTTCTATAAAAACCCAGTGATCTACAGCTCACTCCAGTTTTGAAGCTTGAGATTATTTTCAAGCAGCTGATTAGAAGTCAAAATCCTTTGGTTTCCCCCCACCCTTCAAAATGATTGGAGGAGGGCAGGAAGAGCAGTGAGAAAAATGCAGAATCTTGCTTTTAGCTTTGTCTTCAACTCAACTGCATTTACTTCTGTATGATTTTTGCCATAGAAGCTGAAGAACTGACCAGGCTGGGTGAGGATTGATAGGCAGAGCATGTCTGCAATAGAGCCCTGTCCTTAGAGGCAAAAGGCAGTGAGACAGAATGAACTGATTTGCTGGAATTTCTCTGTTTATTTTTAGCCATGCTGGCTGGGAACATCTGGAGGGCCAGAGGTTCCCCATCCCCAGCTTACAGGGGCCATAAGGACATACTAATGTCACTGAGGGCCCACTTCACCTATGACTAGGGACGGGGGAGGAATTTGATCCAGTTTGCATTTAAAGGTGAACCTACATAATTCACACTTTCCGATACAATATGTGAAGCAAAACAGAGGCAACCAACGAAATTTGCACCTGTCTGTATTTTGCAGTGCAGCTGTCCAGCCAAACAATGTGTACAAAAAGGCATGTGCTAAGTTAAAAGTATACATGAAATGCACATGTTAGTGAGATAACATACAAAAATCCATTATACCCGGGAAAATTGGTTTGCTTTTATTAGGAAGAGGTTATATTAGAAGAAATTCATACTGAAATGTGGATGAATTTTCAGGAGGCCTCTTTTGGTTTTTAAAAAAAATAATATTGCAAATTTATATGGAAATGTGGAGAACTGAATTTAAGACTGGAAAAATGAGAAACTGAAATTGACAGATTCATCCATCCCTGCCCATTACATTTAGGAACCTGCCTTCTAGCAGGATCAGACTGTTGGTCCTTCTCATCTAGTATTGTCACATCTAACTGGCAACAACTCTGCAGGGTCTCCGAGACTGACCTTTCCCATCATCTGCTGCTACCTGATCCTTTTACCTGGAGATCCCAAGGATTAAATTTGGGACTAAGGATGTAATTTTCTGAAAATCTCAGTATTGATCCATATAGATCCCCCCCCCCAATTTCTGTCTCACTTCTTAAGCTCAACAAGATTCATGGATATTGACCCAGTTCAGCTATGTATTGCTAAATTATTGTTTAACATTATGAGGATCAGCTGTGTGGGCCTCCCTCCCCTTTCCTCCTCCATGCACAGGGGAGGAAATTTAAAGCTTTCAGTCACAAGTTCTTCTTATGTCTGCATACAGGAAACTATGGTTTGTTCTAACTACAGTTAGTGCGAACAGACTAGGATCTGACTAGGGCTTCAGAACTAACTGTAGGGAGATTCACATAACCCCTATACTCTCTCTCTCTCTCTCTCTCTCTCTCTCAGAATGCATGAGACTGCATAGGGAGACCCATCTTTTGCCTCTGGTGCACAAGATGTCCATGTCCCCTTCCCACAACAGAATTTCTTCCATGCCATGTCTGTACCATCATATACTAAGAGCATCTGGTTGGCCACTGTGAGAGCAGGATGGTGGACTAGGTGGACCATTAGCCTGGCTCTTCTTAATTTCTTGTGTGCTTATGGTGTTGAATGCGACTCCACACATTGTGGACCTTCAGAACCTCTGTGTGTGTGTTTCAGGCGCAATTAGGCAGCCAGACAAAGTGGTCTAATCCCTGGCTGGTGGCTGTATTAGTCTTGCTGGGCCACAGTTGATACAAAACAATCACAGATCTGGGTTATCAGTGAGCCTGAGAACAGTGTTTGTGTGTGTGTATAAATGGCACTGCATTAACTGATGCATTAACCAGGATTCTGTCTGGTTTCTAAATCAGGCATTCCCAAACTGTGGTTCGTGGACCACTAGTGGTCCATGAGATTCATTCAGGAGATCCGTGACATGTCTGCATTAAATATCCATATTGATTTTTAATTGTAATTTTATTGCTTCTTTTATTATATCATATTTTATTGTATTACAACTTGTATTCTATGGAATGTAAATTGTAATACAATGAAACACAACATAAGAAATAAAAGAAGCAATAAAATTACAATTAAAAAACCATACAGCATCTAGCTCAGTGCATTACAATTCCTACGACAGGCAGAAAAATCATTAAGTGGTCAGCTATTACCCTCAGCAATTTTCAAGCACCTCCATGGGAAAATTATGTTTGGGAACCACTGCACTAGATGATGTTTCCATCTGCAAGATTCAGTAGCAGAATAAGGCTTCCAGGAACCCTTAGGATCTGTAGACTGAGTTAAAATAGGCTTCCTACAATCTGACAGGGAGAGGGGAATCTGGCTTTTTATGGGTAATTTGTCAAAGTAATGCTATAAATAAATAAATATTGGAGTATCCATGGGAATCAGGCAAAGAGGATTTGGTGGACTGTTCATTTTCCACTAACTTCTGAGGAAAGCATTGTGGAGCCCATGAGAACTTTATTTATGTATTTCAGTTATTTATATCCTGCCTTTCTGGATAGAAACCATTCCAAGGCGACTTACAAGAAACGCTAAACTACTTTTACCAACATATAAAAAACCTTGCATAGGAGCCAGTGTCGGTGGCAATGGAAAAGTGTTGGGGAAAAGGTTTAGAAATGAACTTTCTGATGGAGATTGACATCCAACTGTCACGCTTGCAAGCCATAGGCATTCTAGAAAAATAAAGAGTTTGTTTAAGACTGTTTAATACTTTTGGGCAAGCCCCTGTTCTTTCAGCCTTGGCTCCCTCCCACCCCGGGCACCTTTTAGTATGGGAATAATTATACTGGTCTACCTTACACGGCTATTGTAAAATTACTGAGATGGTTATGTATGTAAGATGAAATGCACCATATAAACACCCAACCTTATCAGTACTGAGGCTAATCTTGTAAATTGACCATGAGCTTTTGTTAACTGATAAATCAGTCAATTAAAACTGTGTACAACTGCATGCAAGAAAAGCAAGAGTTTGAAAAGAAGGATAAAGTGCACTCAGTTTGTTTCTAGATGAAGAGGATTCCTCACTTCTCTCTCCCAGGAGGGAATGCCTCTTTTAAGATGGAGTCTGAAATTTTGCAGTTTTTATATTTAAAGTTAAAAACAACAACAGCTTCCAACTAATGTAATTGGGAGTCCCCTTTTAGTCAATCATAAAGATTTTGATTGATTCATCTAAATGATTAATCTCATAAATGTTGCAGCCTTAATTATTTTTTATTTAGTAGGTGTGCTTGGCACTCACTATGAAAATGAGACAAATCAAAATTCTGCCTCAGAGTAACTCAGACTAATACTGCAGTCAGTACCAATCATGCCAGCCAAGCACATGTAAAATATATTTGCTATTTTGCATTTTTTTAAAATTAAAGTTTTTTTTTACATATCCATCTTATAATAAATATAGCAATTCAGTAAGATACAAATCTCATAAAGCAACAGTGCAGTAAAACACAAAGCTGCTAAATGTAACACTGCCTAATGACCAAAAATTGGATCAATGTAAAACATTGGTAAACCGTACACCATATCAGGAATTAATCTATAACTCAGACAGTGATTGCTCTGTTTACTCCATCTAGCCAAATTATTTTGTGTAATTTGTTTTGCTTCTGGTGATCATTGGGAGGAAAAGAACGTATTCATGGCACTGAAAAGCCTGCATCCTGGCCACTGGAACTCTTAGGGAGCTCCTGTCTGGCTTTGTGAGATTTTGCCAGACATACCAGACAGCAGTGTCTGTGATCAAATGTAACCTTAGCTTCCTCCTTGCAGTACTCACTTGCTGACACGAATGGGAGTACTGTTCTGCATTATGAGGTTCTGGCTTCCATAGCTGCCTATGTCTAGTGCATTGCAGTTGCCCCATATATTAATCACAGCTGGTATAGCACAGTGGGGAGGAGAGCCTGCCTGGGAGTCCAGAGTCTGTGAGTTCAAATCCCCGCTCGGGTCTCCTGGGTGTCAAGGGCCAGCTAAAGATCACCCCCACAGGGAGTGGCTCAGGGGCTACGTGCCCTGCCACCTGTGTAGCCGTGGGCAAGCTGCAGAGTCCCAAGGAGCCCAGTTGCCCCCCAGCTGGCAGTTGCAGACAAGGAAGGGGCTGTCTTGTGATGATGTGGCACACTGAGCAGGCCCTAGCCAGCTGGGAGGACTAGCCTCAGAGGGAGGCAATGGGAAACCCCATATGAATACCGCTTACCACGAAAACCCTATTCATAGGGTAGCCATAAGTTGGGATCGACTTGAAGGCAGTCCATTTCATTTTTCATATGTTAATGAGGAGATCCAATGATGGCCAATGAACACCATGCAAAATTCTGGCAAGCATCAGCCTTCATTGAATCCTTTCAGTCCTGGTTCAATTTGCTCAACAGCAATTCAGTGGAACAAGAACCAAAGCAAGACCACAGGAAAAACCTCTGGCTCTTTTTAATTGTATTCCATTGTTGGTAAAAATACAATTACACACTTTAAACATATAGGTATAAAAAGATCCCACCCTACAAAAAAATACGTCCAATTTTTTATGCCACTCTGTCCATAACCTGTGCTCATGCACAGAGTGCTGCGCCCGTTCCTGGAAATGCCTGATTTGACCATGGTGATGCATGCCTTAGTTACATCCCGTTTAGATTACTGTAACGCGCTCTACGTGGGGCTGCCTTTGAAGACTGTTCGGAAACTTAAACTGGTACAAAGAGCTGTAGCCAGAGTGTTAACTTGGGCTGGTTACAGGGACCATACAACTCCCTTGTTACAACAGCTCCACTGGCTGCCAGTCTGTTTCCGGTCACAATTCAAAGTGCTGGTTTTGACCTATAAAGCCCTATACAGCCTAGGTCCAGGCTATCTCTTAGACCGTATCTCCCTATATGAGCCTGCCCAGGCCCTGAGATCTTCAGGAAAGGCCCTTCTCTCAGCCCCAACACCTTCGCAAGCGCGATTGGTGGGGACACGAGATAGGGCCTTCTTGGTGGCTGCTTCTAGGTTCTAGAACTCCCTTCCTAGGGAGGCATGAATGGCCCCCTCCTTGCCATCCTTCCATCGGCTAGTAAAGACTTTTTTATTCCAACAGGCTTTTGGGATAGAAGGTGTTTAGGATTGGGCTCTACAAGGCTTGTTTTATTGTTTTATGCTATTATTTGTATTATTTTAAATTGTTTTTTAGTATTTTAAGTGCCTGTTTCATGGTTTTAAGGTTGCATATAGTTTAATTGTATTTTAATTGTATGTTTTTGTATGCTTTTAACTACATGTAGTTTTATTTGTAAGCCGCCTTGAGTTCCAGTTTGGAAAAAGGGCGGGGTAAAAATAAAGTTTCATTCATTCATTCATTCATTCATGAAAAGTGCTTTATATTTGTATTTCTCAATGATGTTTCTACCTAATCATTTCAGTGACAGCAAATGGATGAAACATTTGAAGATTATTGTTTTGAAAATGTATTTTATTTAGACCGTTTAGAGTTTTTTTAATTAAATGGTCTATGAGAGTTCAGAGTCTGTGAGATCAAATCCCCGCTCGGGTCTCCTGGGTGTCAAGGGCCAGCTAAAGATCACCCCCACAGTGAGTGGCTCAGGGGTTACGTGCTCTGCCACCTGTGCAGCCATGGGCAAACTGCATGGTCCCAAGGAGCCCAGTTGCCCCCCAGCTGGCAGTTGCGGACAAGAAAGGGGCTGGCTCGTGCAGCTGTGGCAAGCTGAGCAGGCCCTAGACAGCTGGGGAGGACTAGCCTCAGAGGGAGGCAGTGGTAAACCCCCTCTGAATACTGCTCACCATGAAATCCCTATTCATAGGGTTGCCATAAGTTGGGATCGACTTGAAGGCAGGCCATTTACATAGTTTGTTAAATAAAATAAAAACAAAATTAATTTCTCCCTTTGTACTCTTTTCAAGGCCATATGGACTAGAAACTTAGGTTTTTTTAAAAAATAAACTAAAACAACAGATTCTTAAGGTGATGGATTCTATGTCCCAAAGGAATGTGCCGTACAATAGGACAGGATGCTTGTCCATATAGGCCATGCACTCTGATTGAAGACAGCTCGCCAGGGTCTCAAGAACAGACAGATCTTTCTCGTCACCTGGCACCTGGTTCACTTTTAATTGGATACCAAGGATTGAACTTGGGGCCCTCTGTGAAGAAAGTATGTGCTCTACCACTGATCTGTGGATCCTCAGGGGAAGGACCGTAGCTCACTGGTAGAGCACATGCCTTGTATGCAGAAGCCCCCAGGTTCCATTCCCGGTATCTCCAGTTAGGGCTGGGAGCGACTCCCTGCCTGAAACCTTGGAGAGCCACTGCCAATCAGTGTAGACACTACTGAACTAGATGGACCCATGGATCTGACTCAGTATTAGGCAACCTCCTATATTCCTCCTCCTGTACCAAATTGTGTCTTTCTGTACAACTCTGCTTTCTGGCTGGACAGCTCTGCTTTCTGGAATTGTAAGCCCTCTTTCACCATGTGCCTTTTCCAAGATACTCTAACTAGATATCCTCCCGCCAGTTCAAATGAAAGTCCAATATACTATTTACATTTTTTTTAAAAAAACGGTGTGTTATTGTTGTATTAGTAATTATTTTTTCACAACTGCATTTTAACATGCTTAATTTTTTTTTCAGTGCCCAACAGCTACCGAAGCAACATTTGGAGTCCACATTAAAGTCGTAGGCGACTGGACAGGTATCTGAACATTGGCTTTTCCACTCTTAACAAATCCTTCGACTTGAAACGTTACTTCCTTGGCAGCTTCCATCTACCTGGGCATTTCAAATCATACATTGTTTAAATCACAGTTATGAGGGTTCCCCCCCCCAGCAATTTTCATTGCTGTGTGGTTGTGCTGATGGCTTTACTTGGCGGTGCTTATAGACACTATATTTTTTAGTCTGGACAAATCGTTCCGATTGTCATGGTAATTTTTAGTAATGTGCCCATCCTTTGGCTTGGCTTTTTAAAAAAAAAACAAAATCTGTGTGCAGTAACCTCCTGCCTTTGGGCCACATAGGGTGGCTGAGGAAGTAAGTGCTGAAATGTGCAGTTGCTAGATAAGGGGATTTTAATACCAGCCATTTGGTTGGCTTCCAGGTTAGTTAACACCTATGTCATGCTGCGATAACTGAGTTGCTTTCATGTTCTGATATGCTTCTCCTGGGCTGTGAGAATGTCTCCGCAGCGCACTGGGGTCCACTGGGATTGCACAGAAAAAGAGGATTTTAATTTTATTTATTTATTTGGCACAAGGAAAGCTGGATATTGAGGAGAGTATGAAATGAATCCTGCTCAAAATTCAGTGGTGAATTGTGTGGGATAAAATTGAAAAACATATATATAATTGGAGGCCAGACACTGGCTGATTGTATCCTCATTTTACTCAGCAATGCTAAGATGATTATTATATCACCAGTTGATATTGATGTGAATGCTCATTTTGTATAAATTTAAGCTCTCATTGAATTGTCACAAACTTTACTTTTACATTGCCATTCAAATTATCTAGCTAGCTAGCTATACAATTGAGGAACTCTCTCCATACATATGAAGTGGCCTTTAGTCCACAAAACCTTGCATTATGGTTGGGCAACCTGTGGCCCTCCAGATGTGGTTGGGCTCCCATCATCCCCAGCCAGCGTGAGCAATGGAAAGGGATGATGGAAGCTGGAGTCCAACCGCATCTAGAGGTCCATGGGTTGCCCATCCCTGGCTCAAACCATAGTACAATCCATTAGTCTTTAAGGTGGCATGAGTCTCTTTTTTTTGGCTTTTTGCTGCAACAGAATAACATGACTAATTCTCTAAAAACTCTCTGGAAAAAAAAGATTTACTTCAGTGGTCTATTTCCTTATTATGTCTATTGCTTACAGTCAGTGGAGACTGGTGACTCCAATGTCAGTGGGGCAGTGAATCTGCTTTCAGCACCTTAGACAACTCCTTGAAAGATTGGATGAAAACCCGGAGTGGATTCACTGCCCCACTGACATCGGGGTCACCAGTCTCCATAGCTTACAATGTAAGGGCCAATGTATATGGTGCTATGACTGTGTCATAACTATGTACACACACACAAAGCTCATCTAGCCAGCAGGTCCTGCATCCCTTTGATGAGACGGATGCACGAGGCCACCTTTATCAAGCTGTGCCTTTTCTCACTAGCCATACCTCCCAGTCTAGTGAGGAAGGAATGGGGTTAATAAGAGAAACCTCACAGGACTGGATCTCCCACAGATTGCCAAGGCAACATGAGAGCTGACTTAACATGGAAGTGATTTGTGCTCTGAGAAGTGGAAGCTTGCTAAATACCCTTGATACCTTCTTGAGCATGACCTGTGCTGTTTTGTTTTTTTTCTTGCCTGAAAAGTTTAGCTTTGGTAAATATTTTGTAGTCTGAGTAATCATTGCTTTCCAGTTCTGGTTCCTCATTTGATCTGCATTCCTTTGTGGCAAGCTTAAGTACCATGGCTTGTTTATTTGAAAGCTGACATTCTAGATGACGTCCTTTGAAGACAGCTGTGACCAGAGGGCATGCCTCTGCTTTCGAAGAACACAACAGCTGGGAAAACAAAACCATTAACATAAAAATCATGCTGCAAATCAGAGCAATATTCTTCCCTCTCTCCTTTCTTTCTTTCTAAATATATTTTAGGCTGTCATTAAATAGTATATGGTATGCAGATGTGACATTGCACAATGTGCCACTATAAAAACTATTTCGTACATAGTTGTATTACAAAAATAAGTGGAACAACTAGGTTGCTTTTCTTCTTCATGTAACACATGTTTTCATGGCTAAATTTGTGCCTGAGATCAGCATTTGGGCCTTTTGTTGTTGCATGCCACAGTTTACCTCTGGAGCATCAACTAAAATTCATGAACTGACCATGTGCAGAGTGCAGTTCTAGTAGCAACGGATAACTTCAATCAGAATCAATACATCTGGGACACTGGAGGAAGGCTTCTATGCCATAGGATACGCCGTCTAAAGAGTTTGAGCCCTAATACCTATTTTAATTTTTGTTTTTTACAAAGCTAGGGGTTATATCATGTTTGATGGATGGACTGATGGAAATTACTAACTTCTGTCCATTATTTTCAGTGGCTTTACTCTGAATAGATCATAGTTCAATATAACATTAATGTTGCCAATATATGAGGAAGGACCATATATAGTTCAGTGGCAAAGCACAGATTTGGCATGTAGAAGATTTCTTGCCAGTTGTAAGAATCCTACAAAGCAGGGCTGGAATCAGTGATGACTCGTGGCTCCATGCCAGTGGGCCAGTGGAGTTCGCTCTGTGTTTTAGTCTGAACTTTCAAGGAGCTGCCCAAGGTATTGAAGTTCAAACTAAAACCCAGAGCAGATCCCACTGCCCCACTGACATGGAGTCACCAGCCACCACTGGCTGGAATAGACCTCTGTTTACTGAGTTGACAGATTGAAGCTAGATGGGTGAATGGTACACCTCAAGATGAAGCAGTTTCCTATGGTCACATCCACAATTGACAGATCAATATGTAAAATAATGGCATGCTGCAATAGCAATATATGAGCCCTGATCCACTAGTCCCCACTTGGTGTGAAAGACAGTAAACACAAACATGTTTCGAGGTGATTCCAGATGGGAGTTTATCATGAAACTGGTGGTGCTCATGTGCACAAGTGTTTCATAGCATCGTAAGACACCAGAGTCATCAAAGGTTAGCCTGTATGTTTTATTGCAATTAATCCAGATTTCCCCTTAGGCAGAAAATCCAATCTGCTATTTTGGAAAGTTGTTTGCTGTGGATTTGGACACCACTTAAGATATCATAATGAAATTTTGCATCATAGTTCTGAGATCAAGGAGTAGGTTTTCATCTATGCTTGGATACAGTTGGATGCCATTTTGAATCAAGATGGCAGACTGAACCTTTCAAATTGATTTTAATAATTGATTTCAAAATTGCCCTGATTTTTTTGGGGGGAAGGCTCTTAGAATTCCCCAGCAACAGGGGGGAAAGTGTATTTATGGTACGCATAGAGGAGTCAAGCCCCACACTGTACTATATTTCTGCAGAGTATTAATCAATCCGTAATTTTATACTGTTGCATACAACAATGCATATATCTGACCACCCACCCCACCTTGGAGCCAGTCCTAAATAAGTTTGGGGACAAGGCTCGTGTTTAAGTTGGATACCCCCCTAACTTAAAGTATGCCGGGGAGTGAGGCAGGGAACGAGATGTTTCCCTTCAGGAATGCCACTTGCAAAGCAGGACCTGCACCCCTCAGGATCACATTGATCCTGTGGGGCAGCACTCAGGCAGGAAGGAGAGCCATGCCATTGGTTTCTCTGGGAAAGACGCAATAAGTAGGCCTCGGTCTTTTGTGGACTTTCTCGCCTGATGGATGCCTCTTCTTCCTTCCTGATGCCCTGCCCCTTGACAGCCCCAGATCACTCTGGGCCATCCAATTCGATTCATAGCGCTCCATGGCTGTCTGAGCCCAACGTGGTCGAGGCCCCAAAAACCTCCAAATAGACCCCTATTTATTTGGGTTTTGGCCAAATCCGGTGCACTGCCCTATTGCTTTAAATGTATAGTGCAGATGTAGCCAAAGTCTTGACTGACAGCCGCTCTCCAAATCTTGGAAGTTTTCCTGTTCTGGCTACCTCCCACCACATCTGAACCAGGGATGGCCGAGTCTAAACCTGGCTTCTGCCACCTCAGTTATCTCAGAATTCAGTGCTCGGGAAGTTCCAGCATTCTGGTGCATTGTGGGTAAAAAAACACCACAAAACGTGGTGGACAGCTAAGGGACCCCCTCAACCCTGGGGCTGGTATGCTCAGAAGCACATTGTGGCCTACTGATGTCCTTTGCAGCCTGCAGCAATTTAGTACCAAAAAATAGGAGTTGCACGCCAAGCAATGAATCATCCTGAGTTACCCAAGGGATGTGATTAGAGGAGCTAAAGGGCTGAAGCACGTAATCGATAGCGACCACAATTTGACAGCGTTTGATCCAGGCTGCTAGGGGACCAGAAAGAAGTGGTTGCGGTGAAAGAAATAAAGTTGTGGCTTCAGAGTGGAGAGAGTGACAAAGCCTGCTCATTAGCTAACTTAAACTAATTGCTTGTGAATCTTTTTTAAATCTAATGTATGGTGGTAAACAGAGATCAAGCAATTATCGCCTTCATACCTTCTCAAGCTCCATGCTATAACTGTTTCATTTCCTTTCAGTGTAAAGCTTGGCTGGAGTTAGTCCGAGAGAGTGAGAAAGATAGAACAAATGACATTATCGTTATTTTTTACAACAGCAGCAGCTGCAAAACAAGCAACTTAACAAAACATGTTGTATTTAGGTTAGTAAACTTTTGCTTGGTATGCCAGCTGCTTGCCTTTCAGGGAAGCACTGATCTTGGCCCCAACTCTCCATATCCTGAGTAACCCAGGCCAGATTGCTGCCGCTGTGTGTTATATGTTGGGTGGAACATGTCTTGCCCTCCTAAAGCAGGCTTGGGAAATTGCTGGTCCATCGAGCCCACAGCCTCCCCTCCTCACCCCTCACAGCAATTAAGCTCCCACAAGAGGCAGTGACCAACTCGGATGGATTTAAAAGAGGGTTAGACAATTTTATAGAGGAAAAGGCTATCAGTGGCTACTAGCCATGATGGCTATGCTCTGCCTCCATAGGCAGAGGCAGTATGTTTCCAGATACCAGTTGCTGGAAACCGCAGGAGGGGAGAGTGCTCATTTCATTCAGGCCCTGCTTCCGGGTTTCCCACGGGCAACTGGTTGGCCACTGTGAGAACTGAATGCTGGACTAGATGGACCATTGGCCTGATCCAGCAGGGCTCTTCCTATGTTCTTTAGAAAGCAGCCTCCTTTTTAAAGCCAGTCAAACCCTGTTTTCATGCTTAATTGCTGTGCAGAAACCAGGGCCGGCCCCAGACATGCCGGGGCCCTTGGGCACAAGCCTGCCCCAGGCCCCGACACTCCCCTTCTCTGATTTGTGGCAGGATTGCTGCCGCGGATCGCATGCCCCACCATTCCCTTGCTTAACCGACCTTTCTCAGCTGTTCAGCGGTTGCACACACAGCGCTGCCCTTAACAAAGATGGCAGCCGAGGTTTCCCTAAGGGGCTGAAGCCTCTGCCGCCATCTTTGTTAAGGGCAGCGCTGTGTGCACAACCGCAGAACAACGTAGGTTAAGCAAGGGAATGGCGGAGCTCCGAAGCTCTCTCCGTGTGATCGACGGCAGCAGTCCTGCCGTGAATCGCGGAAGGGAAGCAGAGGGGCCCCTGTAGCCCCAGGGGCCCTCAGCCAGTGCCCCACTGGCCGCCCTTTGGAACCGGCCCTGGCAGGGACACACATTTGGGGAGATCAGTGCTGGGGAGAGAAGGGTAAATTCTACCCCCCCCATGCACTGTGAACTACCCCCACTGAAAATCATCCCCTCATCCCCATGCAGCGATGAGGCTAGAAAGTAGCCCTCCAATTGAGTGAAGGGAAGAGTGTGCTCAAATGTAATTGCAACACAGGGCACCATTTGGGGGGTGGGGTTACACCTGAGGAGGGACAGGTTCTCTCTCCCCTCCCCATGTACTAAAAACACCCCCATGGCAATTAGGCTTGGAAAAAAGTCTCTTAATGGATCCAACGGAAAGCTGTTTTCAAGCTTAATTGCTTGGGCAGTGCAGGCTGAGGAAGAGAAATTCTTCATGAAGAATACAGCTAGCTGAGAGTGAACTTTTAAGTCTCCCTTCTCCAGCTGCAGTTTTCATTAAATACACCCCCTCCCTGCTCTGGCATTAGACTTGGGGAGAAGCTGTTAAAAGCTGGATTTTCCCTAAGCCTAATGTGTGTGAGAGAGAGAGAGACTGACTGAATTAATGCATGTGTTAGGTGTAAGAATATCTGTGGCTGTTATGGGTGGATGCACATGAATGAATGGATGTGTGAGGATGAGGTGGGGGGGGTCATGTGTGTCTGCCCTGCCCACCACTGGCATGCAGCCTCCACAAGATGAGCCACACGGGAAGATGGCCTTTGAGCGGTGAAAGATTCCCTACTCCTGTTTTAAAGTTGGAGTCAGTATGCCCCTGAATATCAGCGGCTTGAAATCATAGGTGGGGAGACCGCAGTTGTGCTCAGGTCCTGCTTGCAGACTTCCCATGGGCATCTAGTTGGCCACCATGAGAACAGACTGGATGATAATAACCTGAGGCTCAATCCAGACAAGACTGAGATGCTGTGGATGTCCAACCTGTCCTGGATGGGGTTGCACTCCCCCTGAAGGAGCAGTTCATAGCTTGGGGGTTCTCCTAGAACAGTGGTTCCCAACCTTTATGAGCACGGGACCCCTTTTATAAGCTGAAAAGAAATTGTGACCCCCTCCCCCCAGGGAGGCAGGCTGGCTGCCAGGAAGGAAGGGGGAAAGCAGCCTTTCTGCGCAGCCTTGCTTCTTTTTGCTTCACAAAAAGCCCTCTCCTCTCATTCTAAGTAAGGGCGTTGCCAGTAGCGGCAGTGCAAGGAGACGGGTATCAGTGATAGTAATCCCCTCTTCTTCCTGGTAGCTCCACCCTCAGCCTCCTTTGGCATCTGCCATGTATTTTATAGGCAGATGCCTGCCCTCAGCACGCCTGGAAGACACTCTGGTGCTTCAGCAAAAGGCCTCCCCTCTCGTTTGGAGCAAGGGGGAGGTGTCATCGGCAGGGGCAGCGGAAAGAAGACAGTGTAGAAGGAGTGAAGACTTCTTTAAAAAATTAATAAATAATTCATTTCTTTACTGTTCACGGCCCCCTCTGGATTACTTCATGGCCCCCCTGGGGGTCCCGGCTCCCAGGTTGGGAACCACTGTCCTAGAACCATCTCTGTCACTTGAGGCTCAGGTAGCCTCGGAGGCACGGAGTGCCTTCTACCAACTTCGGCTGGTGGTCCAGCTATGCCCCTATCTGGACAGGGATAAACTGGCTTCAGTTGTCCTTGTTCTGGTAACCTCCAAGTTAGTTTACTGCAATGCGCTCTATTATTATTATTATTATTATTATTATTATTATTTAAGATATTTATACCCCGCCCTTTCTCCAAAGACTCAGGGCGGCTTACAATTAAAACATAGTTAGGCTAAAAACCAAAACAAAATCAAACAAGGTACCTCACCAAAGGCTTATGAGGAAGCTTAGCAGTCATGGAATAAGAGGAGAGGTCCTCTTGTGGATAAGGAATTGGTTAAGAAGCAGAAAGCAGAGAGTAGGAATCAACGGACAGTTCTCCCAATGGAGGGCTGTAGAAAGTGGAGTCCCTCAAGGATCGGTATTGGGACCTGTACTTTTCAACTTGTTCATTAATGACCTAGAATTAGGAGTGAGCAGTGAAGTGGCCAAGTTTGCTGACGACACTAAATTGTTCAGGGTTGTTAAAACAAAAAGGGATTGCGAAGAGCTCCAAAAAGACCTCTCCAAACTGAGTGAATGGGCGGAAAAATGGCAAATGCAATTCAATATAAACAAGTGTAAAATTATGCATATTGGAGCAAAAAATCTGAATTTCACATATACGCTCATGGGGTCTGAACTGGCGGTGACCGACCAGGAGAGAGACCTCGGGGTTGTAGTGGACAGCACGATGAAAATGTCGACCCAGTGTGCGGCAGCTGTAAAAAAGGCAAATTCCATGCTAGCGATAATTAGGAAAGGTATTGAAAATAAAACAGCCGATATCATAATGCCGTTGTATAAATCTATGGTGCGGCCGCATTTGGAATACTGTGTACAGTTCTGGTCGCCTCATCTCAAAAAGGATATTCTAGAGTTGGAAAAGGTTCAGAAGAGGGCAACCAGAATGATCAAGGGGATGGAGCGACTCCCTTACGAGGAAAGGTTGCAGCATTTGGGGCTTTTTAGTTTAGAGAAAAGGCGGGTCAGAGGAGACATGATAGAAGTGTATAAAATTATGCATGGCATTGAGAAAGTGGATAGAGAAAAGTTCTTCTCCCTCTCTCATAATACTAGAACTCGTGGACATTCAAAGAAGCTGAATGTTGGAAGATTCAGGACAGACAAAAGGAAGTACTTCTTTACTCAGCGCATAGTTAAACTATGGAATTTGCTCCCACAAGATGCAGTAATGGCCACCAGCTTGGATGGCTTTAAAAGAAGATTAGACAAATTAATGGAGGACAGGGCTATCAATGGCTACTAGCCATGATGGCTGTGCTCTGCCACCCTAGTCAGAGGCAGCATGCTTCTGAAAACCAGTTGCCGGAAGCCTCAGGAGGGGAGAGTGTTCTTGTATTCGGGTCCTGCTTGCGGGCTTTCCCCAGGCACCTGGTTGCCACTGTGAGAACAGGATGCTGGACTAGATGGGCCACTGGCCTGATCCAGCAGGCTCTTCTTATGTTCTTATGTTCTTATGTTAAGAATACAATTAAACAGTTAAAAGTACATTAAATCCAAAATAGATTAAAAACAGATAAACATTATTAATTAAAAGCCCGTCTAAATAAAACAGTCTTCAACTGGGTATGAAAAGACGATAACGAGGGAGCCGTACGAACCTCATTGGGGAGAGGAGTTCCATAATCTAGGGGCAGCCACTGAGAAGGCCCTATGCTGTGTCTGCGCAAGAAAAACTTGCGAAGAAGATGGGATAGAGAGAAGAGTCACCAGATGATCTCAAAGGTCGAGCAGGTTCATAAGGGGAGATACGATCTAACAGATAGCCTGGACCTAGGCCGTATAGGGCTTTATAGGTCAAAACCAGCACTTTGAATTGTGCCCAGAAACAAATTGGCTGCCTTTGAAGACGGTTCAGAAGCTGCAGCTTGTGCAAAATGCAGCGGCCAGATTGGTAACAGGGACCAGATGGTTCGAACATATAAAACTGATTCTGGCCCGCTTGCATTGGCTCCCTGTATGTTTCCGAGCTCAATTCAAGGTGCTGGTTTTAACCTATAAAGCCTTACATGGCTTGGGACCACAATACCTGATGGAACGCCTCTCCCGACACGAACCCACCTGTACACTATGGTCAACATCAAAGGCCCTCCTCTGGGTGCCTACTCGGAGGGAAGGTGAGTGTGTGGCAACAAGGGAGAGGGTCCTCTCAGTGGTGGCCCCCAAATTATGGAATGATCTTCCCGATGAGGTGCGCCTGGCACCAACACTGTTATCTTTTCGGTGCCAGGTCAAGACTTTCCTCTTCTCCCAGGCATTTTAGCATGAGTTTTTAAACTGTTTTTTAAAAAATGTGTTTTTAAATTTGTATATTTGTTTTTTATGTTTTTAATTGCTGTAAACCGCCCAGAGAGCTTCGGCTATGGGGCGTTATATAAACATAATAAATAAATAAACAAACAGAGTGCTGCATTAGATAGACCTTTGGCCTTAGATAGCAGGGCTCTTATGGTCGTAAACTGCTAACATACAAATGTAGTGGTGCTGTTATCAAACTGGCAGATACAGAGTTATATGTTTCTTGCTTTTAAAATCTATCAATCTATCTATCTATCTAATCTAATCTAATCTAATCTAATCACTAAACAGCTGAAAAGCCCTGCATATCTTCCAGGCTGCAAAGTACAGGAGGGCTTTTTAACTATTTTCAGGGGGGTGAGGAGTGGGGCTAAGAACTCTCAGGAGGCAAAACATATGACACTCTCCAGTGGCCCATTTTTCCCCAGGAGTGACCGTATGTCAGGAGCATTGCTCAAGGGGATTATGGGTTAAAATGTGGTGGCTCCAAATTTCAGCAGTGGCCACTATTTACTTATTTATTTATTAACCAACAATTCATTTTTTAAAAAAATATAATTTAGATCCCTCTTTTCCATGGCTAAAGAAAAGAGTGTTCAGGTTTTTATATATTAGAAAGTCAAAATACAAAATCAACAAACAAAGAAATGAAATAAAAAAAGACAGATAATTAAAACCAGAGTCAGCAGAAAACTCTATATAAAGAAAGCTTGCCTAGACAAAACTGTCTTAACCAGAATGATGGAAGGGGGGAAAGGGAAGGGGGTCAAGCAAATCTCCTGTGTAAGATTCCCCACGAATGATGTTATGTGATTATGCAGCCTCATTTCCTGGGTATTTGGGAGAGGGGAGAGCAAATGGCAGCTGCCAGCTCTGAACAACTGCTGCTGGTGTTTTAAAAAAAATGCAAAACAGGTATTGCCTTGAAACCCACCTATTTCAGCCTACAGTCACTTTCAGGCCACATCCGCACCAAACATTTAAATCACTATCATACCACTTTAAACAGTCATGGCTTCTCCCAGAGGATCCTGGGAGCTGTGATTTGTTAAATTTCCTGAGAGTTGTTAGGCCTGGAGGCCCCTATTCCCCTCACAGAGCCACAGTTCCCAGAATTCCCTGGGAAGAGGGCTTGATTATTAAACCACTCTGGAAATTGTAGCTCTTTCTCCCACCAATCCATGCCACAAAACAGACCTAAATGAGGGATGAGTCCCAAGCACTGCAGACCAGGGGTCTCGGGGGGTCGTAGACCCCTTACCTTTTTTGGAGTAGGGTTCCAGCAGGGTCCCTATGTCTCCAGCATCCTATGAGCCAATCCACATGAAAGGAAAGTGTCAACCACAGAGAAGAGTCTTGTAACATGCTTCCTTGTCCTTTCCTGCTGATTGGAGCCAAACAGAGTGAAAGGAGGTGGGCCAATCCACATGAAAGGAAAGTGTCAACCACAGAGAAGAGTCTTCTAACATGCTTCCTTGTCCTGTTCTGCTGATTAGAGCCAAACAGAGTGAAAGGAGGTGGGTCAGCCACTGAGAAGACTCATCTCAGCAGCCAACAGCCTCCCTGTTCATGCTTATTGGCTCCGAGAGATAACTGTTGTTGTGGGAGAAGGCATTAGCAAGGATCTCATTCTCAACCCAGCAGCAAAAAAGGGGGGGAGGTATGGCTGTGATTAACATGAAGGGACCCTGCACTTGTGAATTTGCCACGACTCTACTGCTGCAGACTACATAGCAGGAGCTGCACCTGGTTGAGTAGCTGCTTTTTCTGATGAACTCAGTGAAGGGCCGTAGCTCAGTGGCAGATAATCTGCTTTGCATGCAGAAGGTCACGGGTTCAATCCCCGGCGTTTTCAGATAGGGTTGGGAGAGGCTCCCTGCGTGAAACCCTGGAGAGCTGGAGAGTGTAGACAATACTGAGCTAAATGTTATGTTATAATTTTATTTATATGTGTATTTTATAACTGTATTTTAAATTTATTATGTACGCCGCCTAGAGTGGCTGTTCACTCAGCCAGATAGGCAGCCTAAAAATAAAATTTTATTATTATTATTATAAATGGACCAATGGTCTGATTCCATATAAGGCAGCAGCCTGTGTTCCTATGGGAGAGCACATGCTTTGCATGCAGGAGATCCCAGGTTCGATCCCTGGCATCTCCAGTTTAAAGTGGATCAGCTCACAGGTGATATCAAAGGCCTCTGCCTGAGGCCAGGGAGAACTGTTCCATACCAGAGCAGGCAAGGCTGGGTTATATGGACCAATGGTTTGACTCTGTATAAAGCAGCTTCCTATTATGTTCTTATTTGCATTCCCTTTCTTGGAGCACCATTCATGTATAGGGATGGTTTCGTTTAGTGTCTGATTTTTCCAGCCTTAAGTTCAATTCTCCACATTCCTACACCAGTTTGCAGTAAAAAAGAAAAAAAATGTCATCATGAAAACTCGTTAATATTTTACTGCAAATTTCTGCTACTATCAACATTTTTGTATGGAGTTATCCCTTATATACCCATTTTTGTGAAACACTTTCCCCTGTTGTTATGCACTTTTGAATGTTGTTTGCCCTAACATATGCATTTCTATGCGTGGTTTTCCCTGGTTGATGCATTTTGCTACACATTTCTTGGCTGGAAAACTGAACTGCAAAATTCAAAGAGTGTGAATTTCAAAGGATGGCTGTTTCTCAGTTGGTGACTTGTCTCACGATGAGGGAGGTTTGCCTAATTTAAATGAGAAATGAATTGAATTTCCACCCCCAACCCCAATCATTTATAATGCTTGGTGGTACTTGTGGAAAAAATAGGCAAAAAACCTAGCAGTTTAATAACGTACCTATAGCCAATAGATATTGCTATCAAACATTAAAAAGCAGGGAAATTTGGCAGCTGTAGTGAATGCACCAGGGGAGCAGGAGACCTGACCTTCTCTCTGAGATATTGCACTGCCCTACACATTTGTAAAAATGACAACACAATTTGGGTTGGTCTTTCACAGTTCAATCCACTTTCTGTGAAGCTTGTGCATTTTTCCCAACTGTCCAACTTTCACATCCATACATAGAGATCGGGAATACCATGGTCTGAATGATCCTGACTTTGGTGTTCAGTGATACATCTTTGCATTTGAGGACATTTTCTAGTTCTCTCATAGCTGCCCTCCCCAGTCCTAGCCTTCTTCTGATTTCTTGACTATTGTCTCCATTTTGGTTAATGATTGTGCCGAGGTATTGATAATCTTTGACGTTCAATGTCCTCATTATTGACTTTGAAGTTATATAAATCTTCTGTTGTCATTATTTTAGTTTTCTTGACGTTCAACTGTAGTCCTGTTTTTATGCTTTGCTCTTTAACTTTCATCAGCATTCATTTCAGATCATTACTGGTTTCTGCTAGTAGTATGGTATTGTCTGCATGTTGTTGTTATGTGCCTCCAAGTTGACTACGACTTACGGCGACCCTATGAATCAGCAACCTCCAATAGCATCTGTCATGAACCACCCTGTTCAGATCTTGTAAGTTCAGGTCTGTGGCTTCCTTTATGGAATCAATCCATCTCTTGTTTGGCCTTCCTCTTTTTCTACTCCCTTCTGTTTTTCCCAGCATTATTATCTTTTCTAATGAATCATGTCTTCTCATTATGTGTCCAAAGTATGATAACCTCAGTTTCATCATTTTAGCTTCTAGTGATAGTTCTGGTTTAATTTGTTCTTACACCCAATTATTTGTCTTTTTTGCAGTCCATGGTATGCTCAAACCTCTCCTCCAACACCACATTTCAAATGAGTTGATTTTTCTCTTATCCGCTTTTTGCACTGTCCAACTTTCACATCCATACATAGAGATCGGAGATACCATGGTCTGAATGATCCTGACTTTAGTGTTCAGTGATACATCTTTGCATTTGAGGACCTTTTCTAGTTCTCTCACAGCTGCCCTCCCCAGTCCTAACCTTCTTCTGATTTCTTGACTATTGTCTCCATTTTGGTTAATGACTGTACCAAGGTATTGATAATCCTTGACAAGTTCAATGTCCTCATTGTCAACTTTAAAGTTACATAAATCTTCTGTTGTCATTACTTTAGTCTTCTTGATGTTCAGCTGTAGTCCTGCTTTTGCGCTTTTCTCTTTAACTTTCATCAGCATTCGTTTCAAATCATTACTGGTTTCTGCTAGTAGTATGGTATGGTATCGTCTGCATATCTTAAATTATTGATATTTCTCCCTCCAATTTTCACACTTCCTTCATCTTAGTCCAATCCTGCTTTCCGTATGATATGTTCTGCATATAGATTAAATAAATAGGGTGATAAAATACACCCCTGTCTCACACCCTTTCCGATGGGGAACCAATCGGTTTCTCCATATTCTGTCTTTACAGTAGCCTCTTGTGCAGAGTATAGGTTGCGCATCACGACAATGAGATGCTGTGGCACCCCATTTCTTTTTAAGTATTCCATAGTTTTTTGTGATCTACACAGTGAAAGGCTTTGCCATAATCCAGCCTTTCCCAACCTTTGGGTCCCCAGATGTTGCTGGACTACAGTTCCCATCATTCCTGACCATTGGCCATGCTGGCTGGGCTGATGGGAGTTGTAGTCCAACAACATCTGGGGACCCAAAGGCTGGGAAAGGCTGCTGTAATCCATAAAACACAGGGTGATTTCCTTCAGAAATTCCTTGGTCCGTTCCGTCATCCAATGTATGTTTGCGATATGATCTCTGGTGCCTCCTCCCTTTCTAAATCCAGCTTGGACATCTGACATTTCTCACTCCATATATGGTAAGAGCTTTTGTTGTAGAATCTTGAGCATTACTTTACTTGTATGGGATATTAAGGCAATAGTTGGATAATTACTGCATTCCCTGGGGTTCTTTTACTTTGGAATTAGGATGTATATTGAACTCTTCCAGTCTGTGGGCCATTGTTTTGTTTTCCATATTTGTTGATAATTTTTTTTTCAAACTTTGGATAGATTCCATCTCAGTAACTTTGGTATGCCATCTATTCTTGGTGATTTGTTTCTTCCAAGTATTTTAAGAGCAGCTTTCACCTCACATTCTAAAATTTCTGGTTCTTCATCACATAGTTCCTCCATGAATGAATCTGTCACCCTTGCATCTCTTTTATAGAGTTCTTCAGTGTATTGCTTCCATCTTCCTTTTATTTGATCTCGGTCAGTCAGTGTGTTCCCCTGTTGATTATTCAACATCCCTACTCTTGGTTTGAATTTACCTTTAATTTCTCTAATGTTTTTGAATAGGGCTCGTGTTCTACCTTTTTTATTATCCTCTTCTATTTCTGAACAATACTTATTGTAATAGTTCTCTTTGTCCCTACGTACTAGTCGCTGTATTATTGCATTTAGGGTTCTAACTGTGTTTCTCTCTCCTTTTGCTTTTGCTTTCCTTCTCTCTTTAACCATTTGAAGTGTTTCATCAGTCACCCATTGAGGTCTTTTAATTAGAGATATTGTCTTTTTGCATTCTTTCCTGATAATGTCTCTGACTTCACTCCATAGTTCTTCTGGTTCTTTATCAGCTAGGTTTAAAGTCTCAAATCTGTTCCTTATTTGATCTTTATATTCTTCTGGGATGTTCTTTAAATTATATTTTGGCATTATAATTGTTTTGTTGTTCTTCTTTAGCTTTACTCTGATTTTCGATACGACCAGTTCATAATCTGTACTGCAGTCTGCTCCTGGTGTTGTTTTCACAGAAAGTATGGAACTTCTCCATCTTCTGTTACCAATTATATAATCAATTTGATTTCTATATTGACCATTTGGTGATGTCCATGTGTACTGTCATTTTTTCAGTTGTTTGAAAAATGTGTTTACAAGAAACAAATTATTGGCTTCACAGAATTCAAGAAGTCTCTCTCCTGCTTCATTTCTATCTCCTAAGCCTCATTTCCCCACCGTTTCTAGTTCTTCTCTGTTCCCTACTTTTACATTCCAGTCCCCCATGATTATGAGATCATCCTGTTTTGGTGTGTGATCAATTTCTTCCTGTATTTCTGTGTAAAATATCTCCATTTCCTCTTCTTCTGTGTTTGCTCTTGGAGCATAGACTTGGGTGATGATTATGTTGATAGGCGTCTCATTGATACCACTCGCTCAGACCTTGCTTTATAGCTCCTAATTGCTTTTGCTACATCACTTCTCACTATTAAAGCAACCCCGTTTCTTCTTAATTTCTCATTTCCTGCATAAAATATTTTGTAGTTGCCTGATTGAAAGTGTCCCATTCCCATCCATTTTAATTCACTCAGACCGAGTATTGTAATGTTGATTCGTTCCATTTGTTGCTTGACAATTTCTAACTTTCCTTGGTTCATGCTTCTCACATTCCATGTTCCTATCGTGTACATCATACAACTGCAGACTCTCCTTTCACATCTGTGCGCATCAGCCTTTGGGCTTCCTTTCGGCTTTGACCCAGTGGAGTCATTAGTCACAGTGCTGCTTGTACTTGTCCGTTGCTGAGTGCCTTCTGACCTGGGGGTCTCATCTTCCAGCACTATCTCGTGTTGCATTTTGGGTACTCTGTCCATAGGGTTTTTATGGTAAGAGGTATTCAGAGGTGGTTTACCATTGCCTTCCTCTGAGTCTGGATGCATCTTAGTCTGGTGTTTCAGCTCTGACTATTCCGCCTTGGGTGTCCCTGCTAGGGGTGTATCCTCTTGGTCTAGACTCCTGACGGCATTGTCCTCACTTCTTCAGTACTTTCAAACTCCCTCATCAGATTAAGGTCTGCATCCTAGAAGGGGCAAAACTGACCCTAGGGATTTCTAATTCCTCTCTTGCACAGGTCTTGCTTGCAGCTTTCCTACAAGCATCTGGGTGTTCACTGTGAAAGCAGGGCTCTTACGATGTTCTTAGGTGAGTTCTATTAAGTTCAGTGGGGCTTACTCCCAAGTAAGTGGGTACAGGTTTGCAGCCTTAGTTCCTTTTTCATCCCTTCCATGTCTTTCTTTTTTTTGAGATGGCCATTGTTGATTATTGAAGAGAGCATTCTAAATATGGACTGACATTGGACACAATTAACGTGCTTAGTTGCTGCACAGTTTTGATAGCATTCTTATCTCTCTTCTGCGGAAAGAGATCTGTGAGCAGGCATGCAGTTAGCAGAGCTTCACATCTCCCTGGGGTTTGCATCTCTGCTGTAAACACAAAATGGCATCTAGTCCCATGACAATAGAGTGTCTGGGATTTATTTTGCTGTCAGCACAGAGAACTGCATTCCTTTTTAAAGATACAGTAATACCTCAGCTAATGAAGTAGATGCATTACTTCTTTAACAGAAACTCAGTTGGCACCAGAGGTAGGAATAGCATGGAAAGAATAGGGATAGGTTCCTGCACCACAAAAAAGAAGAGCAGTTCAACATATTTCAGCAAACATTTTATTCAGAAGTAACAATACGCATGTCTGAAATGAAACAACCAGGTCAGGTAATCCTTGCATACAGACCACTTGAAGGCTTCTTCCAAAATGCATCCAGGGATGCCTGTCTTACCTTTTTTTCTTTTATCATGCAGCATCGTTGCTATAGCAATCTAACGCTTTGAGCACAGTTCTCCTTTCCATACATTTGAGCAGGCAGGCAAGGGGCAGCCATCACCACCACCCTGCGCTTAGTCTCTCTCTCACCATCCTCCCCTACACTCGAGCAGACGCATCTGCAGTAAACAGTGCTGCCAGGGCACCTGAAGCACTGTTTACTGCAGAGACACCTGCACCACCTGGCAAGGAGCACCATTCCAGACACATGAGATAGTTACCTGCAGCAGCCACAATCCAATAGACAAAGAACCACATTCTATGTCAGAGTGTGCACCCCCCCCCATGCCCTTCAAGCCCAAAAAAGACTTTGTCAAAAGGAGCTTCTTTCCTGGAGGATTTGTTAACTGAGGTATTACTGTAATTGCTTTAAAGGGCACGCCTTGGAAGATATCCACTGGGAACCAGTACAAGATCAGTGGAGGTACAAAACCTGGAGGAGGCAGGGTCTAAGACAGCAGCTGGCAACTAGCAGGCCAGTCAAGCACATAGTCAAGTGACATCCAAAATTCCCCAATCCCTTCCCCTACTTTGGGGCTACCCCACACTATCCAGGTCAGGATAGTTACAAGGAGAATTGTGTGTGTGGCTGCTTTAAATTAAGGCCTGGAGGGGGTGTCAGCCTCAGCAATTTCCAGCCAGATCCACTAGAAAAGGGAGTGGGGGACAAGAGAAAACAGGGGGAGTCAGACTACTGATGCCTTGCCAAGCGCACGAGCAAATCCCCATGCTTCCTTTTAGCCTTGAAGCTATTGGGGATGCTTGAATGATTGCCAAGGAACCACAGCCACGAGAGCCCCTACTTCCCCAACAACAGCAACTTGCCCCAGTTTTCCCCAGTTAATTCTTATTGAGCTCATCCAGCAATATCCCACTGGGAAAGTTCTGATGGCATTGCCACGAAGGTGGGCAGGTTACCTGGAGCTCTGGTCTGGGACTTGTGGGCAGAGCCTGGAAGTTCAAGAGTAGGGACAGGGAGCCTTTGGCTGCTTTCACACATGGGGCTACTAGCGCTAGTTTACCGGATTTAAAAGGTAGCGCTTCGTTCCATATTTCAAAAATCCCTTTCACACTGCACTACCTGTTACACCAGCATTTTGCGAAACAGTCTTTCACAGAGCACAGTTTTTCTCCCCCCCCCTTCATTCGGCCTCACGTGACACCGGATGAGCTGATTTGAGGCCTGTTCTTTCGGTGCATGGGGGGGGTTGAAAGAGGCACGATCGCGATCAGCTGAGAGGCGCGGCTGCGCAGCAGCAGAGGCTCTGGTTGAGCACAAGCCTTTTATGGCTGCAGGATTGGGTAAAATGCTTCAGATAAATATAAATGTGCAATATGCACAAGGAGAGCCCTGCTGGACTGACCAAAGGCCCATCTAGTCCAGCATCCTGTTCTTACAGTGGCCAACCAGGTGCCCACAGGAAGCCTGGTAGTAGGACCCAAGCAGTACAATAGCATTCTCCCCACTTGTGATTCCCATCGACTGGTATTCAGAATGTAAGTAGAACATAGCTGTTGTTGAGACTAGTAGCCATCAATAGCCTTATCCTCTATGAACATGTCTAATCCTCTGTTAAAGCCATCCCAGTTCTCAGCCCTCACTGCCATTTGTGTGAGGACTTCTGTGAAGAAGTACTTTCTTTTGACTACCCAGAATCTTCCAACATTCAGCTTCATCGGATGCGGCCAAGTTCTAGTATTACGCCAGATGGAGAAAACCTTTTTCGCTATTTGCTTTCTCCACAAAAGGCAGCCTTTTTATTTATTTATTATTTATTACTGGCATTTGTTAGTCGCTTTTTTCCAGCAGTGGAACTCAAAGCGACTTACAGCAAGAAAAAACACAATAATTGAAATAACTTATAACAAGAGCAAACAATTGCAAAACAATTGCAAAACAATTGCAAATAAAATAATACAACCATAATAAAGAAACAAATAGCAAATATGACAACAATACAAGAATTAATACCACACTATAAATATAATATGACATATCATAGAAGGCCACGTTAAACATCCAGTCAGTACTGCAAAAGTAAAAAAAAGAAAGAATTAAAGCAGCTTCAACTTTTTAAGGAGAGGATGGGCTGGGGCCAATTCGCCCAAGTGCTCTTCTGCCTGTAAAAAAAATTTCCTGCTTCTCTTCTTCCTGCTCCAAAGGGAGGAGGGAGTTTTTGGTTTGTTTGTTTGTTTGGAGAAAATGTTTCCCTCTACAAATAATTCTCAAGGATTTCAGTGTTACCCTTAGTATGCTGTAAACAGGAAATGGAACCTCCAAAGAGACCAGGTCTTGGGAGTTTTTCATGACCCTCCCAGCAAAGTCTCCAAGTTTATGTGAACAGGAAGTTTAATTGGAATCTAGCTGGGGTCTGATTGCTGCACACTGCCTTGCTCGCTTCAGAGCAGCTGCTGAATAAAAGCATTTGCAGCAAGGATTGTCAATATTCTTTGAACAAAGCATGATAGTCTAACATAGCAGCCAAGATCCTTTCTTCACCCCAGATTGCTTTTTTCTAACTCTGACATACCTTTTACCTGCTCTATTTTTCCATGATTCTTCTGCTAAATATCAGTATATTTATTGCAAAATATAAGATCTGATACCTCCCCACCTGCCGTCGCCCTGATTTTAATAATGCACAGTGGCTGGAAACCAGACAGATGCAACTGAAGGAAGTTGAAGAGTACTTTAGGGCAGAGGTTCCAAACTGTGGTGGCCCATGACATTAGTGTGAAGAACATCTATCACGTTAAATATCCATATTGATTGCATTTTTCACATCAATATTCATCTTGATTTTTAATTGTGTTTTTGTTGTATTTCATTGTATTAGCATTTGAAGTAAGTATACAGTGTCTAGCAGAGTGCATTTCAATCACAGTTCATTGCAATCACTATTCAACAGACAGAAATGACCCTCAGCAATTTTCAGGTGGTCCGTGGGGGAAAAAAAAGGTTTGGGACATACTGCTTCAGAGGGCGCAGTTCAGGGAATTGCTAAGAGGAAATTGACCCAATACCTTGACTGTGTGGCTGATCAGCCACAAACCTCTGGATCATAGCCGGTGTCTGCATTCCTGTCTGCAGTTGAAACCAAGCTGTCACCAGTTTCAGTGGCACAACTCTAGAGTAGGGATGCAAAGATCTATCTCTTTTGGTTCTCCCAGTTTTTCATTTTTCTAATGTTAGAAAATTCAGTTGTCTACATTTCTGCAGCAATCTGTGGGTTTTTTTTAAAAAAAATCCTCATGAAAATTCTCCACCATTTTAGTGCGAATTTCTCCAAATAAACACTAACATTACATTTCCATTTGTTACCCAGATGCAGGGCAGAGGTGATTCATATTTCCTTCACCCAAAGATTGCATTGCCACATTGAAGCCACATAGAATCCCACACCCTGAGGCACACCTAAGCATGCATGTACAAATGCACAAACATATATTATTTATTTATTGTTTGATGTATGTCCCGCCCTTCCTCCCCCCAGCAGGAATATATATATATCTACCATTGCGCCTCCTCCACACACATACACACTATGGAATTTATTGTCATATGATGTAGTGATGGCAACTAATGGGGACGGCTTCAAAAGAGGATTAGACAAATCCAGGATAAAGCTATCAGTGCCTACTAGCCATGGTGGCTATGTTCTGCCTCCGCTGTCGGAGCCAGTATGTCTCTGAATGCCAGCGGCTAGAAATCCCAAGTGGGGAGAGTGCTGTTGGGCTCAGGTCCTGATTATGGATTTCCCATTGAGACATCCGGTTGGCCACTGTGAAGAGAGATGGCTTGACTAGATGGACCTTTGGCCTGATCCAGTAGGACTCTTCTTATGATCTTATGTTCTCAGCTGATCCATACAGTTCAGCAGGGGGCAAGGGGATTTTTTTTGGCGCTGAGATGGGTGGGGAAGAAAATCACACTCTGTGTGTGTGTTCTGCAGACTAAGGGCAATTGTTCACCCCACCAGTTCTAGCCATACTAATATATATGTGTGTGTGTGTTGGCTTCTCTCATAGAAGTCCCTAGCCCCCATCCCATCCCCACCTCACACAGCTCTAGCTGGAGTTCCGAGGAGATGCCAGCTCTTAACTCAAGGATGGGGGACCTGTGGTCCTCCAGATGTCCTTGGACTTGAATGGTCGTCATCCCTGACCATTGGCCATGGTGGAGGAGAGTTGGAAGCCCAACATCATCTGGAGGGCCACAGGTTCCCCATCGCTCATTAGGGATGGAAGGATCTGCGAATTTCAGTTCTCTCATTTTCTCACTTTTCCAATCTTAAATTCAGTTATCCATATTTACGCACCAGTTTGAGGTGTGTGTGTGTGTGTAAACCTCATGATAATTATTCAGCATTTTAGGGCAAATTTCTCCTAATAAACATAGTTTTGCATGCAGTTTTGATTAACACACATTTCTGCAAGCAATTTCCCCTCATTTTTAATGTTATTTTGAATAATGCTTTCATTTTTTCCTGCATGCTTTCTTCGAATATATGGGTTTTTGTAAACATTGTTTGGTTGGAGAACTGCACTGCAACCTTTGGATATGTGTAGATTTCAAAGGGTAGCTCTGTTTCAGTTTGCATACTGTTTTGGAAATGTGAATTTGATACATTTGCCTTTAGATGAGAACTGAATCAAATTTCTCCCCCATTCCAGCACTGGTGGTTCCCCAAGGCCTTTTTTCCATCCTGGAGATGTCACAGATTGAACCTGGGACTCTCTGCATACTGTCTGCCATTGGGCAATGGTCTCTCACCAATTAGAGAAGATGGAGATGGGGGTGAAGTGGCAAAGATCAGGAAGAGAAAAGGGATCTTGTAGGTCCAAACCTGTGCAAGCACACCTACCACAGGTCCAAACCTATGCAAGCACACCTACCGTTCTTTCCGATGCATTTTTGACTCATTTTGCCTCCTCTGACTTTCAAAACTGTGCCTCGGTTCTGAAACCTTTTGAGCACCGGTAACCAAAAAGCGAGGCTCAATTGTGTATGAAATGTGGCCATTTAGACCTGCTGATGCAATGGCAAGCCTACCCCGTTCATCGGGAACAGGAGAGCAAGACAGAGGAGGGATTTCTTTCAGAGGCTTTGTGGCTTATATGTTCTAACCCTTTAGGAATGCTTTTGTCTCTCCAAGTAGTTTTCTTCCTCCGCTTCTTAAACTAACCTAGGATTGTTTGCAACATCAAGGGGTTTCCGCAGCCCCCTCCTCCTCAGAGGAAGGGAATCACACAGCAGTCCTTTTAACCCTTGAGTGTTACTGAGTCATAAGAAACCTTTGATGTCAAATCAAGGCCACCGACTGAATTCATTCTCTCTCGCACATTTTCTCTCTTTCTCTGGCTGTGTACATACATTCTGGGAAACACTATTAACAAACTACAGTTCCCCGGATTCTGTGGGGGAAGTCATGTACTTTAAATGCATGGTGCATACACAGCCTGCCCCCTCCCCTCACACACATACACACACACACACTCACTCACTCACTTTTGTTGTAAGATGGAGGCAGCAAAGCCCCAGAAATTTATCAACCCCTTTATGGGCTTGGGGAGGAGGGGGGGGGTTGGTGGCTCTCAGCTTGTGAAAATATACGACCTCTCTCCGTGTCATAAGACAGCATGCAAGGTTTTGAGTTCTCCAGAACTCTTCATCAGTCTGGAGTTGCCAAGCTTTTGGGGTATGTGAGCTTGTTTGCAAACCCAGAGAAAATGCTGCAGCATCACACACCTTGCAACCACATATGGGCTGGATACAATAGAAGGGAGAGGGAGGTGTCAGCAGAGGGACCTAAATAAAGCAGACGAATCCAGAGAGAAAAGAAACTGATAATACTTTACTGAGGGAAACTGATCAAGGACAGGGTATAATTTGAGGAGAAATGAACACAGGGCTTTTGTCTTTCTTACAGGGTTCAGGCCTGGTTCATAGCAGGAAAATACCCGACTACTAAACATACAGGGGAAAACTCCCTCAGAACTACCCAGCCAATCAGAGCACAAGTTGCCTCAGCAATGATCATGCCATTCTGACGGGTTGCTAGGCAACACCTCCTCCCCCTTGGGTAGTTGACTAACTGTAAACAGAATTAACCCTTAGGTTACTAACTGAACGATCCTTGCTGTTTTATGTCCAGCAGGAGGGAGGAGAAAGCTGTCTGATAGTGAAATCATGGAGCCTGCAACTGGTTACAGTGGAATGTGGGAGGAAATAGCACATGTTCAAATGAAGCTCTTTTTGGTGCTATGCATATGTCAAGTTGCACCTATGGATGATGAGAAGGAGGGAATTCAGTGTTTGGCACACAAGTGCATAGCCCGGTCTTTGGAAATATTCATCCCAGGTGTTATCCAGATCTGCCTCCATCCTTAAGTGAAGCACACAGATTCCTTGGTAGCTGGACAACAGGAATAAATTGTTAAATTGTTTTTATATTGTTTTAAATTTTAAAATTGTGTTTTAAATTGTTTTTAAAATATGTGTTTTAAATTGTATATTTGTTTTAATGTTTTTGATTGCTGTAAACCGCCCAGAGAGCTTCGGCTCTGGGGCGGTATACAAGTGCAATAAATAAATAAATAATAAAGAGAAACTAGATGTTATACTTAAAAAGCTTGAGTTTAATTTTTGGCTGTGTGCTAGGTAAGAGGGGGGTGCTACTTGTCCCCCCCCCAATACACCTGACAAACGTTGCTCACTGTGTGTGGATGCAAGACAGAGACTTCTCAGGCTGGTGCCCTGGTTATGGAACTCCTTTCAGCAAGGACAGCTGCATCTCGGATGAGTTTGCATTGCTCCCTCAAAACCCAGGCCTATGCTGCATTTATCCAGGCCTATGGTGGATCAGGTTAATTGCTAAAAGTCCATAAAATTATATGGGTTTTTATACTGTTCTATGTAGACGGGTTGTAGTAGCTCAGTGGTAAAGTGTCTGTTCCACGGGCAGAAAGGTTTAGTTCCCATCATCTGCAGGTAGGGCTAAGGGTGACCTCTCCCTAAAATCCTGGAGAGCTGCTGCCGGTCAGTGTTGACAAGTACTGATGTAGATGAGCCAGTGGTCTGACTTCATATAAGGCAGTTTCCTAAGTTCTTTTTGGAAACTGTTTTGCTATCTATTTTACATTTATTTATGAAAGGTAATATATAAATACCTCAAATGAATAAATGATTAAGAGTTTTGGAGAACTTCGACAATACTTATGCTGTGGCAGGTTGGTTGGGCTAAGAAAGGTTTTTGGAACTTTTCTTATGAGCCAGCACAACTACTTTTACTTGTTTGCGTAACCTCAATCTGGTTATTCACAATCCCCATCACTTTATAGTGTTAAGTAACCAAAGAAATTTTTTGAGATGTCTGGCTTTAAAAAAAAATAATTAAGTCACTTGAGGAAATGTGATTTTAAAATGTGAGTTGACCATAATTTCAGGAGGAGCTGGAGGGTTTAAAATTTAATTTTACTGTCTTCGACCGGTTTAAGGAAGCTCAGCAGTTTTAAAAGGCACTTTTATGACGTTATTGCTGAGTCAGAGCTTGGAAAAGTTACTTTTTTGAACTACAACTCCCTGCAGCCCAGTCTAATTAAATCTGTTGTGCTAGGGCAACAGAGAACTTTAACTCACTTTAATTGTGCAAACCTAAATTTACTGTATGCACTTCAATCCCTCCCCCCAAATAATGACAATCTGGAGGCATCCTAACATGGAAGACACAAGATTTAGCCATGTGGCATGGAAATCCAACAGTCTCATACTTGCAATGGAGGATCACACATTATGCATCTGATAAAGTGGACTGTAGTCCATGAAAGCTTATGCCACAATAAATTTGTTTTAACTGATTTCAGTATTGTAATTTTTCATTGTAATCCTCCCTGGGACCTTACAGTGAAGGGTGGGTAAGACATCGAATCAATCAATCAATCAATCAGGCAGGCAGGCAGTGTTTTGGACTAGAACTCCCATCATCCACATCGAGAACATCTGGACAGCATTAGTTTGACAAAGGCTACCTTAATGTAATAACTTCAGGGCTAGTCAAAACTTTACAATGATTTAGTGGCATTTTGATTCTAATACAGTAGGGCCCCACTCATACGGCAGGTTATGTTCCGGAGCCCCGCTGAAAAGTGAAAACTGCTGTAAAGTGGAACCCATTGAATAAAATGGAGCACAATGCAGAAAACCGCCGTAAAAGCGGAACAAGCACCATATGAGTGGGGCTTTAGTCTAATTGCATCTAATTGAGACCGCTGTATTAGTGAATCGCTGTAAAGCGAATCGCTGTAAAGCGGAGGCCTACTGTAATGGTATTATTATAAGACAACCAGGCTTGACTATTGCTTTCTGCTTCTCTGTCACTGCCACCACTTGACTGTACTTTCTCACTGTCAGAGATTGAGAGCCAGTGTGGTGTAGTGGTTAAGGTGTTGGATTACAACCTGGGAGACCAGGGTTCGAATCCCCACACAGCCATGAAGCTCATTGGGTGACCTTGGGCCAGTCACTGCCTCTCAGCCTCAGAGGAAGGCAATGATACCACTTATCATGAAAACCCTATTCACAGGGTCGCCATAAGTCGGAATTGACTTGAAGGCAGTCCATTTCCATTTTCAATAATGGTATTACCCAACTGTAGATTTTTTTCTTATGGACCAACAAATGTCTTTAAAGTACACACACACACACACACACACACTTTGTCTGGCATGTTTTTGAACTACAACATTCTGTTTTGACTAGCTGGTGCTGGGATTTCTTTTTAATCTAAGCTGCTGTTGATGAAACTACACAGCACATTTTGCAATAGATTGCTAATTATATTGCCATTTGTCCTTGTCAAATAAAAAATGCAAAAAATAAAATAAAAATCTTGATTATTTTACAAATGTGGCTAAGTGCAGAAACTCAAAGAAAGCAACTCAGCATCACTGTGCCATAGTTCAAGTGAAGATGGTATATAGCTATGTTCCTGAAAGGTTTTGAAAATGCTTGAAGTTCTCAGGGAAAAGAAGAACATACCAAAGACAGCAATGAGCTGAAATCTGCATTTTGGGTTTGCTTTCCCCCACAAACTGCCCTATTTTATTTTATTTTTTCCTGCTCAGTGTCCTTTCAAAATTCTCCTTTATTTTCATCCGTGGTCTGGAGTGTGTACTCTTGTTTGGTGTCCTACATAGTGATGTAATACTATTCCACGAACTGTGCAGTTTCTGTTTTGCTGTGCATTTCATTAGATGAAGCATGGAGCTGCGTTGACATCATATGCTATTATCTAGTAATGATATCTAATGTGTTTTTGAGGAAATTGTTTTGTCTGTTTACTATTATATGGACACCTCTTAAGATATTGTAATCAAATTTTGCATGATGGTACCTGAGATGAAGGAGAAGGTTTTTTCTGTGTTTGGATACAGTTGGATGCCATTGCACAATTGAATCAAGATGGCAGACTGAACCTTTCAAAACTGCAGTGATTTTAGCTGCTGATCCCAAACTTGATTTTTTTTTGCTTCTTAGAATTTCCAAGTAAAACCGGATACGAGGCTGCTATATGTTAGAAATCTGTTTGCTGTGTTGCATTGGATTGGCTCTCATTTTTGAGTCTCATTTTGCATGACCTGGTAAAGGCAGCAATAAAGTGGGCCAATAGCTCAGGCTTTCAAGAAGCCCATTAAGTAGGTCTATAGATCTTCAATAAAGTCACTGCATGATCTTTGGATTGAGCATTAAATACTAGTGATGTACTGAAAACTCCTGCATTTTTCCAATTATTCTCTCTCAATTAATGAGAAAAATTGTTTTCAAAAATTATCAAATGGGAGAGAAAATTTCGGTTAAATTCTCATGGTTGGGAAGTGGTTTTGTTTTGTTTTTTGGTCATGCTCACTTTTGAGGTGGCTGAGGGGCATTTGTGAGTGGCCTTTATTTCATTCTACAAATCATCTCACCAGTGTTCTGCACTTTGCAGCCTTCCTGGGTGCCCGGCACTTAAGTTAAAGCCCAGGGGAAGACATTATGAGGTTTCTCTTCTCATGGGGCTTTTTCAGACCAGGAAGTGTGGTCAGCTGGGAAGGCTGCAGAATGCTAGAGAAATATTTACTGGAAAGAAAAGACTCATACTCCCCCTTCAGCCACCACACAGCAATAAATTCAATTTCACCCACTGAAATTCTAAGGAAAGTGCCCTGAGAATGAGGCAGAAAAATGGAGGAAAAGAAAACTCTGGAGAGGACAGATTTCAGCACACCACTATTAGACACCCCTGAGTACTTCTGTGGATTGGATTGAAACCCAGTCAGGAGAAGACTTCTCAGCTTATTCCTATTTTAAAGGACTTTACTCAGGAAAACTGCTGCTGTCTTCTCAGAGGGGACCTTTTTTCCCCAAGGATCCCTGAAAGGGATGGACTTTTATCCTTCAGAAGCAATTTTTAAGGAATAGCCTTGGAATACAATATTGTCTCCATCCATTTGCATGTGAGGACTGATTTTTAATCCCGCACCCAGGAAAAATGAGCCAGTTTGGAAATTTAGTTGAGCTATTTCTCCCCCCCCCTTTCAGTTAGCTTATTTCCTTTCCAAGGCAAACTAACATGAGCAATGGTTCGTAGCTGAGAGATAGTGACTGGTCCATGGTTTACCCAGTGCTCTTTGTGGCAGAGTGGAGATTTGAACTCGGATCTCCCCAGTCCTAGTAAAACATTTTAAGCACTATGCCACACCAACTCACTAAGGTATATCGTCTCCTACTGGTGCAGAGATGGTGTGAATGTGATGCATGCTAAAGCAGATCTGACCTTCAGCAACAAAATATTACAATATTACATTGTTGTTATATTTTTATTATTATTATTGGACAGAGAGGTTTCGGGATATGCTGTTTCTACATTCCTCTTGGGATGCTGAGATGCTGCCAGTCTTCCAGCAAAGGCATTATCCTAAGTAAGTAAACATCACTTTCTCCTTGTGAAGTATTACACAACAACAACAACAACAAAGTTTCCTCCTATTATTTTCCATGGGGCTAATGAGAGGGGAATCTGCACTTCCAGATTGCTGGATAAGCCTCGATGGATCAGTGTTTGGACAGCATCTTGCTTTGCTTGATGCCATGCATCAGCATAGGAAGGTGTCTTGTTAGGCTAATCCCTTCACTCCTAATGACAGGCAGACGCATCTGGGTTTTTTAACAAGGCATCCAAACGAGCCAGGTAGGTGCCAAGCACGCACACACACCTACCACAACCATTAAAGCGTGCAAGCAGCTTGTATTAGGAGCCCTGCTTTGCAGTAACCAAGCCGTAAACAGGTTCCTTTCAATGATAGTTCGCTGTTAGAGGGAAAAGATGAGAATGGAAGACAGAGATAGATAAGAGTGCATCCCCAATTAGACCACTTCTGTCAGGAAGGGATGCCACATTTATTATTGGTGTTGGTCTGCGACCTGGGAGACCAGGATTTGAATCCCCACACAGCCATGAAGCTCACTGGGTGACCTTGGACCAGTCACTGCCTCTCAGCCTCAGAGAGAGGCAATGGCAAACCCCCTCTGAATACCGCTTACCATGAAAACCCTATTCACAGGGTCGCCATAAGTCGGAATCGACTTGAAGGCAGTCCATTTCATTTTTTCAACATGTCCATTATTATGAAGGTATGTGTTTCTGTGCTGGCTTGTGTGTTGCAACACCTTGGGATTTTCCTATAATGTTAATCAGTGCAGAAATAATATCTGTTGGCAGCACTCTGTCCATGATGGAGGAGAGGATTTGACCTCAGCACGGCAGTATCCCTAAGAGGAGTAGTTTTACTTTTCTCCATAGGAGCAAGTGGCAACAATTTACCTGTATAGGAGAATGTAGTGCAATACACCCCACTGGGGATGTGGGCTAAATCTGCTCCTTACCTCTGGTGGCCTGTAGCCATTGAGAATGAGGCTTCCTTTTACCTGTGTAATCCCGCTTCTTCATTGGCGTAACCCCATTCCAGGTTCTGAACTTGGTCATGCTAAAGAATGATGAAGGCTTGAGACTGGGCTATATCTCTACCTATCCTGTATTTGAATTCCAGTTTATTTCTCTGAGTGCTATTACTTATGTAGCTAAAATGGCAACAGCCATGCACAAGAGGAGGTATCAGCAGACACTGGGTAACAGAATTCAGATTTTCTTCTAGATACACTTGGTGTATAACTTATATCTATATCTGTAGGTATCTGTAGCTATGGATGTTGCTATATCAGAGGTTATCAACCTTTTGAGGCCAGTAGGCCCATTTGGTCACAATATGGCTGCCATGAAGATCATAGAATAGTAGAGTCGGAAGGGCCCTGTAAGGCCATTGAGTCCAACCCCTTGCTCAGTGCAGGAAACCAAGTTACTCCATACCCAACAGGTGGCTGTCCAGCTGCCTGTTGAAGGCCTCCAGTGTTGGAAAGCCCACCACCTCCCTAGGTCACTGGTTCCATTTTCGTATCGCTCATTAGGAAGCTTTTCCTGATGTCCAGCCAAAATCTGGCTTCCTGTAACTTGAGCTCATTATTCCATGTCCTGCACTCTGGGATGATCAAGAAGAGATCCCGGCCCTCCTCTGTTTGGCAACCTTTCAAGTACTTGAAGGGTGCTATCATATCTCCTCTCAGTCTTCCCTTCTGAAGGCTAAACATGCCCACTTCTTTCAGTCTCTTTGCTTCCAGTCTCCTGATCATTCTTGTTGCCCTCCTCTGAACCTGTTCCAGTTTGCCTGCATCCTTCTTAAAGTGTGGTGTCCATAATGGACATTACGTTATATTATATTACATTAGATGTGGCATAATACAAAATGGCGGTCACATCTAAAAGAGCAGGAAAAGAGGCAGGACAACGAAATGGTGCGGGCATGCCCCCCTCCCTCAGTGGAGAAAAAGGCATGTGCATCAAGCACCGCACTGCACTCTTGTCACAGAGGGAAGCTCTTTGTATCTCTCCTCTGTTTGGAACAGGTGCGGATGAGGGTGCCTGCTCCTGGCATCCAATGATATGTGGCCTTGTTTATGGGTGTGTTTTCAATGTAGGAGAGGTTGAGCTGATGCAAACAGGAACTGAGCAAGAACAGCAAAGAGCCTCTCATGCATCTTATGTAATATATTTACTCAAATAATTCTGGCTTCAATTCTGTGCACACTCAAGAGGATGTCCTATTGAACCAAGTAAGTGCACATAGGATGGCTCTGCTCATCTGATATTGTTGTTACTGTTGTTCGTAGTAGGTATCATCATCATCTGTAGGACTTCATACAGCATGCTTCATCCGACCTTATTGCATTCATCCTCACAACAACCTTTTTATTGTTCCTATTTTGCTTTTCTTCTTTTTTCCCATCTTAGGTTTAGTTAAACCACATTAAGGATGATTTTTAAAAAAAGCACCTATAAACAAAAAAAGGAAAGCTCAAAGGGAAAGCAGCAGGGCATTTTTGCTACAGATTTGAAATGAATCAGTGCAATGGAAAGATGCAAGAAGCTTGTTCCAGATGGCACACAATGAAGGAGAGACGGTTCTCAAAACACCAGGCAGGGCCAGATTGCACGGAGGATCAGGGACTAGGGAGGCTAGGATGTACAAAAGACAGTGGGATTGGGCAAAAGGGAAGGAATATTTCATTAAAAGAATGGGACTGCCAACAATGGCTTCAGAATCCAACAGGGTGACTGTTTTTAGCTGGTTTCAGAAGCAAAGATGGAAAAGGCAGAGCTGTCAGCTCCAAGAAGGAAACTCTGACAGTATTCTAAAGTGAAATGGTTTCCTCGTTCATTCAAACCCAGAGGCCACGTACTTTAGAGTTTGAATAAAACTGGATTATATCTTGGGTTGTGGCCTGGAACAATGGACAAGAAAGTTAACAACAACAACAACAACAACTTATATTATATTAATACATAACATAAAATACGTAGCAATAGAAATGCATATGAATACAAATAAGAAGAAGTGCAGAAATATAAAATGGTCAAGCAGTGGCCTGGTCAGAATGGCCAGGTTCAGAAATTTAGCCAAGGAAGTTAAACATAATTTAGGATTAGGATTATTTATTTATTTATTTATTACATTTATATACCGCCCCATAGCCAAAGCTCTCTGGGTGGTTTACAGCAATTAAAAACATTAAAAACAAATATACAAATTTAAAAACACATGTTTTAAAAAAACAATTTAAAAACACATGCTAAAATGCCTGGGAGAAGAGGAAAATTGTAAAGATTATAGCGCAGTGGTAGAACATCTGCCTTGTATACAAAAGATCCTTGGTTCAATCCCTGGTGTCTCCAGGTAGGGCTGGAAAAAGCTCTTGCCTGAAATGCCCGAAAGCCACTGCCAGTCAGAGTAGACAATACCAGGTATCTGGAGCAGTGATATAAGGCAACTCCTATGTTCCTGTGGTTCTAGGATTTGACTGGAGTGTTAAATCCTGTGTTTGAATATTTTGAGAAAATAATAATTCTACAGATTAGAAAGACGAACATGAAAATGGATTTATTTAGGATCACAGGAAGCTGCCTTATGCTGAGTCAGACCATTGGTCCATCTAGCTCAGTATTGTCTACACTGGCTGGCAGCAGCCCTCCAGAGTTTCAGGCAGGAGTCTATCCCAGCCCTATCTGGAGATGTCGGGGATTGATCTTAGGACCTTCTGCATTCAAGGCAGATGCTCTGCCACTGAGCTATGGCCCTTCCTCATCCATTCATTCATTTTTGCTTTGGATGGGTGTGGGTGGTGGAGATAAACTGCATCTTCATCCCATGGCTTTTGTTGGTGACTGATAATGCAGTGGTAGCACTGGGAGGTGTTCTTAAACAGGACTATACAATAAAATTGAAACACAGAATCAGGACTGATAAAATAGTGATCCGTTTCAAAGTAGCCGTCCGCACAACAACCCCCTGCGCTGCAAATCTTTGTGCCAGACCCCAGCATCATCTGCCTGACTGCTTTTATACCCTTGCTGGAGATATACTTAAAACTATGGAATTCTATACCACACGCCGAAGCGGCGGCTACCAACTTGGAAAGTATAAAAGGAGATCAGACAAATTCATGGAGGAGAGGGTTACCAATGGCTACCAGTCATGACAGCTATATTCCTTCCAGTACCAGGGGCAGTGTGACTCTGAACACTAGTTGCTGGGGATCGTGAGTGTAAGAGCCGTTTTATACTCATGTCCTGCTGGCTTTTGATTGGGTACCATCAGAGCAGGACACTGGACTACACGGACCTTTGGTCTGATCCAGCAGGAATCTGCTTATGTTCTTAAGGAGGCCCATACAATAAACATGAAAGGCTGAATAAGGACTGATAAATATGGTGATCCATTGCACATTGTGAGCCTCCCCCCACAACTCCCATTCCTACTGTGCAGATCTTTTTTTTCCAGACCCACCACACCTTCCCTTCCCACTTGCCTGACAGAAAGATCCCACTGGAGTCCTTACCGAGAAACTTCCATTTTACTCTGTCCCTGTCCCCGGTACCTTGAACAGTCCAATGTCTGCATTTGTGGTAATAAGGACCCTGGGAAATGGACTGGCTCGGAATGTCCAGCTCATAAGGTGCAACTGCAGTACCATCTGAGCAACCTTTCCCTGCAAGATTGTTCTCTAGCTTGGAATGCAAACTGAGGGCTTTCCTTCCCCGCCCACCTCCACCCCCAGCAGACTGAATGCTGCAACAGCACCATCCCACACACCAGGGACCCAATGAAATGTTGTTTTAGTAGGCATATCAGGTACCCTGGAAACTATGGGTTGTATTCAGTGTAGCGCTACGGTAATCATTCTGTCAGTGCAAGGATTTCTCCTTGGGTGACGGAGTGATTCCCCCTCTCCTCCCCTTGCGCACCTTTGTGGGGTTTCCCCCAAGCCCAGATTTCTGGATGGTACACGCAGGGCGGGGGAGGAGAAGGCAGGGAAACCCTCTTGCGCTAGTGCAAACTCTAGCGCCAGCAGAAAAAGTGGTTGTGCCTGGGATGGTGCTGATCATGCTCACGAGCTCTCAGGTGTGTAATTTCCAGAATGTCTGAGATCCTGATTAATGATTTATGTGCCCTGGAAAACTGTCTTCCCCACACACACACTCCCTAGCAACTTGAGCACTGTCGTGTCAATGTCCTGAGCACCAGAGGGACATTTCGCAGGGTCCCTTGTTCTTGAAGTGCTGCCATAGAATAAGAGAGTTCAGACTTTGCTCAGTGTAGGAACTAAAGCATCCCCAGCTGATATTTATTTATTTATTTAATTTTATCCCGCCCTTCCTCCCAGCAGGAGCCCATCCAGCCTCTCCTTGAAGACCTCCAGAGAGGGAGTACCATTGTCTAACTACTCTTACCATCAAGAGAGTTCCTCTGATGTTCAACCAAAATCAGCAGTGGCTGGTGGCATCATGTCAGTGGGGCAGTGGAACCCGCTCTGGGTTTTAGTCTAAAACCCAGAGCAGATTCCACTGCCCCACTGACATGGAGCCATCAGCAGCCACTGACCAAAACCTACCCTTCTTTAACTGAAGCCCATTAGCTTTGGTTCTGCCCTCTGAGGCAGCAGAAAACCAATCTTCTCTATGGCAGTCCTCCAAGTTTTTGAAGAATGCTGCCACGTCCACGCCAGAGCTTGGAAAAGTTACTTTTTTAAACTACAGCTCCCATCAGCCCCAGCTAGCATGGCCACTGGATTGGGCTGATGGGAGTTGTAGTTCAAAAAAGTAACTTTTCCAAGCTCTGGTCCACGCACAGTATCCTCTCCTTGCAGTGTTCAAGGCACCAGAGAAGGAGGGAGGGTTTCAGTTCCAAGCTAGAAAGGAACATTGTTTGAAAAGGCTGCTCAGTTTGTAATGCAGCCAAGCATTGCAAGCTGAACAAGTTTGTATTTCAAGCCAGGTAATTACAAACCTCAGTGATACCTTTAAGATGATGTGAAATATGACTGGTGGCCTGCGTAACATTTCCATGGTGAAAGTTAATAGATGTTGAATTTTCCCAGTAGATTTGCACGTGTTGATCTGTTTTTGTAAATGGGCCAACATGTAGGAAACGAAAAATCTTGGGGATTTTGGAATTGCGCAGAGTGGTAAGCGGCGGTAACGCAGCCGAAAGCTCTGCTCATGGCCGGAGTTCGATTCCAATGGAAGGAGGAAGTCGAATCTCCAGTAAAAGGGGTCGAGGTCCACTCAGCCTTCCATCCATCCGTGGTTGGTAAAATGAGTACCCAGCATATGCTGGGGGGTAAAGAAAGGCCGGGGAAGGAACTGGCAATCCCACCCCATATATACGGTCTGCCTAGTAAACATCGCAAGACGTCACCCTAAGAGTTGGAAACGACTCACACTACAAGTCCGGGGGCACCTTTACCTTTAGGGTTTGCCTACGAAACTGGAAAAGCAAAGAAAGCCTTGACTTACTTTTGTGACTTTAAATGCAATTGGATATGTATAGAAATCTGCAGATCCTTTGTTAAAGGCACAACAGCGGGGGCCAATTTAAAAGTTGGCAACCCTACAGCAGTTTTGTAAATGGGCCAATATGTGTTCATAGGCAACGTAAACAATTAATGGTTCAATATAGATCAAACCTAGACACACTGTTGATGATACAGAAACCATTGTTGATGGTTGATGATATTGAACCATTCATAAGACCAATTCAGTATGTTCAAACTCACTGAAAACATCACGACGCATCAACATGATGTAGGAGAGTAATCCCCTGCGAATGCACTCTCCTTCCATGTATTCAGAAATTGCTTGGCCCACTTTGCAAAAATGTCACCGTGGAATTTTTTGTTGTTTTTTTAAGAAGAAAAAGCAACTGGCGAATTTTGGGGCCGTGCCAGCCTCCAAATCTATCCCAATATGTGGGTGTGTATCTCCTGTTTTGTTTTGTTTTACTGCATAATTGCATGCAAGGAATAGTTTCTTCTTCGGGTCATGTGTCTCCTGGCAGCTAATGGTTAGATCTGCTGAACATTTTCAACTCCTTGTTCATTTCTGCAGAATCAGTGGGTGCTCTCCCTCTATGGAAACCACAAACTCTTTGAACTTTAATCTCATGCTGCTTAGATTATTGAGCTGTAGCGCTCTTTGAAATGAGAATGGCCCCTCGTTACAGCTCAGCAATGGGATTGGCTGAAATGCTGCTCTTCCTTGATGAGAATGAATGGCTGTTTTTTTTGGGGGGGGGGCTTTCCATGTGGTTTGCTTCCCTTTTTGTTCTGTTTTGTTTCCCCACATAGGGGAAATCAGCCACATTCTGGCAGCTAATTAAAAGAGAAGTCTTTACATATGTTATTCTAAGCCATTGACTGCCATTTTTAATATAATTAATCTTCTGCAAAAATTGTTTGCTCATTACAAGAAATGAGGCATCGGCCTCAGAGCTGATTAGCAAACAAGTGGAGGGCCAGATATGCTGATTTCTCTTAGGAAATTCAGCAGCAGTCAAACACACTTAATGCTCGCATTGAGAAAGTTATGAAACACAAGAGTTTGGGTTAAAAATTAGGGCTGAGCTGAAAGTTCTCCTCAGAACCGTTTCGGCTCAAAACTGGGAAGCTGGAAAGAGAAGATTGTGAGAGTCAGCTACCCTTTTTGTGGGCCTGAAGGCAGTGGTGGTGCTCCCAGCGGTTGGCCACCATCCCCCTGCCCCAGGCTCATGAGTAAGAAAAGGAGGCCTTGCCTTTACTCTGATTGGCTTCATGATGAAACCAAATGATGAGGTGGTGATGAGGGGAATGGGGTATTTAACCCTTTAGCCCTGCACATTGCCCTGATCTAAAGCAGGAAAGTAAGCCCCATGAGGAAAGACTGAAAGAACTGGGCATGCTTAGCCTTGAGAAGAGAAGACTGAGGGGAGATCTGACAGCACTCCTCAAGTACTTGAAAGGTTGTCACACAGAGGAGGGCCAGGACCTCTTCTCAATTGTCCCAGAGTGCAGGACCCAGAATAATGGGCTCAAGTTACAGGAAGCCAGATTTTGGCTGAACATCACGAAAAGCTTCCTAACTGTTAGAGAGGTATGACAATGGAACCAATGACCTAGGGAGATGGTGGGCTCTCCAACACTGGAGGCCTTCAAGAGGCAGCTGGACAGCCACCTGTAGGGGATGCCTTAAGTTGAATTCATCCATTGAGCAGGGGGTTGGACTTGATGGCCTTATAGGCCCCTTCCAACCCTACTATGATTCTATGAAATGCCTCCCCCCCCCTGCTGATATTAGACCCATCATGCTATTACAGGTATGATGCATGTACCTACATTTTTCTTCTTCCAGTACTGAAAAAGCTTCAAACCAGAGCTATCACTAGAAGCTAAAATGATGAAACTGAGGTTACCATACTTTGGGCACATAATGAGAAGACATGATTCATTAGGAAAAATAATAATGCTGGGGAAAACAGAAGGGAATAGAAAAAGAGGAAGGCCAAACAAGAGATGGATTAATTCCATAAAGGAAGCCACAGACCTGAACTTACAAGATCTGAACAGGGTGGTCCATGACAGATGCTCTTGGAGGTCACTGATTCATAGGGTCGCCATAAGTCGTGATCGACTTGAAGGCACATAACAACAACAACAACAGAGACTTAGATAGGGATATGGTGCAGGAAGAAAGGCTTAAACATGACTTACCCCAGTGTCATTGTTCCCATCCAAATCAAAACTCTCTTTTGAATGCTTTAATGAAAGAAGAAAAAGGGAGATCTGATCATAGCCATTCTGTGATTCCCCACCATTCATCAGGGTACCTTTGCAGCAGTTTGGGAACATTCCAGTGAGGGTGAAGAGAGAGAGAGAAAGGTGAAAACAGTTTCAACATGTATCTGCCATCCTGAAAACTAATGTGTTTTTTGGACAGCCACTGTGTGTTCAAATCCCTGTCACCGCACTTAAAACATCACATTTTGGACTACCAAAGCCGAACGAGTGACCAGCTCAAGTGCTCTCTCCTCCCGTCTCCTTTCCCCTCCACCTCTTGCACCCACAGCTGCAGAGGAGATATCCTGGACTGCTAACATTGCCGTTTCTCTGTAACACACACGGGGAAAACGCTGGTTTCTGCGCTGCCAACAAACCAGGATTGCAAACCAAGAATATGAACCGTGGTTTGCAATCATGGATTGTAAGGAGTGCTTCAACCCGCTCCATGGTTTAAATGTGATGAGGAAACTGTGGTTTGAGCAAGCCAAGAAGTCTCCTGTGCAGCTGAGCAGCTGAGAGGAGGAGATCAGCGGCGTCACTAGCGGGAGTGCAGGGGGGTGCGGACCTCCGGTGCACGCCCTCCCAGGGGCATGGACGAGGTGGCTGGGCTTGCGTGCACGTGAGTGCACACTCGAGGCCAGCCACCCCGTCCATTCCCCTGGGAGGGCGCGCACCGGAGGGGCACCCAGATGGAGAAGGCCTGGGAACGCCGGCGCGCCTCCCTCTCCCTGCCAACGCTGCTCCCGGTCTCGCCTACCCACCCGCCTCCGAGGAAGAGTTGGAGCAGCCTTGCCGGGCAACGGCGTGGAGTGGGGCGGCTCTGGGTGTCACCTCCCTCATGGTGACACCCGGGTGCGGGCCGCACCCTCCACACCCCGGTAGTGATGCCCCTGGAGGAGATAAGGGAAAGAGGGCATCCACAAGCTCCGCATGTCAACAAACCACAGTTTGAACCCAGCCAGAATATCCTTAGGAGTGAAAGCTCTTTGTTCACATTCCAAGTGAGAGTGCTCTTCCCCTGTATCAAACTGCATGTACACCATGCATGTAAAGTACATGGCTTCCCCCAAAGAATCCTGGGAACCCTTCACAGAGCTATAATTGCCAGCACCCTTTACAAATTACAGTTGCCAGACTCTTTGGGGGTAGGCATGTGCTTTAACTGTATAGACTTGTATCCAGTGCTAGTTCTATTCAAAGTAGAGCCATTGAAGTTAATGGACATGACTAACTTAGGTTCATTAATTTCAATGGGTCTACTCTGAGTAGAATACAGCCCATGGCATGTGCAGAGCCTCAGTGTTGGTGAATCCAGTACTTCTGGTAATTGCAACTGAAAGGCTAACTATGAGAAGAGTCACTCCCCAGAGTTTACTGTGAATATGAATCCCCACCCTTGGGTGGGTGAGTGGGTGGGTGTGTTTCTTCTGTTCAAGTTTGGGAACTTGGTAGCAGACTGGTAAAATTACCAGACTGGAGAAGGAGGCAAGAATTTAGGCTTGACACTATGCCATAAGAACATAAGAAAGGGCTGCCGGATCAGGCCAGTGGCCCATCTAGTCTAGCCAGAGCTTGGAAAAGTTACTTTTTTGAACTACAACTCCCATCAACCCAATCCAGTGGCCATGCTAGCTGGGGCTGATGGGAGTTGTAGTTTAAAAAAGTAACTTTCCCAAGCTCTGAGTCTAGCATCCTGTTCTCACGGTGGACAACCAGATGTGTCTTCGGGGAAGCCTGCAAGCAGGATCTGAGTGCAACAGCACTCTCCCTGCAAATTCGGGCAGCTGGTTTTCAGAAGCATCCTGCCTCTGACTATAGTGGCAGAGCACAGCCATCAAGGCTAATTGCTGTCGATAGCCTGGTTTTAACCTATAAAGCCTTACATGGCACAGGCCCACAATACATGATGAAACGTCTCTCCCGATATGAACCTACCCGTACACTGCGCTCAACAGCGAAGGCCCTCCTCCGGGTGCCTACTTATAGAGACGCCCGGAAAGCGATTACAAGAAAGAGGGCCTTCTCAGTGGTGGCCCCCGAACTTTGGAACACCCTTCCTGACGAGGTTCGCCTGGCCCCTACACTACTATCCTTTCGGCGCCAGGTGAAAACCTTCCTCTTTGCCCAGGCATTTTAACATGTTAATATTTTTTTAACATTTTTAAAATTTTAGTATTTTGTACTTAATGTTCTAACAGACAGTTAAATTGTAATCTGATGACCAGGTTGTTTTAAATTGTATTTGCTGTGTTTTTACTGGATGTGCACTGCCCAGAGAGCTTGCTATGGGCGGTATAGAAATTGAATCAAATAAATAAATAAATAATCCAGCCGCAAAAAGTGCCGCCAAACTGATGATGGGCAATCTCCCCACCAGCCCTGCCTCCCACCTCATTGGCTTGGAAGTAAGCCATGATGGGTAGCTTTGGCTTATTTCTGGGCCAAGCTGAATTCACCCCCCCTCCTTCCTCCACCATATCCCTCCCTTCCCTCTCGCCTCATCCAATGGGCTGCAGTGTGCAGGGAGATCTAAAGAACATGGGAGGTTCCCCTCTCGCCCCAACAACTACTGACGTAAAGCAGGAAAGCAGTGCACCACACCTGGCTGAAAGAGCCCCTGGGAAATGTAAGGTTCCCAAGGGCTACTGCAGTGCAAGGTATAAGAGAGCAGGGGGGTGGAGGAGAGACCTCCACCCCTCCTTCTTTCACCTTACAGCTCCCAGTCACCACCACTCCGTCCTGGAAAGTGAGATGGAAAGCAAAGGGGGAATAATGTGCTGGATGAGCCATGATGGCCGTGTTCACTGTCAGAGGCAATATCAGTTGCTGGAGATGACAAGCGGGGAGAGTGTTGATGCGCTCAGGCCATGCTTGTGGGTTTCCCATCGGCAGCTGATAGGCCACTGGGAGAACAATATTCTGGACTGGATAGGCCTTTGGCCTGATCTAGCAGGCTTCTTCTTCTTGAGTGGGGGATAGGTAGGTATTAGCTTGTGGATAGGCCAGGTGGGGAGAGGGTAGAAGGGGGGGGACTCGGATTAAAATCTGTGCCGAGGAAGAATTAAGCCATGATAATGCTGAATTGAATCTGTTGTCTTGGTGACACATACAGTAACCGCACAGTGCCCCGCTGCCTGTACCACTCAGGACAACTGTGCTGCAGATTGGACACCCACGCCTTTATGTAGAACATCTACCTTTTAAAGTGTAAGGATCCATAACTTATGCACAACAGCAATTGCATAAATCCGGAATGGGGAACCATGTCAACATCACTGGATCCCCTAACCCTGAGAACCGGCTCTTACATGGCAAACGGCATATACCAGCTTAACCAGGGCTAAAACCAACCCTGCAAGGTAGAACACTGCCACCATTCTTTCTGTCCACCAGTTTGGGCGAGGAGACTCCCAAATCTTAAATTACGTGGACATCGCTGGGATTCCAAGGAAGCAAAGACTGAACTCCTGCTTCCTGGAGCCCCAGACAAACAGGTTACTCAGTAGCAGTTAGCCAAAGAGGCCAAGATGCTGGATTTAGTACCAAGGCTAACCTGAAAGAACACACTCATAAATGAGAAGTAACTTTATTAAAAATATAAGTGAATAAAAAATAGCAGCATCAAAGAATGTTGCTGGACTACGACTCCCATCTTTCTTTGCCATTGGCCATGCTGGCTAGGGCTGATGGGAGTTGTAGTCTAAAATATCTGGCGGTCCTAGGTTCATCGTGGTCTTTAGATACTAGAGAGGAGACCCGGTTCCTTCATTTCTCGCTTTCTCTATCATTCATCAGGAATAACTTTGCAGAAGTTCATGCAAGTTCCAGTGGGGCAGTGCAACCAGGGAGAAGAGAGTGAGAGAGTTTTTAGCATGGTGGAAGCAGTTTCGACACACATTTGCAATCCTGAAAAATAATGTTTTCTTAGGACAGTCAAAGTATGTTCAAATTGCTTCTACTACAAATAAAATGTGACATTGGTCTTCAAACCTAAAACCACTTGCTTTTTCTTCCTTTCCCTGTCTTTGCTAACTTTTTTTTATGAGCAAAGAACACAGATTGGAAACCAGATCTGACATGACTCAATATCCTTTCTCATTTATAAGATAGCTGCCATTTAAAAAAACAACCCAAAAACCCAAGTGCTCTAAATAGACTGTGAGCGATCGGAAAGTGTTGACATCAGCTGTAAAAAAAATTGGTTTTGAAAAGGAGATGGAGATGTTCATTTGTTAAGCTGTCAGACCCTGACACTCAGCGATTTGCAGAGAGGTGCCAGTTTAGTACTGAACTCAGGGGTGTCTTGTTCTCATTTTAACACTACCCCTGTATGGCACACTGCCTATAGTCGAGCGTGTGTATGTTCTGTATACCCCACACACTGATGTGAGTTTCAGCACAATATTTCCAGCTGAACAAGATCTATCCTATAGGCAATTCCTTGTTAATAGGAACCGTTACTTTGCTTGGAGCACGGGGTAAAGGACACGGCCACATTGACTACACCCACTGAAACTCTCTCTCGCAGAGGCAGGACTAGGACCAGCATTTAACTTCCTTGAGCTGCTTCCGGGGGGGGGGGAGGCAAATCACTAGCACAGCTTGCTTCTGATGCGTGCCCTCGGCCCCCGTTAAACTTTGACCACATTCCCACTATTACATTTATCCCACTGTTATTCACTTGAAGCAGTCATGGCTTCCTCCAAAGTATCCTGAGAAGTGTAGTTTGTGAAGGGTGCTGAGAGTTGTTAGGAGACCGTTATTCTCCTCACAGATCTACAGTTTCCGGGGAAAAGGACTGACGGTTAAACTGCTCCGGCAATTGTAGCTCTGTGAGGAGATTAGGAGTCTCCTGACAACTCTCGGCAGCCTTCACAAATGACCATTCCCAGGATTCCTTGGTGGAAGCCAGGACTGTTTAAAATGGAATAACAGTGGAATAAATGTATGGTGTGGCCTTCCCCCTGCCCCCTTTGAACATAAGAACATAAGAAGAGTCTGCTGGATCGGGCCAGTGGCCCATCTAGTCCAGCATCCTGTTCTCACAGTGGCCAACCAGGTGCCTGGGGGAAGCCCGCAAGCAGGACCCGAGTGCAAGAACACTCTCCCCTCCTGAGGCTTCCAGCAACTGGTTTTCAGAAGCATGCTGCCTCTGACTAGGGTGGCAGAGCACAGTCATCACGGCTAGTAGCCATTGATAGCCCTGTCCTCCATGAATTTGTCTAATCTTCTTTTAAAGCCATCCAAGCTGGTGGCCATTACTGCGTCTTGTGGGAGCAAATTCCATAGTTTAACTATGCGCTGAGTAAAGAAGTACTTCCTTTTGTCTGTCCTGAATCTTCCAACATTCAGCTTCTTTGAATGTCCACGAGTTCTAGTATTATGAGAGAGGGAGAAGAACTTTTCTCTATCCACTTTCTCAATGCCATGCATAATTTTATACACTTCTATCATGTCTCCTCTGACCCGCCTTTTCTCTAAACTAAAAAGCCCCAAATGCTGCAACCTTTCCTCGTAAGGGAGTCGCTCCATCCCCTTGATCATTCTGGTTGCCCTCTTCTGAACCTTTTCCAACTCTAGAATATCCTTTTTGAGATGAGGCGACCAGAACTGTACACAGTATTCCAAATGCGGCCGCACCATAGATTTATACAATGGCATTATGATATCGGCTGTTTTATTTTCAATACCTTTCCTAATTATCGCTAGCATGGAATTTGCCTTTTTCACAGCTGCCGCACACTGGGTCAACATTTTCATCGTGCTGTCCACTACAACCCTGAGGTCTCTCTCCTGGTCGGTCACCGCCAGTTCAGACCCCATGAGCGTATATGTGAAATTCAGATTTTTTGCTCCAATATGCATAATTTTACGCTTGTTTATATTGAATTGCATTGGCCATTTTTCTGCCCATTCACTCAGTTTGGAGAGATCTTTCTGGAGCTCTTCGCAATCCCTTTTTGTTTTAACAACCCTGAACAATTTAGTGTCGTCAGCAAACTTGGCCACTTCACTGCTCACTCCTAATTCTAGGTCATTAATGAACAAGTTGAAAAGTATAGGTCCCAGTACCGATCCTTGAGGGAGTCCACTTTCTACAGCCCTCCATTGGGAGAACTGTCCGTTTATTCCTACTCTCTGCTTTCTGCTTCTTAACCAATTCCTTATCCACAAGAGGACCTCTTCTCTTATTCCATGACTGCTAAGCTTCCTCAGAAGTCTTTGGTGAGGTACCTTGTCAAACGCTTTTTGAAAGTCTAAGTACACTATGTCCGCTGGATCACCTCTATCTATATGCTTGTTGACACTCTCAAAGAATTCTAATAAGTTACTGAGACAGGACTTTCCCTGTGTGGACTTTGCCCCAGTGATCTGAACAGGAACAGGTAACCGAGTCTAGCTAGCATTTTAATTTCCCATAATGTTCAAAGGGAGACTCCTTCAGTGGCATGGCATGAAACAAAATGGCAGCCCACCGAGGAGGGGTGAGGGAGAGATCCAAGAGGGAGGGTGGAAGGGTATGTAGGTAGATCCTTAAAACTGAGTCATTGCTCCATCTACTTAGTGTTGTCTACACGGGGGGTGGAGAACCTCAGGCCACGGGGCCAAATATGGCCCTCGAGCCTTCTCTATCAGACCCTCAGAACTCTCCCCAGACCACACCCCCTTTTCCTGGGCCACACCCCTCTTCCAAAGATGTTGCAGAAGTGACGATGCAAGAATGCAAGTGGAGGCTGCACAATAGCGATGGTACAGAAATTACCAAAGGCAGGTGGTTATTTAACCAAAATCAGGGATATTGCCATAGCGTGGGACGTGAGGTTTTTGGGAAACATGTTTAAGATGATTTTATGGGGGGGGGCAATGTGAATTCCAAGTCTTATAATCCCTGATCACTTGCCTTTTTGGCTGGGGTTGCTGGGAGTTGTAGTCCAGCAACAACTGGAGGGCGTCACGTTGGCTACCCCTGCTTTATAGCTTCTTCTTGTGGGTGGAGGCCAGAGGGAAAACTTGCCAGGCCTCCTTTCTAGACACCTTTCTCAGCAAGGCGTGTTGCCATTGACATGTTTTTCATGCTCTGTTTCCTTCCTTTTGAAATGATACTGTGGAGCTGGCAAGGGATGAGAAGCTGCTAGCACCTCTCCAAGGAACGTTTAAAGGAATTGCTTTCAGGCCTGCCCCTCCTTCACAGACTCATTTGGCGTTCTCTGACATTTCCCCATTTCCATCCTCAGCTTTCCTTTGGAAAGCTTCTCCACTTGAATTGCGCTCAGCGTCGATGGGATGTTGACTTCCTCCCCGCTCAGCTGCGTTCGCTCCTCGGCAGCAAAAGGATCGCACGGTGGGCCCTTTGCAAGTTGAGCAGAGCGTGCTGCGGCGCTTAGAGACAAGGCTGTTCTAGATCGAGGTTTTGAAGTCAGGGTTCTGATTTCACTTACTGTTCTGCTGGTTCCAGTGCATCTCCACCTCTCATTTCTGAAAACGGGTGCACACAACCCTAGTCAAACCCCACCCCTTTTTACCGTAACACTTGGAGAGAGCAGCTGGAGCACAGAGTTCTTTAAATCAGCTTCAAACAGATGTTGCAGCTGATTGGCAGATCAGCCCATTGCCCCTCCAGGTGTGGCCAATGGAAACACGGTACACGACAAGTGTGCCCACAGCCTATGACAGGGATGGAGGAAAGACAGAGTGTGAAGAAGCAACTGAGGAGGAAGAAAGGATTGTGCTCCTTTGGTTCAGGCTGTGGTGCCATCAAGGCTCTTCAGGGGACTCTAGGTAGGGCTGTTCTGATATGCCTCACTCAACTTCAGAGAAGGGCCATAGCTCAGTGGTAGAGCATCTGACTTGCATGCAGAAGGTCCCAGGTTCAGTCCTTGGCTTCTCTAGGCAGGGCTGGGGATGACCTCTGTCTGAAACACAGCTGCTGCCAGTCAGTGCAGGCAATACTGAGCTAGATGGACCAATGGTGTAAGGCAGCTTCTTATGTTCCTATGCCACCCGTTTCCATGTGATGTAAAGTTGGGGGTGGGATTTTGGCAAATTTAGGGTACAGGCAAAAGGGAGTGAAGCTACTAGCAATGACAGCTTCATGGGCATTCACAGGATTTTTAAGGGGGAGGGGTTTGCAAGTCGCTTTGAGTTCATTTTTGAAAGAAGCAACTAAATGATGCTAATGATGATGATGATAATTAATAATAAACACTTAAAGAGAGGAACGGGCTAGTTTCTCACAAAATAGTGCCTATGCATTTTGCTTCACATGCTTTTTAAAATGAAAACTGGGGATCTGATGTTACTGTTGCTGCTGTGACTGCAAATTATGCAGCAGCAACAAGGCAGGCGTGCTAGGGGTGGGTTTGGGACCCCTCCCCTCCAAATCACTGGAAATATCCCAACAGGAGCTTTGGTCTCGGTCTAAGGCTGCATACACAATGTACATTTAGAGCACATTTTCTCCACCCCAAAGAATTGTGGGAACTGTAGTTCACCCCTCAGAGGGCTACAGTTCCCAGCACCCTTACAGTTCCCGCAGTTCTTTTTTTTGGGGGGGGGGGTTTCTTTAACTATAGCCTAATTTTCAAGACTCCACGATTCCACAATCAAGGCACGATTCCACAGGAGGAGATTCAGCAAGTGACCGAGGACCAAACTAACTGAGACATTGGGAAACTGATGACATCACCCATCTCTTCAAATTATTGTAAAAGGCATCCACCAGGGGAGGTAGTAAATCAGATTTTGACCATATTAATGGGAGAGGTGCAGCGCTGGTTGAGAGGTTAACTCCCACATTCCCATTCATCTGCTTGCAAAAGGTCCTAGGTTCAATCCCTGGCATCTCTTGGTACGACTGGGAATGTCTGAAACCCTGAATAGCTGCCTGCTGGTCAGTGTAGACAATACTAAGCTAGAAGGAAGGACCAATGGGTCTGATTCAGTATAAGGCAGCTTAAGATGTTCCTGTCTTCCCCGCTGGGGCTGATGGGAGTTGCAGTCCAAAACATTTGGAAGGCGTCAGGTTGCGGAGGGCGGTCTAGCCATTTCTACCACTCACGAGACTCAGTTGCCTTGCAGTTTCCAGGTTGTTGGTTGGGGCTGATGGGAATTGTAGTCCAAAACAGTGGGAGGGCACCAGACTGGTGAAAGCTACTGTAGATAAAGGCAGTGTTCTGTGCATATGTGTGGACAAGCAGGACTGATTTTAAGAACGTAAGAAGAGCCTGTCTAATCAGGCCAGTGGCCCATCTAGTCCAGCATCCTGTTCTCTCAGTGGCCAACCCGATGTTCACGGGAAGCCCAAAGCAGGACCTGGGTGCAAGAGCACTCTCCCCTCCTGTCCCTGCCAGGCAACTGGTTTTCAGAAGCATACTCCAACCATGGAACCAGAGCATAGCCATCGTAGCTAGTTAGGGTTGCCAGGTTCCTGGCCTGAGACTGACCCTGTATCTTTAGGAGAAGAGAAAGTCAGCCAAGTGCAGGTGTTCTTGCAGCACTGTAATAGGAAAAACCACAAGGTAGAATTCTCCCTTCCCCCACGCAACTTTTAAAGATACAGAAGACCTCTTGGTTGCCAGGCCCGACCTCCAAGAGGTCTTCTGTATCTTTAAAAGTTGTGCAGGGGGGAGGGAGAATTCCACCTTGTGGTTTTTCCCATTACAGTGTAACAAGAACACCTGCATTTGGCTGACTTTCTCTTCTCCTAAAGATACAGGGTCAGGCCAGGAACCTGGCAACCCTATTAGTAGCCATTGAGAGCCTTATCCTCCATGAATTTGTCTAATCCTGTTTTAAAGCCATCCAAGTTGGCCATTGATCCTGAAGTGGCTGGGGTCCCCAGAGGCAGAAGACTGGTTTAGCCCCTATCCCCATGTTTCCCAATTGCACTCCTTTAATTTTCCCATATGAGGGGATGAAGCCCAGTGATACACCTGAGGGCAGCATGTACAGAGGGGCTGAGCTAGTTTGTCATAACGAAACTGCTTGGGCAATAACAGCAGCAGGAGAGAAAAGGTAAAGTTTCAGAATGGAGACAATAGTCAAGAAATCAGAAGGCTAGGACTGGGGAGGGCAGCTATGAGAGAACTATAAAAGGTCCTCAAATGCAAAGATGTATCACTGAACACTAAAGTCAGGATCATTCAGACCATGGTATTCCCGATCTCTATGTATGGATGTGAAAGTTGGACAGTGAAAAAAGCGGATAAAGAAAAATAAATTAATTTGAAATGTGGTGTTGGAGGAGAGCTTTGCAGATACCATGGACTGTGAAAAAGACAAATAATTGGTTGTTAGAACAAATTAAACCAGAACTATCAATAGAAGCTAAAATGATGAAACTGAGGTTATCATACTTTGGACACATAATGAGAAGACATGATTCACTAGAGAAGACAATAATGGTGGGGAAAACAGAAGGGAGAAAAAAAGAGGAAGGCCAAACAAGATATGGATTGATTCCTTAAAGGAAGCCACAGACCTGAACTTACAAGATCTGAACAGGGCGGTTTATAACAGATGCTCTTGGAGGTCACTGATTCATAGGGTTGCCATAAGTTGTAATCGACTTGAAGGCACATAACAACAACAAAAGGATGTGAGGTCATTGGTCCATCTAGCTCAGGATTAGTTTGACTACACTGACTGGCAGCAGCTGTCTAGGCTTTCCCAGCTGTACCTGGAGATCTCGGGGATTGAACCTGGGATCTTCTGCATGCAAAGCAGGTGCTCTTCCACTGAGCTATGGCCCTTCCCCTTAAGCTGGTATAGATGCATCAGTGTGGGCATCTGGACAGCAGAACTATCTGCAGTATATATCTGTAGCAGTTGTTGTGGTTACATTTATATCCCATCTTTTCTCCAAGGAGCTCAGCCTGGTGTACATGGTTCTCCTGCCCCCACGTTTTTATCTTAACAACAAGCCTGTGAGGTAGATTAGTCTGAGAGATGGTGACTGGCCAAGGACATCTTGTAAGCTTCATGGCTGAGAGGGATTTGTCCCCTGGTCTCCCAGGCCATAGTCCAGCACTCTAACAACTATTCTACACCATACCACTTTAGCAGTCATGGCTTCCCACAAAGCATCTTGGGAAATCTTAAGGGTGCTGAGAGTTGTTAGGAGACCTCCCTGTTCCCCTCCTGGAGCTACAGTTCTCAGAGTGGATTTAACAGTCAACCCCTCTTCCCAGGGAACTCTGAGAATTATAGCTCTATAAGGGGAAGAGGGGTCAGTCCTAACAACTCTCAGTGCCCTTAAGAAATTACAGTTCCCAGGATGCGCTGGGGGAAGCTATAACTGTTTAAAGTGGTATAATGATACTGCTTTAAATATATAGTGCAGATGGGGTCTTGGTGTGGAAAGTGTCAAGAAAAGATGCAATGAGCATAATGGGAATGTACACCCCACCTTCATATCCATCTTCCTTTTCTCCAGTGCACCCCAGAGCTCAGACGTTGATTGCATTTTCCACCCATCTAGTTGTCCTGTCCCCGAACAGATTTTTTTAAAAACACACACACACACAAATGCGTTGCAGAATAGCTGGACAGCCAGCAGCTGGGGAACCCAACAGCAAACAATAAAAATTAGATGCCAAAGCGATTCTGAGTGGTGTCTAACCAGCTAGCTGGAGCTGCTTTGTGCTGAGAGCAGCCTGATTAGACTTCAGATGCAAAAGCTGTCAGGATGAAAGGATTGTGTTGCTTTTTTGCATTTGGGGGTGCAGGTATCTGGGGTGTCAGAGTATACGATACAGAGTTGAGCAGGATTCCCTCTATAAGGTTTTTATTCTGGGCTGCCGCATACAAAAGAAAAGATTGGCATTGGAATTATGCAGCATGGCTTTCTTCCTTTCTTTTACTGCGCCATCAAAAAACATTGTCTTTACAGAGTAACCTGAGCCAGACACAAACACACACACAAGCTGCGGCTCAGTGGTTGAGCATCTGCTTTGCATGGGCCCCAGATCAATCCTGGGCATCTCCAGCTGGGGCTGGAAAAAAACTCTGGTCTGCAATCCTGGAGAGCCCCTGCTAGTCAGTGTAAACAATATCTTACAGCTTGGAAAAGTTACTTTTTTGAACTACAACTCCCATCAGCTCCAGCCAGCATGGCCACTGGATTGGGCTGATGGGAGCTGTAGTTCAAAAAAAGTAACTTTTCCAAGCTCTGCTTCTAGATGGATCAATAACCTGAGCTTCCCAAGTTCCCATGTTTCTGCCCCAAGGAGCCTACAGGCCTTTCACAATGTTATGAGGGTGTCCACAGGCTTGGTGACCGCTTGCTAACACTTGCTCTTTAACAACCAGAGCATGCTCTTAAAGCAAGCCTCCGCAACCTGTGACCCATCAAGCCAAACACAACCTATCAGCCATTGAACAAGCCTGTCAGTGTTCAACAATCCCTCCTGTATTGTTCTTGTCAGGCAGCAAAACCAGGAAGATCTGCTGAGCCCCTGATTACGCCACTGTGAAACAGGTGCTGGGCTTGACAAGTTTCATATCGTACAGACCCGTCTTAGGTTGCCCTCTTATAGGAGGTGCCCTGTAACCCTGGCCAAGTAGTGATGGCCTTAGCAGTGGTAACCCTGGCCAGTTAGTGATGCCGTTCCCAGCTCTGCTCCAGCTCTGCTTTAGACAGGGTGGCTTGAACTCTCCAATAATTGTTAACCCAAGTCTGTTGTTCCGTTAAGGGATATAACAAATGGTTCAGTCAGGCACAGCCTTTTGCCTCCAAGCAAAGAGCAAGGCCTGGCTTGTTGAGCAATAGATAACAGCTGACCTGAAGCTTAGGTCGCCACCTACAGTATCTCTGAGCAAAGAAGAAGAAAAAGGTCTACGTGGCTTTCCATGGAGATGGAAGAAGGAAGCATTCTTCACCCATGCCGTGATCATTACGAACTGGCCTCTGGATTGACCTCACTTTTGTTAGAAAATGAAATGTACAGGGCGAGCTTCCCTGAGCTAATGGAGCCTTGAACTTTGGGCTGTGATCCTCAGAAGTAGCGATTGGAGCTCCAGTGTTTGGTTAATACCAAACATCTTCCAATTTATTTTGGAAGCAGGCGCCTGGGTTGTGGAAAAGCACACTGGCAAGAGAGGTGGGGAAAGGGTGAATTCCGCTTGAGTCATTTAAACAGCAGTCATAACCCCTCTAATCTGGAAATAAGCCCCACTTAGTTCAGTGGGGTTTATTTCTGAGTAGACATGGCCAGAATTCTAACCTTAAGGTCTAAAACTGCTGTGTATCAACAAGAGACTCAGTGTGCCGTGAGCTTATAGGAGCTTTAGAAGCTGCCTTATGCAGATTCAAACCATTGGTCCATCAAACTCATTGGTCCATTGGCTACACTGACTGGCAGCAGCTCTCCAGGATTTCAGACTGAGGACTCTCCTTCTCAGCCAGCCCTACCTAGAGATGCCATGGATTGAACCTGGGACCTTCTGCTCTGCCACTGAGTTACAGCCCTTCCCTTCATTTTTTTAAGGTTTGTGCCACTGTAGCATAGGAGCTTTCTGATTGCTATGAACTGAACAGCGTTATGTCATAACAGCTTGGCTGGTTGTTCTGTTGATGCCACCTCTTTCTCTTCCTGGAGAACAAAGCACCCTCCATCTGGGAGGAGGTTAAGAACATAAGAAGAGCCTGCTGGATCAGGCCAGTGGCCCATCTTGTCCAACATCCTGTTCTCACAGTGGCCAACCAGGTGCCTGGGGGAAGCCTGCAAGCAGGACCCGAGTGCAAGAACACTCTCCCCTCCTGAGGCTTCCAGCAACTGGTTTTCAGAAGGTTGCAGCTGCTGGACACTTCTTCTCCCAGCAGCCGTGGTGAGGGAGGAATTAAGCAAGGAGGAAGCTTGCTCCCTTGCCCATTTGGTACCACAGTTGCCAGCTCCTCCTCCTTTCATCACAATTGCCTGGCAAGAAAGGTTGAGCCAGAATATCTGGCCCAAGATCACCCAGTGGGCTTCAGGGCTGAGAGTATGGGAAGAGCCCTGCTGGATGAGGCCAAAGGCCCATCTAGTCCAGCATCCTGTTCTCAAACAGATGCCCATGGAAAGCCCGCAAGCAAGACCTGAGTGCAATAGCACTTGCGATTTCCAGCAACCGGGCCCCCGTGTGCACTATACATTTAAAGCACTGTTATGCCATTTTAAACAGCCATGTCTTCTCCCAAAGAATCCTGGGAACTGTAGTTTGCTAAGAGTGCTGAGAGTTGTTAGGAGGCCCCTTTTCCCCTCGCAGAGCTACAATTCCCAGAGTGGTTTAACAATCAATCCCTATTCCCAGGGTATTCAGAGGTGTATTACCTGGAAAGTCTCCCAGTGTCATGAGCTACTGGGACTCATGCTAAGAGCCTTTGTGTCAGCATGCAGGTGTCCCATATGATGAGTCACTGAATTGGGTTGTGTACTGCAGCATCCAGGTTGCAAACCATGAACTAGCAATGGGGCAATTTACCAGCAATGGTAGCAATGCAAATGCTCTAGCGAAGCACTTCTCCTCTTCCAGTAGGTTTCATGCTGGTCTCTTCATTATATTCTTTCAACAAGCCTTTTAAGTAGAGACCTTATCCCAGTCTGCGTCTGTGTTAGAATTGCTTTTTAATATGTTTTTAAACCTTCTTTTTTAAAAATAGAATATTAAAAACCTTTTTTTAAAATATGTTTTTAAAGCTTTTTTTCAAAAAAAGGGTTTAAATATGTTTTCTTTTAATATATTTTAAAGTCTTTTTTTATGATGTTTTAAAGTGTTTTTAGTGCTTTTGTTTGCCACCCTGGGCTCCTACTGGGAAGGAGGGTGGGAAATCAATCAACAAAGAAAGAAAGAAAGAAAGAAAGAAAGAAAGAAAGAAAGAAAGAAAGAAAGAAAGAAAGAAAGAAAGAAAGAAAGAAAGAAAGAAAGAAAGAAGCCATTAGGTTCAGGCTTATCATACTTTGGACACATAATGAGAAGACATGATTCACTAGAAAAGACAATAATGCTGGGGAAAACAGAAAGGAGTAGAAAAAAAGGAAGACCAAACAAGAGATGGATTGATCCCATAAATGAAGCCACAGACCTGAACGTACAAGATCTGAACAGGGTGGTTCATGACAGATGCTCTTGGAGGTCACTGATTCATAGGGTCACCATAAGTCTTAATCAACTTGAAGGCACATAACAACAATAGGTTCAGGCTAGATGTCACCTGGATAGAGGGAGTTTGTTCCTCCATCATAAAAGCAGGTGTTTGGGTAGCACTATAGTCTGAATCATCTGTGTTGTAAATATTTGAAGTTCAACATTCTGACCAGGGTTGTTGTTTCTTAAAGGTATCAACTATTTCTATTTTGGAAATTATCATGTCCTATGAATAAATCAAGGGTGGCGAACCTATGGCGAACCAGCTGTTGTGCAGCTACAACTTCCATCAACCCCAACCAGTATGGCCAATGGCCAGGAGTGATGGAGTTGTAGTTCTGGAAGGCTGCAGAGTCCTCAGCCCTGCTAAGAGCATAGCGGTGTGTCAATTCATTTATTTCTACAAGAAATATGCTTTTTTATTTTTAAAAAAATCCCCGAAGAGTTTCTGTAGGAGACGTTAAATATCCTGCTGGTTGGTTTCTGAAGTGAATAATTCTGTTTTTCCCTCCTGCGAATTAAGAACAAAGCAAAACGTCTTGCAAAGAGACCCGTCTAAAAGAAGTAACAGGAGATTCTAAACTCCTTTGTCTACAGGAGTGTGTTTCCCCCTGAATGGAAGATTTGCTGCCTTTGCCACTGAGATTGCCTCCTCCATGGGAGAAGAAAGGAGCATCATAAAAACAAATGCACTAAAATACAGTTCACCTGCTTATACGAACACTGAAGCAGATTGATTCCAGTGGGTTTTATGCAGGCCTCTTCAACATAATTTAGACATCGTATTGATACCCTAAAGCCAGTGAGATTTATAAAAGCATAAGAAAAACCCCAATGAGGGTTGCCTTGAAGGAAAAAAAAGTTCAGTGGAAAAGATTTGTATAGTCAGAGTGGGGTAAAAGAAAAAGCTGCCTGACAGAAATACATCAACAAAATCAAAATAACATTCTATCTTAATTGAAAAGCTCTGTGTTGTTGTTTTTATATATGTATGTATATATATGTATATATATCGTAAACTGCTCACCAGTCACTTGGAACCACATAAATAGACTAAAACATACAACAAAACAGAAATATCAAAAGGTGCTCATCCAACAAAAGCAAGAATTAAAAAAATGAACCCAACCCCACCCACATGAGCACCCAAAACGGGCTGTAAATCATACTGAAGAGTGATCTAAACTAAAAACACAAAGTCTTGAGCAGACAGGGATGTCTTAGCCTGGTGCCTAAAAACTGACACTATTGGTGTCAGGCATGTTTCCCTGATGTATGTTTTTATGTCTTTTTGACAGCAGAACTATGTTAATTCCTTTTAAAATATTTTTTTCTCATTCCCCTGTAGAATGTATGTGGATGGTCCCTTTGGGAGTCCCTTTGAAGAATCCTTTAATTACGAGGTCAGCCTCTGTGTCGCTGGTGGTATTGGAGTCACGCCGTTTGCATCGATCCTCAACACCCTGCTGTATGTAAGCTTCATCACGCTAAAGCCTTCTTCCCTGCCCTGCCCCCTGCACAAGTTGCTAGAATTTTTCACCTAAATATGTCCCGTGGCAATGGGACTGTCACCAGAATGGGGTTCTGGGGAATGGGGTTTGTTTTTTAAAATGGGGCTTTTCAAGAGGGGCTTTAGCTCAGTGCACGAAGTCGCAGGTGCTATGGGGAAAGGATATAGCTCAGTGGTAGAGCATCTGCCTTGCATGCAGAAGGTCCCGAGTTCAGTCCCCCACATCTCCAGGGAGGGCTGGGAGAGGCTCTTGCCTGAAACCCTGGAGAACCGCTGCCAGTCAGTGTAGGCAATACTGAGCTAGATGGACCATTGGTCTGACTTGGTAGAAGGAAGCTACCTATGTTGCCAATGTCTGAAATCTCCAATTAAAAGGGCCTCAGGTAACATGGGCGTCTGCTATAAAGATGGACTGCGAAAAAGACAAATAATTGTGCGTTAGACCAAATTAAACCAGAACTGTCACTAGTAGCTAAAATGATGAAACTGAGGTTATCATACTTTCAACACATCATGAGAAGACATGATTCACTAGAAAAGACAATAATGCTGGGAAAAACAGTAGAGAGTGGAAAAAGAGGAAGACCAAACAAGAGATGGATTAATTCCATAAAGGAAGCCACAGACCTGAACTTACAAGATCTGAACAGGGTGGTTCATGACAGATGCTCTTGGAGGTCACTGATTCATAGGGTCGCCATAAGTTGTAATCGACTTGAAGGCACATAACGTGTGTGTAGGAAATAGAGGGAAGAGGGAAGGTAAATGCAATTGCATCTGCTTTGGTTCTCTGTTGTGGGTGAGAACTGAGTAATTTGGAGCTGAGCCAGGCCTGTTTGCCTAGCCCAACCTCTTTCATTTTCATAGCCCCACCCTGATTTCTTTGAGACGGCAACTAGAGCATGACAGAACGCTGGGAACTGGAATATATAGAATTTTTGTCCAGGTTTGGGCTTTCTGGAGTGGACCTGGACCCGGAAGCTTTTGGGCTCAAAGAAGAGAGAAGGGAAAGGGCAGAGTGCTGCTAGAGCAGCCATTCCCGGTGATGCCCTCCAGATGTTTGGGACTGCAGCTTCTATCATTTCCAGCCAGCAGCACATGCCAAAGGCTGATAGGAGTTGCAACCGAAAACATCTGGAGGGCACCGGGATGGCAAAGGCTGTACCAGAATCTGTCTTCTTCCTCTTTCATCTGCCCCACCCCTCATGGGACTCTCAGAGAGCTCCTGCATGCTAGCAGTTATTATACATAAGCAGCAAAGCCCCACCTCTAGTCCACCTTTTCCAAGCCTGACTATGCTGGCTGAGGCTGATGGGAGTTGTAGTATAAAACGCCCAGAGGTGAAGGCTGCTCTAGCCAGCTCTACTTCTCACAAGACTCGGTTGCCTTGTGGTCTCTAGTCTGCCCTTCCTTGCCAGCGAACCTTGTCATCAGTGGCTGCTCCCACCCCACTGCAGCGGGTAGCCTCCACCTCCTACATGTATGGGTGAGTCATGCAACACCACACTGTAGGAGCTAAGCCGCTTGTGTGACACAGAGAGATCCATGTTATGCTCTGCGCAAGCGTCCCTCTGGTTGCACTGCGGCAACTGAAACAGCAGCTGGGCATTACGAACATGACACATCTTAAAGCTGGTGCATGATTTGGAAATGGCAATATCTTCTTTCCTCCTCACACCCCCCCTCCCAAACATGGCCTTTCCATAAAGTGATGACTGGGAATGCTACAAGCTGAGGAGACTGTACTTCATTTGGGTGTGCAGAGACATCGCCTCGTTCCGCTGGTTTGCTGATCTGCTCTGCAAATTGCATGACAAGGTAAGAGGAGTGAAAATATTTCCCTGAGCTTAGCTTTGAAGGAAACCTCCATCCTTTCTTTGAAAACAAGCTTGTTCCTGGAGTGACCATTATTGAAATCAAATGAGGCTTTGGAATTAGACCTATCTAGCAAGGCTACGTGAAGGTTCTCTCTCTCTCTCTCTCTCTCTCTCTCTCTCTCTCTCTCTCTCTCTCTCTCTCCCTCTCCCTCTCCCTCTCCCTCTCCCTCTGTCTGTCTGTGTATATACACAGCCACGTGGTGAGTTCCTAAGTACACATCCACAGATACATTGTGAATGTGTGTGTGAGTGTACACACTTACTATGTACGCCTGTACCAGTAAAACAATATCAAAATAAGTAGATTCACTTCTGTCTGTATGTGCCTCTTAAAAAAAAAATCTTTTTCAATGTTGATGTTGCATAAAGTAAGCAACATTTTGCAAAGAAGACATTACAGCAGAGAATCTCCTTGAAATAACTACAAGTAGTTGACCTCTGTTTTCACTGTATTTTGAATGGTTTTTACTGTAATTTTTTAAAACTTCTTGTAAACCACTTTGATGTTTTTAAATATAATCACGGTTTACAAATATATATATAAATAAACAAATAGCTCTAAGAACATCCCAAATTCAATGCAAACATTATGGGATTATGAATTTCTTTCTCTTGGTCATGGAGCACTGCTTATGGGTTAGTTGGTTGGTTAGCTGCCTTTTTTTGGGTGGGGGAGGCATGGTTTTCCAGAACTGAACAATGCCCACTGGACATACATACTTTTCCCTTGTGACTGCTTTCTTTTCTTTCCATTCTTTGCTGTGATTCTCTCCCTGCCCAGAGACATATAGAAATAACATGCAGAAGCAACCATGCACATTAAAACACTGGGATTTATTTATTTTTGCAGCATGCAATCTTGCGCACAAGTATCTCAACAGTATAACAACAAAAGCAGATGGCATGGTAGTGGGCTGGTGGCACTCAAGTGATCTCCCAACAGCTGAGTCGCTGCTGCTTACTGAGAGGTAAGGAGGTTGGTGTGGTGCGAATGCAGTGGCAGGAGCACCTTATTAGCTGCACCGGCACATTTGAATGGCATCAACTTCCCTGCAGCCTTGCCCTTCTCCCTCCTGGTTAGCAGCAGCAACTCAGTGGTTGGGAGGTCAGGTGAGCATCACTGCCACCCCACCCCACCCCTATCCTATCTGCTATTGTTTAAAATACCTTTCTGCCGTGCTAATCCTCATCCCACTCTAAACCCGCTCTGACTTGCTCATGCTCCTCACGCAGTTCTCTCACCGGTGGCAGGCATTAGCAACCCTGTCCGAATTCTAAAACATTTGTTTGCTTGTCTTTGCATTTCCCCTGCTAGGGACAGACCATGTTCTTCACAATGGAAATTGCTGAATGTGACTTGTTTCGTTGCTGTGCTGTGAATGCCTTGAACGCTTAACATTCCCCCAGCAACACTCATAGGTACCTGCCTTATAACCAGGTCCATCCAGCTCAGTATTGCCTATTCCAGCCTTCCCCAACATGGTGCCCTTCAGACTACAGCTCCCATCAGTCCCGGCCAGCACATCTGCTTTGCATGCAGAATGCCCCAGGTTCAGCCCCTGACTTTTCCAGATAAGACTGGGAATATCCCCTCTCTGACACCCTGGAGAGCCACTGCCAGTCAGTGTAGACCATACTGAGCTAGATGGCCCAATGGTCTGACTAAGGCAGTTTCCTGTGTTCATTGCCTACGTAGCCTCAAAGCTTACTGGTAACACTCTCTCCCTCTCCCTCTCTCTCCCTCTCTCTCCCTCTCTCTCTGCCTAGCCTACCTCGCAGAGGTGTTGTGTTGCTAAGAGAGAGCATATAAACTGCCTGGAGTTCTTTAGGGAAAAGATGGGATAAAAATAACTATGTATAGATGCATTTCTAAGAGTTAGTAAAAAAAGAAGAAAGTTTCTTCCCCATATCATGGGAACTTTATTAAGAGCAGCTTGGTTAATAGAGCCAGGGCACATAATCTTTCTGGCACAGAAGGACTAAGCTTTCCAATTTAGGCAAAGTAACCAGCTTCTAAGTATAGGGAGCTGTCTTTTTACCACATTTGGTGATTTGTCTATCTAGCCCCATGTTGTCTACTTTGACTGGCAGCGGCTCTCCAGAGTCCCAGATCAGTGTTTTCCACTGATCCTTTTCAACTGGAATGCCAAGGCTTGAACTCGGGACCTTCTGCCTACACAGCATGCCCTCTGCCTCTGCACTACAGCTCTTCCCCAAGCTGGATGCACTTAATGCCATATTTACTCAGAGCTGATGTACACTCAGGGGTAGAGCATGTGCGTTTCATGCAGAACGACACAGGTTCAATCTCCAGCATCTCCAGGTAGGGCTGGGAATGCCCCCTGTCCAAAACCCTGGAGAGCTGCTGGCATGAGCTTCCTGTGTTCCAAAGTACCATAACTCTCCAAGGCTAGGCTAAAGAGGTGCACCTTCAGCATATGCGGGTAGCTGAACAATTAAGATGCTACATAAACATCTGCGGGGAGGGAGTTTCACCATTTAGGGGCTGCTACAGAGAAGGCTCTCTCCTAGGCTGCCATCTGCTGCACTTCCGAGGGTGGTAGACCTATCAGGAGGGCCCCCAAATTCATCTGGAAGGAGCAGCAGCATGGCCTTCATATAAAAATGGCCTTTCCCAACCTGGTACCCTCCAGATGTTGTCAGACCATGACTCTAATAACCTCTAACCCCCATCATGATTTGCAATGAAGTCAGACAAAAGTTCTGTTATTGTGAGATTTCAAGGTATCTTTGACTTCAAACTTAAAGTAATATGTGGCTGTCCAAGGACTTTTTGATCATTTTCGTCTTTAAATTCCATAAAGGTTAAACACCCATCCATCTTTTTATATACTTCTTTGGAAACAATGCTAAGCAGTCATGCAGTGCCGTTTCTGGGGACATTTCCACAGCCCCTTTTTGAAAGTATATGGCTGAAGCTATGCGTCCTAGGCTCTTGGAGAAGCTTTGGCCTTGAAAGGAGTTAAATAAAATGGTTAAAAAGACTTTGGACCACCCCAGATTACTGTAAATTACACACATGCACACAAGTATGTAAATCACACAGATGCAGAAAATATAAATCCCCTCATAAATTCAATTTATGAATCATCTCATTTTGAGTTTGGGAGGCAACACCAGTCTGGCACCCGTAGAAGAGTAGCGGGTAGCAGAAAGATTAAATTTCTAATCCCATTACCTCGTCTCTACTGCAAATCACCAAGTTAGATTACTGCAATGCACTCTATGTGGGGCTGCCTTTGAAGACGGTTCGGAAACTGCAGCTTGTGCAAAATGCAGTGGCCAGATTGGTAACAGGGACCAGACGGTATGAACATATAAAACCAATTCTGGCCCGCTTGCATTGGCTGTCTGTATGTTTCCGAGCTTGATTCAAGGTGCTGGTTTTAACCTATAAAGCCTTACACACCTTGGGACCACAATACCTGATGGAATGCCTCTCCTGATACGAACCCACACGTACGCTACGCTCAACATCTAAGGCCCTCCTCCGGGTGCCTACTCGGAGGGAAGCTGGGAGTCTGGCAACAAGGGAGAGGGTCCTCTCAGTGGTGGCCCCCAAATTATGGAATGATTTTCCTAACGAGGTGCACCTGGCACCATCACTGTTATCTTTTTGGCACCAGGTCAAGACTTTCCTCTTCTCCCAGGCATTTTAGCACGTGTTTTTAAATTGTTTTTAAAAAATTAAATTGTGTTTTAAATTGTTTTTAAAAGATGTGTTTTAAATTTGTATATTTGCTTTTAATGATTTTAGTTACTGTAAACCGCCCACAGAGCTTCAGCTATGGGGCGGTATACAAATACAATAAATAAATAATAAATAAATAAATAAATCATCTCCTTCTGAAATCCCTTGGCCTGTCAGCTTCAGGGCTGGGGGCTGGGCAGTAACGAAGCAGCCGGCAGTTAGCTGGGCAATAAATCAGTCAAGGCCAGGCAGATAACGGAGGCCGGCTGGCAGAAGAAAGGCTTGACAAACTAACCAGTAGCAGTGTCCAAGAGCATTGTCCAGGTAGGGAAGCAGAGTTCGGAAAGCCAGGGGTCCAGTCCGAAGGTCTAGAGGCTAGCAACGGCGTTACACGCGAGGGGTCAGAACCAACGTTATAGTCAGCAGTGCTGCAGCCATGAACTGCCTTGTATAACAGACTCCCTAAGCCAGATGCCTGTGATTAGTCTCCCAGCTGCTCAGAGCTGCTTGTTCTTAAACTACCCGACCTCTTCCTTCGTTGCTGTGCTACTCGCTGGCGTCTCCTTTCTGCAGGGGGGAGGGGAGGGGAGCCTCCTGTTCATGCCCAGAATCTGATTGAGGGGCTTCAGCCAGGTCCTGGACATTCTGCAGCTGGGGAAGAGCCAGAGTTGTGTCCTCAGGGGTTCCACTAGTTCCGTCTCCTGGGTCTGCCAACTCTGCCTCTTCCTCCGAGTCCTCTGAAGGGGCCATGACATGGCCTAGAATAGCCTTTGCTAACCTGGTGCCTTCCAGACGCTTTGGACTGCAACCCCCATCAGCTCCAGCCAGCACAGCTAGGCAGCCATCAGAATTTTAGTATGCATGTTTAGGTATAATGTCTTAGGTATAACACGATGGGTTAAAGATCTGTCTCGGTCAGCGGATTTGGCAATAATATTTTCTTTCTTTCTTTCTTTCTTTCTTTCTTTCTTTCTTTCTTTCTTTCTTTCTTTCTTTCTTTCTTTCTTTCTTTCTTTCTTTCTTTCTTTCTTTCTTTCTTTCTTTCTTTCTTTCTTTCTTGTGATGCACAACTGTACCAGCTCTGGCAAGAAAACCGACCAGACTTTGTAAATATCCAGCTGTACCTCAGTCGAACAGATGGGATGCAGGTATGTGCAGATGCAGAGGGGCCTGTGGGAGACAGCTGAAATTACATTGGTCATAAAAGAGAGAAAGGGAAACGCTTTGTCACAGGGCTGGAGCACCATGGATAATCCATGGCTGCCAAGGAGTCTGCATAACAGAGCATCCAGCCAATGGGTTGAGCTGGAAGGTGTTGGGCATTCCCAACTGGGTTACAGCAGGGGCAGGGAACCTTTTTCAATGTGAGGACTGCTTTCCATCTTCTGGGGGTCACGACCCAGTGGCGGGGTGTGACCAAAAGCAAAAGTGAGTGGGGCAATGGAGGTAAGTTTTACTCATATACAATAGGGTTGTTTCTACGCACATTCACTTGCCACGCTCTCTGTCCTCCATCCAAGCAAGAGGTGTTATTGGAGCTCAAGGACAATTCCAACCAGGCAAAAATTGTCAAGGGATCTGAAGGGATGTGGCCTGGGGTGTGGCTAGGAAGTTAGTGTGGCCTGGGAAAAGTTCTGAGGGCCAGATAGAGAGGTCTGGAGGGTTGCATTTGACCCCTGGGTCTGAGGTTCCTTACTCCTGGATTGCAATAACATGCTTCATGGGCGGCTGCCCTTAAAGCTGCTTTAGAAGCTGCAGTTAGTGTAGAATGCAGTGGCCCAGCTACTTAGCATAACTTTGAATATATTACATCTGTGTTGAAGGAACTGAGCCAGCTTTAAGGTACTGGTCTAACCAGCTAGGGACCAGGCTATCCAAGAGACCGCCTTCTCCCATACAGACTGCTCAGGTCACTGCAACCTGCAGGGGAGGCTGTACTGACTGTACCACTTTGCACAGATACTGGCTACTGTGAAGAGAGGAGAACCTTTTCAGTGATGGCACCTACCCTGTGAAATGATCTTCCAGCAAAGATCAACCGGGTGCTGGTGTCCTGACCATTTTTGTTATCCTGGAATTGACTCTGTCTATTTATCTCCCCTGCTTCTCAGCTGTAATCTTGTGCATGTTGAGAATAAATAGCAGTGTGTATGCCAGTGGTGGGCAGAGTTTGGAAAAGTTACTTTTTTTTTAACTACAACTCCCATCAACCCAATCCAGTGGCCATGCTGGCTGGGGCTGATGGGAGTTGTAGTTCAAAAAAGTAACTTTTCCAAACTCTGGTGGTGGGAGACCTCCAACCTGTGGGTCTAATTAGGACAATCAGGTCTATCCCTTTGGCCTGATTTGGCCAAGTGATGCCCACCAGTCCTATACCTGACAACGTATGTAACATCAGGTCTGGGGCAGGTGAAGATAGCTGCTGGGCCCAAAGGCGGCACAGGCAGTGACGGCTAGGGTAAATTGGGACTGGTAGGGTGGAGGGCAGGGAGGCCAACAGTGGGTGGAGCCAGAGCCAAGGAGAGGCAGAGCCAACTAATTCTAATTTTGTCCCCTTCCTCCTTCCTGTTGAGTTCTACAAACACGAGACTAAGGAGGAGGAATTTGACAGCCAGGGCCATCCCCTGGACTGGCTGTAGAAAAGAAGATGAGCAGGTGGGGGATGAATGGGGGCAGACTGAGAATGGTGGGGCAGTGCCCCACTTGTCCTGATGCATCAGCCTCCACTGGGCACAAGCAACATGTTGTGCAAAGGCACAGTGTTTTGCAAGCACAATCGGGGCTTGCATAGTGCTGCGCATGGAAGCACTGATAACCAGCTGATCTTAGGTGCTTGCATAGCACTGTGGGTGGTGCTTTGCAAACCCTCAAAGTCAGTTGACTATCGGGGTCTCTGTGCACGGCACTTTGCAAAAAAAAAAAAGGTCACCTGACACCATTGTGGCTTGGCCCATGGGGAATGGGGAACTGAAGGATCCAGCCCCCTGTCTAGATCCAGTTCCCCACCCGTGATTTATTTTTTAAAAATGTGAGGCCTCAAACACTTGTGGAAGCCTTCTACACCAGCCCTGCCTTACCAGAATATTATTTGGAAAGATGGCGATAGGAGATAGGGCAGTGTTCCTGAACGTCACTGGTCTGTCTTTCTTTGGGAGGGGTGAAGCTCTGAAAGACCACAGTGCAGGTGTCTGCAAGCTGTCCCATGCTGCTGGGCGCTGCCTTCAGCCTTCTGTGAGCTTTCCCCACGGTCCCTTTTACATGAACAGGTGCACACCTGCAAATCCTACTGTGCCAGCACTGGCAGTTGGCAACAGATCAAGTGGCCCTTAAGGAATTCAGTCTATGCATACGGCTGACGCGAAAAGCCGCCGGTGATTGATCTGTAGCCATTGACAAGGCACACCAAAGGGAATGTGTTGTTTCTTGCAGAAAATAATTGGAGAGAAATATCAAGTGCTGAACCGCCGGCTTTTGATTGGGCGGCCTCGCTGGAAACTCCTGTTTAATGAAATAGCCAAGTGTAACCGACAGTAAGTAAGATTCCCAACCCAGGTTCTTGCAGCTGCTTGAAGGAAGGGAATTGGGCAAGTTTAATAAACTGCATTTGTATGGAAATGACTTTGGGCTTAGCGCTATCATTTAATGCCAAAGCACCTGATGGTTGATGTTATCCAATATTTTGCATGTGGGAAACGGGGTTTTCACAAAAGAACTGTCAGCTTCCATAATCAGAACAGCTCATCTTCCGGGCAACTGCAGGATGGTGATAGTTGGAGGTTTACACATTTTCATAACATGCATAGAGATTTTGTGTCTTATTCCATTTTCCTGTATTAAAATGCCTTGTTTGGCAATATGGTATGTTGCCAAATGGTTTGTCCTGATTTTTTTAGGGTGCACTGCACTGGGAAATTCCCCTGCACGAGATACATTGAAATGCCCAGTAGTAGCTCCCATGTATTTCAGTGGGGCTTGTGCAGGAAGACTGTTTGGGAATTTGGCCATATTATTTTCTTTGGCAAACAGTGCTTTTCTGTTTTAAAAAAGAAAGCAGCCAGTGTTTTCTTTTAAGAAATATTGTTGTCTTATGCTAAATGCTAAGAATTCTGGAGATAGCTGCTGCCTCCATCTTGTGGAATAACCACATTTTGATCACGTGCTCCACAAGGGCATCTGCATGATGTCATGATCAAAACTTTCCCTCTTATTTTTTCCCTGTACAGCTGCCTTCTCCCCAGAGTTGGAAAATCCAGCTTTTTTAGCACAATGGAACAGCACTTCTGGGGTGCAGAAGCAGTTGCATAGCAGTTCCGTAGGCTGTTTGGCCACTTATGGCCTGTATAGCTTGTACCAGCCTTTTCTCTACAATCCATCTTTCCTCTCTAGGAATCAACTCTATTCCTTTCACCTTTCCATTTCCAAATAACATTCTCTTTATAGCCATTTTCTTCCTTTCCAAGTTGTAGTGTGGGTAGGGCAACAATAATTAGGATTGCAACAAGCAAGGGAGGAAATATTAAACCTTTTCCTCCCATATCATGATCTCAGTGAAAATAATCCACCTTCAACATTTGGGGTTGTGGAAAGACAGACTGCCTACCTTTCTACAGATAGGAGATTAAGCAATCCTCTGTTGATCAATCTTTGGCAGCCTGGTGTCTTCCTGATGTTTTGGGCTACAGTTCCCATCATCTCTGACCATTGGCAATGCCGGCTGGGGCTGATGGCAGATGTAGTCCAAGGCATCTGGAGGGCACCACATTGGCTTCCTCCGATCTACAGGATGTTGTTTGTATTCCAGAAGTCTGGAAGCACCATTCCACTTTCATCTTAGAACAGAAGAGCAATGATAGGGTGTTGCTGAATCATTCATTTCTAGAAGCACCCATAAGCTCTACATAGGAACATAAGAAGAGCTCTGCTGGACCAGAGCAAAGGTCCAGCTGGAATGGCATCTTGTCCAAACAGATGGTTTTGGGGAGCCCACAAGTAGGGAGTGAAGTTAATAGCCTTCCAGTAGGTGGTATTGTTCAGCTGTATCCTACTCCTCACCATAGTTCCCAGAGTGGTTTAACAATTAATCCCAGTTCCCAACAACTCTGGGAATTGTAGCTCTGTAGGGGGAAATAATAGTCTTCTAATAACTCTCTAGAGCTTTATCAAACTACAACTCCCAGAATGCTTTGGGGGAAGCCATGGCTGTTCAAAGTGGGACAGGAGTGATTTAAATGTATAGTGTGGATGGGGCCTTAGTCTCAACGACTTTGTCTTTACTAAAGGGTGAATCAAGGGAGGGAAGGAACGAAAGCAAAGCTTGGCAACTCTTCATCCTTGAGCTCTCATGGCTTTTGCAGACCCCTGAGGTTGCAAACTAGCATCCAGGGTAGCATGGCGGGGAAGGGACCACTCTTGCTGCTTCTACCGATATCTAATATGCAGAAATGAGCAGGTGGAGCTCATCATTGATATATTACATTTTTATCCCACCCTTCCTCCAAGATGCTCAGTGATACACATACACAATTGTCTTCCCCCCCCCTTCCCAGTTAAGGTTAGGATAAGAGATATTAACTCATCCAGAGTCAACCAGTGGACTTCTTGGAGGAACAGAAGTTTGAATGTGGCCCTCCCCAAGTCATGTGTAGCCACTACACCATACTGCCTCTCTAGCACAACCTGCAATTAAATATTTTTGTTGTTATATGCCTTCAAGTCATTTACGAATTATGGCAACCCTATGAATCAGTGACCTCCAAGAGCATCTGTCATGAACCACCCTGTTCAGATCTTGTAAGTTCAGCTCTGTGGCTTCCTTTATGGAATCAATCCATCTCTTGTTTGGCCTTCCTCTTTTTCTACTCCCTTCTGTTTTTCCCAGCATTATTGTCTTTTATAGTGAATCATGTCTTCTCATTATATGTCCAAAGTATGATAATCTCAGTTTCATCATTTTAGCTTCTAGCGATAGTTCTGGTTTAAGTTGTTCTAACACCCAATTATTTGTCTTTTTTGTGGTCCATGGTATCTGCAAAACTCTCCTCCAATACCTCCAATTGCTGCTGTTGATGACACAAAAGGGGGTCTGGGTCAAAAATAGTATACCTTATCCAAGTTTCCTTCTCTTTCTCAGAACAGCCTGGGGGGTGTTGGTTATTCTGAACAGGCTTGCTTCATCTTGACATTACCTCCTCCATCTCTCTGTCTTCACTGGCTCTAAGCGTGGACTCCCTGTCCAGATTTCCTGTGTCATCTCTTCCTGTATTGATCAAAGCTAGTTCAGTGTTGAAACCTTCCATTTTTTATTGCGTTCTCAGACCACTTGAGGATTTCTTTAGAATTTTGGTTGTTGTGGGATTTTAAGCTTGCCTTATTGTTGTGGGATGGCCCCAGGTGGTGTCCATCATCTTCTGTCCTGTAAACCAGGGATGGCGAACTACTGCCCTTTCATAAGACAGGCTGAAGCTCAGTGGTAGAGCATCTGCTTTGCATGCAGAAGGTCGCAGGTTCAATCCGTGGCATTTCCAGGTAGGGCTGGGAGAGACTGCTGAAATCCTTGAGCTCCACTGCCAGTCAGTGACGATTATACTGAGCTAGATGGACCAATGGCCTGACTCAATATAAGGCAGCTTCTTCTGTCCAGATGTTTTTGAACTCCGTCTCCCATCAGTCTCGGCCAGCATTGCTAATGTTCAAGGATGATGGGAGTTGTGGTCCATCAACCTCTGGAGGGCCACAGGTTCTCCATCTGTAAATATTTCTGCAGCACTCTGCATGCTCCTTGGCTACCCACGTGTCTTGATCTGAAAAAGGCCCATATGAGGAGTTACTTCCTTACGTCTACCCCTGGGCTTTAATTAAAGGGTGGGCACCCAGAAAGGCTGCAGAGTGTAGGCCACTCGCAAGATGATTTGTAGAATGAAAGGATACTCACAAGCACCCCCACCCTACCCGCCACTTCAAAAGTAACCTAAGTGCAACAAAAACTCTACATTGCATCCATGAGAATGTCACTAAAATTCTCTGTCCCCTTTGATAATTTTCCAATGCGTTTTTTTCCCTTATGAATTGATGGAGAATGGTAAAAATAAATGCAGGGGAACTTAGCACGTGGGAGGCAACCTTGCTGAACTGGGGCAAGCGGGCAGCCCCTATTCAAAATCGTGCATACTATCCCTGAAGTTCTCATCTCCTTTGTGAAGTGTAGCATAACGGCTGTTTGTCAGTGCCATAGGAGGGTGCTATGCCTGGGGTATAGAGCAAGGTTTGCTTGCCTCTTGTTACAACAAACTGCAGTGGAACTACAGAGGGCTGTACTCAGGGTAGACCCATTGAAATTAATGAACATAAGTTAGTCCAGCCTTTCCCAACCAGTGTGCCTCCAGATGTTGTTGGACCAGAACTCCCATCAGCCTCAGGCAGCATTGCCAATGGCTGAGGCTGATGGGAGTTGTGGTCCAACAACATCTGGAGGCACACCGGTTGGGAAAGGCTGTGTTAGACATTCTATTAACTTCAGTGGGTCTACTCAGAGTAGAACTAGCATTGACTACCACCCAGAATGCTGATGCGGAACGATTAGGGACTTTGGCAAAAAATGAGATCCATAGATTGCCCCAAACATTTTTTTAAATCTTTATTGACATTTTCAGCAGAAAAATAATAACTAAAAGAATCAGGAGCAATGAAAAAGACCTGCAATCTGTAATTCGGCAGCTCATTAATCAGTCTGCATCACTGCGTGGAATTAATTAGCAACATAGGATGTTGGTGGGCTTTTTTTTCAGTCTTCTTTAAAAAATAACATTAATGACTGGAACGTGATAAGCACATCTGGCGTCGTAAATACCTGGGTCGTCACGTATCAAGTGGCCCTGGCAATGTTGAAAGAATGGTTAATTGTGACTTTCCCACAGGAGATTATGGATGTGAAATCCTTGGTGGGCCCTGTCAATCCATGATCAGCTTCTTTAGGCACCAGACCAATTAAAATAATTACAGCCTCCCGACGGGAAGCTGGAAGCCTAGTGCCTTATGAAGATGGACAGATGCCAACAGATTTGTGCAGAATGCCATTGGCCCAATAGCGGTCTCTCTGGATCAGTTTGGTGGAGTGTGAAAACACAATGCCTCTGAACTGGCAGTGACTAACCAAAAAGAGAGATTTTAGGGTCGTGGTGGATAGCTCAGTGAAAACCTTGGCCACAGCATCTGTGAAAAAGGCAAAATTCCATGTTACAGATCATAAGGAAACATCATGATGCTGTTATACAAATCTGTGGTGAGGGGAGAGAGACTCTGTTGGTCATCAGGGCATGGCTATTTCCACCTGCCTTGCCCCACCTTCCAGCCCTGGGAGCCTTCAAAGGGAACTTCTTCCAGAAGATTTTGGCATAAGGGTCAGGGGGATAGACGAGATGTTTATATCAGCTTGGGGATTAGTTTTCCATATTTTTGCTTTAGCTTTATCGTTGAGCTTTATGCTTATTTACACTTTGATGTATACATTGAACTTGTCAAGGGTTATCAATATCTCAGCACAGTCATTAACCAAAATGGAGACAATAGTCAAGAAATTAGAAGAAGGCTAGGACTGGGGAGGGCAGCTATTAGAGAGCTAGAAAAGATCCTCAAATGCAAAAATGTATCATTGAACACCAAAGTCAGGATCATTCAGACCATGGTATTCCCGATCCCTATGTATGGACAGTGAAAAAAGCGGATAAGAGAAAAATCAACTGCTTTGAAATGTGGTGTTGGAGGAGAGCTTTGCACATACCATGGACTGCGAAAAAGACAAGTAATTGGGTGTTAGAACAAATTAAACCAGAACTATCACTAGAAGCTAAAATGATGAAACTGAGGTTATCCTACTTTGGACACATCATGAGAAGACATGATTCACTAGAAAATGCTGGGGAAAACAGAAGGGAGTAGAAAAAGAGGAAGGCAAAACAAGACATGGATTGATTCCATAAAGGAAGCCACAAACCTGAATGTACAATATCTGAACAGGGTGGTTTATAACATATGCTATTGGAGGTCACTGATTCATAGGGTTGCCAAATGTCATAATCGACCTGAAGACACATAACAACAACAAAGTGATTATACTTTTTATTATGTATTGTCCTATAATATTTGGGCTGTTTGTTGTTTGTGTGAACCGCTTTGTACACATACTGCATGTATTTGTTGAAAATGCAGTATATAAATAAATTGACTATGGTGAGGCCACACTTGACACAATACTGCGTACAGTCCTGGTCATTAAAATATCTCAAAAATCATATTGGAGAGCAAGCAAAGGTGCAGAAAAGGCCTGCTAAAATGATTGAGGGGGCTGACTTAACTCCCCTGTGAGGAAAGGGGTTCATTTAGGAGAAAAACTGGTGAGTGTGGGAAAAGAGAGGTTTGTAAAATTATGTATGGAGCCCTTAGCCAATCTCACAAGAAACAACAATCAAATATCAGGCATTAAGTATGGCAATGAAGAGTTCAAAAGAGTGCTTCATGCTAATGTTATTTGTTTGTTTACAGTGTTTGTTCCCTACTCTGCAGCCAAAAAGCTCCCAGAGTGCCTTAGATACAAGCAATTAAAACAAGACAGTCCCTGCCTGCAGGTTTACAATCTTAAAAACACAAACCACAAGGGGAAAGCGATTGGGAGGGAGGGAGGGAGGGAGAGGGGGAAGAGAGAGCAAACACAGGTACCAGTTCTTAAATAGTGGCTCTTAGAATGACTAGCTGCCATCGAAACAGTTCAGGGATAGGAGGTACCTGGTGGAGTTGGTCTTTCAGGAAAGTCGATGGCTGAAGCCTGCTTGCCCTCTCTACCACTGAGGCAGCCTGATGGAATGACTACTCCAGTGTCAGTGGATGGCGAGGAGGCCTGATGGAGCTGACCTATCAATTAATGAAACTCAAAAGATATTAAAAACATGCAGTACAATGAAGCTTCTGGCTATAACATTAGCACAACACAATCAGAATGTTTCAGGAGCACTATGTGGCAGAAAAACAAAGAAAGAACTATTTCAGCCGTACTGGCCTACAATGGAAGACCAGTACACCTATAAGATGTTTAGGAGTATGGCTGCATCCAAATCTTTGAACAATAAAAGTACACAGTTGCAAAAACAAAACAAAAAAAGATAACACGGGTTTGAAAATGATCTTTAAAAATTGGTTGGGGGAGGGAATCAGCTATCATGGCTGGGGAAAATAGCAGCAGTCTCTGTGGTAGCCCTCCCAAAGACTCTTTTCACTCTTACCACTGGAAATAGAGAACTAAAGAGTTGCTTTAAAAGAAAGGCGATATCTGACTAAAGGTGCAGTCCAACTCACGTTTACACTGGGCTGAAGGGAGTTGGATGCAGTGGATCTCCAGCTGAGCCAGTTGGGATCCGGCTGAGCCAGGCTAAGTCCCTCAGCCCAGCTCAGCCTAGACCAGTGAAAGTGGAACTGGTGTAAGAGCCCCCCAAAAGGGTATGTTGGGAGAGGGGCCATGGTGAGGGGACTTAGGCCACATATAATTCATGTTCGGAGTGCTCCTGTAGGTTTCAATGCAGGCAAAAATTGCACTGGGAAAAAGGTTGGTCTATGAAAATAATTGCAGTAGAAGTCAATGGAGAGGGCTTACTCCCTGGTAGGGGTATTTGGGAAAGGAGGCTTTTATTTTGTGGCCCCTGTGCACAGCTCCTGGCTAAGCCGGCATTTGGCTAACCCTGAATGGCAACTGGATACGGCAGAACTTTATGCCAGCTGCCCTTCCTCCAACACAACTTACGCCGGCTTCCCCCTGAGTTGTGCCATCAGTGTAAATTATTATATTTGCTTTTGTTATTTTACTCATTTATATCCCACCTTTTTTCCAAAACTGGGACTCAGTGCAGCTTAACAAAAAAATAAAACAAGTACAGTTACAAACATATGAATGAAACTTGCAGTTACACTTACAGTGTAATTAAACTAACTATGAAATTAAAACCATTCAAAACATAGCAATTAAGAAAAATACAAATCAGTAAAAACAGCACTCTATTTAATATCCCTTGCAGTCAGTTCCCAAAAGCCTGCCGGGACAGAAAAGTCTTCACCTGCAAAGATTTATACTTGTGTAACATAACTTTGCTCACCTCTCCTCCTCCACCACCACCACCCGGTGCACCATCCCCAAAACTGTTTCAGAGGGTTAGGGGAATCTCCAGAATAGATTTAGAAGATATGCGGGGGAGGGGGAGTTCCACTGCACAAGCATAAATCCTTACAATGAAGAAACAAGTTCCTTTGTACTACTTTGGATACAACGCAATGAAATTTATTTGGCCAAACAAACTACCTGTTAAAGTTGGCCGGCAGCGGGTGAGAGTTAAAGATCTGGCCCACTGGGCCACAGATATTTCTCACCCCTGTCTTAAAGTCTTGGCCTTAGCAGAGTGTGTGTGTGGTGGGGTCTGCTGATAGCAATAAGGACCCACTGGAGATCTCTTTGCTGGGATCTTCCTTCCCAGGGCTCTGCTTCCTAGGCCAGCCTTGATGAGTTTGGTTGACACTGTTTTCAATCTCCACAGGAAGACAGTTGGCGTTTTTTGCTGCGGACCCCGGGGGATCTCAAAAGCCCTTCACAAACTGAGCAACAGCAGTAATCCCTATGGGACGCGGTTTGAATACAATAAAGAATCCTTCAGCTGAAAGCCTCCAGGACCTAGAAGGACTGTCTGGATGACCTGAGTGCAATTAAAAAGACTTCAAAATCTGCAGCATTAGCCTGGTGCCATGTACCAAAGAGTAGCAAAATTGTGTGTGTGCATGTGTGTGTGTAATTTATAACTATTTAAAACTCTAGGAAGCAAAGAAATACACTCTAGCTGGATATGCACAAAATATCTTGGGAGCTGGCAGTTCATCTTTCCAGAGAGCTTGAATTAGCAGAAGGCAATTAGAGACACATATAGTGGCTTATATGGCTGGCTTTAAGATCAGTCTGGGGAACAAATGAACCTTCTCCTAAGGGCTGCAGCCCCCAGAAAGTGGCATCGGTTGAAAACTAGATTGTTCAGGCTGGGGTGGGGTGGTGGTGGAATACATTGGAAATGAAGTTCTTCTCTGTGCTGGCAAATAAATAAAGGAACTTTGAAAAGGGAACGCTTCAAGCAAAATTGTTACAGAATGAATCCCAGAGGGAGAGGGCTCTGTAATGTTCTATGGGGATTCCCTTCCTGTGTATGATTGTTCATGCCCAGGAGGGAATAGATAATGCCCACTCTTTGAAGACTCTCACTCCATACCCTTTTACCCTATGTTTTATGGGACTGGAGAGCTCTTTACACATTATGCTTTTCCTTATATATCTGATGGTTGGAGTGTACACCTATATCACACAGATACATGGATCAGGATTGCCGTTAATGTCTGAAACTACCAAGACTGGCATCTTGAGGGAGTAAAGGGGCCACCAGTGATACCGGCAGACACTCACACAGCAGATGTCCTGGCAGTGAGCAATGGTGGCAAGCAGCAGCACAACTGGTGGCAGGTGCCTGCAAGCTGCCCGCTATTTTGACATCCCCACAATGTGTTACAAGAGATCAGACAGACAGACAGACAGACAGACAGACAGACAGACAGACAGACAGACAGACAGACAGACAGACAGACAGACAGACAGACAGACAGACAGACAGATAGATAGATAGATAGATAGATAGATAGATAGATAGATAGATAGATAGATAGATTAGATAGATAGAAATGGTACCATCACTCTGGGGCATTGTGGGAATATCAAAAGGGCAGCTGACCAACCACTCGGTAAATCTGCTGCCACTTCATAAACCTAGGTCCAGAGAGGTGGGTGGGTGGGTGGGCGAGGGTCCACCCTGAGTCATGCATCATGGGTTGAGTCATACCTGGATGAACGACTGATTGAGAACCTTGTGTATCAGTAGCGTAGTGGCAAATTCAGAAGAGCGAGGTCCCTTTGTGATAGTCACAGCTACACCCCTCCCCCTTTTTTTGCTGCTGGGTTGAGAATTAGATCCTTCTCCCACAACAACAGACATCCTTAGGAGCCAATAAGCATGAAAGAAGGGGGTGTTAGCTACTGAGAAAAGACTTCTCAGGGACTGACTCACTTTTCACTCTGATTGGCTCCAATCAGTAAACAAGGGCAAGGAAGTATGTTGGAAGACTGTTCTCCATGGCTCACACACTTCCTTTTCACACTGATTGGCTCATTGAATGCTGGAGACATTGGGACCCTGCTCCCAAAAAGGTAAGAGGTCTAAGACCCCCTGAGATCCTGGACCACTACACTGCTGCTGCGTACGTGACCTTGAGTTCAACAAAGTAAAGGCTAGATTGCCCTTTTGGGTCATTCAGGGCCAGGCTTACTCTTAGGCAGAGTGAGGCAGTTGCTTCAAGAGGCAGATGCTGAGGAGCAGAGAAAAGTGATAAGGTGGGAAGGCAGAGCAATGTACCACTCAGCCTACCTTGTGCCCCCTAACCTATTCTGCTGACATCAAATGCAAACAAAGGTGCTGTCCAGTTGCCAGTGCTGAAATAAGATTCAATACCCACCAGCTTCTGTGCATTGGATGGAGAGGTGTCATCTCGCCTTCTCCTCAGGCTGCAACATGTCTTGGGCCACCTCGCTCCAGAGACGGGGGAAAATTTCAAGGATGGAGTACATGAAACTCGCTAGCACTCCCAGTGAGTGGCTCCATTTTCAGCTTTCACCAGAAAACCCTTGAACAATGCAACACCATTGATGTAGCATTGTTCCAGGTCATTCTGGCAGAGCTGGTGCAGCACTAAAAATCTGTCCCCTAATTTCTCAAAACATTTCCTTCCCTGCAAAAGAGGTTTCCATACTATTATTCTACATCATTCTCAGGGCACCGTAGCATTCCTTTAGAATTTCACTGGCTGTGAGGTTTTGAGCTTACCATTATGTGGTCACTGAGGGTGGCAGCTTTTTCCCCCCTCCAGAAAACACTCTGCAGCTTGCCTCCTTGCCCATGCAGCCAAGGAATTACCTAGCTCAGTGGTCAACAGTTTGCTTTGTACGCAGAAGGTCCCAGGTTCAAATCCCCAGCATCTCCAGGTAGGACTGGGAATGACCCTCATCAGAAACCCTGCAGAGTTGCTGCCAGTCAGTGTAGACACTACTGAGCTAGATGGACCCATGGTCTGGCTCAGTATAGGGCAGCTTCCTTCAATCTGAAAAAGGCCCATGGGAGAAGTTGCCTCATGATATTTTGCCCTGGGCTTTAAAGGCAGCATGGCCACCCAGGAAGGATGCCAAATGGAGCCCAGTGGTATGATGTGTCAATTGAAAGAAAGGAGACCCACACACACCCCGGCCACTTCAAAAGTAAGACCAACCCGACAAAAAACCCTTCTCACCCCTCCAAACGAGTTCACCAACATTTTCTCTCTTCTTTGATAATTGTTACATGCAGGGGGGGTTTTCCTCACTGAGCAATGCAGGACACATTTTTGGCATAATACTTGTTGGCACACGCATGAACATTTAAAGCTTTGTTGATTTCACCAATGGGGGGGGAATATAATGACATTCCAGCAGTTCCTGCTGTCAAAAACCTTCCCACCTCTAGTCCTTAAATCTACACCTTTTGCCTGGTGATTTGTGTTATTCCTGTAGGGGATGGAGAGGCCTCGGAGCTGCAGGTGAATAGGGTCATAAGACATCAAATGGCAGAGGAAGCCACAGAATTCAAGAAGTGGGATAGCTGTAGAAGGATGTTAATATTTTCCAGGACACTGAAGCGGAAAGGAATGGCTCCTGATTTATTAAGCATCCTTGTGAAAGAAACAAGGGCGAGCACATGTGATTTGTAACACAATAGCTGCAGTAGCCGATGTTTGGGGCAGAGACTGCCTACTGTGAGTGGTGGTGTGGCCCCAGACATTTGCACTCTTAGAGGGGATCTCCATCCCTAACCTTCTAGGAGAGGTATTTCTTAATACAGCGTATAGTTAAACTATGGAATTCACTTCTACAAGGTGTAGTGATGGCCACCACCATGGTGTTAGAATGCTGAGATATGATGTGTTCCAAAAAGACATGGACAGGGTTAAAAGCACACTCTGGAACTCAAGGCCAGTGAGCAGACCGAAGTCTGCAGGTGGCTGGGCAGGAAAGCTGCCAAGGCTATATAACTCCATAGAAACAGCTCAGGGTGTGGGGGGTGCATTTGATGTATGTGAAGGAGAGAGCTCGTGTATCTGTGTATCTGTGTAACTATTGAATCAGTAAAAGATTCATCTTCACCACTTCTAGCGTACTGTCTCTATTCATTCCTGTTATACGCAGTGGCATTGCTCTAACAGGCAAGCCGCAATTCCAACACGTGGATGGCCGTAAAAGGGCATTAGATAAATCCACGGAGGATAAGGCTCTCAGTGGCTACTAGCCAAGATGGTCCTGTAGAGCACCTCCAGTGTCAGAGGCAGCATACCTCTGAATACCAGTTGTTGGGAAATACAAGTGGGGAGAGTGCTATTGCACTCAAGTCGTGCTTGCAGGATTTATGTAGGCATCTGGCTGGCCACTGTGATAACGGGATGCTGGACTAGATGAGCCTTTAGCCTGACCCAGCAGAGCTCTCCTTTTGAACTTATATTCATTTATGTATCCTGCCATCTTCTGACCCTACCTTACCTCTAGGGCTCTGTTCTGCAACCTTGGGTCCCCAGATGTTGTTGAACTACAACTCCCATCATCCTTGGCCATTGGCCAAGCTGGCTAGGGTTGATGGGAGTTGTAGTCCAACAATATCTGGGGACCCAAGGTTGAAGAGCAGTGGTTTTGCATGACAGTGTACCTCCACATCCTTTCCTTTTGAGCAGTGGTACCTGGCGACTCCATGTCAGTGGGGCAGTGGAATATGCTCTGGGTTTTAGTCCAAGTTTTCAAAGAGCCACCAGCTACCACTTCTTCTGAGAGGTCCCAGGACCTTGTGATGACGCAGAGACTCCATGAATTCATGAACTAACCAAAGAAATCTCCCCCATTCTGTGCAGTAGGAAAAACGCCATTTTTTAAGAATAAAGCTGTGGGTGTGTCTGTGGATGCATTTCGTGGCATGGAAATTCAAACTGTGTGCAAATAGACTTAAGTGCACGAACAGATTGTGCCAATTCAAAGCTTTTGCATACATTTATATATGTTGCAGAATTGCTTCTAAACTGAAACCTAGCATTTGAACTGAGCAGGCAGGATGAAAGGCAGGAGCTTATATGAAGAAGGGCAGCAAAGTAAAGTTAAAGCACTGAATAGCCTGCTTAGCTCGCTCTAGTTTCAAGGGATTCACATAAATCAGTCATAGGGAACATTTGGCCCTCCAGATATTGCTGAACTGCAACTCCCATCAAGCACCCCAGAAAACATGACCAATAGCCAGGGTGTGGTTTAGCACATCTGAAGGGCCAAAGCTTCCCCACACCTGACATAAATGTAGCCTGTTCTCTGGATTCATGAGATCCAGAAACATGATTTCTTTTTAACCCCCACCCTTTTAAAAAGAAAGCTAAGTTAGTCATAATGCAACCTTTTACACAAGATAAGATTGATTGGTTAATTAATGTACTGATTGGTTAATTAATGTGTTCCTTCTCTCTGTCCATTTCAGAATACCAGGTTTTCTGCAGCATCAATAACTGTTGGTAATAACAACTTTAAAAATTTAAAAGATATTAAGACTTTTTTAAAAACCATGGGTTAAAATGGAGAACAAAGAAAGCACAGAATAAAGCATAGATGCACAGTGGGGGCTGTTAGACCCCTGTGGCCAAGAGCATTAAAGGCACCTAAAGAATTCACAGACAACACACACATCTGAATATTTATTTATTACATTTATACCCTTGCTTTTCTTTTTCATGAAACCCAAGGCAGCTTACATATGGTTCCCAGGCAGTCTCCCATCCAGGCACCGACCAGACCTGACAGCAGGGAGCTGGCCTCATGTGCCTTCAGATCATAGCCTGGGAATAGCAATTGGCACCAGTCCACCTCACACTGTATTTCCTTGCATGCTTCTAATGGTCCAATATAAAGCTTTGCATGCTGCTCTGGATAACATGCACCTGTCACGTTCAATGGGGCCCCAATAAGTATCATGATGTGCCCCTCTGTTGCATCCATGCCCACGCACCTTGCTGGACTGGGATGGGTGAGGGGAGTCTATAGCTGGAAAAAGAACATAACTGATGCCAGCACGCCCTGTCTGCTTGCGTTAAATTTCTGTGTTTCGCTTTTTAATGTCGCTGCCTTTTTAACTCCTTTGTCGCTGTTTATGTGAAATGGTTCTCTGACTGTAAGCAGACCTCACGGTTTGATATATAAATGTTGGGTTAGTGGTTTGTTGACCCCAGGTAAAGACAAGTGAAAAGGCTGAGAAGGAGAGTTACATAAATGTCTAATGTACATAGGAACACTAGGAGGAGAGAGAGAGAGAAGGGAAGCAAGCTGGCAGGCTGCTGCATTGCTTCAGCCGCACCAGCCGCACATTAAAATTCTGTCATTGCAAGGTCATTGCGCTAGTCTTCTGATCCTCGTCTGCCTCCTCCCTTTGGGCACAGAACTTGGGCATGAAAATGAGAATGTAGACCTCTCCCCCCCCCCCCCAACAAGTGGAGTGATACATCTTCAATCTGTCGCAGGGCATTTCTGGCCGTTGATGTCCCTTTGGGAAACATTGCATCATTATTTCTTTGGCCAATTTATTATTCTCACTACCGCCACCCCAGTTGCAAGAAAGTGGTATTTGAACTCTGGACAACGCGGTGATCTGCAGCCTTGATATGAAGAGGGTAAATACCCCAGTCCTTGCTTTAATAATCCTAGTGATATGCAACCGACCAGCCCCTCTTGCAGAGAATGTCCTGAGGTGCACTCACAATGCAGCATGTGGGTGTCAGCGAGAGAGAGAGAGAGATGCTGTGCGGTACTCGCAAGAAACTCCTGGGGAAAAGCCACTAGAGATGGAAGAAAACAGCCACAGTGAAGCCCTCAGCAGCCCTCAGATCATCTTATGGAAATTGGCAAGCTGATGGTGCTGTGCTCCAGATTGGTTGACCATTAGCTAGTCACACTTGCAAGCAACTGGCTTCTGTGATCATCATTCCACAGGGCAACTTGCTGTACATACAAATAATATATATGCCACTCCTGGGTCAACTGCACATGATCAACACAAACACAACCTTCACATCTGTTTATCCCATTTCTTTACGATCACTTTTAATAGAAATCAGCAGCCGTTTCAAATGTTTACTTCACAATGAAGAGCTGAATCCCTAGAAACCTCTGTATGTCTGCAGAGGCCACTATTTCAGGGGATACAACCAGGTGCTACAGGAAGGATGGGGAAATCTCTGGCACCCGGGCCACACATGGACCACCAGCCTTATCCATCATTTGGGCAAGTGACTACAGGCTTACAACATCACCCCGGCTGCCATCTTTTAAGCTGGCGATGTTACTTCCAGAAGGATGGCTAGGAGGAGGTGCTTGACCTTAAGGAGTCCTAAGGGCCAGATGGAGAAGCCTGAAGGGCCACATTCTTCCAGAAGGGTGACTAGAATAGTAGGAGTAGCAGCTGAAGAGATCTCTTTTGTCTGCATTTGGAATTTTACAAGAGGGTGAGTTGCTGGAGGGAACAATTGGGAGGGAAGAAATGGTGGGCAGAGAAAGTGGCTAGCCCACCTCCCCACAGCAAGCAGCTTCTCCAGTATCAACCACTCCCTCAGAAATGACATTTCCAGTTTAGGCATTATTTATTTAGAAGGCTTATAAACCCCTTGATCAAAGAGTTCTCCAAACAGGGTACAAAGAAAATTGTAGATAAAACACAGCTAAAATCCACAAGCAATTTAAAAAAAATGAACATACATAAAATCACTGTCATTGTATCACATATTTAGACATATATGAAGATGATACCATACTACTAGCAGAAACCAGTAATTATTTGCAACGAATGCTGGTGAAAGTTCAAGAGGAAAGCACAAAAGCAGGACTGCAGCTGAATGTCAAGAAGACTAAAGTAATGACAACAGAAGATTTAGGTAACTTTAAAGTTGACAATGAGGAAATTGAACTTGAGGATTATCAATACCTTGGCACAGTCATTAACCAAAATGGAGACAATAGTCAAGAAATCAGAAGAAGTCTAGGACTGGGGAGGGCAGCTATGAGATAACTAGAAAAGGCCCTCAAATGCAAAGATGTATCACTGAACACTAGTCAGGATCATTCAGACCATGGTATTCCCAATCTCTATGGATGGATGTGAAAGCTGGACTGTGAAAAAAGCGGATAAAGAAAAATCAATTCATTTGAAATGTGGTGTTGGAGGAGAGCTTTGCAGATATCATGGACTGTGAAAAAGACAAATAATTGGATGTTAGAACAAATTAAACCAGAACTATCACTAGAAGTTAAAATGATGAAACTGAGGTTATCCTACTTTGGACACATCATGAGAAGACGTGATTCTCTAGAAAAGACACTAATGCAGGGAAAAACAGAAAGCAGTGGAAAAAGAGGAAGGCCAAACAAGCGATGGATTGATTCCATAAAGGAAGCCACAGACCTGAACGTACAAGATCTGAACAGGGTGGTTTATAACAGATGCTACTGGAGGTCGCTGATTCATAGGGTCGCCATAAGTAGGGTTGCCAGGTCTCCGGTTTTTGGCCGGAGTTTCAGGGAAAAAGGGGCCGTCTCCGGCCTCCGGCAATATTTTGCTTAAACTGGATGATCTCCGGCTTTTCATTGGCCGCCTTCCCGCCCTTTGTCATTGAGGCAGGGAGAGCTGGTGCCGCCGGGGCCGGGCTCTGTCTTCCCAGGCAGCAGCCTGTCTTAGAGAGGGGCGGGCGGGAGCGGCAACGAGGGGCTGGCCCTGGGCGCGCGAGGCGGGCGCTGCTTAAAAGGCCAGTCGGGCAAGCGCGGCGCTGTCATTCTCCCTCCTGCTGTGGGCGCCGCTGGGCTGGAGTGGCCGCGATGGAGCTCGGTAGTGGCGGTGGTGGCGGCGGCGGCCGCAGCGTCTCTGGCTGGGGAGCGCATCGCGGCCGCTGCCGCCCAGCGGCGCCCACAGCATGAGGGGTGAAGCGGCCGGGCGTTCTCGGGGCTAAGAAGGAGCTGGCCCCGTCCGGCGTCCACTGCTGCTGTGGGTAGCAGGCTGGAGAGAGAGAGAGAAAGAGAGAGAGGCTGGAGAAAGAGAGATAAAGAGAGAGAGGCTGGAGAAAGAGAGAGATGCTGGAGAGAGAGAAAGAGAGAGATGCTGGAGAGAGAGAAAGAGAGAGAGGCTGGAGAAAGAGAGAGATGCTGGAGAGAGAGAAAGAGAGAGAGGCTGGAGAAAGAGAGAGATGCTGGAGAAAGAGAGCGATGCTGGAGAGAGAGAGAGAGAGAGAGAGAGAGAGAAAGAGAGCGATGCTGGAGAAAGAGAGAGATGCTGGAGAAAGAGAGAGATGCTGAGAGAGAGAGAGAAAGAGAGAGATGCTGGAGAGAGAGAGAGAGAAAGAGAGCGATGCTGGAGAAAGAGAGAGATGCTGAGAGAGAGAGAGAGAGAGAGAGAGAGAGAGAGAGAGAGAAAGAGAGCGATGCTGGAGAAAGAGAGAGATGCTGGAGAAAGAGAGAGATGCTGAGAGAGAGAGAGAAAGAGAGAGATGCTGGAGAGAGAGAGAGAGAGAGAGAAAGAGAGCGATGCTGGAGAAAGAGAGAGAGAGAAAGAGAGAGATGCTGGAGAAAGAGAGAGATGCTGGAGAAAGAGAGAGATGCTGAGAGAGAGAGAGAAAGAGAGAGATGCTGGAGAGAGAGAGAGAGAGAAAGAGAGCGATGCTGGAGAAAGAGAGAGATGCTGGAGAGAGAGAAAGAGAGAGAGGCTGGAGAGAGAAAGAGAGAGTTTGGCCCTAATCCTCAGTTTCTTACTATTTCCTCTGGGTAATTGCACTGCTGGAAACGGACAGAATCATCATGTAATTGTCTTTTCTTGACAGGATGTGGGAGTGAGATTGAAATGACAACAAATAGGAATGTGTGCCATTGTTCCATTTTTCTGCACATTTCCCATCTCCCCAAAGCAGCCTTCCCCAACCTGGTGCCTTCCAGATATCTTTGGGCATACAGCTGCCACCAGCTAACATCTGGGGGGCACCAAGCTGGGGAAGTCTGCCCTAAATTGTCAGCTGCTTCAGGTCTATCAGATCTAAGCATATGGTCACCCTGTTGTGGGAAAGTTCCCATTAAACTGACTCGTGTTGTCTCATTAAGTCTCTAATGTGGCAATTTAAGCGAACAGACCTGATCTTGTTCTGGGTTTTGGACTTCCAGCAGGGGCTTAGACTAGAAGGACTAAAAGGCCCCTTCTAGCTCTGTGATTCTATGCTACATGTAAGTGTGTGTGTGTGTGTGTTACACACAAATGCACAGGCACACACACAAGCATACTTTTTTTCTTTGATCAATTTTGCTTAGAAAAAAAGTGTCTTGTTCTTGTCAGTTGACTTCCTTTTTTATTCTTTGTATGTACTTAAACAAGCTGGTCTGTTTTAAAAGAAAAGCTTGGTGGTGTTTGTGAGAGCCCACGAAAGAGCAATTTCAGGTAACTGCCACAGCCAAATGGTTAAGAATTGGCCTTATGACATAATGTGTACTGGCTGATCTCTACAGAATTCCAAACACCATTTCAGACTTAAGGCTGCCATCTATTATCCCAAAGGCAGCCAAAGTAGCATCCTCCAGATATTGTACTAAAACTCCCATGAGCCCTATCCTGCTTGGCCAGCAATCACAATAAAGTCCAAAAACTTGACTGCATCTGTTTAATTATATGCATGGAAATGGAAATGGACTGCCTTCAAGTCGATTCCGACTTATGGCTACCCTATGAATAGGGATTTCATGGTAAGCGGTATTCAGAGGCGGTTTACCATCTAAGGCTAGTACTCCCCACCTGGCTAGGGCCTGCTCAGCTTGCCACAGCTGCACAAGCCAGTCCCTTCCTTGTCCGCAACTGCCAGCTGGGGGAAACAGCTCCTTGCGACTATGCACCTTGCCCACAGGTGGCAGGGCACATAATCCCTGAGCCACTCACTGTGGGGGTGATCTTTAGCTGGCCCTTGACATCCAGGAGACACGAGCGGGGATTTAAACTCATAGACTCTGGACTCCCAGCCAGGCTCTCCTCCCCACTGTGCTATACCATCTGTTGCATGAGCATACAGTTAACATACAACTGACTTCATAGCACCATGCAGATAACAACTGGCTCACTCTGCATTAGCATAGCTGCTGCAAGCACTCTTAGTTCATTTTTACAAGATAGTTCAACATGCTATCTTGTTCATTAAAAAAATGCATTCATTCCTGACTTTACCTCTTACCACTTCTCCAGGCTGTAAAAAATAAAATAAAACACCTTCCACTTTCCTTTTTTGTATCTTTAATTCAGTTGTTGTTGTTAATGTGCCTTCAAGTCAATTTCAACTTATGGTGACCCTATGAATCAGCGACCCCAATAGCATCTGTCATAAACCACCCTGTTCAGATCTTGCAAGTTCAGGTCTGTGGCTTCCTTTATGGAATCAATCCATCTCTTGTTTGGTCTTCCTCTTTTTCTACTCCCTTCTGTTTCCCCCAGTATTATTGTCTTTTCTAATGAATCATGTCTTCTCATTATGTGTCCAAAGTATATGTGTCCAAAGTCAGAGGAAGGCAATGGTAAACCACCTCTGAATACCTCTTACCATGAAAACCCTATTCATAGGGTCACCAAAAGTTGGGATCGACTTGAAGGCATTCCATTTCCATTTTCCATCCATACTCCCTAAGATGGTGAGAAGGAATGACCTTGTCACTTCAGCTGGACCTCTTTTAGGTAAGATTTCTATTTTAATTTCCAATCAGAAATTTTTTTTTTGAATGGTATGCTGCACGCAAGCGTGGTTGATACAATGTATCATGCTTCATGATGTCACTAGGGCCCGCCCCATGATGTCACTAGGGCCCGCCCCGTGACATCACTAGGGCCCACCCTGTGACATCACTAGGGCCCGCCCCATTACGTCACTAGGGCCCGCCCCCGTTTTCTCAGGTTTTTGGATGGTTCCGACCTGGCAACCCTAGCCATAAGTCATAATTGACTTGAAGGCACAGAACAACAACATGAAAGGCAGGGTGACATTCTATGCATAAGAACATAAGAAGCGGGGACTTCCCGGAAGGAGTGCTGGCTGGTGGTTGTCTCTGAGGGAGCTCTGCCTCAGAGGAAGCTTTTTTCAGGTTAAAAGCCAGCCAAGACGAATCTTGGACTGGCTTAAATGTTCTCCAAGGTATAGGAGAACCGATCAGATTTTCCACAAGACTTCGTTGAGCTGTCGGCGGCTGGAATTGATCAGGAAATCCCTGAGATAAGAAGGCATGCCGATCGGCTGAAGACGGAGTCAGGATTTCCACGCAAGCTGTACTGGAAAAAAGCGAAGCGTTCTTTTTTTCTTCTTAAAAAAAACGTTCTTAACCAGCGAGCCTACTTCTGTCTAAATCTTATCATTTGGCTTAAATTACTACAATAAAAGGGATTTGTTTACGAATCAGCAACTGAGAAACCTGGGTGAGTCATACTTTTTCTCTTTTAAATATAATTAAGGAAGAAAGAAAATGTAAACAACTTATATACTTTTTTTATGACAAAAAGCTGGCCTGAATTTGGAGTTTTAAAGTTTAAAAACGGATGAGAGGTAATTATTATATTTTGGACTATTTTTCTCTTTGGACTATTTCTTTTTGGACGAATCTGTTGCTCGTATATGTTACTAATTGTTTGGTGTTGGCAACCAGAATTGTTTTGCATTCTTGGATGTAGATAAGAACTGTGCTGTGCTGGCTGCACTTCAATAACAGGCCTGGAATATTAACTCTTTTGTTGGTGGAGGAAAAAAAAAAGAAATAGACTGCCTCTAGGTTTTGGAACAGTGATTAATATCAGAAATTAAAGGCTTTTCTTGAAAATGACAACTAAAAAAGCAACTAAGACCCAGGAGCGAAGAAGAAGTTCTACTGATCCACAGGAAGGGGTTATACCCCCAGATATGTTTCAAAAAATAATGGAAGGGATTAATGATATAAAACAGGAAATGAAAACTGAATTGACAGATATAAAAGACTATATTAAAACACAAGTGGATGAGATTAAAGGGACAATTGGGCAAATAAAGGAGGATGCAAAAAACATTAAAGAAAAGGTACAAATCTGGAATTAGAAAAAAACTTGGACTATATGGCTGTGACTGAAATGAGAAATAAAGAACATTGTTTGAGATTCCGTGCAATTCCTGAGGAAACAGGTGAAGACATCAGAGATAAAATTGTTAATGCTCTAGTAAAATTTCTGGATTTGAATGAAGATCGGATGGAATTTGAAATAGACAAAGTGTATAGAATTAATTCCAGATATGCAACAATGAATAAAATTCCAAGAGATGTGCTTGTTCATTTTATAAAGAAGACGACCAGAGATATGGTATTACAGCAACACTTTAAAAATACCTTTAAAATTGATGGTAAGGAAATACTGGTGATGAAAGAAATTCCTATTAGACTTTTACGTAAGAGAAAAGAATATGCTTTCCTTACAGAGAAACTTAAGCAACGCAAAATTCAATTTAGATGGGATGTTCCAGAAGGAGTGATCTTTACATTCAGACAACAGAAATATAGATTGAATACTGTTCAAAAAGCAAGGGACTTCTTGAGAAAAGCTTCAAAAGATATGGATGAAGATAAACTCAAAGATATGGATATAATTCCTGGGGAACAAAGTCAACAAAGATATGCAGAGGAAGGAAAGGAAGATGAGGGACTAAAAGGAGCATCAGGCACATTTTAAAATACACGCTTAAAGATGGATTACAAATATCTAACTTGGAATATAAATGGAGCTAATACGGCGCAGAAGAGAAAGAAAGTGTTTCACTATTTGAAAAAACTAAAATTGGATATAATTTGTTTACAAGAAATTCAGATTAAGAAGAAAGATTCCAAATATTTGATTTGTAAAAATTTGGGTGAAGAATTTATTTCGGCTGGACCAAAAAAAAAAAATGGAGTTGTTCTCTACATTAACCCACAATTGCTTCCTAAATTGGTATTACTGGATGATAGTGGTAGATTTGTGGGGGTTGAAATTACTCTACAGGGTACAAACATTTTGATAGTGGGTATCTATGCCCCCAATGAAGATAAAACAAGGTTTTACACAGGACTTATGGAAAAATTGTCAGAGTTTTCATATGACCATTGGTGCGTTATGGGTGATTGGAATGGGGTAATCTCACCAAAAATTGATAGGCTTTCTGAAAAAAATATCAAAGAGACACAGGGTAAATTACCGAAGATTTGCTTTGAACTGATGGAACATTTAGAATTGGTGGATACCTGGAGATATATAAATGATAATGCAAAGGAATTTACTTATTTTTCAGAAAGACACAAAACATTCTCGAGGATTGATATGATCTGGATGTCTAAAATTTTAGCGAAGGACACTTTTAAAATGGATATATTACCAAAAACTTTTTCGGATCATAACCCTGTGATATTAACTTTAAAAAAGAAAAATCTTGGATTTAGATGGAGACTAAATGAATCTTTATTACAGAATGACAAAGTAGTACAAGAATGTAAGAAGAAATTAAAAGAGTTTTTTGAACATAATTTACATAAAGGAACAAGTGAAAATATCGTTTGGGATACAAGTAAGGCATTTATGAGGGGATATCTTATTAAATGTAACTCTGAATTAAAAAAAAAAGAAACAACAGAAAATGCAATTAATTTTGGAAGAAATAAAACAAAAAGAGGAAGAATTGAAAAAGAATCCAACTAAAGTTTCTATTGTAAATCAAATCAAAATGTTACAGAAGCAAGTATCAATGCTGACAGTTAGAGAAATTGAAAGAAAACTAAATTTTGCTAAACAAAGGACTTTTGAATTTGCAAATAAACCTGGGAAATGGTTAGCATATAAATTAAGAAAAGAACGTCAAAAAAATATCATTTTAAAGATACAAGAAGGAGATGAGACGTTGACAGATAATGTAAAAATTAAAAAGATTTTTCATCAATATTATTCAACATTGTACAAATGTCAGGAAATTCCATCTGAAAAAATAGAAGAGTATATATCTAAACAGAATTTGCCTAAAATTACAGACTTTCAGAGACAAGCTATTAATGGCCCTATTACGTTAAGAGAGATATCTGAAGCTATAAACAAAATTAAATTAGGAAAGGCACCAGGACCAGATGGGTTATCTGCAATGTATTATAAATGTTTGGAGGAAGAACTCTTACTACCTTTACAGTCTACAATGAATCTTATTCTGCAAGAGGGAAAGATACCGGATAGTTGGAAAAATGCTAATATAACATTAATACCTAAAGAGGAGCAAGATTTAACTAAAACAAAAAATTATCGACCAATATCTCTATTGAATAATGACTATAAAATTTTTACAATGATCTTGGCAGAAAGATTGAAAATAATATTGCAACAATTTATTCAGGAAGATCAATCAGGGTTTTTACCTAAAAGACAATTACGTGACAACGTCAGGAATGTCTTGAATGTCTTGGAATATTTAGAACAACAAAATGATAAACAAGCAGCTTTGATTTTTTTAGATGCTGAAAAAGCATTTGATAATTTGAATTGGAAATTTATGTTTCAGGTTTTGGAGCAAATGGATTTTGGAGAATTTTATAAAATGGATTAGATCGATTTATACATCTCAGAAGGCTCAGATAATTGTTAACGGAGATTTAACGGATTCATGTGAAATACAAAAGGGTACAAGACAGGGATGTCCTTTATCTCCTCTTTTATTTATTCTGGTCTTAGAAGTGCTGCTTAGAGATATAAGGCAAGATAAAAGAATTTTGGGATTAAAGATAAAAAAAGAAGAATATAAATTGAGAGCATTTGCTGATGATTTGATAATTGTACTAGAAAATCCTTTGGAAGGAATTAATGTATTGATGGACAAATTAAAAGAATTTGGACCGTTAGCAGGATTTAAGATCAACAATCAAAAAACAAAGATGTTGGTGAAAAATTTAACTTTAAGGGAACAGAAAGAGTTAATGGACAAGACAGATTTTACAATAGAGAAAAAGTTGAAATATTTAGGTATCATTATGACAAATAAAAATTTCAAGTTGTTTCATAATAATTATGAAAAATTATGGACAGAGATTAAGAAAGACTTGCTAAAATGGGATAAACTACAACTGTCATTAATGGGTAGAATATCTGTGATAAAAATGAATGTATTACCGAGAATGATGTTTTTGTTTCAAACAATGCCTGTAATATCCTCTGATTTACCTTTTAAACAATGGCAAAAAGATATCTCTAAATTTGTATGGCAAGGAAAAAAACCAAGAGTCAAATTTAAATTACTACAAGATGCCAAAGAAAGAGGAGGACTGGGATTACCAAATCAGAGACTTTATTTTGCTGCCTGCTGTCTAGTCTGGATAAAGGAATGGATCTTATTGAGGAATAAAAGACTATTGGATTTGGAGGGCCATAATTTGAAGTGGGGATGGCATGGATATCTATGGTATGACAAAGTAAAAGTAAATGTAGACTTTAACAATCATTTTATAAGATGATGGAAAATATGGAATAGATATAAACCAAGGTTTTATTCGAAAATACCATTATGTGTCTCAAGTCAAGAAGCGTTTTATAGAAGAGAAATGGCTGGAAAAGAGAAATGGTTAACTTATGAAGAACTATTAGAAAATGTACATGGAGAATATACAATGAAAGAGAGAGAACAACTGACAAAGGAAGGATATAGTTTTCAATGGTTTGCCTATTTACAATTGTTAGAAAGATATAAAATGGACAAGAAAATGTATGGGTTTGAAATAAGTAAATCTGATTTTGAAATAGGACTGTGTACAAATGATGAAAATATAATTGCGAAAATGTATAAACTCTTATTGAAAATGGATATGGAGGAAGAACAAGTAAAAGAGTGTATGGTAAAGTGGGCAAAAAATTTTGGTTATAATATACAAATGGATCAATGGGAAAATATGTGGAAAAAAGGTTTGAAATTTACACTATGCTATAATCTTAAAGAAAATTTTTATAAAATGATGTACCGTTGGTACATGACTCCAGAAAAGTTGTCAAAAATGTATAGTAATGTTTCTAATGTTTGTTGGAAATGTAAACAACAAGAAGGATCATTTTATCATATGTGGTGGTTATGTAAAAAGGCAAAATCATTTTGGGCACAGATAGGTAGGAAGATGCAAAAAATTCTAAAGATAAATATTCAGTCAAAACCAGAATTTTTTTTATTGGGTTTTATGGATAAACAAATAGAAAAGAAAAATGGAAGAATAATATTATATATGATTACGGCAGCAAGATTATTATATGCACAAAAGTGGAAAATGGAATCAACACCAACAATGGAAGAATGGCTATTGAAATTAATGGACTTAGTAGAAATGGATAAATTGACATGTTTACTTAGAGAAAAATCGACAGATACATTTCTTAAGGAATGGAAGCCTCTCTTAGACTTTTTGTTGAAAGATCAAAATAAAATGATGATACTGGGATTTGACGATTAATTAAGACAGCCTATGGAGAAAAGGGATTCTGTATGTATATATTAAGGGACAGGTTTGATGTATATTATATACTTATAGCTGATCTGTGACAAATCGGAAGTCAACTATTTTATTTTCATTTTTTGTTGTTGTATTGTTATGTTTTTTTGACTTTGTTTTGTTTGTTTTTGGAAAAATTTGAATAAAAATTAAAAAAAAAAAAAAAGAACATAAGAAGCATCCAGCTGGACCATACCAACGATCCATCTAGTCTGGCATTGTGTTCTCCACAGTGGCTAACAAGATAGTTCTGGGAGTCCTGCAAGCATGACAGGAAAGCGATGGCCTTCTCTCTTTAAGAGCTGCTGGAATTCAGCTGCAATCCCAGTGGAGTTGTGTCCATTAGGGCACATGGGTTGCTGCCCCATCAACCTCAGTCTGCTCTCAGCCAACCTCCTCTTCCTTGTCTTCATATTTACAACCAGTCCAGGGGGTGGCCCTGGCTGTCAGCTTCCTCCTCCTTAGTCTCAGTGTTGCCTTTGTAGAGGGGAGAGAGTCTCAGATGCTATCAGGGGAAGCTGTTTCCACCTGCCTTGCCCCACCCTCCAGCCTTCAAGCGCAGCTTCTTTAGGAGGACTTTCAGGCCTTGGGGTGGGCTTGGGGGTTAGTTTTAAATAATTTTGCTTTGATTTTAAATTAATTGTTGTTGGGGGGTGGGTCTTTGGTGTGGTTGTGGGATTTTAGGGTGTTCTGGGTGGTTTTAAGGGTGGGTTTTGGGTGGTTTTAAGGGTGGGTGGCCTGCCTGAGTTGCGGACTCCAGTGTCAGGGGCATGTGTAAATTGGAGGGGGAGTGATGGGGGGAGGGTGGGAGGGTGGGAGGCCAAGATATAATGAGGCTGGGAGGCAGATGCTGGTGGAGTGCTGGAGGCAGGCCACGTCAGGTAAGAGGAACTAGGGAGAGATACGTAATATCTGTCCCTTGCTCCGGGCCTGCCCAAGACCGAAAGATAGCTGGGGGATGCGGGACTCCATGTTCTAACCTTCGGTTGATGCTGTACAATGCCAGGTCCGTTGCCCAAAAAACATCTCTCATCCATGACATGATATTGGATGAGGGCGCGGACCTGGCATGCATTACAGAAACCTGGCTGGATGAGGCCGCAGCTCCCATCTTTGAGGCCGTGTGTCCAGCTGGGTTCCTATATGCACAGCAGCCGAGGGTTGGAAGTTGGGGAGGGGTAGTGGCGGTCATCTATTGGGGGTCCCTGGTTCTCACCAGACCTCCTCTCCATGAGACCAAGGTTGTTGATTGCATGTACTGGAGGTTGGGCCCAAAGGGCAGCTTAGGGATTCTGCTCATGTACCACCCACCCCGCTGCATGGCAGAGGTGATAGAGGTGGTCTCGGATGTGCAGGTGCAATCCCGAAACTTGCTGGTGCTGGGGGATTTCAACATACATGCTGAAGCCATCCTCACAGGGGCACCTCAAGATTTCATGGAAACCATGGCTTCCTGGGAGCTGCACCTTATTCCCACGGGGCCCACCCATGTAGCTGGTCATGCACTTGACCTTGTATTTGTCTCGGAAGAGGAGGGGAGTGATCTGAAAATGGGGGCTACATCTCTTACCCCCTTGTCATGGTCAGATCACTACTTGGTGAGAGTAGACCTTTCGATGCCACACACCCTCCGCGGGGGTAAAGGACCCATTAGGATGGTCCGCCCCAGGCGCTTGATGGATCCTGATGGATTCCTGAATGCACTTGGGGACTTTATGGAGCCTGCAGATGGGCACTCGGTCGAGACCCTGGTGGAGGAGTGGAATAATGTGATCACTGGGGCATTAGACCGGGTGGCTCCGAAACACCCTCTCCCCCTGAATAGAGCTCAGACAGCACCGTGGTATACTCCACGGTTGCAAACTCTGAGGCAGGAGGTGAGACGGCTACAGTGCTGGTGGCAGAAATCTCGCTCTGATGACAATCGGACATGGGTTAGAGCGGCTGCAGCCACCTACCATGTGGCAATAAGGGCAGCAAAAAAGGATTTTTATGCTGCCTCTATTGCATCCGCAGAGTGCTGTCCCAGGAGGCTGTTCCAAGTGGTCCGAAGCCTGGTCGGTCCAGTTGCTTCAGAACCTATGGAACATTCTAAGACCTCCTGTGATGAGTTTGCAAAGCACTTTGCAGACAAAATCAATCATCTAAAGAGCGAGATTCTGCACGCTATGGATACAGTGAGGGAGCCAGAGTCGGCCAGTGGTTCTCCGGTGGTGTGGGATCGGTTCCAGCTTCTTCCTTCTGATGAAGTGGACAAGGTGCTCTCATCCTTAAGGCCAACCACCTGCTTACTCGACCCTTGCCCATCGTGGCTCATTATGAGCTGCAAGGACAGTCTGGGCGAGGGGATCAAGGCGGTGGTAAATGCATCCTTGGAAGAGGGCGTAATGCCATCAGTCCTCAAGGAGGCAGTAATAAAACCAATTTTAAAGAAGCCCTCCTTGGATCCCAAAGATTTGAACAACTGTCGCCCAATCTCAAACTTACCATTCTTGGGCAAGGCGGTTGAGTGGGTGGTGGTGAAGCAGTTGCAAACGCAATTGGAGAAAGCGGATTATCTGGATCCATTTCAGTCGGGTTTCAGGCCTGGACATGGGACTAAAACAGCCTTGGTCGCCTTGGTGGATGATATGAGGAGAGCGTGGGATAGGGGTGAGTGCACCTTCCTCGTCCTCCTGGACCTCTCAGCAGCTTTTTATACCGTTGACCACGGTATCCTTCTGGATCGCCTGGAGGGGTTAGGCATAGGGGGCACTGTATTGCAGTGGTTCCATTCCTTCCTCTCTGATAGGCACCAAAGAGTAGCATTGGGGGATGAGGTTTCAGACCCTTGGCCTCTCACTTGTGGGGTGCCACAGGGCTCCATCCTCTCCCTAATGCTATTTAACATCTATATAAAGCTGCTGGGGGCTATCATCAGGAGATTTGGGCTGCAGTGTCACCAATATGCGGATGACACGTAGTTCTATCTCTCATTCAAATCTTCACCGAGGTTGGTTGTAGAAACCCTATCCAAGTGCCTGGAGTCGGTGAGTGGCCGGATGGGAAGGAATAAGCTGAAGCTGAACCCTGACAAAACCGAGGTACTGTTTGTGGGAGACAAGGGGAGGTTAGGGGATTTGGACCTGGTGCTCAATGGGGTACAATTGCCCCTGAAAGACCAGGTCCGCAGCCTGGGGGTCATTCTTGACTCCCAACTGTCCATGGAAGCTCAGGTTTCGGCTGTGAGCTGGGCAGCGCTGTATCAACTCCATCTGATTCGGAGGCTGCGCCCCTACCTTCCCAATTATCTGCTCCCATCGGTGGTACATACCCTGGTCTCCTCTCGCCCAGACTACTGTAATGTGCTCTACGTGGGGCTACCCTTGAAAACGGTCCAGAAGCTGCAACTGGTACAGAATGCGGCAGCGCACCTGATTAAAGGCAGCCGCCGGCAAGATCATATCACTCCAGTGCTAAAAGAGTTGCATTGGTTACCAGTTGCTTACTGGGCCCAATTCAAGGTGTTGGTTTTGACCTTTAAATCCCTATACGGTTTCGGCCCAGTCTATCTAAAGGAGCGCCTCCAGCATCATCAGCTATGCCGCCCAACAAGATCAGCCTCAAAAGACCTTCTCTCTATCCCATCAGTCAAAACAGCCAAACTGGTGAGGACTAGAGAGAGGGCTTTTTCAGCTGTGGCCCCCACCCTGTGGAACTCCCTCCCTAATGATCTCCACCATGCTCCTTCCATGATGAGTTTGCGCCAGGCCTTGAAGACCTGGCTCTTCAGGCAGGCTTTTGTGGTGGGCTAGATTTTATCTTCATTGTTTTTAGATTTTTAATGCCTACGTATTGTATGCCTATGTTGTACGTCGCCCAGAGTGGCTGGACAGCCAGCCAGATGGGCAACTAATAAATTCAATAAATAAATAAATAACTCAGCAGAAAGGAGGACAGGGACAGAACTAGAATTAGTTTGGCTTCACCTACTGTTGGTCGTTCTGCCTTTTGCCCCACCAGTCTTAATGGGCACCAGCCGCCACTGGGCAATGCAAATCATTTGGGCGGGGAAGGGGTGCTTCTTACCTATCTCTGCATGTAACATCTAGTTTGGCCCTTGGGCAAGCTATATGGGCATCGCAACTACTGTGTCAGCCTCTCCACATAGTGGCCACATTGCAAAGGGTGGTTTGGCATGTGGATCTTCCCCATGGTGTGGACCCACTCCATGCAATTAGGATTGCCAACTTTTATTTCATAAATCCTGTCCCAAAAGGCAAGGCCAAAAAGCTGGAATGGTAGCATAGCAGGGGCAATGGGGCTGAATGTGTCCAATTAGGGACGGAGTGGTAGGAATGTTGCAGATCAGTGTGGAGCTCTGAATGGCTACTACCCATGATGGCTGAGTTCTACCTCCACTGTTGGAGGCTTGTTGTTGTTATGTGCCTCCAAGTTGATTACGACTTATGGCAACCCTATGAATCAGCAACCTCCAAGAGCATCTGTCATGAACCACCCTGTTCAGATCTTGTAAGGTCAGGTCTGTGGCTTCCTTTATGGAATCAATCCATCGCTTGTTTGGCCTTCCTCTTTTTCTACTCCCTTCTGTTTTTCCCAGCATTAGTGTCTTTTCTAGTGAATCATGTCTTCTCACTATGTGTCCAAGGTAGGATAACCTTAGTTTCATCATTTTAGCTTCTAGTGATAGTTCTGGATTAATTTGTTCTAACACCCAATTATTTATCTTTTTTGCAGTCCATGATATGCACAAAGCTCTCCTCCAACACCACATTTCAAATGAGTTGAGCTTCCGTACTAGAATTAGCTAAATTCCTCACCTGCCCATACTTTCTGAATTCAGTTAATTTGGTCTCCAGTTCTTCCAAGTTGTTATATTAATCAACATATAACCGTATTCCAGTGTCTTTATCTCAAGAGTCTTCTTTGTGGGTGCGGTGGCAATTGCTGGACATTAAACTGCTGTTAAAGGACACAGCTACAGCAAGCTGGTTCAGGAGTTGGCAATCCTAGTCTGCTCTGCTTATGAGAACTAATAGAGATGACGCTATTCCTGTTAGTACTCCTGGAAATCAGACTTGCTACAATTGTTGTTGTTGTTGTTGGATTTATATTTATATTTTTATTTTTTATTTTGTTGCTGCTTGTGTTTATTGTTTGTTGTCTGATTTTATTGTTGATATTTTGTATTTTAACCTTTTTGTACACTGCCCAGAGAGCCACTCGCTATGGGCGGTCTATAAATGAAACAAATAAAATAAAATAAAATAAATATCCTACCCTTCCTCCCAGCAAGAGCCCAGAGTATGACTCTGAATATCCATTGCTGTGAACCACAAGTCGGGAGAGCTGCTGTTGTGCTCAGGTCCTCCTTGTGGGATTCGCAGAGGCATCTGGTTGGCCACTGTGAGAACAGATGGAGCTTTGATGTGGTCTAGCAGGACTCTTCTTATATTCTTATGAGCCAGGGGAGAACCTAATGAGTAATACATGAAATCAGCCAGGATCTAGTTTTGTTGGTCACAGCAGTAAATTACTGGCTAATTGCAAACCTGCACCACACTTTGTAGGGCTGAGCAAAAAACCCAGCAGAGATGACTGATTAAAAGTTGGGGGAGGGGCACCCATGTGGATTTTAAATGTGCACCCCAAAGTCCTTTCACCAGGGGTGGGGAATCTTTTTCAGCCTGGGGGGACGCATTCCCTTGTGGGCAATTTTCCAGGGGGCGCATGCCAGTGATGGGTGGAGCCAGATGTAAAAATAGGTGGGACCAGTGGCAAAAGTGGATGTGATTCTCAACTTTGTACAGTAGGCTGCATTCTAGCCACACAAAAGTCAGGTGTATCTACACACACACACACACACACACACACACACACACATGTTTCTCTATTTTCCCTTGGGGCAAATAAGAGTCATTTTCACAATTTAAGGACACACTCCACCCAAGAAAAAGCACTCAAGGAGGGCATGAACTAGGACAGGTAAAGGGCATAGCCCAGGGAGAGAAAAAGTGGCCCGAGGAGGTGCTTGGCCTTATAGTGTCCCAAGGGCCAGATAGAGAAGTCTGAAGGGCCACATTTAGCCCCTGGCCCCGACGATCCCCATGACTGCCTTAGTTGTCTTGCGTCTATGGCTGTTCTAACTCTTCTGTTGTCCTTGTCAAGTAGTCAGTAAGCTTCCTAAAATGATCACCGAACACCAGCATTGCCTCCCTAAGACATCACCTGCCATTACTTCTCTGCCATCACTTTCCAAAGTGCCATTTTCTCAGAGGAACTACAGCACTGTCAATATTCTAAAGCAAGGGTGTGGCACCTCTGGCCCGCAGGCCAATCTTGGCCCACCAGGGGGTCCAATTGGACCTGTGAGTCCATTTCCCCCAACCACACCCACCTGTTCATCACCTGATGTCACTTGCAGCAGGATTTAACCCCTGCTCGACAGCTGATGAGTGGGGGTTAAATCATGCTCAGCTTGGCTGTGCATGCCTCTTCCCTCATCCCAGACCTTTTCTGCCTTCCCTGTTCCCAGACACACATGGTGAAAGGATCTGCTTGCTTTCTGTACATGTCTTTGCCCTGGGAAAAGGTGCATGCAGCTAAAGCAAGCAGACACATTTTTTTCTGCATCACTGGGCAATGGAGAGGTTTCTCTCTCCCATGGGGTGTGTGTGTGTGAAGAAGCCTGCTTAATGAGAATATCTGCTCCAAGAGGGGCTTCTCCCTTGCCAAGTGATGTCTGTACAATGGAAGCTGGGACCCGCTGATGGGGAAGGAGAAGAGAGAAAACCCCTTTGCTAGGGCTGGCAATGCCCCCGTGCTGCAGGTTCCCATGTGCCCCACAGCCAGTTAGGATTTTGAGAGCTAGGTGGGACAGCCCTCCTGTCAGTCATGCCATATCATCATGATATCATAAGAATACAAGAAGACCCTGCTGGATCAGGCCAGTGGGTCACCAGCTCCCTGTTCTCACAGTAGCCAGCCAGCAGCCCATGGGACACCCACAAGGAGGACCTGAGTGCAACAGCCTTCTCCTCACTACTGACATTTAGAGGTATACTGCCTCTGACAGTGGAGGGAGAACACAGAGCTGAGAAAGAGCCTGCATGGTCCAATAGCACTCTCCCCTGCTACAGTTTCCAGAAACTGGTATTCCAAAGTCTACTGCCTCTGACTCTGCAGGCAGAGCACAGCCATCATGGCTAGTAACCCTTGATCACCTTCTCCTCCATGAATTTGTCTAATCCTCTTTTAAATCCATTCATGTTGGTGGCCATCACTGCCCCTTATGGGAGCAAATTCCTTAGTTTAACTATGCAGTGTGTGATTGACAGGCAGGTTGGCTTGCCTACCTGTCAAAGTTGGCCCATAGGGGTGGGGCCAGATAAAGGTTTGGTCTGTGAAGACAAAAAAGGCTTCTGTTCTAAAGAGTTCACGTCTTTAAACACACACAATCCGCAGCAGTTTAGAAATGAAGTCACATTCTACAATATAATATGTGGTACAATTGATCACCTGAGAGTCACTGTCTCGCAGTTCTCTGGTAAATTTACCACCAGACCGTTAACATGGTCAGGTCAATTTCTCCTGTGTCCTCATTAGAGGATCTTTCTTACATACATTTTTTAACGACTGAAACAACAGGGCAATTTAACTTCATGTTTTCAAGAGGTGAAATGCAGAGCTAGGTATATTCTTTACAAGTTCAGACTTTGTTTACTCTGAGGAGTGTACCAAGTGGGTATTATTGCTGTTTTGCAAATGAGTGATGTATACAACTAAGGGCTTATCCACACAGGAGCCTAACTTCGTACTAAAGAAGCTGCTTTTACCATCGCAATAACTTTTCAAGGTCTACACTTCTTGCTCAATGGTAGCTTCCAATCCGCTGTTTTCCTTTCACACAAGTAGGCGTTCCTCTGGATAGGTTTAGTATTGCTGTTTCCTTGTGGCCCCACCCCCAATTTTACATATTTAATCCCTCCAGAGTATCCATATTGCTAATAGAGAAGGGGAGGGTTTTTGTCAGTTTCATTGTTTCTTGTCAATTGCATGCCTCTCCCAGCTGAACCCCTGAGAGTGTTGGGGTGCAATTGACATGAAACTATATGAAACTGATTAGAGGGGGGAGTGAGTGGAAGGCAAAGTAGGCAGCAGCTGCAGCAGCAGCTTTTGCGGGCGGCAGAGAGAGAGGGAGCGGGTGATGGGGCATAAGAGAGCCTGTCCACTAAAAAAACATTGAAGCAAAGCTGGGACAGTTTTTTCTTTCCTTTTTGCATTATAATTGGATTGGGTTGATATGGATTTAAAGGGGGAAACTGTGTTATAGCTTCTGCTTGCCTGCAAGGTCATGTGAACCATGCAAATTACAAAGGGATACAAGTAGCACCAGACACACACTAAATTGCCATGTGGATGAGCCCTAATTTTTTCCAATTTCAAAAAGGCCCCAAATATCTAAAACATTGCCTGCATCCATATCGACCAAACTAACAGCAGGGGCCATCATGGTAGTTTCACCAATCTCAGAAGCATAAGGAATGGCAGCCTGGGAGAGGGCTTTCTCTGTGGCAGCCCCTAAACTGTGGAAATCCCTCCCCAAAGAGATCCATCTAGCATCTTTGTTATGTAGCTTTCACCGTATGCTGAAGACACATCTCTTTGCCTTCACCTTTGCCAGGTAAGACATTTCGTTTTGTGGGACCCGCCTCTTTTGCTGAATGTATGTTGCTGTGTTCTGGCTGGAATGGTTTTACTTATTTTTATCATTGCAACCATTTTATCTGTTTTTATAATTGTTTGTTATATTGTTGCAAGCTGCCCTGGGATCTTGTGGTAAAGGGCGGGTGAGAAATCTCGTAAGGGCGTAATTGAGACATGGAGAGTAAACATGGAGGAAGGTCACAACACGTGCCATCCCCAGCAGAGGTCAGAAGCAAGAAGAAAGGAAGGTGAGGGCTGGTGAAGGGCAGACTGAGAGTGGTGGGGCAGAGTCCCATGTGCCCTTATGGGCCAACCCCAACATGGATTTCAACAACGGTTGTGGAGGACTGTCTGCTCCCATCTGAACCTGCCTGAACGTTAATATCTGCCTGAAGTGAGCTTTGGCTATGGAGTGGTATACAAATGCAACAAATAAATAAATATCTGCAGCTGAGATTCTCCTTTGGGCATCCATACCTTATGAGACAAGCCAGGTGGCTACAAGGGACAGGGGCTTTTTCATGGTGGCCCCTTCATTTCTGGAAGTCCTTACCCAGCAAAGCAGTTTTGAGGGGTGGGCTTGGCAGAGTGCCCTCTAGTGGGTGTCTCCTGTATCACTGGACTTACCTGGTGTAGGGGAGATGGTGCCAGGCAGCAGCAACACTGACCATCACAGGGCAGCTGGCTCTGGGAGCCACCTCTTACCTTTCCCACAATGTCTCAGAGTGATTCAACATCAGGGTCATTGTGGGAAATTGAAATGGGACCTCCCAGACCACCAACTCCCAGACTACCCGTGCCAATAAGAAAGCTGCAAAAAAACATGCTGAAAGGCAGACCCAAGCTGGTTTCAGTGGTGGTCCCTGCTGTGTACTGGGGCTTCAGCAGATGCCCAAGGATGCCAAATTCTGGCACAGGGCCTTCTTTCAAGACATGTCTGGCAGGCACATAACTTGGTGACTTTTAGATGCCAAGTTAAAAACATTGTATCCACCCAGGCTTTTAACTGCATTTACTCCTCCAACTCCCTCCCTTTTTAATGTGCTTTTATCTGTTCTGCTGTGTTTTGTCATTTTATGGAATTGGTTTTAATTATTGCAATTGTAACATTGTTTTGATTGGGAGCTGCCTCGAGTTAGTTGAAAGGTGGGATGCTTTTTTCTTTTAAGAACAAACGATCTGTAAATGCTTGTTAAAAATACATGTCAGAGGCTCCACATTCCTACCATGCTATGATCTGTCATTTCTGATGCCCCCCCCCCCAAAAAAGAACACCTGCGGTTGAGTGCCACTAGCTGCCTTGGTGTCATCTTATGCTGCTCTGCCATCTCGGCATGCTCTCCCACCTCAGCCATTGCTGGCACTAAATGTTTTTTGTAAAAATGGGAATGACAGTAGCCTACCTTATAGAGTCATCAGATGGATATGCATGATAACTTTGCGTATTAGAAGTGCTATATAAATAGAGCTAATCTGGAGGTTGAAACCTGAGGTTTCCTTAAAAGCATACATCAGGTCAGTGGCACATGCAGAAAATCCACAGCTGGAACATCCCCAACTGAAGGTTGCCCACCCCCTGCTTGAAGACCTCCAGTGACAAAGAGCCCACCAGCCCTCTAGGCAATTCAATCCACTGTTGAATTGCTCTTACCCTCAAGACGTTTCTCCTAATTTTCTGCTGGAATCTGCCCTCCTGTCATTTAAGTCCATTAGCTGTAGTCCTGCATTCTAGGGAATCAGAGAATATCCTGTTGCCCTTTCCTATGAGATAGCCCTTCAGATATTTGAAGTGGGGGTTGCAATCCAAGTTCTTCAGGTCCAAGAACAGGGCCAGCCCAAAACATATCAGAAAATGAGGCACAATATCCCCATGGGACTGAATTAAATGATGGTCCAGAATTTGCCACCTGAGCCAGCTGTATCACAGCCTGTCACTATTTTGCTGGAAGGATTCAAGCACATACTGGAAATTTAGGCTTGTGCAATTAATGTGGCTTAAAGTGCTCTGTTGCCCTAGCACAACAACTCCACTTGAAAAAACAACAGCAGAGACTTTTTGCAGTTGGGAAAGCGACAGAAATGTGCTGAATGATTGATGGGAAGGCATGTAAACGCCCCACAAGCAAATCAGGATGAATGTTCACTGCCGTATAACAACCCTGCGAGCAAATCAGAAAGAATGCTGAAAAAGATCAGGCTTAGTTGAACCACTGCATAAACTTTGTGCAAGCAAATCAGGGTGAACGCTCAATCAATGGGTGGTTTGGAGGAGCAGTTAAAGTAGATTCAGTCACATACGGGCAAATTCAGATTGCTCAGTCGTAGTACATTGGGAGGTCTGGCACCAGAAACCCACTTCTCCAAAAAACCAGACTATTATTATTATTATTATTATTATTATCATCATCATCATCATCATCATCATCATCATCATCATTATCATCATCATTATCATCATCGTCATCATCATCATTAGATTTATATCCCGCCCTTCCTCCCAGCAGGAGCCCAGGACAGCAAAATCATTTTGTGATTAGGAAAATGATGGGGAAATGCACTGGAATGTGTGGGATAATGCTCAGACACAAGCCCTAACCTCCCCGCAATCAAATCACAATGAATTTTCCTTAAATAGTTGATGTTGTCTAACCTGCATGCAAACAAATCAGGATGAATGCTCAATAAACAGATTGCCTGGAAGTTCCCTGAGGCTGCGTACACACAACATTTTATTCTTGAATCCATGGAGACTGAGTTCTTGTTTTTACTACCTAGTCCACACACAATCTAGACCTATTGCATATTTTGTTGCCCCTGAAAAGTGCTTCTTGAGAAACTGGTTTCATTCTGAAATAAAAGCTCATTGCAGAGTAATTCTCCATTACCGCATAATGTGTCCATGTGAAAACAGATGTAGTCCCACCAATAGGGGGTGCACTCACACCTGCCCAATGACATTATAGATGAGTGTGCACCAAGACTGCACAGGCAAGGTTTTCAAACATGTATTCTAATCAAAATGTAAATGGACTGCTTTCAAGTGGATTCCGAGTTATGGCGACCCTATGAATCAGGTTTTCATGGTAAGCGGAATTCAGAGGGGGCTTACCATTGCCCCCCTCTGAGGCTGAGAGGCAGTGACTGGCCCAAGGGCACCCAGTGAGCTTCATGGCTGTGTGGGGAATCGAACCCGGGTCTCCCAGGTCGTAGTCCAGCACCTTAACCACTACACCACACTGGCTCTTGTATTCTAATCAAGGGGAGGGTTTTCAAACACATATCATGTAACCACCCCCATCTGTCTGGATGGCAGGTTCAATAATCAATCAGATTGAAATCAGCATGTTGAGGACAAGCATGAATGATTCCGTACTGAGAAAAACTACACATTTGTGCTACAAATGGGCAAATGTGTACACAGCCCAAGACTCTATCTACATAATGCCAGTATTTCTCAATTACTGTTTTGATCTGCTCGAAGCTACATACTGCAGTCATTTCTTTCTTTCCATACTTGAATCTCATGTTCAGTGGTGTCTTTAGCAGTTTCATATTGTCACACACACGCCCCAGCCCACCCCTGCTGCCATTTCTCCCTGGAGTCCTGGTGTAGCCAGCCAATACAATGGTTTGGGATGGAGATTTTACCGACTGCGGATTAACTGTCTGTGAAGTCAAGGAAAAGTTTCTGTGTTGCTCGGCCCCTGAGATTAAAAGGTATGGCAATCACCTGCTTTTATTCATATTGATTGCTGCAGTTGCCAGGGGCGCGCTTGGCAGTGAACTGCAGCATGATGAAAATGGATCACCATAAACAGAAGCTTTCAATAAAGTGCTCATGAAGCAATGAAGATTTTTTTCCCAAGGTTGTTATGGTCAGGAAACTGCAGTTTTGCAGCAAACCTTGTCAATGCTGCTGGAATGTTTAAATAGGAAAAGGGGAATCACACTTATACTACTACTACTACTACCAATACTACTACTACTCTTAAGGGCCTATTTATGTGAGCTCCACTCTGATACTATACTGTAATTTTGTCCAGGAGAACAAGAGAATGCTGATACTGGTCTGTGTTTCATGACTAAATTTAGCTACAACTAAGGGTGTAGTCGTCCAGGGTCTCAGGGGGGTCTTAGACCCCTTACTTTTTTGTGAGCCAGGTCCCAGTAGAGTCCCTATGTCACCAGCATCCTATGAGCCAATCAGCATGAAAGGGGAGTGTGTTAGCTACTGAGAAGAGTCATCTAACTTGCTTCTTTGTTGTTCCCTGCTGACTGGAGCCAATCAGAGTGAAAGGAGTTCTTATTAGTTCCTAATCAAAAAGCCAAGTTGGGGAGAGTGAGAATTCTGTAACTGCTGAAGAAGAGACAGGGACTCCTGATGATAGCATCCCATCTACATCATCAAGCAGCAGGAGATAAATGTGTAGAAAATGAATTCAGTAATTCAGGCAATATCTCTGACAGTGAGAATGGCATTCCCTCCTTGAGCAGGGGCGTGTTAGCCGCCATCCCCCCATTCCAAGAAGGCTCGGGAATATTCCCGAAGGGTTGGGGGGAAGGTCAGGTGGAGCTCTTGCTCAATCTGAAGGAAGGAAGAGCGGGTTTATAAGCCCGCTCCTCCCTCAAAAACTTGCCTCTCTTTGCCAGGCGGCACCCTCCCTCCCTTGTCAGTATGGGCTTCGCTAGTCACCAGACAAGACTGAGTAGGAATTTGGGGGGGGTACTGATTTCAGATTCCCTTTCATTTTTCCTACTCCATACTGCTTGGGTTGATTCAACTGGCCTTTGGGGGCGTTGTGGTTGCTTGCTTTGGCTGGCATGGACTTCGGGCAGGTGAGGAAGGTGGGGGTAAAAGTGGGAGACTGAGGCATTTTCGTAAAGGGCACTCTCTAGGGAACTACCTGTACTGGATGACTGGTGGGGATCTGGGAGGTGTCCTTGTGGGACCAACTTGTGCATCATGGTGAACTCCTGTATGGCGGGGCCAGGTTGCAGAAGCTGGAACCATATACTTGGCTCTACCAGCAAAGAGGGACAAGTTCTCCCAAATTCATGGCTGAGGAGTCACAGTCAGTGGTGATTGACATGTCCAGTGGACTGGAGAGAATTCTCCCTACCAGCTAAGTTTAGCCTCACCTGCCTGAAGTAGTTCCAATCTGGTTAATTGGATGAAATTGGCTGAAGTTTAATATTTGTTATATTTAAATAAATATAACATTATTCCATGTCTGTGTCACGAGTCTTCTTTGGTGTGGTGGCAAAGAATAGTCAAATAGTGACAGTGATAGAGAAGCAGAAAGCGGTATTCAAACCTGGCCAGATTATTCTATAATATTAAAAGGTTGTATAATTTTAGAAGGAAATGTGTCTGTGACTATTATGAAAGGACCCTGCACTGACTCTGCAGTTCTGAATTTGCCACTACACTACTGGCTACAACTGCTAAGATCATGGATTCTTTTGTATTACAGTGGGATCTGCTCAAATGGAAAGTGATTTTCTGTTTTTAAAGATATCAAGAAACATGAACAGCCAGTGTGGTGTAGTGGTTAGAGTGTTGTGCTAGAACCTGGGAGACCAGGGCTCAGATCCCCACTTAGCCATGAAGCTGATTGGGGCCCCCCTTAGACATCCTTTTAATTGTGCATGTATGATTATTTGTGCTCATGACCATGTTGGGGTGATTTTATGCAATCCAGCTTTCAATACTGCTTGCCCATGCAAAAGGTTCAGGGCAGATTGTGATGACCCTGTATTTCACTATCTGTAAATATGGTAAGTGCGGGTTTATTAAATGATATATGGTAAGTCACTGAGTGAGAGGGGGGAGTACATGGGCTAGAATGCTAGAGAATGCTGTATGATGATTGGCTGAGTGTTTGAATGGCTGAAGGTATAAATGAGAAGATGACAGTTGAGTCTGGCGGAGTTGTGGGGGAGTTGTTGGGGAGTTGTGAGAGTCATTAGTGGATAGTTATTTGGATGAGTTGGTTGGCAGAGTTCTGAGGGAGGCTTGGATTGTATTTGGCTGATATTTAGGCAAATTATATATGACCAGAAACATAAAGAGTGACACTGTATGAAACCATATGCTTGTTAAATCTACCTTACACAATCTTGTTATTTCCTGGTGTTCATAAATAAATATTTTATTGGTTTACCAAAAGCCTGATCCTTGGCTGGGGTTGATACAGACCAGAAGGGTGGGCAGGGTAATACCAAAGCCTGGAGAGAAACAGTATCAACTGGTGAAAGCGGTGAGGAGAGAGATATTGTAACATCGTCAAGCATATAGAGCAACCCAGGGCTGTATACTTTATAGACAAAGTACAGGGGGGTTATGGACGGCAAGGGCACTCAGACACATAGTAAAAATAAGCCATAGGGGGAGACAAAAGGCAAAGTCTCAGGCAGTATTGTTTACAGGAAGTGGCTGGTAGTGCTGCCTAGCAGTGGGAACTTGTGAGATCTGTGCTAGAGCGTGTGAGAGAACAAATAAAAACTGAGATCCTGACAGGTGGTGGCCCTGGTGGGAGTATCACAGGTAGAGCCAGCTGGTGGGATCGTCACCCAGACATACTGCTTTGTTTCCAGTGCATGTCCTACAGCTTCCTGCTGAAATCCTACAATTTTTCATACCACAAATGTTCTCTGTGTGTGTGTGTGTGTGTTGTGTCCCACTTTTGTTGCACTACAGCTCAAGACTGGCAATAGCACAACAACATTGGAGAAGCATTGCAAAACAACCAATAAAGTGGAATGATGTGTGGACAGTCCAGTGTAAATCCACCACTAATAAGCTATTATTATGTTGATGACATGTTGCAGAATACACCCACAAAAAACCCTCCAGGCTGGAGGGGCCCTCAGTGACCTTGGGCCAGTCACTTACCAGCCTAACAATTCAGCACCTCACAAATGGAGGGGGGTAACCGTGTATGTTACCTTGAGATCTTTGGAGGAAAGATAGGATATCATCATCACCACCATAGACTTGGAGCATTCTACACCTACCTACACAACAGCACTGAACAACTGCCTCCTTCCTCATAACTCACCAACTTGTTAGCCTCCAAATCTCCCTTCCACTCACCTCCTTATGTGGCTGGTGATGCCATGTCAGTGGTAGGTAGAAGGAAGGGAGGGTGGGCCTTTGGTTCTCTGTATAAATGTCCTTATATATATATATATATATATATATATATATATATATATATATATATATATATATTGTATTTTAAAATTTATATATATTTTTAACAAGATTTATATACTGTTCGATTGTAGAAAACCTCTAAGCAGTTTACAAAAAATAATTAAAATTATCATTAAAACGGTTAAAAACAAGTAATGAAAACACTGTTAAAACAATTAAAACAGTAAGACTAAAAATATTAAAACACATCAACATCTATATGGCAATGTCTGATTGCTTTCATTGGGAACATTTCCCACTGCACTCAAGCACAGACCATTACTTAAAACCTCATTGTAAACTTAAGGTTATGCAACAGGGACGAGGGGGGAGTACAATTGTTCTTAAGAATACATGGATCACTTTCAACATACATGGCAGTGCCGTGTGTTAACATGAATCATGACACAACCCACAAGTTCACATGTCCCAGTCTGGGTAGGTTGTGCCCCTTATATTCAAAAGAAAAAAAGCAGGGGGTGGCTAGCATCCAAAAGAGAAACCAAAAAAGGGGTCAAAGACCAAGATGCTGGAAAAGAGGAACTTTTATTATAGATAAAACCCAACGCGTTTCAGCCTATTATCTGCAGGCTTTCATCAGGGGATGATGGCTTATAAGATGATAAGACCAGCAAATCGCTTTCTGTACTGTGTCAAAGTCAAATGTCTCAATGATTGACACAGTACAGAAAGCGATTTGCTGGTCTTATCATCTTATAAGCCATCATCCCCTGATGAAAGCCTGCAGATAATAGGCTGAAACGCGTTGGGTTTTATCTATAATAAAAGTTCCTCTTTTCTAGCATCTTGGTCTTTGACCCCCTTTTTGGTGCCCCTTATATTCAGCCAAGGTGTGCTAATTACAGAACTTCAAAATAGCATTTGCTGGACTGAGATTTATTTATTTATTTATTTATTTTCTTACATTTATTTATTTATTTTCTTACATTTATAGCCTGCCTTTTTTTTTCCCATCAAGGAATGCAAGGCAGCATACACATGTTTCCCAAATGGTCTCCTATCCAGGCACTGACCAGACCCAGACCTGCTTAGCATCAGCAAGGTGGTGGCCTCACATGCCTTCAGACCATATCCTAGGACCATACCCTGGACATGCTGTAATATTTGTTGCAGCCCATCTATGAGGCTGGCCACTGGAATCATCCCCACTCTCTGGCTTCTGCACTGAGAGCCCCTAACAGAGATTAGAAAACCCACTCTCATATAATGCAATGCTCAAATTGTGGGCAAACAGAAGGAAAGCATTAACATTAAATCTAGGACCAACTCTAGGGTTGAAGGCATCATGTGGTGACCCCTTCTTACAATAGTGGCTGTCTCCCCAGGGTTCATGGAAGGCTCTGGAAGGGTGGGGGTTTATCTGCATCATATTGGCAGCTCTCTATGGAGCTCGTGCTTCTGAAGCCCAGTGACCTGGGGGGGGGGGGAAGGCTACTGCCATGATGCCCCAGACCTTCCAAGAAATAGTCAGAAATGGCAGCATGGAGCTGGAGAGCTTGTAGATTTCCATTCAGTGCAAGGATTTCTGCTTGCACAACAGAATTTCCCCTCTGCCTTCCCCCTGTGTGCCCCCTAAATCTGTTCTGAGTTTTCCCCCAATCCTCCAGAGCAGATCTGGAGAAAGCGCATGGTGCATGGAAGGAGAGAAGGGGGAAAGTTATGTTGCACAAGCAGAAATCCTTGCACTGTTTGTTAGATACTTCCCAGTGTAAATGGGAGTGGTGAGGCCGCCTTAAATGTAAACTGCCTTCAAGTCGATCCCAACTTATGGCGACCCTATGAATAGGGTTTTCATGGTAAGCAGTATTCAGAGGTGGTTTTACCATTGCCTTCCTCTGAGGATGGGAGGCAGTAACTGGCCCAAGGTTACCCAGTGAGCTTCATGGCTGTGTGGTTAAGTGGTCATAATTTCAAATCTGCACCGTTAGAATTTCTGATGGATTAAGGGCTGTAGTAGTCACCATATAGCAGGTCTGTGATCAGATCGCTTGACGTCTTTCCAAAACTTAAAATCAGTCATGGGGTAGGGATGCTCGAGGATTTCATTTGGTCTGGATTTTAAAAGAAAATAAGCTTATTTGCACTTTCTGGTCTTATACGAACAACTTATCGGAATGCATTTCTCTGAATTTTCTCTGGCTCACAAAGCATACCAAAAATGCATGTAAAGATGTGCATCAGAGGTTAAAATGCATACAAAAATGCTTTTCTTCTTGCTGTTTTTTTTTTAAAGATAAAAATAGAGTGAATTTTCGTGCATTTCTCTTTTTTGGAAAAAATGCAGATTGATTAAGAAATGGGATGGAACAGACGCGTGAATGAACACATACAAAACTGATATAGACCAGAAATAAACCAATCTGTCCATTCCTATCAAGTTATGGTGTGGGGGACTGGATCAGGTGGGGCCATGTGGGTTAACCTTTCCCCTTCATTTTCTTGATCAAATCCCCCCCCAAGTTGCTAACAGACTTGCTGCAGTAGAAAAGGCAACTACCAATGTGGTACATGTCCTTTTTCATCAGTGGGGTTAGCAGCAGCTTAGGAGAGTGTGTGTTGGGAGGGGGGGAGAGAATTGGAAAAATGTTGTGTGTGGGAAAGGGGCTAAACACCCCATACATTCCATCAATCCCCCATACATCTCACTGCAGCCCTGATCCAATTTTGGGATAGCTGCCCATCAAGCTTTGGAAAAGACAGTGGGGGATCTGATCACAGATCACCAATATCACAATGGGTTTGACTTTAAGTGTGAGGGCTCAGTTATAAGTGTGACTGGTAGGTCACATACTGATGGTCTTCACTCTCCGTAAGCAAAGGTTGTGTCTCCTCTGAGATTCTTTTCTTCCTCCGACATCCTAGAGCGATGAATCCAGCGATCAGTGCTGTTATAATGGCACCAGCCACAGCGGCCCCCACCAGCCATGGCCAGATCTCACGGGCTTGCTCCAAATAAGGCACCAAAAATTTCTCGAAGGGGTCGGCTGCACAGGAGGACAAAGGGAGAAAATGACCTCAGTTATATATTAAGAAACAGAAATCACTGGGCAGCCCGACCATCACACAGGCCAGGTTCTCACAAAAAACGAGTCCCTACAATTGCCTTCCTTCCACCTTACAGCTGGAAAGTATTCCAAACTCATATGCCAGCACCGGGTTGTGCATTTGAGAAATGAAAACGGGCCTTGAGTTCAGGGCTTGCAGGACTGTCATGTAGCTAACACCCTATTGCAACTGGTGCCCTCCAGCTCAGCACTGATTCTGACAGTCACACTTCGCCTTGGACCAACCAGGAAAGAAAGAAACTGAGCAAGGAAGCTGCTGTTAGGATTAAATTTAAATCTCTCTTAACCTGTTAAGCTACAGTTCACTTGTCATACCTGAATCTGTCCAGGCATCATGGGAAATAGAACCAAAGTGGCCTTTAGTTGACTTTTGATATAAAATGTCGGTTTATTTCCTGGTGACCTGACCCTTACCTACATTCCAGTGGCTCGCATAATAAAAGCCGGTTTAAGCTGGAAACTTCCCCTATTATGTATCTCCTGTATTACATCTATGCCTATAACCTTGCTTATTGTTACAAATGTGCCTTTGCATAGAAATGTTAAATGCTGTTCCGTTGCCCCACAAACCTTGACTTGTAAAACTCCTTTGATATGTGAACAAAATAATATCATGTCTGTCTCTAGTTTAGGGGGCGCCCAGTTGCAGCTGGGCCTCCCCTCAATAGTTGCCTTTGTCTGTTACTGCATAGTGCTTATCTCAAGGACATGCGAAGTATGCAGACATAGAGTCTGGGAGATAGTCTAAATGTTTCCACCTTTGTCCTTCCCCCGTACCCCTTTACCTCTTTTCATATGCCCTACAGCCATTACATCTAGCAATTGTTTCTTTTATATTTTATGACGTGTGCCCGATATTGTAAACTTCGGGGTGAGCCTATATAAACCCTATGACACCAATAAACGAGGTTCCCATGCTGACCTGCTTTGGCTTGTAAGTATTGGGTCCCCTTTGCAAAGGTTTTTGTCTTGTGTTACTTGATCTCTGATAGTGGGTTCATTTGCACTCAACTCCGCACTCCCGGGTGTAAGCGAGTTGGGGTTGACAGGACGACTTGCGTGTTGGGTTTGGACCTAACACTGCCATGACCCCGGATCCATTTCCCTTTCTTCAAATGATGATATCAAGGATTCTGAATCAGAAGGGGAACTGCAAGCAAAGTCAGCACTAGAAGCAAGTCTACAAGACTTGGGAGAAATTCACACTAAAATTTGCACATACCAATGTGTTTATTAGGAGAAATTCACACTAAAATGCTCATGAAATCCCATCATGGATATATTTGTTTTTTTTAAAAATCGCAAATTGCTGCAGAAATGGGGAGCTGAATTTAAGATTCGAAAAATGAGAATGGAGACTGGCAGATACTTCCATCCCTATCTACGGGCACCCTTGAAATGATTAGCTGTGAGGGTATGTGGGCCGTTTTTAAAATTGTTCTTAGATGTTCTTAATTGCTTTTAAATGCTTTCAGATGTTTTTAAATGTGTGGTTTTTAAAACTGTATTGCTTTACTGCTGGGTTGCCTGCCACTCTGGGTCCCTTTGGGAGGAAGGGCAGAATAGAAATGTAAGAAAATCATCATCTTCATAATAACTGTGCACACATTACATACCAGATGCGTACAGTGAGACAGAATGGCATGCAATGGGGGGAACCAGACCTGGGATTCAGTGCCGGTGAGACCAAAATGGGATGGAACTTACTGCTCGGTTCATCCCTAACACACAAATCTGTATTCTGATCTTGGCACATTTTATCTCCTAAAGGGTGTTTGATCTCACAATTGCTTGGCTCAGCTGCACAGTCTATTCTACGGCAATTTGTATTGTGGATAAAGATCTGGGAGCCAGGAATGTTGTGGCTCAGTAATCCAGGCGTGGATCCAAAGTTATGAATGCAGAGTGATGACCTCAGGGTCTGATTCTGCTCTTGCCTTCAGAATCAATAAGCCGGCAGGTAGTGATAGTTTTTGGTTACAGCTTGCATTGCAAAAGAGCTGAGTCAAAACACAGCCCCCCCCATTTTTGCAAATCTACAAAAGGATGTGTGTGTTCCTGTTTCAGCAGTCTACCACATACAGCTGCTGCCTCCCTCTGACTCATACGCAGGCCAGCCACTGTTCCTGTTCTCTGAGAATCCATCCCACTCTTAGGCTCTATCTGCATGATACATGTAAAGAAATATCATACCAGTTTAAACAGTCATGGCTCAGTCTCAGAGTGGTTTAACAGCCAATCCCTCTTCCCAGGAAACTCTGTGATGGGAATAGAAGTCTCATAACAACTCTCAGCACCCTTCACGAACTACAGGTCCCAGGATTCTTTGAGTGAAAAAAAGGTGCTCTGAATGCGCTTGAAAGGTATGGCTTCCACACAGCCTCATTCTATATAGCTTCCCACAAGATATATGTATGGCCACCAACTTGGATGGCTTTGAAAGAGGATCAGACAAATTCGAATACTGCTAGCTATGGATGTCAAGAGAGTTTTGACAGAAACTGTAACAGATGCAGAAATCCTTACTGTTCACACATTCATTCATTGTCAGGACAAGATTTAAGTCATGCAAACCTAAGCAGCGTTTGTTGATGTCGGATTTTTTCCCCCAACGCTGCAAATATTAAGTGATATAATACAAAATAATCATGGCTACACGGTTACTTATCTTGCGCCTGCATTCTGCGGACTGTAATGATAGAGAAAAGATAAATAAAATGTGCATATTCCCTCTCCCTCTTGTCATGATGGCTGTGATGTGTGCTTTGTTTTATCTTCTGACTCCCTGCCGTAGTGAAAGGGGATTGAAATTGCCTCCTCTCTTTCACTTTGAGGGCAGAGATAAAATTCACTGCTAGTTCCGCCAGCAGCTTCCTGTTGCTGCCTGCCATTTTTAATTCCCTGGAATACCTTGGAATGATGCTATGCCAAGAAGTACCATCATTCTGGGGCACTCAGAAGAATTAAAAATGGTGTGTGTGGGGGGGGTGCAGTTTGTGGTTCCTTCCAACATCTCTGGTGGGAATGTGATAGGGTGCAACAATTTTGGAGTGGGGCATTCAAGATGGCAAGCCACGTTCTCAACAGAACAATTATCCCACATCCAGAATTGGTGTTTCTATTTTCAGAGATGAATGTGATATCTCCAGAGGTCATACACACTTAATGATCAAATTTCTTCTTGCTACATGCCTTGAAATCGCCAAGAATTGGAAAGGGGCAGAGCATCTTTCCTTGAAAAGCTGGTACACTGAATTATGGCAACTGGCTCTTGATGAGAAATTGACTTAAGAATGTAGGAAAGTGGGGGCAGAGAGAGCTTAACACTGGCAAATATACAGCCTTATGGCTTCCTTCTTTTTCTTGTTTGTTATGAACGGGGGAGTGGAGCTTCGACTTCTTATTCGTTTCGATGGGATGTGTTAGCTGCTATTCTGAACTGTTATCCCTCTGTTTTGTAGATGCACAGAAAATATCCCCTTTAAAAATATATCTGTAGCTATGCTTTGTTTGGAGTGATGTATTGGTTCTATGTTTATTGCTATATTCTGTTTTGAAAATAAAAAAAACAATAAAAATGTAGCTACTGATTTAAGGCCTGATCTTCCATTTAGAAGCAGAAATATATCTTTGGGCTATTAATGCTTTCTTGCCTACTCAACTTGAAATAAATATTTTATTTCTACTAGGGGCTCTACCCCTGCAGGCTTTGCATGCCAACCCCCTCCCCAGGTCACCAAGGCATCTTTCCCCCTTCCCCAGATCACCAAGGCCCCTTCCCCAGATCACCAAGACACCCCCCCCCAGACAAAGGCACCCATCCACTCACCTCCCTCCCTCCTCATTCGGCTGCTGGCCTTGGTGGTGGCAACAAAACATCTCTGATTCTCCTGCGCTCTGCCCAATCTCACCCACCCTCCCTCCCTCCCTCCTTGCTTGGCTGCTGGCCTCTGCAGAAGCAGCAGGAGCATCAGCAAAGCACCACTAATTCTCCCGCTCTCTGTCTGGTCTTGCCTCCCTGCCCCCTCTTCACTCGGTCACCGGGCTCAGCTGCCACCACCACCTTTGCCATGCCCCTGCAGTTAGAAAGAGAAGGCTGTCACATGACTACACTGTGATACCTTACAAAAATATTACACAGTGGTTAGTTGTTGGAAGGTGTGCCATTCAGTTTTGCATACCATAATGCATCCCACAGCAAAGACATAGCTCCCACACTAACATTTTCAGAGCCTACAGTACTGGGAGCCTAATTTTTAGTTGCCAGCGAATGATATCCATCTAGGGCACACTCAAAGTGACCCCCCTGAAATAGATGGACTTGAGTTACTTTAATTCATTGGTTTCACTGGGTCTTCTCTGAGTATGACTAATGTTGGGTGTCATCCTGTATCAGTATGATGGGCAAATGAAATAATCTTATGCTGAATTAGCCCATTGGCCCATCAAGCTCTGCTCTTAACTGGCAATGGCTCTCCAAGGCAGACATCTGTTTCTTGTTCTGCCACTGAAACTCTTTCAATACGAGATCCAAGGGATTGGATCTGAGACATTCAATACGCCAAGCATGTGCTCTGGCTACTCCGTTGAGGGCACAAAGCAGCTCTTGGACTAATTTCATGTGGATGGGGGAGAGTCCAGAGGGAGGAGGATAGGAAGGAGAAAACGTGGGGCTGGATTGAAGCAGATGGAACAATGAGGGAGGGGGGGAAAGCTCTCTGAAAGTGATCACATCCGGCAAAAGCAATGGCAGCCCACTGGCCAGCGAGGAAGAGGGAGGGAGGTGTAGTGCTAAATATCTCTGCAAGACATCTTGATGTGAGGGCCGAGGAGATAGTATGGCATGCCCCATTCCCCTGTCCCGTAATTCTTGTCTCGGGACCCCTGATTTATCAGGTGCTTATTGCTGTTGCCCACTGTCATTGCATAGTATTGGAGTCTGGAGAGCTTAACGCACACACTTTCTGACATGGTTTATAATAAGCTGAGAAAGACGTTTTTCACTCTGCCTGTGTTCAAAAGCTTGGGAAAAGTTGTTCAATCCAGTTGTTCAATCAAAAGTTGTTCAGAACAATCCAGATGAGCTTGTCTCACACCCCTGCTTGCCCAGGTGGGCTTGTTTGTTTGGGCTTGTTTCCCAAGCTGAGAAGGGACAGTGAGCTTAATTAGTTTATAAATGTTCTCACTCTGCTTATCTAAACAAGAGTCAGAGAAAGACTCTTGTTAGTCAAAATAAAGCAGCTATGGCCATGGTGGGAGGGCACAGGCAAAAGCTGGGAATGAGTGCCACAGCTGTACTCCCAGCTCAGGGTGTAGCAAATACAAGGTCAGAAGAGATAAACAAAAGTCACCTGTGGGAGAATCCAGCAACCTGGGTGCTGGGAAGATAATGATCTCATAGGTATAAGGTGTCCCTCTCAGAGGGTCTTTTGGGTATAATTACAGGACCCTTGATAGGGGCAGATCAGCCTTGGCACCAGCTTGCAAGGGTGCGCAGCTCAGTGTAAAATTGGGCCAAAGGGATCCCTCTGCCTGTTGCTGATAATGAGGTTTCCAGCAGGGAGAAATGGAGGCAAACGTAAGATCAAAGCTGTCATCATCAGCTGCTTAAATGTAAGAGATTATCCTTTGGCAAAACAGGCGGGGAGAAGGAGGGAAAGGGGTGCCAGAAAGAGAGAGAGAAGGGGATGTAAAAGGGAGTGAGAAGGGGGTGTCAGAGAGAGAGAGAGACAGAGAGAGAGAGAGAAGGGGTGTTAGATAAATTGAGAAGAAGTCAGAAAGTGAGAGAAAAGGCATCACCCCACTAACTTTTGGCTCTAGCCACATCCACTGCCAGCCTCAGCCCTCCTCCCTAGGGATGAAATTTTGCTTGCATTTTAATGAGAAATTGCCTAATTCACATTTCTCGAACCAACATACAAATCAAAACACAGCTAGCTTTGAAATTCACAGTTCACTGAATTTTGCAATGCAGTTCTCCAAACAATATGCACAAAAATGCATATATTAGGGGGAAATGGGCAGAAAAACGCACATATATGAAGAACTGCTTGAAAAAGCACACATATTAGTCAAAACTGCATACAAAATGTGTTTATTGGGAGAATTTCACACCAAAATGATGGCAGTTTTCACGAGGCTTAAAAAAAATCACACATTGCTGCAGAAATTTGTTATTGGAAAAATTGGAAACACAGAGAGGACAGATTCCTCCATGCCCAGTTCTACCTACTACCAGCATGCAGCCCCCAACAGATTGTCCCCAAGGGAATGAAGCCCTTAGCAGAAAAGCGGGTCCATCAGTATAAGGGTTACAGGTTCCCCTAGTGAATAAGTAAAGGACAGTTAATTTCATGATCACTTCCTGATTTTTCCATCTCTCACCCCTCCATTTCTAATTTCCATGAAATATTTGCATCTGTAATAATCTCATGCACCTTCCCCGAAGACCCACTTCTGAGCTCTCCAGCTGATAGTTACCTGCTCCAAAAGGCATGAAAGGAAATCATAATTACTTTCTAAAAACTGGCTGTTTATGCTGTTAATTAAGTCAACACCAAACCACATTTTTTTTTTCATAAGAGGGATTTTCCCCTCCCCCTCTTTTACACTTCTCTTTTCAGTTAACTTTATTTTCCTTTTCCGCCACAGCCTGAAGAAATCCCAATGGCTAAAATTCCCTTTCTAATCTTTTCTTTCAACTGACATTTTAATTCCTATTTTCTCCAGTCACACATTATTGCATGTTAAACACACATACCCAACTCTCCAAGGGGATATTCCCTATACACTGTCAATTCTAATTAATGGCATTCAGTCAGCCATTGACATTTTATTTAATCCTCATGGTACTACTCTAGTGTCACCAGTCAGATCCAAAGACCAGTTAGTTTGCTTTTTTGGAATGAGCTTGTACAAACTATTTCATGCAGTTGTTTGACCTAATTGTACCTTCAAAGGGTAAAACCCCACACCACTATGTGATAACTCAGAAAAAAAACAGCTTTCTGTTAGGTGACCACACAATCATACCAGGGAAATTTAAAGCAGGGGTGGCCAACCTGGTGCTCTTCAAATGTCGTTGGACTACAGTTCCCATCATCCCTGACAATGGACCATGCCAATGGAATGCTGATGTAGTCTAACAACATCTGGAGGGTACCACCTGATCTAAGCAAACCAAGGGTTCAGTTCAGATGCAGTGCCAAGCCATTATTTGATGGTGGATAAATGAGCCTTCGACTCACTCACTCACTCACTCCTTTCTCCCTTCACATGTTCCAATTACCTCCAGAACTTGCTGGTTCCTAGCAAACCACGGTATTGTTCTGAACCAAACAAACTATGGCTTGTAGAAACCATAGTTTGCCTGAAAACCAGAAAAGGAAACCATAATCAAATCATGGTTTCCACCTCTAATTGACAGGCAAACTTTAGCTCTAGTCAGGCATGATGTCCTCATACTGCACATGAGGAATAGGAAGGAGTTTTCCCCATTGGCCCTGAATCCACTAATGAGTCCCAGCCAGCACAATCCCCTCCAATATCCCTGCACTGAAGGGGAAAGCCTAAAGAGGGCTGCCTATTTTATGTGGTTAGGCTCCTTGAGGCCTTCTTCCGACAAGTGGGGTGCGGTTGGACCTCCAGGAGACACAACAGTGGAAGCGGGAGAGCCCCACCCTCTTCCTCACTCTGTATTAAACCACGCTCAAGTACAGCTTCTATTTTATGCCAGTTCAGCTGCAACATCTTTATAGTTATAATAACTTTTGTGCTTGCTTTGTTTTTTCCCCAAAAGCCTTGAAGGCGGATGGCTACTGTCTGTGGATCTCGGGTGCTTGTCTGGAGGCTGGAACTTGTATTTTGCACGAACATGAGTGGCAAAAGATGGGAGTTGGGGTTGGTGAACGAGGACATTTTGTTTTGAATCATGCCACCATTTTGCACCTGGCTGGCAAGAGGTATCCTTGAGTGCTCCAGAGCTTGGAAAAGTTACTTTTTTGAACTACAACTCCCATCAGCCCAATCCAGTGGCCATGCTGGCTGGGGCTGATGGGAGTTGTAGTTCAAAAAAGTAACTTTTCCAAGCTCTGCATGGCTATGCTGTTTGCTTTTGGGGGACCCGACCCTGCTTTGCAAACTAGTACTATCCCTCTGACTGCTTGCCTGTCCTCCGTCTTGTTGAGGCTGGTTCACTGTGGTGCATGGGGCAGTGCCCCACCAGCCTCAGTCTGCCCTCAGCCAGCTGTCAACGGCTGGTTAGCCTAGAGGGTGGCCTTGGCTGTCAGCTCCCTCTGCTTTAGTCTCAAGTTTTGCCCTTGTAGAATTTGGCAGGGAGGAAGATTGGGACAAAACTAGAATTAGCTGACCCTGACTGCCATTGGCTCTGACTCTGCCTGTAGTTGGCCTTCCTGCCTTCCGCCCTACCAGTCCCAATGAGCGCCAGCCCCCATGCTCCTTCCCACTCAACATGCACATTTTTAAATAAAGCAGAACTTTCGCAAAGACTGCAAGTCTCCAATACTCTCTTCCTTGCGAGGAAACTGAGTCTGTAAGGGGCATCCCCATTCCAAAGCTTCCCGTTACTTAGCAGGAGGGAAACAATATCAGTTTCCCCATGAGCTGATCAAAAAGAGAACATCAGAGTATAGAATTCTCCATTTGAGTTAGATGCCAAGTCAATGTGCCGGATCCCTGAAGTGGCTTCTCCTTTGATTCATTGGCGATCACTAGTGGCTGAGTAAGATTGTCTTCCAAGATAAGGTCTTTAATGGTGGGTCCATAAGTGACTGTGGAGGCCAATTCTGGAGTGATCAAGACATACTCTAGGTCATCCAACTGAAACTTAATGGAAATCTTCGGAGTGGTACAGCCTGACATATAAGCAATGGTGCCCTCTGATTATACATCAGCCTTCCTCATCCTGGTGCCAGCACTGGCTGGGGCTGATGGGAGTAGGAGTCCAAAACATCTGGAGGGCACCAGGATGGGGAACGCTGGTGTAGGCCAAGATTTTTCACATGCAATAACTGGATAGTGGCTGTACCTTGGGTAAGCCATACATAGGAACATAGGAAACTATCTTAAGCTGAGTCACGCTATTGGCCCATCTAATTCAGTATTGTCTACACGGACAGGCAGCAGGTTTAGAAAGGGAGTCTCTCGAAGCCCTACCAGGAGATGCTGGGGATCAAACCTGGGACCTTCTGCATGAACAGCCAGGGCTCTACCACTGAGCTATGGGCATTCCACAAATTGCACACTCCGTAAGCAGAAAAGTCCAGGATCGATTCCTGCCATCCCCAGTTGAAGTATCTCATGTGGCAGGGCAAGTAATGAGTCCTTTATCTGCCTGAGACCCTAGAGAGCTGCTTCGAGTAGAAACCCTCAGCTAGGTGAATCAATGACCTTTATTTGCTCTATGGAAGGCAAGGGCTGTAGCTCAGTGGTAGAGTACTTGCATGCAAAAGGTCCTCAGTTCAATCCCTGGCATCTCCAGGTAGGACTGAGAAAGACTCCTGTCTGAAATCCTGGAGAGTCGGTGCCAAGTCAATATAAACAATACTAAGCAAGATGGACCAGTGGTAGAGTAGAGCCGTGTCCTATATATATTCCTGTGGCCTGGTGGACCATAGGATACATTGCTGATGATTGGAGGAGGGCTGCAGCCCAGTGACAGAGCACATGCTTTGCATGCAGAAAGTCCCAGGTTCAATTCCCGACATCTCCAGCTGGGGCTGGGAATGTGATGGCTACCAACTTAGATGGCTTCAAAAGAGGATTAGGCAAGTTCATGGAGGATAAGGCTATCAATGGCTGCTAACCCTGATGACTATGCTCTGTCTCCATTGTCTGAGGCAGGACGCTTCTGAATGCTAGTTGCTGTAAACCACAGGAGGGGAGAGTGCTGTTGCACTCAGATTCTACTTGCAGGCTTCCCATAAGCATCTGGTGGACACCTTGAGAACAGGAGGCTGAGCTATGGTGAGTCTTTAGCCTGATCCAGCAAGCTTTTCTTATGTTCTTATGTCCCCTGCCTGAAACCGTGGAGAGCTGCAGCCAGTCAGCATGGACAATACTGAGCTAGCAGAGTCAATGGTCCATCTAGCTGAATGGTTCTGACTTAGTATAAGATGGCTCCCTGTGTTTCTCTACATATAGAACACAGTGTGCAGTGGTGGCTGGTGGCTCCATGTCAGTGGGGCAGTGGAATCCACTCTGGGTTTTAGTACATACTTTCAAGGCGCTGTCCAAGGTGCTTAGCACTTCAGTCCAGCTAGCTCAATGGTCCGTTTAGCTCAATGGTCCTGATAGTTTCATGTCAATGGGGCAGTGGAATCCACTCCGGGATTCTTGGCCAGTTCCTTGAAAGTTCGGATGAAAACCTGAAGTGCATTCCACTGCCCCACTGACATGGAGCCACTAGCCGCCACTGATCTCGTGGCTTCTATTCTGAGATGCCCAACTTGGGAAAGATGGCTCAAAGGCTCAGAATGATGAGCAGATTCCCCTTTGTGTGTTTCGCTTCTGGAAAGGCAGTCATTTCTACCGGCGGCTTTAAGAGCCTGAAAGGGCAGTCAAGTCAGCAGTGACAAGCCCGGCCCTCTTTCCTCATGTAGGAGAATAACCAGCCAGGAAAAAAAATGAAATAAAGGCTCCTTCAGGATAGCACTGACTCAGCCGCTGAGGCAGGTTGCATTTAGCAGACGAATTGAACGGGAATTGGCTGGATGCTCTCTGGGGCCACTTTGCTAAGAAAAACACAAGTCTCAGCCCCCAAGAGGCAGAAGACAAAATCTTTTCATAGGGCGATTATCATTCTGACAGAATGTCAGTGTTGCAGCAGCGAGGGAAGGAGCAGTGTGTGGTTCGGTGTGTGTGTGGAGTTAGGGTGATCGAAACATTAGCTCCGCTAAGCGCTTCTGCTGCCTTTGGCGTATGATTACCGGCTCCAAATTGCATTTTCAGCCAAACATCAAACAAATTGCACACATTGGGAGAGGGAACGGGAAAAGGGGGCGATGCGTAGCTCTCTCAGCTCTTATCGGTCTGCTGTGAGAAAAATTAATAAATAAAGCAACCAAACAAGAACAACAACAAAAGCCCCTAAAGGGTCTAGTGCGGATGTAATGGAGGGGGTGTCTCTCAAAGTGGAGTTATTTGATCAGGAACAGGCAGTGGATTGATGCTTTCCTTCCCCAGCTCTCCGCTCCTCTGTTAACTCTGGCTGAAGTCAAAACTGCACATGACATTAATGTGCCTTTGTATGTGTATTTTTCTTAATATAAATTACAGCTGTGAGGGCCCTAACCCACATCATTGTGGAGGCTGGGTCTAATCCTTTCCCTGGCTGCTCCAGTCCCAATGAAAACAGTTGTTCTCTCTCCCTCCCTCACCCCCTGCAACTCTTTGCCTCAGGAGGGAAACTGCAGCAGCCTGCCTCCCAGGATCCCAGAGTAATGGTAAGCTAGTCTGTGGCATGTTTTATGGCGCACTAAAGTGACAGGGCAGAAGGTGCTCTGGGAATTATTTGTTGTGTTTCCGAGTTTTTGAGAGCCTTGCCGACTAACCCAGCCTTGTACATCAGCCCACAAAACAAGTAGCCTGCAGACATTTTTACTAGCCTTATGGGGACTGGCAGATGGCAAGTACCATACTTCTTGCAGCAGCCTGATGCATTTCTATGCTGGGGTGTGGAAGAGGGGGCTTCCCTCCTCCAGCAGCCCTCTTGATTTCTCTGCTAGGTGCAAAGGAAGGATAGAGAGCTTCACCCCTCCTCCCCCGTCCGCTCGCTCGCCTGCAGGGAATTCCTCGACAACTAGAGCTACCAGGCTAGCTCTTAAATGCAAACGTAGACCAAGGCACCCATTCTCTCAATGGTTTTCTGTTGCTGCATGCTGCTGGAGAAGGTTTTAGTATTTGCTGCTGTCTTAGAACAGCCTAGGTCAGCAGTAGCCAACATGGTGCCCTTCAGATGTTGCTGGACTATAACTCTCATGATCCCTGACCAGCAGCCATGTAGTCTGACAGCATCTGGAGGGCACCGCTTTGGCTATCTCTGGGGTAGGCTTTGATAATGATTGTTGATTGCTGCTTTAAATTGTATTTTATTGTAAATTGTCCAAAATTACGATTTGTGCTTTTCTTTAATTGTTACCTGCTCTAGGATCATGGAAGCGATAAAGGAATATAAAACTAAATGATAAATAAAAATGTGTAAGAAGAAATCAGCACATATAACTGTGTGGGTCTTATTTTTGAGTGGCAATTCTCAAGAGTCTGTTCTTTCTGAAGCCCCTAGCAAATAGGGATACCACAGTCTGGTTTCTCAAAACATCGATCACCACAGAGTCTCCTTCGCATCTTCGAGGCTGGTTTTACCTAAAGGGCTGATATCCAGAACATAACAGTTTCTGTGTTACCTGGATCTGTTAGATACTCATAGTCATATCCCAGATCTCTTGATGAAATGAAGAATTCTCCATTCCTGTAGAGGGGAATGAAGGGGACCATGTAATATTCACGGTTGTGTCCAATGGGGGCATTGGCTGCAGGATAAACCTCACGCAGGGGCTGGTGTCTTCTGAGCCACTGTTCAAAAATGCTGTGAAAGAAAATATTCATATTAGTATTGTGACAACTACTTTCTTTTTAACCAAAAGTGGAAAATTCCAACAGAAGCATCAATAATGCCATCTTCACCCAACATCTACTGAAGAAGGAACAAGGTGAGCCTCCTTGAGAACCAGGGTTGTTGTCATCTGAGGTCTCAAGGGGCCTCAGACCCCTTACCTTTTTGGGAGCAGGTTCCCAGCAAGGTCCCTATGTCTCCAGCATCCTATGAACATGAAAGGGGAGTGTGTTAGTCATTGAGAAGAGTATCCTACCATGTTTCCTTGTGTTTTTCTACTTATTGGAACCAATCAGAGGGAAAGGAGGCGAGTTAGCAACTGAGAAGACTCTTCTCAGTAGCTAACACTCTCCCCTTTCATGTTTATTGGCTCCTAGGGATGTCTGTTATTGTGGAAGAAGGCGTTAACAAGGATCTACTTCTCAATCCAGCAGGAAAAAAAAGGAGGGGAGATGGCAGTGACTATCATGAAGGGACCCTGTCCTTCTGAATTCGCCACTACACTACTGTTGAGAACTGAATTCCATAACCTCGGTGCTGCTACTGAAAAGGCCTTGTCTGCTGCTGGAGCAGGATCATAGAGCAAGGACTCTGCAGTAGACCCAACTCTGAGGCCATATGGGAGAAATTGTATTCAGAACTGAGAAGAGACTTAATGGTTTGAATATCACTGACCTTTTGCCTTGTGAAGGGATTGTGGTCTATTGTGAAGCTGTGTCCAGATGACAGGCTTGAAGGAGGTATGAAGGTGTGGAGGACCCTCTGGAAAACGCTGGTGGGGTAGTCTCGAAGGGGATACACCAAAGGGGAGTGGCTTCTTTGGGATGTGATGATGGCAACAGCAATCTCCCCTAGATGATTGGTTGTGGCTGGGCTTGCATTGGAGGGTATTTGGTGATTTTTCTATTTTATATTGTTTTGATTGGTTGATTGTACTTTTGCTGTATGTTGCTCTTGTATTGCAATGTTTTGCACTGCTATGCGGGCCTTTGGACCAAAAAGCGGTATATAAATACACCACAACATAAGATACACCTATCCTCACTTGTGGGGTACACATTTATATTTTTTGTCCTTCTATCAGGGCTTCTCAGATTTGGCCCTCCTTGTATTCCCTGAATGTTTGGGGGGGGGCTGTGCTTACTGGCCCTGATCCCAAAATCATGTGCCCCCCACTTACCCCACCCCACTGACCTCTGCATGTTTGGTGGAAGGTCCGAACTGGAAGTGTACACTTATACTGCTGTACTTATTTATTCTTAATTTATTATTATTTATTAGATTTATATCACACCCTTCCTCCCAGTGGGACCCCAGAGCAGCAGTCTCCGCCTTATACTTATGCATAAGCATACCATACTTATGCATGTTCCTCCATGTGATGGGGAACCCTGAGTGCACCGGGATCCCCATTGCATGGAGAAGGTTGTATGCCTCTATACAGCTGCATGCAGACTGTCCTAATGGGTAGAGGACAGGTAGGTGGAGCCAGTGGGCACATGATCTTGGGGGTGAGCCTGGGGGTGCAACCCTGCTCTACCCACTGCATATTCAGTGAAGATGTACAGAGGCCACATATGAAATGCGAAGAATGATTCTGCTACATCTTTGCACTAAGAGTAACTGAATGAGGATCTAATCGCATCTGAGACAGATGCAGCAAAATAACTGAAAGGCAGAGAGTTTGGAAGCATGCCAGGCCAGAACAAGGCATCATACAGAGATCCAACAGACAACCTGAGCTACAGCTGAGTACTTTGGGCTCCCCAGAGAATTTGAACTCTACCTTAATTTTTTTTTTAATTTGCCCTGATATGCTGCCTTTCCTCCAAAAAGATTAGGGCAAATACATGGTTTCTCCCCTTTTATCCTCAAAACAACCCTGTGAGTTAGGCTAGTCTGAGGGAGACTGACTAGTCCAAGTTTATCCAATGGACTTTATGGCCCAGTGGGAATTTGAACCTGGATCTCCCCAGTCTTAGACTGGCCATTTTACTCCCACTAGTGGCGTCTGGTGCCCGTTGGGACTGGTAGGGCAGAAGTCAGGGAGACCAACAGTAGGTGGCACAAGAGCCAATGAGTGGTGGAGCCAACTAAGACTAGTTTTGTCCCCATCCTCCTCCCTGCTGAGTTCCACAAAGGGCAACACTGAGACTAAGGAGGAGGGAGCTGACAGGCAAGGCACCTCTTGGACTGGTTGTAAGTAAGAAGGCAGGCAGGTGTGATCTGGCTGAAAGCAGACTGAGGTTGGTGGGCACTGCCCCCTTTGCCCTAATAGACCAATGACTCCAGATCACACTGTCTTGCATGCTACGCTCGTTCCAGTTTATTGGGTGCCTGTGCACACACTTTGGAAATTACTGTATTCCGAGTATGGGTTTTATGATTATTCCTAATTTGTACATCTCAGAGGGCATTGACGACAAGAAAATTGCATTATTGTCCTATGATTTCAGACATGGCTGCTTTCAGAGATTTTGCCCCCCCCCCCATACATGTTTCATTTACACCATAACTGCTTAAAGCAACTATATTTGGTCCTCTGAAGATGCAACTTGATTCTTCATCTCAACCATTTCAGGTGTCAAGAAGTTAATTATGCCGTCATTTCGGGACAACTGCTTTTCAATTATGGTAACTGCATTAGCAAATGTGACTTAAAGATATTTCTAGGGAGAAGAATGAAATTAATGTGCCTGAAAAATAACCCCAAACATGTTTTAGATTTCATAGATTATTAACTCAATAAAGCCTCACAAAAGCTGCATCAGAAAACAGCTGGGATGCAATAACAGATTTTTGTTTAGGCTGGTGACAAGGAACTCGAGAACTCTTTCCCCTAGCTGCACATAATCATTCTGAGAGGCAAGGGGATTTCTCAGTAGTCTTTGGACATTTTAATTGTAATCATAACATTTATTATGTCTAGGAATGTTTGGGGAATTCCGCCTTGGAGAATTCTGATACAAACTGACCTGATCACAACCTCCCAGACTAATGTGGGGATAGGAATTTATTCAACTTTTTCTGAATGTTCCAGTGCAGTTCTTAGCTACTGATGGGTGAAAAAATTGATTCAGTCTGAACTTATAAGAGAACCTATCTAATTCACATTTTTTGAAGAAAAAAAATACGCAAACCGAATTCTCTGAATTTTGAAATGCAGTTTTCCAACCAAGTAACTGCATACAAAGATAGAATATGAAAAGAAATTTGCACTAAAATGCTGCTTAATTTTCATAAGGGCTTGGTTTTGTTTTTGTTTTAAAATGCAAACTGACTTGGAAAAGTAGATAGCTGAACTTAAGAGTGGAAAAAACGAGACACTGAGGAAACCAAAATGGACAGATTCATTCATTCCAATTCTTGGCATAAACAGTTATCAAAGTATTCTTAAAACAACAACACATCAATCAATCAATCAATCTTAAGAATATAGGAAGCTGCCTTATACCAAATCAGACTATTGGTCCATCTAGCACAGTACTGTCTACCCTGACTAGCACTGGCTTTTCAAGCTTTCAGACTGGGGACATTCGTAACCTTACCTGGAAATGCCTAGGACTGAACCTGGGGCCTTCTGAATGCAAAACAGACACTCCACCACTGAGCTAAAGCCCTTCCCAAGGACATCTTGCTGCAGTCCAATCCCTGCTCAGGTTGGGATGGGGCTAACGAGAGCATCCGCAGCCCTGCTGTTCACGGTGAAAGATGGGGGCAGGCAAATCGCTAGAGCTGGCCTGATGCCATCACGTGACAACAGTGGAGCTGGCTCAGAATCCAGCAGATCTTGGGCCAGCTCAGCCCCTCCTTGCTCTTGGGAGGCTCCGTTCGGGGCTTTCAACAGGCTGTCGCTGGCAGGGATTCTGCTGGTGGCACGTCCGTCTGCCGGCATGTTTGGTCCCAGGTTCAGTCTCCGGAATCTCCGGGTAGGGCTGGGGATGTTCTCTGCCTTAAAACCTGGAGAGCTGCTGCCAGTCAGTGTAGGCAATATTAAGCTAGGCGGACCAATGCTCTGACTTGGTATAAGGCAACTTCCTTTGCTCTTATGTTAATTATTGCATTCCTGGGGCTTTGCATGCCCCCTGTCTCCGAGCTGTGGTCCTGCCTCAGCTAAGGAAGGACAGCAGCATGGCACACATCCTCTTGCATGGAAACAGTCCCTGGTTTGATTCATGGCATCTCTGGTTCAAAAAGGATCAGGCATTTTATTTATTTACTTCATCTATTATCTTTATGTGTTGGAGGACATGTGGTGTTGAAGGAGAGCTTTGCGGATACCATGGACTGCGAAAAAGACAAATAATTGGGTGTTGGAACAAATTAAACTAATTTAAACTAATTAAATTTAAATTAATTAAGCCAGTGTGGTGTAGTGGTTAAGGTGTTGGACTACGACCTGGGAGACCAAGGTTCGAATCCCCACATAGCCATGAAGCTCACTGGGTGACCTTGGGCCAGTCACTGCCTCTCAGCCTCATGAAAACCCTATTCATAGGGTTGCCATAAGTCAGAACCGACTTGAAGGCAGTCCATTTACATTTATCACTAGAAGCTAAAATGATAAAACTGAGGTTATCATACTTTGGACACATCATGAGAAGACATGATTCACTAGAAAAGACCATAATGCTGGGAAAAACAGAAGGGAGTAGAAAAAGAGGAAGGCCAAACAAGAGATGGATTGATTCCATAAAGGAAGCCACAGACATGAATTTTCAAGATCTGAACAGGGTGGTTCACAACAGATGCTCTTGGAGGTTGCTGATTCATAGGGTCGCCATAAGTCATAGTCAACTTGAAGGCACATAACAACAACAAATTATCTTTATATCTCGCTCATTCTCCAAGGAGCTCCAGGAGGTGCACATGGTTCACCCCCTCTCCACTTTATCCTCACAGCAACGGTGTGAGGTAAGTTAAGCTGAGAGGCAGCAATGAGCTCAAGGTCACCCAGTGAGCTTCATGGATGAGTGGGGACTTGAACCCTAAGCTCTCAGGTACAAAAGACCTCCAGCTGAGACTCTGAAGAGTTGCTGTTGGTCAGAGTGGTGGCTGGTGGCCCCATGTCAGTGGAATCTGCTCCAGGGTTTAGTCTGAACTTTCAAGGAGCTGCCCAAGGTGCTGAGCCTATTGTCAGAATAAGTTTAAGCACCTTGGACAGCTCTTTGAATTTTTGGAATAAAACCCAGAGCGGATTCCACTGCCCCACTGACATGGAGTCAGCAGCCCCCACAGGCAGCGCCTGCTTAGATGGAGAAAGAGTCTGACCATGTATAAGGCTAAGAGCCTTATTCTCATTCCCTCCTGGGCATGCAGCTATGGCCTTGGGGAAGGGATGGGCATTTTCTTGCCAGTTTTTCCTGAGCATTCTGCAGCACGGTGGCAGCTGTTATCGCAAGGCACGAGAGGCAGAAAAAGAAAAACCATTCTGAGACTGGCTGTCAGATGCACAGCTGGCCCAGATCTGTGTTTTGGGCAAAGCAAGCTCTCCCTGCCCTCACAAGACAAGCAACAAAGAGGGTTGCCTGTATTTCTTGAGTCGGAGTGTAAGGGAGGCAAAAGTCACCTTTTCAGAATAAAACCGTGAATCACGTACACAGAAGCCAAAGGGCAGTCGGTGGTGTGCTCTGTAATTATCTTGAAAGCAATCAGGGCCAATGATCTGACACTGTTGAGATTCACCTGGGCCAAAGGAGCACCTGTTCCTAGCTTAGGAGTGCAAAGGATCACGACCATTATCATTCATCAGTATTCTCGCCATCTCACCACAAAGTTTCAGCTAGCTCTGTTTGCACTACCTGCTTTAATGATCAAAGGTGAATCCCGCAACAGCCAATGTAGATTCAGTTTATTGCTGCTTATTCTGTATGGCTTTCTCTTTCCCTCCCTCCCCCCCCACTTCTGCTAGCCACAGGGACGCACAAGAGGCTTGTCCCACTCTGTGGCTAGGGATGGGGGAGAAATCTGATTGTGCATTTTAACAAGAAACTACCTAATTTGCACGTCTCAGGCCCACCTGTGAATCAAAACACAGCTATCCTTTGAAATTCACACTCCCCTTTTGTGATGCGGCTCTCCAACCAATTTGTACAAAATGCATATGCTAGGGAGAAATGTGCATTAAAAACACATATGTATGGGAAAATGCATTCTATTACGGAAAATTACTTAGCAAAAATGTGTATATTAGGGGAAATGCACACTAAAATGCTAATGAATTTTCATGAGGATTTTTTTTTTTTTAAAAAAAGCAAATTGTTGTGGAAATGTGGAGAACTGAATTTAAGAAATGAGAAACTTAAAGAACCAAAATCGATAGATTTGCCCATCGCTATCAGTGGCTGAAAGTCCTACCAGGAAACAGTTATGCTGCATCAGACCAAAGCAAACTGTTTCCAACTGTCACCAGCTGAGATATTTCTCGAAATCTCACAAGGAGGGAATGATGGTGACAGACATCCCAGTTCTTTGTCCTCAGATTATGATACCCAGAGGTATACAGCCTCTGAACATCCAGGCTCTATTTACTTATCACAGCTAATAGTGGTTCAGCCCCTCTGGTTCTTAAAATTTCACCAGGCACTGCCCCTGCAGTAGAATTAGAAATGCACTTTTTAAAAAGGAGACAGAAAGCTTTGGCTCTCAACATGTTAACTGATACAAAGAAGAAGGGAAAGGCCTTTAAGAAGAGGTTATATAGCAACCTATTTGGGATACTATAGTATGGGATTTCAGACATTGGCAGGGGGCTGGACTAGATGACCTTTGAGGTCCCTTCCCACTTTATGATTCTACATTTAACTTCTTTGCCTGGTGCAAAGGGGAGGGAGACGCCAGGTGGCAGATCTTTCAGAATCAAATCTCAGAGGTTTTATTCCTTGTTGTTAGCTCTGCTGATTAATGGTGGGATGTTTGGTGGGCTAGCCACTCCGATTGACCAATAACTTGCAACCATAGTTAAAATCTCAAACATATGAAACTGTCTTCTACTGATTTAAACCATCAGTCTGTCTAGCTCTCCATTGTCTGCTCTGAGTAGCGAGGATCAGTCTCTGGAAAATGGTGCCTGAGCAGAAGTGTTTGCTCAGAGCTCTATAAACTTCCACAGTTTACTCTACTTGTTGATAAGAAGTTGATTTGGAGAGCATGTATGTAATTTTTTAATTCTTTTAATTTTTTTTAATGTTTAACTTTTACTCCAGTTATTTTAACTTGGTCCGAGCTCCACGTGATTCATATCTGGTATACCGCATCTCTGAGTAGCAATGGTTCTCCAAAGTCTGAGGCAGAGAAGGGTCTTTTTCCATCACTTGCTGCATGAGAACAGCAGTGACTCCTATTCCAGGACTTTTTTCTCAGAGCAGGCATGATGACATCATCTGTCAAAGCACCAAGGTAACAGACAGACCTACCTTCCTCCACTGCTCTCATTGTGGTATATTTGAGTGGGGGCTGGCTCACAGAAGCTCTGTGGGTGAGTTGTTCTCATGCCTGAGAAACTGATCAATTGCCTCCTCTGGATGGGGTTGCACTCCCTCTGAAAGAGAAGTACACACCCTTGGGATGCTCCTGGATCCAGCTTTGTCACAGGAGGCCCAGGAGGCCTTGGTGGCTAGTTCTTTTCACAGGCTTCAGCTGGTAAGACAACTGTGACCATTCCTGGACTGTGATCAGCCTGACCACAGAGGTTCGGGCACTGATAACTTCAAGACTGGACTACTGCATTTCACTCTACATAGGGCTTCCCGTAAGCTTGGTCCAGAAACTGCATTTAGTGCAAAATGTTTCAGCGTGATTGCTGACAGGAGTGAGACATCTTAACAACTGTGCTTAAAGATTTGCACCGGCTGCCATTTTGCTACCTGGCTGGATTCAAGCTGTCACAGTTGGTATATATAAACCTCTTCTAGGATGCACACCTTAATGTGGTGAGGGGGTTTGAGAGTGCTATAGAAGCTGAGAGCCGTCAGGAGTCTAGGCCAAGAGGCTAGATTCTAGCAGGGTCACCCAAGGCAGAAGGGTCAAAGCTAAGACACCAGACTAAGATGCATCCAGACTCAGAGGAAGGCAATGGTAAACTACCTCTGAATGTCTCTTACCATGAAAACCCTATGAACAGAGTATCCAAAAAGCAATACAAGATAGTGCTGGAACATGAGACTCCCAGCTCAGATGGCACTCAATGAGCTACGGGGGAAGAACAACGAACAAGCACGAGTAGCCCTGTGACTAATGATGCCACTGGGTCAAAGCCGAATGGAAGCCCAGAAGCTGATGCACACAGATGCGAAAGGAGAGTCCAGAGTAGTACAACATATACAATAGGAACATGGAATGTGAGAAGCATGAACCAGGAAAAGTCAGAAATTATGCAAGAAATGGAATGCATCAGTATTCCAATATTTGGCGTGAGTGAATTAAAATGGACGGGAATGGGATATTTTCAATCAGGCAACTACAAAATATTTTATGCAGGAAATGAGAAATTAAGAAGAAATGGAGTTGCTTTAGTAGTGAGAAGTGATGTAGCAAAAGCAATCAGTAGCTATAACGCAAGGTCTGAGCGAGTGATATCAACGAGATTAAATGGGAAACCTATTCATATAACTATCATCAAAGTCTACGCTCCAACGGCAAACGCAGAAGAAGAGGAAATAGAGAGATGTTACACAGAAGTAGAGGAAGAAATTGATCACACACCAAAACAAGATGTGTTGATTATCATTGAGGAATGGAATGCAAAAGTAGAGAACAGAGAAGAACTAGGAATTGTGGGAGAATGGGGCTTAGGAGATAGAAATGAAGCAGGAGACTTATTGAATTCTGTGAAGCCAATAATTTGTTTCTTGCAAACACATTTTTGAGCAACTGAAAAGATGACTGTACACATGGAGATCACCAAATGGTCAATATAGGAATCAAATCAATTATATAATTGGCAACAGAAGATGGAGAAGTTCCATACTTTCTGCGAAAACGACCAGGAGCAGACTGCAGTACAGAATATGCACTGGTAATATCAAAAATCAGAGTAAAGCTAAAGAAGAGCAAAAAAATCATAATGCCAAAATACAATTGAAATAACATCCCAGAAGCATATAAAGATCAAATAAGGAACCGGTTTGAGGCTTTAAACTTAGTTGACAGAGAACCAGAAGAATTATGGATTGAAGTCAGAGACATTATCAGAGAAGAATGCAAAAAGACAATACCTCTTGTTAAAAAGAGAGAAAGACCTCAATGGATGACTGACGAAACTCTTTAAATGGTTAAAGAGAGAAGGAAAGCAAAAGCAAAAGGAGACAGAAACATGCTTAGAACCCTAAATGCAATAATACAGTGACTAGTACGTAGGGACAAAGAGAACTATTACAATAGTTATTGAATAGAAACAAAAGATTAGAGAAATTAAAGGGAAATTTAAACCAAGAGTAGAGATGTTGAATAATCAACAGGGGAACATACTGACTGACCGAGATGAAATAAAAGGAAGATGGAAGCAATACACTGAAGAACTCTATAAAAGAGATGCAAGAATGACAGATTCATTCACGGAGGAACTGTATGATGCAGAACCAGAAATTTTAGAATGTGAGGTGAAAGCTGCTCTTAAAATCCTTGGAAGAAACAAATCACCAGGAATAGATGACATCCCAATAGAGTTGCTACAAGCTACTGAGACTGAATCTGTCCAAATTTTGACAAAAATTTGTCAACAAATATGGAAAAGAAAACAATGGCCCTCAGACTGGAAGAGTTTAATATACATCCCAATTCCAAAGAAAGGGGATCCCAGGGAATGCAGTAATTATCTAATACTACCTTAATATCTCATGCAAGTAATGTAATGCTCAGGATTCTACAACAAAGGCTCTTACCACATATGGAGTGAGAAATGACAGACGTCCAAGCTGGATTTAGAAAGGGAAGAGACACCAGAGATCATATCGCAAACATATGTTGGATAATGGAACTGACCAAAGAATTTCAGAAGAAAATCACCCTGTGCATTATAGCTTACAGCAAAGCCTTTGACTGTGTAGATCATGAGAAACTATGGAAAGCCTTAAAAGAAATGGGGGTGCCACAACATCTGATTGTTCTGATATGCAACCTATACTCTGGACAAGAGGTTTCCAATTGTAAAGGGTTTGAGACAGCGATGTATGAGACAGCGGGATTGGACCAAGGTGGAGGTGTGAAAACTGGAGGGAGAAATATCAATAATTTAAGATATGCAGACGGTACCATACTACCAGCAGAAACCAGTAATGATTTGAAATGAATGCTGATGAAAGTTAAAGAGGAAAGCACAAAAGCAGGACTACAGCTGAACATCAAAAAGACTAAAGTAATGACAAAAGATTTATGCAACTTTACAGTTGACAATGAGGACAAGGATTATCAATACCTTGGCACAGTCATTAACCAAAATGGAGACCATAATCAAGAAATCAGAAGAATGCTAGGACAGGGGAGGGCAGCTTTGAGAGAACTAGAAAAGGTTCTCAAATGCAAAGATGTATCACTGAACACTAAAGTCAGGATCATTCAGGCGATGGTATTCCTGATCACAGCTTGGAAAAGTTACTTTTTTGAACTACAACTCCCATCAGCCCCAGCCAGCATGGCCACTGGATTGGGCTGATGGGAGTTGTAGTTCAAAAAAGTAACTTTTCCAAGCTTTGTTCCCGATCTCTATGTATGGATGTGAAAGTTGGACAGTGAAAAAATGGATAACAGAAAAATCAACTAATTTGAAATGTGGTATTGGAGAAGAGCTTTGCACTTACCATGGACTGTGAAAAAGACAAATAACTGGGTGTTAGAACAAATTAGACCAGAACTGTCACTAGAAGCTAAATGATGAAACTGAGGTTAATATACTTTGGACACATAATGAGAAGACCTGATTCACTAGAAAAGACAATAATGCTGGGAAAAACAGAAGGGAGTAGAAAAAGAGGAAGGCCAAACAAGAGATGGATTGATTCCATAAAGGAAGCCACAGAGCTGGACTTACAAGATCTGAACAGGGTGGTTTATAACAGATGCTATTGGAGGCCGCTGATTCATAGGTTCGCCATAAGTTGAAATCGACTTGAAGGCACATAACAACAATAATGCTTGGGACCAATTTACTTAAGGGACCCTTTACCCCATATGTGCTGATTTGATTGTTTCTGCTTATACTAGTGACTCACACTGTCCATTCTGCATTTTTAAGGGGACATTCCTTTAGTGCAGCAGCACCTGTACTTTGGAACTCCCTGCCTATTGACATGAGGCGGGCACCCTCACTGTACTCTTTTAGCCAACTGCTGAGAACTTTTCTGTTTCAGTACATGGTTTGGTTACATCTGTTCTTAAATTTGGTCTAGATGGTTTATTGTGTTTTATTGTTCTTTGATGTTTCTGTTTTTAAATGTTATAAGTGTGTTTTCATTTCGTTTTTAATTGTATTTCGTTTTTATTTGTATTTTTTTTTAATGACAGGTTTGCTGCCCTGGGTTCCCTTGGGAGGAAAGGAAGGACACAATTTTAAAAGTAAATAAGTAGGCTATGCTCAGACAGTTAATGGCCCAAGATCACCCAGTGAACTTCAGCCCAGTTAACCACTACACCACCCTGTGCCGGCTTAGTATTCAATGACTCTTGGCTGATCCTAATAAGTTGGCTCTGTGCCACGTAGTGCTGCTGTTGGAGATGATTATGTATTTGTTTGTTTGTTTATTATTTGATTTATATCCCGCCCTTCCTCCCAGCAGAAGCCAAGGGCGGCAAACAAAAGCACTAAAAACACTTGAAAACATAATGAAAATATATAATGTAAAATATATATATTACAGTTGCCTGTAATATTGGACTCTCAGGGGGCGTGGCCATAGTTTGTTTGCAAAGGCATGCTTGTCTACTCTCTGTGTGGGGGCATGGCTTTGGGAGTTGTCATCAGTAGTGTAGTGGCAAATTCAGAAGTGCAGGGTCCCTTCATGAGAGTCACAGCCATCACCACCACCACCCTTTTTTTGCTGCTGGGTTGAGAATAAGATCCGTGTTAATGCCTCCTCCTACAACAGACATCCTTAGAAGCGAATAAACATGAAATGGGAGAGCGTTAGCTACTGAAAAGAGTCTTCTCAGTAGCTGACACCTCCATTCATTCTGATTGACTCCAATCAGCAGGAAAAGACTAGGAAGCATGTTAGAAGACTCTTATCAGTGGCTAACACACACCTCTTTCACGCTGATTGGCTCATAGGATGCTGGAGACACAGGGACCCTCCTGGGACCCTGCTCCCAAAAAGTAAGGTGTCCAAGTCCCCCTGAGAGCCTGAATGACCACACCCCTGGTTGTCATGATGAACTCCTGCATTCCAAAATCTATCCCTACATCACGGCCTGAGGTTCTTTAGCTGGGGATGGCCAGAAGTCCTCCTGGAATGACCAGCTAGCAGAGCATGTGACTAACTGCTGAGCTGTATGTCCAGACCAGAAATTGGTCAAGGTCCAAATCCTTCCTGGCTCTCTCCATGAGGAAAGGGAGGTAACTAATCTTCTATTTCACAAAGATAGATAGTAGACAGTTAAGGCAGACTGCGCTTCGCCAACCTGGTGCCCTCCAGATGTTTTGGACTACAACTCCCACCAGCCCCAGGCAACATGGCTAACGGTAAGGGGCAATGGGAGTTGTATTTCAAAACATCTAGAAGGCACCATGCTGGGGAAAGCTGCCCAAGATGCAGAAAGGTGCCTTTATATAGGGTATCAAATCCCACACTGAGCCCACATCTGCACTGCATATTTAAAGCAGTATCATGCCACTTTAAACAGACATGGCTTCCCCCAAAGAATCTTTGGGAAATGTAGTTCGTTAAGGGTGCTGAGAGTTGTTAGCAGACCCCAATTCCCCCACAGAGCTACAGTCCTCAGAGTGGTTTAACAATCAATCTCTCTTCCCACGAACTCTGGGAATTGTAGCTCTGTGAGGGGAATAAGAATCTCCTAACAATTCTCAGCACCCCGATCGAACTACAGTTCCCAGGATTCTTTGAGGGCAGCCATACAAGATTAAAGTGGTATGATACTGCTTTAAATGTAAGGTGCAGATGGGGCCATAATAGCAAGAAGCTCTCTCAGGGCCCTGGATCAAGGTGTGTGTGTGTCTCACATACGCTGCCCTCATGAACAGCATTATTATCACTCATTTTCCCCCTCACAGTTCCACACCCCCACACACATACCCCCACCCAACACCCCACACCCCCCAACACCCACACACACACACTACAACCTGGGAGACCAGGGTTCGAATCCCCACATAGCCATGAAGCTCACTGGGTGACCTTGGGCCAGTCACTGCCTCTCAGCCTCATGAAAACCCTAGGGTCGCCATAAGTCAGAATTGACTTGAAGGCAGTACATTTATTTTGAAACTGAACAGCCCTCTTCAAGCAAAGCACAAACTGATCCAGGCCCTGAGCTGACAAACCTTCCAATGCAGATTTATTTTATTTTGATTTTTTTCTTTAAAAAAAACCAGTTTTTACTGTAAGTGTGGGTGGAAGGCCATAGCTAATGGTTGCCTCTTGACCTGCCTTTGTCTTGCAGGTCTACTGTGGATTTGAGCCATTGCTCATGCCGTTGCGCAGCATATCATTTGGAGGAAATTTCGTCATTGGAGGGGGAGGCGAGGGCTGGAACACAGCTGGAGGCTCGCTGTGCGCATAGCAAACGATAAAGGTAAGCATCATAATAATACTTGGCACACATGCAGGGCCTTTTTAAAAAGTCCTGAACTGCAGCGTGAATATTAATCAATCAATCTCCCTGCTAAAAGTAGATCAGCTCACAGGCGGATGGAAGGATTTGCTGTAGCACTGGTAGGTGATGCTGATTGGCTCAGGAGCCAGAGAAGCAGCAGGTGTTTATCCACAGAATGACAACATAGGCCCTTCCCCACCATCTCAGGGTTCCATAATACTGCCCACTCTTCCTGCCTCCTCCCCTCCAACCATTTTCATCGTTGAAGGGAAAAAAAAGTTTCCAACAGTTTAATCGTACTTTTGCAACATGATAAGACTCAGATGCTCTCTGCCTCTTGTTCACTGAGACGGGTTACTTTGAAGAGGAGAGGAATAGGCATACCAAGTATTGGTCTATTTGTAGGGGTAAGGTCTGGCCAGATCCTTATTTCTCCTAATCCCTACCCCCCCCATGTGAGCAGTCGCAATGACCTCACCTGATTTCAAGTGACCCATTTTTGCCATGGGCCCACAGCGGTGCTTGGAAAGCCTGTTCAAGCCCCAACCATCAGCTGATTGTGCTGCAAAGTGCTGCACCAGACGGTTGACACAGGGCTTGGCTCTAAGCAAGGCTGTATCTTCCTTTGACCCCATCCACACCATACATTTATTCCACTATTATTCCACTTTAAACAGTCATGGCTTTCCCCAAGGAATCCTGGGACGTATAGTTTGTTAAGGGTGCTGGGAGTTGCAAGATGACCTCTATTGCCCTCATAGAGCTACAGTTCTCAAGAGTTCCCTGGAAAGAGGAATTGTTGGTTAAACTTTTCCAGGAGCTTTAGTTCTGTGAGGGGTATAAGGGTCCCCTAAGAAATCTTAGCACTCTTTGCAAATGACACTTCTCAGGATTTGGGGGAGAAGCCATGACTGTTTTAAACTGGAATAATAGTAGAATAAATGTACAGTGCAAATGTGGCCTTTGCCACCTTTAGCTAATCAGATCATACTAGCGGGGGGGGGGGAAACCAAGGAAGGTACAAAGCAGGGTGAGTAAGGGATATGGCTTGGGGAGAGGGGTGTGCGACTGGGGAGTTTCTAGGCCAGTTTCTGGAGCTCCATGTATGAAGGCTCCGTCCCCACAGCCACAGAAACTTATGAAGATAGGAAGCTGCCTTATATTAATTCAGAACATCGGTCCATTTAGTTCAGCATTGCCTACACCACTCTTCTTCAAGCCTTGACTCCCCAGATGCAGGGCCGGATTAAGCTGAGGGCCCCTAGGCTGATTGATGTTTGGGCCCCACTTCTCCTCTTAGGCACGCATGCATGCCATCAAGCAAGATGGCAGCAGAGGCTTCAGCCCCTTAGGGAAACCTCGGCCGCCATCTTCATTGATGGCAAACCACAAAAACAGCGGAGAAAAAGCTAAGTGAGTGGGAGGATGGCGGACGGTTTGGAAGCTCTTGTCCCGCGATCTGTGGCTCCTGTCCTGCTTCCGCAGATTGCGGAAGGAGAGCGGAGGGCCCTCTGTAGCTCCAGGGGCCCTCGGGCCAGTGCCCCACAGGCCCCCAAGAGCTCCGGGCCCCTAGGCTTCAGCCTACTGAGCCTAATGGATAATCTGGCCTTGCCTAGATGATGTTGGACTACAACTCCCATCATTCCCAGACAGCATGGTCAATGGTCAGGGGTGATAGGAGTTGTGGTCCATAAGAACATAAGAACATAAGAAGAGCCTGCTGGATCAGGCCAGTGGCCCATCTAGTCCAGCATCCTGTTCTCACAGTGGCCAACCAGGTGCCTGGAGGAAGCCCGCAAGCAGGACCCGAGTGCAAGAACACTCTCCCCTCCTGAGGCTTCCGGCAACTGGTTTTCAGAAGCATACTGCCTCTGACTAGGGTGGCACAGCACAGTCATCACGGCTAGTAGCCATTGATAGCCCTGTCCTCCATGAATTTGTCTAATCTTCTTTTAAAGCCGTCCAAGCTGGTGGCCATTACTGCATCTTGTGGGAGCAAATTCCATAGTTTAACTATGCGCTGAGTAAAGAAGTACTTCCTTTTGTCTGTCCTGAATCTTCCAACATTCAGCTTCTTTGAATGTCCACGAGTTCTAGTATTATGAGAGAGGGAGAAGAACTTTTCTCTATCCACTTTCTCAATGCCATGCATAATTTTATACACTTCTATCATGTCTCCTCTGACCCGCCTTTTCTCTAAACTAAAAAGCCCCAAATGCTGCAACCTTTCCTCGTAAGGGAGTCGCTCCATCCCCTTGATCATTCTGGTTGCCCTCTTCTGAACCTTTTCCAACTCTAGAATATCCTTTTTGAGATGAGGCGACCAGAACTGTACACAGTATTCCAAATGCGGCCGCACCATAGATTTATACAACGGCATTATGATATTGGCTGTTTTATTTTCAATACCTTTCCTAATTATCGCTAGCATGGAATTTGCCTTTTTCACAGCTGCCGCACACTGGGTCGACATTTTCATCGTGCTGTCCACTACAACCCCGAGGTCTCTCTCCTGGTCGGTCACCGCCAGTTCAGACCCCATGAGCGTATATGTGAAATTCAGATTTTTTGCTCCAATATGCATAATTTTACACTTGTTTATATTGAATTGCATTTGCCATTTTTCCGCCCATTCACTCAGTTTGGAGAGATCTTTTTGGAGCTCTTCGCAATCCCTTTTTGTTTTAACAACCCTGAACAATTTAGTGTCGTCACCAAAATTTGCCACTTCACTGCTCACTCCTAATTCTAGGTCATTAATGAACAAGTTGAAAAGTACAGGTCCCAGTACCGATCCTTGAGGGACTCCACTTTCTACAGCCCTCCATTGGGAGAACTGTCCGTTGATTCCTACTCTCTGCTTTCTGCTTCTTAACCAATTCCTTATCCACAAGAGGACCTCTCCTCTTATTCCATGACTGCTAAGCTTCCTCAGAAGCCTTTGGTGAGGTACCTTGTCAAACGCTTTTTGAAAGTCTAAGTACACTATGTCCACTGGATCACCTCTATCTATATGCTTGTTGACACTCTCAAAGAATTCTAATAGGTTACTGAGACAGGACTTTCCCTTGCAGAAGCCATGCTGGCTCTGCTTCAGCAAGGCTTGTTCTTCTATGTGCTTAGTTAATCTAGCTTTAATAATACTTTCTACCAGTTTTCCAGGGACAGAAGTTAAGCTAACTGGCCTGTCATTTCCGGGATCCCCTCTGGATCCATCAACATCTGGGGACCAAAGGTTGAATAACAGTGGTCTACACGGACTGGCAGTGGATCTCCAGGGATTCAGGTAGGGTTCCTTCCTGCCCTACTGGAAGTGTTGCGGACCGAACCTGGGACCTTCTGCATTTAAAGCAGATGCTCTGCCACTGAGCTACTATCCTTCCCCAGATATTGGCACCACGTATGGCAAAACCAGAGGATGAGACGAATGGGTTGTGTGATGTTAGGGACGGGGGTCCTCGTCACCGCAGTCAGCACTGCTCCCTGCTCACACATCCTTAGGATGCGTAAGCAGTTTATCTGACTAGGGCTTATTATATCTATCAGTAAATACATGAGTTTTAGGCCCTCTAAATATCTCTGTCTGGCCCTTGGGACTCACACCACCAGGGGCAGCTGGTGGCTCCATGTGAGTGAGGCAGTGGAATCCACTCTAGGTTCTAGTCTGAACGTTTAAGGAGCTGTCCAAGGTGCAACGCTTTGGACAGGTCCTTGAAAGTTCAGACTAAAACCGGGAGCGGATTCCACTGCCCCACTGACATGGAGTCACCAGCTGGCACTGCCCATCACACCACAACCCCTACCATCAGGTCACACCCATCACCAGCCCTGCATGGCATGCTCCTTGGGTGCTTTTGCCTGGCTAGAATGGATCCTTGCACTCTGATAATGCCTCTTGCTTGTCTGGATGGAGGATGGAGGTGTGTGTTTGTGTGTGTGTGTGTGTGTGTGTGTGTGTGTGTACAGAAACTACCCTCCTGGGCTTCTGCTGGGAGGAAGGGCAGGATATAAATAAATAAAAAAATAAATAAAAGAAAATGTACATTCATTTTTGCCATCGGTCCCACAGCACCACTGACATATGGCCCTCAGAAGATTGCCTGGAACTGCCTGCAGTCCTTGGGATGAAAAAGGTTTCCCAGCCCTGCTCTAAAATAGCAAGTCTTCACGCTTGTCTAAATTCACTGCTTTTACCAGGAGGCTTCACCCCTACCTGTCGACAAAGGCGTGGTGCAGTATGAAGATGGGATCGTTCGCTGATCCCTGCACCTGGGACATCGAGCCATTCATGTAGATGTGTAATGCGTTATGCAGACTGCTTTGGGACACATTTGATATTGCGGTGCTTGGATTTGCAAAGCCTGTTGGGAGGAGAGGAAATGGAGAGGTAAATGACAATCATGCTGCAGTGTACATAAGAGGGCATTGCAGTGTCTGTAATGTACTCTTCCCATCTCAGATCAGTGTCAGATTTTGCTCCATGTATCCTCCCCCCATTGTCTGAAATCTTGTTTGCTAGGATTGATGGGAATTGTAGATCAGCAACATCTGGAGTGACAAGGTTCCCCACACTTGTACTAGAAAGCTGTTGACATTAAATAAAGTTGTTAGTTGGTTATGCCCCCTCTGTGTGGCCTCCTCTTCATCGTACTTCATATTTTAGTTTAGAAGTAGGATAAAAGTAAGCAAATAAATATTGAATGAAAATCCCTGCTGGATCAAGCCAAAAGCCCATCTACTCCAGCATCCTGCTCTCCCAGTGGTCAGCCAGATGCCTGTAGGAAGCTCACAAGCAGGACCTGAGTGCAACAAAACTCTCCCCACTTGTGATTCCCAGCAACTGGTGTTCACAGGCATACTCCATACTGGTTCTCCCACTATCAGGAGCTGCCAGGGCTAAAACTGGGCTCAACTAATGCTAGCCTGGGCTCTCTGTTACCAAGAGTGACCAGCCAGATGCTCTTGAGAGGCTCACAAGCAGCCCATGATGACAAATGCCTTTAGCCCATTGCATGGTCTGAAAGCTTGTGAGACCACCCCCTTTGCAAAGCTGAACAGGTGTGGGTCTGGTCATTGCTTGGATGAGAGACCCCATCGGTCCCAAACAGACGCAGCATCCATGGATGCAGGGATCCATGACAGGGAGAAAATGGCAGGATATAAATGCAAGAAAATAAATATTTATTTATTCATTGAAATATTTATAGACCACACTTCCATAAAAGTACAGCAAAGTGGTATACAGCGTACATATTTCAGTAAGAACAATAAAAATGTCGGTTTTTTAAACCTCAATAAAAACCACAAGAAATACTGGTTGGTAAAAGGAAAATTCACATTGCAATAATACAGTTTTTAGGAGACCTCTGAAAGAAGGCAGGAGCAGTTATTTCAGAAGCTCTACAGGCAGAGAGTTCCACAAGGCAGGGTCTGCCTCACTACAGGCTGGGTCCCTAACAAAGGCGGACCAAGCATGAACCACCAGAGGTTATGCCCGTGTGAACACAGTGGCTCAACGCTTAGCTTGCATGGCTGATAGCCATAGATATATCCATCTTTCATGAATAGTCACTGTTTTCATGCCATCTTAGCTGCTTGCCAGCAGCACAGCTTGTGACAGGAAACCCCATGCATCAATTATGTGCCATGTGAAGAAAAAGCCTTTCCTTTTATCTGACCTGCACCTCATGCAGTTTCAGTGGGTTCTGGAGAGGGTATGTGTGTGCGTGTGTGAGTGGCAAAGGGGAAGAAGAGGTGGTTGGGCCCTTGCTGGGTTAGGGGCCTTGGCGTGTGCTCAAAAGTGCCAACTGTTGAAGCAGGCTCAGATTAGCCCTGTGGTGTGCACAAATTAATAAACCTGCAGCCACATTCTGGACTTGATGACATTTCCGAACTGTTTTAAGAGCAGCCTGAGATTGCCAGAAAATAGTCTTTCAGCCATCAGTGGGAACTTGGCGCGAATCTGAAATCTGCAGTAATTGACTATTTAATATTCTTTTATGGGAGAGTGGCTTTACATAGCTTGCTGTATTGAGGCATGATTTGCTTTAGAACATGACTGCTTCCTTCATTTTTGCCCATCAGTGCCACTCGTGAGTTTACTCAGGTGTATATAGAGAGCCAGTGTGGTGCAGTGATTAAGGTGTTGGACTACAACCAGGGTTCGAATCCCCACACAGCCATGAAGCTCGCTGGGTGACCTTAGGCCAGTCACTGCATCTCAGCCTCAGAGGGAGGCAATGGTAACCCCCCTCTGAATACCGCTTATCATGAAAACCCTATTCATAGGGTCGCCCATAAGTCGGAATCGACGTGCAGGCAGTCCATTTCATTTCATTAAGAGCTATAGTCATGGATCACTCTGGTAGCATCAAACAGTGCATTAGCAATGCTGGATACAAAAGTGACATGTATTCGAGGAGGATAAGGCTATCAGTGGCTACTAACCCTGATGGCTGTGTCCTACCTCCACTGTCAGAGGCTGTATGCTTCTGAATACCAGTTTCTGAAAACCTGGAAGGAAGAGCATTGTTGCACTCAGGTCCTATTTGCAGGATTCCCAAATGTTAATAATGAGGGAGACAGACACACCTCACCAGGGAGTGTATTCTACAAATGGGGACCCATCACCAAGAATATCCTGTCACTGGTCAGAACACAATTTTAAATTTGATAAGGCTTCTGTAGTCACGGAACCTTAGGACAAATCAGGCAAGCAGGGGGCGCTCTCTGTAAGGAGTAGGCCATAGACAGGAGTCTGAGATGTTCCAGAAGCCAAGTCAGCAGCCAGGACTGAAGAACAATCCAGGAGGCAGATGGAGGACAAATCAGGACACAGGAAGAAACAAGGACCAAAGGCCAGCCAATAGTGGCAACTGCCGGCTCCATGGCAGTGGAATCTGCTCTGGGTTTTAGTCTGAGCTCTCAGGAGCTGTCCAAGCTTCCGAACCTATGGTTAGCATCTTGGGCAGCTCCTTGAAAGTTCACAATGAAACCCAGAGAGGATTCCCCTGCTCCACTCGCATGGAGCTATCACTTCTAGCCAATGATACAGAAACACAACAGAGGTCCAGAAGGCCTTGTTGCTTCAGCAATGCTCAGCTGGAACAGGAAGCCCTTCTATACACCTTCCTGGCCAGGAGGATCCAACTACCATCACTACCAACTGCAGCTCAGTAGCTAACCACCCAAGGCAGACACACACAGATCCAGCCACCCCTGACAGTACCTGGACTTCTCTTTGTCAATTCAGAAAGGAGATAGGAACATAAGAACAGCCTGTGGGATCAGGCCCGCGGCCCATCTAGTCCAGCATCCTGTTCTCACAGTGTCCAACCAGATGTTCATGGGAAGTCTGCAAGCAGGGCATGAGCACAACAGCTCTCCCCCCCGCCTTGTGGTTTCCAGCATCCGGCTGTGGAAATAAGAGCATAGCCATCGTAGCCAGAAGCCTTTGATACCGTTATCCTCCATGAAGTTTGTCTAATCCTCTTTTAAAACCATTCAAGTTGCTGGCAATCACTGCCTCCTCTGGGAGTGAGTTCTATAGCTTAACTATGTGCTGTGTGAGGAAGTACTTTCTTTTGTCTGTCCTGATCTGACAAGATCAGCCTCACAAGACCTTCTCTCGGTCCCGCCGGTTAAAACAGCCAGGCTGGTGCGGACCAGAGAGAGGGCATTCTCGATCGTGGCCCCCACCCTCTGGAATTCCCTTCCTTTTGATCTCCGACATGCTCCCTCCCTGATAAGTTTTCGCCGAGCCTTAAAGACCTGGCTATTCAGGCGGGCCTACAAGATTGGGGTGGATTAGTTTTATAATGTTTTAATTGAAGGCTGGTTTTAAATTGATTATGATTGTTGCTTTGATATGTATATTATGTTTTATATTGTTGTATGTCGCCTAGAGTGTCCGTTAATCCGGACAGATAGGCGACTCAAAAATAAAATTTATTATTATTATTATTATTATTGGATGTCCATGAGTTGTAGTGTTATCAGATAGGGAGAAACACTTCCCTCTATCCACTCTCTCAATGGCATGCATAGTTTTATACACTTCTATCATGTCACCTTCTCTCTAAACCAAAAAGCTTCAAATGCTGCAATCATTTCTCATAGGAGAGTCACTCCATATCCTTGATCATCATGGTTGTCCTTTTCTGAAACTTCTCCAACTCTACAATATCCTATTTGAGGTGAGGCAACCAGAACTGAACACACTATCCCAAATATACACCCTGGGCTCCTGCTGGGAGGAAGGGCAGGATATAAATCAAATAATAAATAAATGGGTCACACCATAGATTTGTATAATCGCACTATGATATTGGCAGTTTTATTTTCAATACCTTTCCTAATGATCCCTAGCATGGAATTTGCCCTTTTCACAGTTGGGTCAACATCTTCATCGAGCTATCCACTACGACCCCAAAGTCTTGTTCCTGGTCAGTCTCTGCTCTGCCAGTTCAGACCCCATGAGTGTGTATGTGAAATTAAGATTTTTTTTTGCCCCAACATGCATCATTTTACAATTGTTCACATCAAAATTGCTTTTGTCAGTTTACCACCCATTCACTCCATTTGGAGAGGTTCTTTTTGAGCTCTTCACAATCTCTTTTTGTTTTAAAGACCCTGAACAATTTTGTATCGGCAAACTTGGCCACCTCAGTACTCACCCCTAACTCTAGATCATTTATGAACAAGTTAAAAAGCACAGGTCCCAATACCAAACCTTGAGGGACTCCACTTTCTAAATTCTTCCATTGTAAGAACTGTCCATTTATTCCTACTCTCTGCTTCCTGCTGCTTAACCAGTTCTTGATCTACCTCTCCTCTTACTCCATGACTGCTAAGCTTACTCTGGAGTCTTTGGTAAGGTACCTTGTTGAACGCTTTTTGAAAATCCAAGTACACTATGTCAACTGGATCACCTCTCTATATAAGCTTGCTAGTTGACACTCTCAAAGAACTCCAATAGGTTGGTGAAACAAGACTTACCCTTCCAGAAGCCATGCTGGCTGTGCTTCAGCAAGGCTTGTTCTTCTGTGTCAGCCTTTCCCAACCAGTGTGCCTCCAGATGTTGCTGGACTACAATTCCCATATTTCCTGACCATTGGCAATGCTGGCTGAGGCTGATGGGAGTTGTGGTCCAACAACATCTGGAGGCACACTGCCTGGGAAAGGCTGTTCTATGTGCTTAGTTATTTTTTAACAATACTTTCTACCCGTTTTCCCGTGACAGACATTAAGCTAACTGGTCTGTTATTTCCAGGATCCCCCCTGCACCCCTTTTTAAAGATTAGTGTTACACTGACCACTTTCCAGTCCTCAGGTATAGAGGCAGATCTGAGGGACAGGTTACTTATTTTTGTTAGAAGATCAGCTGTCTCACATTTGAGTTTTTAAAGAACTCTTGGGTGGATACCATCTGGACCAGGCAATTTGTCAATTTTTATTTTGTCTATTAAACCCAGGACTTCATATCTTGTCACCACCATCTACCTCAGCTCCTCAGACTGCCTCCCTGCAAAAGTTAGTTCAGGCACTGGGTTCTGCCCTATATGCTACATTGTGAAGGCGGATGCAAAGAATTCATTTAGCTTCTCTGCAATCTCCTTATCCTGCTTTAGCACACCTTTGACTCCCTTGTCATCCAAGTGTCCAACCATGTCCCTAGATGGTCTCCTGCTTTGCATGTATTTAAAGAACAGTTACAATGACCACAGGACTTGCTACAATGTCCCTTGTGGGACTGGTGCATGAAGGACTGGCCTGTCACTCCTCAAATCCTTCTCAAAGTGGCCCTCCAGGTGAGCAACTTGTTCACCAAGCATGTAGCTACCTGGCTACAATAAAGAAAGAAACAGGGAGGTGATATCAGCCTGTGAGTACTTTTTCTTTACATATAGCCTGAAAAATGGATGTTTTTGGTGTAACCTTTTGCATTGTGCTCAGCTTGTGACTTAACAAATGTAACTCTTAATCTTTCAGCATTTCACATTGATTTCAACTCCCCTCCCTTATTATGTCACCCAAATCTCATTCGTTTTCAGTGTAAAATTGCTGGATACCCTGATTCAAATTCACACCATCCATTGCAAGTTTGCAGAATGGTATACATTAAAGCCAAGGACTGAATAAATCAAGCGTGTCTGTGTTTTTACCTCCTCTTCAGTGATTCCCATTTGTTGCAGAACACATACCACATGGCATATGATCTGAGTATGAGCACCCTGGGTATTAATTAGTCAGGGTTACAAAAGGAGACACAGGAAAGGCCCAGTACATCAGTCTTTGTCTGCACTGATTTTGCTTGCTGTCTAAACATCCATCACCAAAGTTATTAAAGCCCTTCTCTTGAAGCTGGTTCTTGTTGCAAACACTGAGGGCTGATTCAGGCAGAAGCATCATTACTGCAACATCCAGCAAGGATGTAACATCCTCCATTCAAATGCACCCATTTTTTCATTGGACTGAGTTCACGCATTCAGCTGCCAGTCATTAAACACCTGTCTTCCAATATGGGCAACACAGGAAGCGGCCTTATACTGAGCCAAAAAGCCACCTGTGCTAGTGTCAATGGCAAGGAAGTTCATAGGTCTTAATATAAGGCAAGGGCAAGGGCTGGGAATTGGATCTGGCTAGTGGGCCGGATCATTATCTCCCCCACCTATATCTCCCTCACAATGATGTCAGGTGACCTTTCCCCCCCTCGGGGTCTTGCACAACCCTTTCCAAAACACCCACAAGACAGAGCTTTCAAAGGGGCTACTCATGTCCCAACAATCAGCTGATTGTAGTTGTCCAGGTACTCATAGGGGGGTGTCTTAGACCCTTTGGGGAGCAGGATCCCAGCAGGGTCCCTATGTCTCCAGCATCCCACAAGCTAATCAGCATGAAAGGGAAGTGTGTTAGGCCCTGAGAAGAACCTTCTAACATGCTTCCTTGTCCTTTCCTGCTGACTGGAACCAATCAGAGTGAAAGGAGGTGAGTCAGCCACTGAGAAGACTCTTCTCAGTAGCTTACACTCTATTCTTTCATGCTGATTGGCTCCTAGGTATGTCTGTTGTTGTGTTAGAAGGCAGAAGCAAGGATTTCATTCTCAACCAAGCAGCAAATCAAAATAAAAGGATGGGAGGGGCGTGGTTGTCACTACCATGAAAGGACACAGCACTTCTGAATTTGCCACTGCACTGCTTGCTACGTTGCAGACTGCTTTGCATCGGCAGTTCCTGCAAATGTCCTTTCAGATGAGCCAAACCTGATATCATATATGAGGTCAGGCATAGGGCAGGTGGTTGTAGCGTGGCTGAAGTGGCCTCCCAGTCCACATGGGAAGATCCAATTAGGATCGCAGGCTGGAGGCTCCTCATCCCTGTTAGAAAGATACAGTCAGAATATTTTCAGCCAGGTGGGGACAGGGAGAGGGAGAAACAGCTGCTCTAGCTCCATCTCTATGACCCCAAGAAAGTGACTGGCACAAAAGAAGAGGGCAGGGAAATAATCTGTTGCAGCTCAGGCTGGGAAGGAAAAGGCTACGGAAAGCTCAGGCTGGGAAGGAAAGGGCTATGTCTCTGCTTGAGAAAAAATAGCAGAGGCGCATAATGAAGCGGGAGAGCTCTCAGTCAGGAGCTGTGCTTTCGGCCAGGCGGGAGGACCCTAGCAAGACAACATGGGCTGCTGTTTAATACCCCAAGACCATTAGGGGGGGGCTGGAGCCCGGTGCTAGAGCCTCTGCTTTGCATGCGGAAGCTCTCAAGTTCAATCCCCAACATCTCCAGGTAGGACTGGGAGTATCCCTTGGGAGAAACCCTGAACAGCTGCCAGCAGTTAGTGTGGACAGTGCAGTGCTAGTGGTCCATGGTCCGACTCATTCTAAGGCAGGTTCCTATTTTCCTACATGGGATAGTTCTTGGAAGGGAATGGCTGCAGCTCAATAGTAAAACGCATGCTTTGCTTGCAGAAGGTTTATAGATTGATTGATGGATTGATTGATTGATTGATACATATCCCCCTTCCTTCCAGCAGGAGCCCAGGGCAGCAAACAGAAACACTACACACTTTAAAACATCATAAAAATGCCTTAAAATACATTAAAACAAAACGTTAAAAACATTGTTAAAAAATCTTTAAAAACATCTTTTTAAAAAAGGGTTAAAGATATTAAAAGACATATTCAAAGCAATTCTAACACAGACACAGGTTCCAGGTTTAGTCCACACAGCCATCTCCAGGTAGGGCTGAGAAAGACCCTGCCTGAAATCCAGAGCTTGGAAAAGTTACTTTTTTCGAACTACAACTCCCATTAGCCCCAGCCAGCATGGCTACTGAATTGGGCTGATGGGAGTTGTAGTTCAAAACAGTAACTTTTCCAAGCTCTGCTGAAATCCTGGAGAGCCACTTCCAGTCAGACGCAATCAATAATGTGACTCAGAAAAAGGCAGCTTCCTGTGTCTCTCGGCTTTTCCCAAACCATGGAAACAATGCTTCCCTTAAGACAGTCTAAAAGGGCCTTGGGCATTTGTACCCAGCAGTGTGTCGTTAAGTCAAAGTACCACCTGGCAGACCTCAGCACCTGTGGCTTCCATCATGTGCTGTTCTCCACAACTGCTTTCTCAGTGGGTGCAGGCAGCTACTATAAAGGAAGCGGGGCAGAGGTTTCCCCCAATGACCTTCTCATTGTAAGGTTGATGCATCTAGTGATGCCAATGAATGAGAAAGGCTGCGGATGAGAAAGGCCTGCTCCTGCATCTTTAAGAGCCACTTGAGGTGCAGAAATCAGCAGGCTTTTCACAGCAGGGAGATAAGCAATATGACATGCTAATGTCTCGGCACATCCGACTATGCTCACTGGAACATAGGTGGGCTGTAAAGGTGGCAACCTTAGATGCATGGATTTATTCTTGGAATTTACTTTCTGCTTCAGTGCAGATTTTGTGACTTTGAGGTTAGTTTGGAATCTTTTCATGATGTTGAGGATGAGAGAAATAGTATACGGCAGGAAAAGGTATAATAGTTTTGTACATTTTCTGTTCACTTTAAGTTTGATTCTGCAGTTCATATAGAGCAAAAGCCCAAAACCTCTATAAGAGCACAGCTGGATTCTGCAACCTGTCTCACCTGAGCTTTGCTTGGTATATTATTTTGATTTTTCTTTTGAACGGTGATCTTTATTCTGTACATGGTTTGGAGATTTTTTTGTAAGTCGCTTTGAGTTTCATTTTGGGAAAAAAAGCGAATAATTTTTTAAAAGCTAAATTCCACAGTCTGAATAAATTATACAAAGCAAGACAATTTGCATAATTGACCTCACCAGGCATAATTTTTTCTACAATTTATTGCTATGTTGAATAACTTATTCTGCAGCTCTGCAGGTCAAAGAAACCCTGCGTCTTGGCCACTGCACCAATGCAGGAAAGCATCTAAAGGTGTCCTATAAGAAAGGCTTATGTGTTTGAAGTTTACTCAGTGTGCGTCATGCTTTTTTCAATGCCCTCCTTTATTACTCTTGTCTTCCCCTTCCCCCGACCTGTACTACTTTTCTGAACCTAGGACAGAGGTGGGATGTACGTTGGGCAAACTTTAAAAAACAACAACTAGCAGTACAATCCTATACACACCTACCCAGAAGTAAGTCTCACTGAGCTCAATCAAGCTTATGTAAGCGGGTATAGGATTGCTCTGCCAATCTCTGAATGGTGTATTGGGATATGTTCCTCTTGTTTGTTCTGAGATTACACCATGGAAATCTCAGAAGATTTCCCTTTGATTGCACTGTTGTAACCTCTCTTTGCAACACCAAGGGCTGGAAGCTTGCTTAAAAAAAGACCATCACCAAAGCTGAGATTCTTGGGAAACAAGTTCTGTGCCTAGCACAGCCTTTCCCAAGCTGGTGCCTTCTAGATGCTTTGAACTATAACTCCCATTGTCCCTGGCCATCAACCATGCTGGATGCTGCTGATGGGAATTTCAGTCCACAACATCTGGAGAGCATTGGGTTGGGGAAGACTAGCTTAAAGCAATATGCTTTGCTTTTTTCTAGAGTTGGGCAGAATCTGCAAATCTACATAACTCTATGCCAATAAAGAAAAGAATGAATGGTGTAAAGCTTAAAGCAGGGGTGGGTGAGCCTAAGGCTTGGGGGGGGGGTCAAATACAGCCCTCTCTTTCTAGCTTGCAGAACTCTCCACAGGACACACGCCCTCTCCACAGGACACACGCCCTCTCCACAGGACACACGCCCTCTCCACAGGACACACGCCCTCTCCACAGGACACACGCCCTCTCCACAGGACACGACCCTCACTGACCCTGCTTTGCAACCAGCCTGATTTTGCCCGTGAACTCTGACAATGCCTCTTGCTTGACTGGATGGAGAACAGAGAGCAATGGGTGAGTATGTGTAGAAACTAGCCTCCTGTTCAAAAGTAAAATTTGCATTCATTGCTCCACCCACTTTTGCTTCTGCCCCTACCCATCACTGGGCTTCAGAAGGCTGCCCAGAAGTGAATGCCATGCTCGGACTGAAAAAAGAAGGGTTACTTTACAGTTGGAAATTTAGGCAGCTGCACGTATTGAGGCTCAAGGGGGCAGGGGGAGATCTGGCAGCATTTGGGGTAGATTGTGCTGAGCAGTGACAGGCAGGAGGTAGGCGTCTTTTTGGACACTGAAGGGCCTCGAGCAAAAAAGATGTTATTAAATATGTTCTCTTTTAATATGTTTTTAAAGATGTTTGGTTAAATATACATATTCTTGTTTGTTTTTATGATGTTTTAGAGTGTTTTTAGTGTTTTTGTTTGCCGTCCTGGGCTCTTACTGGGAGGAAGGGCGGGATGTAAATTTAATAAATAACTACAATAATAAATGTCTCCGATAGCATGCAGTCAAACAGAGCTACGACAGCAAGCTGTACAACTAACTTTGCTATATGGAGGTTTGAGGTGTACACTGATGGAGGCTGAAATGCTGAAAAATAGCCTTTGTTTTGGGGATTCTTAAAGAAATAGCTCAATCTGAGGACATCCTAGCTAGAAACCACAAAGCTAGCTTGAGTATGCCTGCCTGCCTGCCTCATCTTTCTGGCCCCATCTGGACTGTACATATAAAGCAGTATTGTTATACCACTTTAAACATTCATGGCTTCCCTCCAAATAATCCTGGGAAGGGTAGTTTGGGAAGGGTGCACAGAGTTGTTAGGGGACCTCTCTTCCGCTCACAGAGCTACAGTTCTCAGAGTGGTTTAACAACCAATCCCTCTTCTCAGGGAACACCATCAAAGTGTGGTCCCAGGTTATGGTCTGAAGGCACTTAAGGCCAGCTGTCTGCTGAAGCTAAGCAGGGTCAGGTCTGGTCAGTGCCTGGATGGGAGACAGCCTGGGAACCATATGTAAGCCGCCTTGAGTTTCAATCATGAAAAGAAAGGCGGGGTATAAATGTAATAAATAATAATAATAATAAAATAAATAATCAAAGCCAAAATGGTGGGATTAAGCTCAACTGGCAGCATTAATTTGGACAAAAGTATAGATTGTTAATAGATCTTCAGAAAGATATAACACACCGATAAACAGTACTCTTTCCCAAAGGCCCCTGACCCATCCAAGGCTGAGCCTAAAATCAGTTGTGGAAAGAAGAGCACTAAAGCACTGTACAGCTGCAGGCACAGTACCTTCAGCTGCAAGCTTGATAAAATAAAGCAGACACAGAGTGGTGGGTGTAACAAAGGAACTTTACTTACAGCCGGACTAGGCCTACAACCAATAAAGTGATTGCTGCTCTAGGTTTTATTTTTTTACAATCTGTAGGATGGCCCCATCTGATTCACTGTGAATATAGTTATAAGCTTCTTGGGAGCAGGGAGCAGTCTATTTTTGCTTTGAGGGACATAGGGTGCTGCCTTATACTGAGTCAGACAATTGGTCTATCTATTATTACTATTATTAGATTTATATCCCACCCTTCCTCCCAGGGCGGCAAACAAAAGCACTAACAACATTAAAACATCATAAAAACACACTTTAAAACACATCAAAACAAAACGTCTTCAGAAACGTTCCTTAAAAAAACACCTTCTAAGATTAAAAACATTTAAAAAAAGAAAGTTTAAGAACATATTTAAAAGCAATTCCAACACAGATGCAGACTGGTGCAATACTGTCTACCCTGGCTGGCAGTGGCTGTCCAAGGTTCAGGCAGAGTTCTTTTCCAGCCGGGCCATATCCGGAGATAGCAGGGACTGAACCTGCAGGCAAAGCAGATGCTCTGCTACTGAGCCTTCTTTTGTTGGGGATCTTTGCATGCCTGTTGAGGATATCCTGCTGTTCAGCTCTCCAGGGTTCTAGAAAGGCTGAGATAAGATAAAATAAACTATGCAAAACAATCAAACTAGGGATGGCTTGCACTTCCAACAGTCCACGGTAGGGTTGCCAGGTTCAGGGCCTGTCCTGTTAAGAGCGAGATTCACAAGGCTGAGACGAGGGTGCAATCAATTCTTGTTTTATTAAAGTAATCCATACATCAAAGGCAGTGTGCCTCATAGGAAACCCTATGCTAACTCACTACAATTTCCTAACTACACTCTATACATGCTCTGCAACGTGTGGAAGGAGTTGATTCAGCGCCCAATTCTGAACGCAGCAGACTTAAATCAGGAAGGTCTTCGAGCATAACCTCTCACTCCTGCACACACACGCCCTCTGCCCCATCTGCTTCTCCAGACGTCGTGTGCGCAGTGAAGGGGGGTGAACATCCAAAGCCTCGTCGGACAGAACAGGTTCCTTATTGGCAGGTTGGGGAGCAGCGGGTGAGAAGGCATCGGGCGTCTCTAGGACCCTGCTTGTTGAAGGAGGAGTTACTGCTTTCTCAGGAGCATCCCTTAACGGTCCCGGGGGTGTGCTTGGACGCTGAGGGCTGTCTCCTTGGAGGGCAGGGCTATCCGTGGGAACTGACGGGGCAGCAAGCTCACTCTCCTCCTCAAAGGCGGGACTAGTCTCAACACAACTGGAACGTTCAGGCTTTCTAACTGCTGTGGCACCTGAAACTCATCCCTTCCCACTCCTCCTGAGAGGGCCTGGGCTCAACAGGGCCTGAGACTGATCCTGTCTCTTTAGGAGAAGAGAAAGCCAGCCAAGTACAGGTGTTCTTGCAACGCTCTAATGGGAAAACCCATAAGGTGGAATTCTCCCTTCCCAGCTTTTAAAGATACAGAAGACCTGTATCTGTATCTTTAAAAGTTGTGCAGGAGGAAGGGAGAATTCTTCCTTGTGGTTTTTCCCATTACTGTGTTGTAAGAACACCTGCACTTGGCTGAGTTTCTCTTCTCCTAAAGTGACAGGATCAGTCTCAGGCCCTGAACCTGGCAACCCTAGTCCATGGGGATGGAGTATAGTTGGCTAAGGGAGCAACCCAAACTCCCCTCCTTCACACCTGGCGGGGCATTAGGGAGAGGCAGGGAGACACGGCGGCTGGAGTAGAAGGTGGAGGCTCAGCCCTTCTTTGCTCCTCCCCACCCCTAGAAGGCCCTGTTTTGAGGCTTTCCACAGGCTGCCACCAGCGGGATCCACCCAGCACCACGTCCCCCCTCCACATGTTTGACAGGCAGAAAGGGGGGGCTGGTGTAAGGAATCAAATATTGGGAATTTTTAATCTTTGATTCACCTCAGTGAACCAGAGTTTGGAAAACCTGCAACAGCAAAGATTCCTGGGAAAGAGCCTCTCTGTGACCCCTGAGAACATATCATCAAAGCCTGAGGGTATAGACTTCTCCTATGGAAATTTGGGGAATGTTGCCCAGTAAGAATCAGGTGCTCCTTTCAAACAAAGAAACGGTTTTACATAAGGATTATGATAAACTTAACCTTTAGGAATCATCAGGAATCTACAGCAGGGAGATCACACCTATTATCTGGGAACTTATCAGGCAATGGGTTGGTTCACATCTTCCTGCTCACATTTACATTGGGGTCAGTTTAGTTAGAAAAAGGTATAAAACATGAGGGGTTGGGAGGGGTCAGCAGCTGCTTTTCTTACCAATGCACCCGAGCATCTTTGGGACAATTTCAGAGCTAAGGATTTTGAGTGAGACCTTTCAAATCTAGCACTGGTTACACAAGGGCAGAGCTTTTGGCTCATTGGGCTAGATACGAAAGTCTCTCTCAGCCTTAGTCTTGCAGCAAATCTCCAGGAAAGGAATATGCAACTTCTGGGCCTTTTCTTTCCTTTTTCTTCCTGTGTGGGTGAGCTTAATGTGAAAGTGTTCATAGGGTTGGTCTCTTTGCTTTAGTCTATCCAGTGTTGCTGAATGAATGAATCACAGTTAGAAAGCTACTCATTGTTAACTGCAATTGTAAACTGCAATGTTTTCCCTTGTTCCTTCTCTTAATAAAACTACTCTTTATTTTACTTTCTGTGTATGTGTCATTGGGTTAAGGGTAAAATTATACATGCTCTGGGGGGTGACGTGCGGGTAACTCCAGCAAAAGATCCTGCTGTTCTCTTAATAGGGGAACTTGGATTTCTAGTCAGTTATGCTCATGAGGAAGTTCAAGGTCCATTCATAACACTGGTCACAGCCCATAGGTGGCAGCCAACAGGAGGCTGCTAGAAACTGGCAGGGCTACTGGAGGAATACAGAGAGAGGGGGAGAGTCTGGTGACAAGTGGATTTGGATTGCTCTGTAGGATTGATGGGAAAAAGAGAAAGTCCAGCCTGGAGAACAGGAAGCAAATGAGGCAACAGGCAATGGGCAGGTTCAAAGGAACAGAGAGAGTGAAAAGCAGGTGCCAAGGGAATGAAAGATGGGAGAGGGGAAACCAGCTGACACCACACACACACACACACACACAAAATTCAGCTACAGCTCTCCTTTAGAGCTACATCTCTCCACACACATTCCCAGCATTCGGTGGGCATCTGAATATAAAAACATAACAATACCACCCTTTCGTTGGCAAGACAGCATAAGCTGTGGCATATATATCTTTCTGTTTGTATTGTGGCGGAGATGGGTTTCAATCCCAGGAAGACAAATCTCTTAAGAGGATCAGAAAACTTAAGGGATAATGGAAAGCTGACGCACAAAGAAAGTGTTTCTTTCTGCACTAAAAGAGAGTTTTAAATACCGTTATTGCCTTGCCACAGCCTAAATCCCTGACTCCAAGGCACTGGGTCAAATCCATTTTCCATTATCCGCTGCATGCACTGAGAGTATATATTATAAGCCCTCTTATTTAAGTGCCGGCAGAGTCAGATTGTAAATTTGTTTTTATCACGAGGTGCTCACTTCTGCCTGTTGTTTGTGCACGGCAATTATTTCTTCTAAGTGTGCCACCACAACCTGGAAAGCTTTAGGTTTTGATGGATTCTGAGAACACAGTAAGTCTCAAATCCTGCTACAGGGGAGAGTGCATTTGGAAAATCAACTATATGAAAGCGGAGAGGCTATGAATTTTTTTCAATCAGACAAGGATGTGTGATTGTGCCTATGAAAAAATAGCTTCACATGTGCTTTTACCTCACTCTCATATGATGCCTGGATTTTTTGCCTTACTGGGCAAATAACTGTTTTGTGTGTGTGGGGGATTTTAAATGGAAGGGGCAAGAGTTAATCCTCTGGCTTCCACTAGCATTGGGTGAATCTATCAGTTTTGGTTTTTCTCAGTTTCTCATTTTTCCAATTCAGTTCTCCACATTTTCACATCATTTGGCTTTTTTTTTTTTTCATAAAAGTACTCATAAGAATTATCAGTGACTTTATCCTAATATACACGTTTGTAATTTTGCATAATACACACTTTTTTGCAAAACAATTTCCTGTAAGATAATGCATGTTAATATCTTATTGTTAGTAATGTATGAATTTACATGCACTTTACCCTAGTATATGCATTTTTGCACTTGTTGGTTACAGAACTGCATCACAAAAAATGGAGAAATGTGAATTTCAAAGGATAGCCTTTGGTGGACTCCCCCCCCCCATGATTTGGAGGGATGCAGGGGCACGTAGGGTGGAGAGGAAGGGGAAGTTCCGTTGTATGAGCGTAAGTTGTTTCAATTGCATAATGACTTTGCTGGATGCAACCCTTGCACTGCAATCCTATATATGTCTACTCAGAAGTAAGTCCAATTTATCTCAACGGGGCTTTTTCCCAAGCGTGGGTATAGGAAAACAGGGTTATATCTCTTTTCATTAATAGGCAAAAAAAATGCAGTTTAAGAACTTACCTATTGCCCACAGATATTTCTATCAAACTTTAAAAAGCAGAGAAATTGGGCAGCTATAGTGAATGCACCAGGGGAACAGGAGACCTGACCTCCTCTCTGAGATATTGTACTACCCTACAAATTTGTCAAAATGCAAACACAATTTGGGTTGGCCTTTCACAGTCCAATCCACTTCCTGTGTAGCTTGGAAGAATTTGGTAACATGTGCCTGTGAGCATATGGTGAGTGGTGGCAACTCTTGCAATCAGCCCAAAGAACAGAAAGAAGACATGTGCTGTGCTGATCTTGTTTTAGCAGGGAGGAAGCAACAGTATTAAGACAGTTCACATAGTCACTTTAAATATGATATTGTAGGGCAGTACAATTTCTCAGAGAGGAGGTCAGGTCTACTGCTCCCCTGGTGCATTCACTATAGCTGCCAAATTTCCCTGCTTTTTAAAGTTTGATAGAAATATCTGTGGGCTATAGGTATGTTCTTTAACCGGAAGGTTTTTTTGCCTATTAGGGCCTTGACTTAGCAGTTTCTACTATCCATCCAGCTGAACTGCCTGGCCCACTTGGGCAATAATAATAAGATTTTTATTTGCTTATATCTGCCGGTCTGCATAGTGTGTTGCTTTTAAGAGCAAGGCTTTTGCCTTTTTATAAAGGAAGGATGTGTTTTCAACTAAAGAGGGCAGAGGAAGGGATCCAGGGGGCTGCCATTAGTGTTGTGAAGGGCAGAGGGAGATACTGAGCAGGGACACAGTTGTGTCATCAGGGGAGATGGGTGTGCAACAGGGTGCTGGTTGCCCCCAAGCTGTCTCCCCGCCCAAGTAGTCTGGATAGCCGGGGTGATAACCCCCCTGGGTAGAAAATGCTGCTTATGAATGCCAGGTCGGTGAATAGTAAAACAACAGCCATTCAGGATCTGATACTGGATGAGCATGCCGACCTGGCTTGTATTACAGACACCTGGTTGGATGAAGATGGGGGCGGTTAATCCCTCTCAGCTTTGCAAGCCAGGCTTCTCTGTACAGCATCAGGCAAGACCTAGGGGGCGGAGAGGTGGAGTTGCAGTGGTTTATCATGATACCATTCCCCTGACCAGGTGCCCTATCCCACAGTCTTCAGGGTTCAAGTGTGTGTATCTGAAGTTGGGTGGCCGGGACAAAATAGGGATTCTGTTGGTGTACCGCCCAGCCCGCTGCTCAACAGTCTCCCTTCCTGAGCTAGCCGGGGTGGTCTCGGGGTTGGTGTTGGAGTCTCCTAGGTTTGTTGTACTGGGGGACTTCAACATCCATGCTGAGACCGCCCTGGCGGGAGTGGCTCAGGATTTCATGGCCTCCATGACAACCATCAGTCTGTCCCAAGTAGTATCTGGTTCCACTCATGCTGCTGGCCACACTCTGGACCTTGTGTTCTGTGCTGGATGGGATGATGGTGATCTTGGTGCGGAGGAACTTTCTGTAGTTCCGTTGTCATGGACAGATCACTACCTGGTTGGGTTTAGACTCACTGGGACTCAAAACCTCTGAAGGGGTGGGGGACCGATTAGGATGGTCCGCCCCAGGAGGCTGATGGATCCGGATGGTTTCCTGAGAGCTCTTGGGGTTTTTCCTGTCACCTTGGCAGGTGATTCTGTTGAAGCTCCGGCTGACCTCTGGAATGGGAAAATGGCCAAAGCGGTGGACATGATCGCTCCTGAGCGTCCCCTCTCACGGAGTGGAGCCAAACCAGCCCCCTGGTTTACCAGGGAGCTGATGGTGATGAAACAAATGAGACGGAGACTAGAGCAACGTTGGCGGAAGACTCCGAGCAAGTTTGACTGAACATGGGCTAGAGCCTATTTGAAGGCCTACTCCGTGGCAGTGCGGGCAGCAAAGAAATTATTCTTTTCAGCCACCATTGCGTCTGCGGGGAGCCGACCAGTGGAGCTGTTTCGAGTGGTCAGGGGTCTTTTATATTCTGGCCCCCGAGAGGGTAAAGTAGACCACTCAACAGCCCGATGTCAAGAATTTGCACGGCACTTCGCAGATAAAATCATTTAGATTCGTTCCGACTTGGATGCTATAGTTGATATAGGCTCAGTGGATGTAACTTTGGCTCCTGCCTGTCCAATAATAATTGATTCTTTTCAACTTGTACAACCTGAGGATGTGGACAGGATCCTTGGAGAAGTGAGGCCTACCACATGTCTGCTAGACCCTTGCCCTTCCTCGCTTATTAAAAGTGCCAGAGGGGGCCTGGCTGAGTGGGTGAAGGGAGTGATCAATGTCTCCTTACAACAAGGCAGAGTTCCAATGTGCCTAAAGGAGGCAGTTGTAAGGCCTTTGCTGAAAAAGCCCTCCCTGGACCCCTCTATCATGGATAATTATCGGCCAGTGTCTAATATTCCATTTCTGGGCAAGGTAATAGAGCGTGTGGTGGCCTCCCAGCTCCAGGGATTCCTGGATGAAATGGATTATCTGGACCCATTTCAGTCTGGTTTCAGGCCTGGTTATGGGACAGAGACGGCTTTGGTCGCCTTGGTGGATGACCTACGCAGAGAACTCAACAGGGGGAGTGTGTCCCTGTTGGTTCTGTTGGATCTCTCAGCGGCTTTTGATACCATCGACCATGGTATCCTTCTGGGTCACCTTACCGGGATGGGACTTGGGGGCACCGTTTTACGATGGCTCCGTTCCTTCCTGGAGGGGCAAACCCAGAAGGTGGTGCTGGGGGATTCCTGTTTGACCCCCTGGCCATTGGCCTGTGGGGTCCCTCAGGGTTCAGTTTTATCCCCCATGCTATTTAATATCTACATGAAACCACTGGGAGAGGTTGTTCGGAGGTTTGGGGTTTGGTGCCATCAGTATGCAGATGACACCCAACTCTATTTCTCCTTTCCACCTAATTCCAAGGAAACTGTCTCGGTTCTAAGCCAGTGTCTGACAGCAGTGGTGGACTGGATGAGGGTGAATAAGCTGAAGCTTAATCCAGACAAGACAGAGGTGCTCCTAGTCAGTCGAAAGGCGGATCAGGGAATAGGGATTCAGCCTGCGCTGGACAGGGTTACACTCCCCCTGAAGACACAGGTTTGCAGTTTGGGTGTGCTCCTGGACTCAGCGTTAAATTTGGAGTCCCAGGTTTCTGCGGTGGCCAGGAGTGCTTTTGCACAGTTAAGACTAGTGCGCCAACTGCGCCCGTTCCTGGAGTTGTCTGATCTGGCCACAGTGACACATGCCTTAGTTACATCCCGCTTAGACTACTGTAACGCGCTCTACGTGGGGCTGCCTCTGAAGACTGTTCGGAAACTGCAGTTGGTGCAACAAGCTGCAGCCAGAATGTTAACTGGGGCGGGTTACAGGGATCATACAACTCCCCTGCTGCAACAGCTCCACTGGCTGCCAGTCTGTTTCCGGACACAATTCAAAGTGCTGGTTATGACCTATAAAGCCCTATATGGCTTAGGTCCAGGCTATCTGTCACACCATATCTCCATATATGAACCTGCCCAGGCCCTGAGATCTTCAGGAGAGACCGTTCTCACAATCCCAACACCTTCACAAGTGCGACTGGTGGGGACACGAGATAGGGCCTTTTCGGTAGCTGCCCCTAGGCTCTGGAACTCCCTCCCTAGGGAGGCAAGAATGGCCTCCTCTGTGCAGTCCTTCCGCCGACAGCTAAAGACTTTTTTCTTCTGGCAGGCCTTTCGAACTGAAGGCTTTAAGGGTAATGATTGAAGAGGGTGCTGTATGTTATTGTTTTACTTGTATGCTCTTAAACTGGGTTGCAGTATTTTAAGTGTATGTCTAATTGGTTTTAACATCTTAATAGTTTAATTCTGTTTTAATGATGATTTTTATATGTTTATATGTTTTATAAGTTTATATGTTCTTAATGATATGTACTTACTTTTATCTGGAAGCCACCTTGAGTTCCAGTTTGGAAAAAGGGCGGGGTATAAATAAAGATAATAACAACAACAACAACAACAACAACAATAATAGTGAATTTCTCTGCTTTTTAATCCGGGAGGTAAGAAATGGGATCCTGTGCAAATTTGCTGATAATGGATTGATCATTTGCATGTTTACTGAGTTCAGTGGGATTTACTCCCCTGAAATCATGCTTAGGATGGGTGAAACTGACCACAAAGGATGGGGAGGGGGGAGGAGGAGGAGGAAGGGGAGGAAGGTCAGAGGGGAGGAGGAGGATGGGAGCAGGCAGGAGGGGGAGGGGTGAAGAAGGGTAGGTTAGATCATTTGCATGTTTATTGAGTTCAGTGGGATTTACTCCCATGCAATCATGCTTAGGATAGGTAAAACTGACCAGGGAGGGCTGGAGTGGGCGTGGGAGGAGGATGGAGGAAGAGGGGAGGGGAGGAGGAAGGGAGAGGAGATGGGAAGGAGGGGAAAGGCAGGTCTGATCATTTGCATGCTTATTGTGTTCAATGGGATTTACTCTTATGCAATCATAGTTAAAAATGTAAATGTACTGCCTTCAAGTCGATTCCGACTTATGGTGACCCTATGAATAGGGTTTTTCATGAGGCTGAGAGGCAGTAACTAGCCCAAGGAAACTGTCCATGGGGGTGGAGGGGGGAGGAGAGAGGAGAGGGAAGGAGAAAGGGAGGGGAGAGGGGAGCGGAAGGAGGGGAGGGGCAAAGGAAGAGGAGGGCAGGTTTGATCATTTGCATGCTTTTTGAGGTCAATTGTATTTACTCCTGTGCAATCATGCTTAAGATAGGTAAAACTGACTATGGGGAGGAGGGGGAGGGGAGGAGGGAGAGGGGAAGGGGGATTGGAAGGGGATGGGGAGGGAGGGGCAAAGGAAGGGGAGGAAAGGGGCAAGAGTGAGGGGATAGGAGGGAGGAGAAGGGAGGGTGGGTTTGATCATTTGCATACTTTTTGAGTTCAGTGGGATTAATTTCTGTGCAATCATGTTTAGGATAGGTGAAACTGACCTGGGGGAGGGGCAGAGAGGGGAGGAGATTGGGTGGGTGGGCACTGGGCAGAGGGGAAGCCCCTTTCATTTCCAAAAGGAAAACATTGTGAACAGTAGCATTGCTGTTCAGCATTTCCCCCACCTTTTTATTCTACCTTTTTAACATTTTGTTTTAATGTATTTTCAGGTCTCTTTTTATGATTTTTTAAAATGTTTTTAGCACTTCTGTTTTCTGCCCTGGACACCTTCTGAGAGGAAGAGTGAGATATAAATCAAATAATAAATAAATAAATAATAAATGTAGCCTCCCACCCAAATTTTAACCAAAGCTGACCCTGGCCACATCCACACCAGACCTTTGTTTCACTTTAGACAGTCATGCCTTCTCCCAAGGAATCCTGGGAAGTGTAGTTAGTGCTGAGAGTTGCTAGGAGATGCCCTGTTCCCCTCACAGAGCTTCAGTCAGAGCGGCCGACTGTTAAACCACTGGCTATGGGAGCTCTGTCAGGGGAATAGGAGTCTCCTCTCAGCCCCCTTCACAAACTACACTTCCCAGGATTCTTTGGGGGAAGCCATGACTGTCTAAAGTGAAATAAAGGTCTGGTGTGGGTGTGGCCCCCTGATTAGGCAAGCCCAGCAGCGGTGAGTCTGGCTTTTAGAACACTGACAGTTGGTTCTTACTGAGCATGTCCGACATTATCATTAAGTTCAATATAAAATTTCTTAAATTCATTAAAAATCAGCTAGGCATTTTTTAAACTTTTTTTTTTTTAACTGAAGAAGATGAACAAGAGAGCAAAGTCAGGGCAAAGTCAGAAACAGGATTACACGTACTCAGTGAACACGGCTGATTTTTAATTAATTTCAACAAATTATGAGAAGTCTGACAGAAAAAAGTCCAAAAGGGGTCCAAAAGGGGGGTTGGAATTGGCGCACGAGCCAAAGATTCCCCCAACGGTTCTGTTGACGCATCCTCTCCAGCAGGAGGACTGTCCGTGGGAACTGGCACAGTGTCAAGCACACTCCCTCCCCCAGTGTCTTCGAAAGTCTCAAATTCCTCTGGCTCTGCCCCATTGGGGTATGTTGTCTTCACTAATGTATGCATTTTTATGCACACTTTCCTCCTAATATATGCATTTTTGTATACATTGGTTGATTGGAGAACTGCATTAGAAAATTTGGAGATGTAAATTTTGAAGGGTAATTGTCTTTTGGTTTGTGTGTTCAAGAAGTATGGATTAGGTAGTTTCTCATTAAAATGCAAACAAAATCAAATTTCTTCCCCAACTCTAATCATCACAACAGGGAGTATCTCTTAAATAAGATACATCCTGTTGTACTTACTGTTTTTCCTCCTTAACATTGCAGATGGGTTTGGAGATGCGCTTGAAAGCATTCAACTTTGCCTGGATTGTGATCTGAACAAGTAAAGGAAATAAATAAATGGGTAAAAAACCCTGAAAGAAAGCAAAAATTGCCAGTTTCATAATCTATGATCACAGAATCATAGAATAGTAGAGTTGGAAGGGGCCTATAAGGCCATCAAGTCCAACCCCCTGCACAATAAAGGAATCAAAATCAAAGCATTCCCAACAGATGGCTGTCCGGCTGCCTCCTGAATGCCTCCAGTGTTGGTGAGCCCACTACCTCTCTAGGTCATTGGTTCCATTGTCGTATGGCTCTAACAGTTAGGAAGTTTTTCCTGATGTCCAGTTGAAATCTGGCTTCCTGCAACTTGAGCCCATTATTCCATGTCCTGCACTCTGGGACGACCGAGAAGAGATCCCGGCCCTCCTCTGTGTGACAACTTTTCATGTACTTGAAGAGTGCTATCATATCTCCCCTCAGTCTTCTCTTCTCCAGGCTAAACATGCCCAGTTCTTGAAGGAGCAAGATTAATTATTCGATGAAGGAGCAAGATTATTTATTTGTACACCGATGGTAAAGCCTACCAATCCTTGTAGAAAACAAGTGGTAAACATAAATTATAGAGTCATATAATAAACTGTGATAGTCTCAGAAAGTTTAAATTGATTGCCAGCTGTATTTTTTCAAAAAATTAAAATCATGTGGCATAAATGGAAACTAAAGGGTGTAAATGGCAGCAGTCCAGTTAAGCTTATGGGATGAGATATCAATGTAAACTAATATCTCAAGGGGTCCATTAAGTAGAAATGTCACATTGGTAAAAGACATGCAATGTGACCAGTATTTGGCAAGCAAAGCAAAATATATATTTTGAAGTAGTTTGTGCAATAAATAATTCTGTTTTAAGGAATTCACACACACACTCACAAGCCATATATCAGAGCTGCACCTCTTGTGATCCACCAAGCTAAATGCAGTCTACCAGCCCCTTAGCCATTTACCAAGTACTTGACAATCCTCCCATTTTTGAAATCCCAGACATTAAAAAAAAAAAACTAGATTGATCCATTTCCTGGATCGGTTTTCATACAGAGATAATCAGTTACGTTCACCTTGGTCATCTGTAAGCTGTAGGGGCTTGAACATGATAAGCCAGAGACTTTTTGCAGAACTTTTTCTTTCAGCTCTGAGGAAGGGAGCAAATGTTTTCATGGAACTGCTCTAACCCAGCTTTGCCACTAATGCTGCCACCTCTTCAATGGTCTGGTTGACACAGTGGCAAATGTGTTCCTGGGAGCTACTGGCAGGTGCCATTCTTTTTTCCCCACAAGAGAAAAAGAGTGAGGGGAAGCAGCACTGTCCTCACTCTAATTTGGCTTCATGATGAGAAAAAAAATGGCATCCTGCAAACACAGCTGTAAGCAGAATCACCAGAGCTAGTGAGGTTTTCCCCACTCTCCCCACTGTTTGCACCCTCGCCTCCCAAATGGCCAAAATGCATTCTCAAATTGCACATGTTATAAACAGAATAGTGAACTCGGGAGGGTGTTTACATTTTGTCTCAGCACAAACTTCGATACTCAGAAAATTCCATGGCTGCTCCACGTCATAGAACCACTGAACAGAATCAAAGAGTTGGAAGGAACATCAAAGATCATCTAGCCCAGCCCACTTCTGATGCAGGAAATCCACTGCTACAGTAGCCCTAACAGGTGGCCATCCAGCCTCTCTTAAAAACCTCTAGTAAAGGAGAACTCATCAGCTTCTGAGGCACTGCTCCACTGTTAACCAGCTCAGACTGTCAGGAAATTCTTCCTAATATTTATTTATTTATTATTATCCCGCCCTTCCTCCCAGCAGGAGCCCAGGGCGGCAAACAAAAGCACTAAAAACACTTTAAAACATCATAAAAACATCTGCCCTAGGCTCCTGCCAGAAGGAAGGGTGGGATATCAATCAATCAATCAATCAGATTTTAAAATACATGAAAACAAAACAACTTTAAAAACATTTTTTTTTAAAAAAAGCTTTGAAGACATCTTTAAAAAGTTACATATTAAAAAGCAATTTAGTCAATACACCCCTTGGAACCCATTGATTTGGGACCCATACAGAGCAACAGAGGACAAATCTAGAATATCATCTCTGTAACGTTAACGGCACCGGTGACAGCTTTGGTTTTGGGATAGGATATAACAGCATCAAACCTATGTTCCTGTAACTGTAGTCCCCTTAGCAATATGCTAAATGCAGTTAGTATTTGAGGTAGACCAGAAATTGTAAGGCCATGATCAGAAGGATGACTTTGGGTTTATATTTCTCAGACAGTGCCTACTCACTCCCACTTCACCATATATGATGTCACTTTTTGAAACTAAGGGTGCTTTCACAAGGCATTAATAATCTGTTGTTAAGAGGACTGGGAAGACTCAGAAATCCAACTGGGAATGCTGAAAGCCTTGGATGTACCTAAAGTAGCATTTTGGATTCCAGCCTTAGAACACATTCCTGCCTGTTGAGATGCTTACATGGCTACTGTTTGATCATAATCTGCTGCACGATGATCCAATCCATGCAGGAGGAACCATGACATCAGGTATTTGGGCAATTACACCCCATGCAATCAGACCAGGATATTTCTGGTTTATAGGCTTCCTTGTGCAGTTAATTACTGCACAACATTGGGTTGGATCCAGAGATGCACAAGGCATTCTGCTGATGGCCCTCATCTGCAAATTGCTGCACAAAAACTAGTGAAGGATTTCTCACAACACAAACTTAGCATAAGACATTGGCCCAGTGCAGGTGATGTATCTCAGTTTAATCAGCCAAGGCAGGAACAAACCTTTCGCCCACACATGCAGCTCCTTTGCTTCTCCCTTTGCAGAATGGCATAATTCAACCATGTCGTCTCTAATTAACCATGGTTTTGCACTTTGTCCGAAACAAGAAAACATCACTAAGTACTTATTTTCTAGATGAACTTGTATATATTATTGTTATTCACCCTTCCAACCTTTTAATCAATAAGGTTAAATTTCTGTAATTGTCAGATTCCTAGGATGAACCTTTGACCCTCCTGTGCAAAACGTCCTGGGCAAACCATCCACTCTTAAAAGTTTGACCTTCCTGTGAACAACATCCTAAGCAAAACATCCTCTTGTACTTTTAACCTTCCAGTGAACTTGAACCTCCTATGCCCAAGAGCCTTTAAAGCATAAATCAGTCATTTGCAACCAAAATTCTACAACCATAACCCCAACGCAAAATGGTTGAAAGTCCTATTCCTTCACACAAGGATCTTGCACTAAGTTGGGAAATGTCCTAAAGCAGAAGGGCTCTGAATTCATTTTAAACCCACGTGTGTGTAATATTTGTGCACACAAATGCCACACAGCAGAAAGTGAAAAGAAAAAAAGGAAAGGAAAAAAAGTTTACCTTCCAAAGTGTTCCTGAAGCTGAAGTTTGCCATTTTGTCCATGGTTCCAGCTTCATACTGGGTCAGACTTAGACAGAATTCAACCTCAGCTGAAGATGGAAGCCTGGGAGTTCTCCTTTTATCATGGTTCCCAGGATTTCGAAGCACAGGCCCTTCATTAGTGCCATTGCAGAGTTCTTGGTGGCTGTTGTACTCTTCTGATTGGCTGCAAATTACCTACAGGATATGCATATAGCATTGAGAAATCTGATGAAGTCTGATGTCCCAATTCCCTTAAAGAGATTTGGGCAAGTAAACAAAGCTATGCAAACATTATTTACTGGATCAGGAAATGTGGGCAAAAAAATCAGATGTGGAGCCAAGTATGGGTGCTATCTATTTGCTGCAAATTTATTTATTTATCCAATTTGTAACCCACCTTCCCTCAAAAGGTGGCATAAAATAGTTTTTTTTAAAAAACAACCATGAACATGCTAATTACAATGATAAAATATGTTAGCAGCGCCACTAATTTATAAGCAGCAATAAAAACATCAAAGCACAGCAAATTAGTATGAACCAAATGCAGACTGGAACAAGAATGTTTTTCAGACTCTCTCGAAGTCTAGCAATGACAACACCATTCATAATACCCTACAAAGTGAGTTCCAAAGCACCAGTGTTCCTGATACCACTTCCAACACTGTGAAATGTAAGGAAGCAACTGATTCCACAGACATTTTTGGGCCTTGGCTGGGTCAGGTTCTGGAAGCCAAAGATCACTACAGGTTGGATTTGATGACCCAGAGTGACCTAGAGTCAGTGGGCAGGGCGTCAGGCAGGAAGAAGAGGCAGCCACGGCTCTCCTTCCTGCCTGGTGAGCAAAGGAAGCCATCCTCCAGGGTGCAGGTGCTGTTGTGCATGGGCTTTCATGCAGGAAAGCCCTTTGCACAATTCCATCATGTAGATCTCTCCCTCCGCTCAGGAGCTGACAAGCAATCCTGGGGGAATGCTGTTTTGCATCCCAGGGGATGCTATTTTGCAAGGTGCTTTCCTACAGAAAAGCCCTAACAGCATTCAGGAGGAAACTGGAGGCCATGCTGCAAGCTCTTCCGGCGCCTGTCTCCTCGCGGGGGCTGCTAGCTTGTTGTCCGGGGATGCTGCTGCGGCCCAAGACGCAGGAAGGCCGCGGCGAGGAAAGGCCTCCGGCGGCTTCTCGCTCTCTCTCCCTTCCCCCATCGGGCTCCACCTGCAGGACCCTCGCAAGGCGAACCAGCAGCTCCAGGGCCAGAACCACCGTCCCGGCTTCCGCAGGCTGAGAGGGCCGTGCCACACCCAGAACTATGGGGATAGGACTATGACTGAGAGAGTGTGGCTAGCCTTGCAAAGTAGCCCAATGTCTATAACACCTTTTCTGCCAAAGTGAGGGGGGAGGTAGTTTGTGTTAACTTTGAATTGTATTACAAATTGCATTGTTTTTATTGTTTGTTGTTTTATTGATGTATTATTGATGTTTTATTGGTGTATTTTGATGGTCTTTTTGTAAGCCGCCTTGAGGGCCTTTTAGCCGGAAGGCGGGGTAGAAATATTAAAATCAAATCAAATCAATTGTGCAGGGGAATTTTTTTAAAAAAAATTATTTATTCAATTTATATCCCACCCTTCCTCCCAGTAGGAGCCCAGGGTGGCAATTGTCTCCCTCTCCCATCCATAACTTTAATTATTATTATTTTTACCCTGATTAAACTTGAGTCCAGCCCCTGAACTTATCTGGGTTTGAGCCGGAACGGGTAGTCCTCAGGTCAACACAGGGTGGTCTCCCGATGCCCCCCACCCTCTGGATTGGAGCCACAGGACAGATAAAGGGAAGTGTGTACAGCCCTGTAAAATGGCAATATGCACTGGAGTGGACCTGTGCCCAATATAATTAAGTATCCCTTATCTGTCATTGAGGATTACGGGATGCTTCAACAGACATACAAGAACCTTAGGACAGGCAGCTGTGAGATAATCTACTCTTTTAAACCCTTGCCATAATCCATACTCAGTCAGAGGTTTTTAGCTGTAAAGCAGGAGAATTCTTAATTCCTCCTCAAAGTGCATCATTAAACAGCTTGGTTCTGGATGGATACATTTGTCCCCCATATGGATATCCAATCCCTGATGGAAGTTGACTGAGTTATTAGCTTTTGCTTCCTTATGGTAACACACTCAGCTATTTCATTATACACAAAGAGCATTTCCTTCAATCAGATTGGGAATTTGCGACCTTTTGATCTCAATAATGATCCAGCTGTCCTTCTCTTATCTGCCTGCCCTGGCACACTTTTGTATCACAAAGGAGTGCGTGAAAATTTATACAAGAAGTAATTTTTAAATACGTGTTATTCACAATACATGTTAGTTCATGTTCTGGTATGATGATCAGTTTTATACTTCTGTTCTTTGAAATTCTGGTTTGTTTGTTTTTTCATCCTTCACAAATGAGGTATTTAGGAACTGAGTTGACAATAGACCAGATGCCATCTCACAAATGAACTCTCTTCAGAAATGAATGGGATGAGGCAGGGACAGTAGCTGCACCCCCAGCATTTTTGTCCCTACCATCCATGGCTGGTTCCAGTCCCAGACCGCCATCATTCGTTGGCCCTAAGATCTAAGTGCTGCTTTCTGCCGAATGTTAGTTAATTCATTTATAACCCACCTTTTCTCCAAGGAGCTCAAGGTGGCATACATGGTTCAACCCACAGGGTTGTTGTGTGGTGATAACATGGAGAGGGAGAAGAAATGGAGTCAACAGGGACCAGCCCGCATGTGTGATCCTGCCCATATCCACATTTCAAGCCTGTGCATGTTAAGATGAATGCTCAAACAAGCCTTTCATCTAAATTTATTCTCTGCTGCCTAGTGATGGGCGAGAAAGTCAATCCATTCCACATATAAAGCTAAATCTATCAAATTTACAATTTACGAAACAATATGAGTCAAAACACAGCCATTCTTCAAAATCTGCACTTATCCAAATTTTGCAGTGCGGTTCTCCAATCAAGAAATATTTACAAAAATGCTTATATTAGAGATAATGTGCATAAAATGGATATATTAGTGAAAGTAATATACAAAAATGTCTTGTATTAGAAAAAAATTGCTTGCAAAATGTGTACACAAGTCAAAGCTGCATACAAAATTGTGTTTATTATTTATTTATTTCATTTATACCCTGCCTTTGTTTTTTATGAAACCCAAAGCGGCTTACATATGGTTTGCAGGCGGTCTCCCATCCAGGCACCGACCAGGCCTGACCACTGGCCTTATGTGCCTTTAGACCATAGCCTGGGATTAAAAGAAATTCACACTAAAAAGCTGAAGAATTTTCATGATGGTTTTCTAAAAATGCAAACACAATTTGCTGCAAAAATATGGAGATCTGAATTTAACATTGGAAAAACGACAAACTCAGAGAACCGAAATTGTCCGATCCTTTCATCCCTAGTGCTGACCAGCATTCTCAGGGCCAGCACCAGGCATGACTGGGCCCTGTACACCAGCCTGTCCTGGGCCCACACCACCATATGGCTGAACGCTCCACCCCATACAGGCAGTACAGTACAGGGCTCTGTCGCATCAGCATGCACGCCCTGCGTGCTGCGTGTGAATGCCTGCCATTATCCAAGATGGTGGTGGGGTATCAACCCCGTAGGGATGCCCCTGCTGCCAACTTGGGAGATGGTAAGCATGCATGCACAGAGTGCAGGGCATGCGCACTGACATGTTGATGCAACAGGTAGGTGGGGCAGGCAGGCTTATTTAAGCCCTGCACCGCCTGTATCAAGAGGGAGGTGCTTGGGTGTGCCTGCAAGCTCCCAATTTGTGACACTTCCAATCTCTGACATTGCTGGGGATTGCCAAGTAAGAGCTTCACCTCTTCTCCTAAGGAGGGCCCCCTCATGGGCCCCTCTGGATCACAGGGACCCTCAGCCAGGGCCCAACCTAGCTGTCTGCTGGCACTGGGCCTGAGCCTTCTTCAGTCTGAAGACATCATGTTACTTCAGACAGGAAGTACCTTCCCCAAAAAAAGTTTGCAGGTTTTTTGCCAATCCGTGAGCTCCCTTTGCGGGGTCAGTGGCCCATCTAGTGCAGCATCCTGTTCTCACCAGATGCCTATGGGAAGCCCGCAAGCAGAACCTCTTGTGGTTTCCAGCTACTGGTATTCAGAAGTATACTGCCTCTGACAGTAGAGATAGAAACTAGCCACTAGTGTTGCAAATTCAGAAGTTCAGAGTCCCTTCATATTAGTCACAGCCATGCCCCCCCTTATTTTGCTGCTGGGTTGAGAATGAGATCCTTGTTAATGCCTTCTCCCATGACAACAGACATCCCTAGGAGCCAATCAGCATGAAACGGGAGAGTGTTAGCTGCTGAGAAGAGTCTTCTCAATGGCTGGCTCATCTCCTTTCCCTTTGATTGACTCCTAGTGATAGCTGCAAAAGACAAGGAAGCATGTTAGAAGATTCTTCTCAGTGGCTAACATGCTCCCCTTGCATGCTGATTGGCTCATAGGATGCTGAAGACATAGGGACCCTGCTCCCAAAATAGTGATGGATCTAAGACCTCCCGAGACCCTGGACTACTACACCCCTGATCGTGGCTAGTGTCTGTTGATAGCCTTATCCTCCATGCATTTGCTCATCAGTCCAGAAGTGTGGGAGAGCAACTTCTGCAAAATGAAATCCTTTCTGAAGATTAGCTTTAGAAAGTGTGTGTGTGTGTGTGTAAACATAAACACTTTTCTATTACAAGAGCAGGTACCTGTTAAGGCCATAAACATGCCGGAAACATGGTTTGCATGCTTGCAAATGCACAGGAGTAAGAACAGGTTGCTGAGGAAAAGGTAAAAGGTTGAGATTTGGCGGGAGGGGAGAGAAGTCAGCATTTTAGCATGCATCCACAGTTATCGCTGTTGCCATGGCAACATCTCCATGGAATAAAGTATGTTCTCCTTCCTTTAGAAGAGGGGATGTTGAGTTGGAAATAGATACTTCACGTACACCCCACACAACAAATCCACAACAAATCCACAACAAGTCTTGAGTGTTCCTTAACATTCTCCTTTAAAAAGCTGTTTTGAGACTCCTTTGCAAAAGAATGTGTGTGTGTGTGTGTGTTTTTAATGATACTTTTGCTTCTGATTTCCCAGTCCAATTTCCACAACGCCCTGAATAGCCTGACTCCTTCCTTCTCTGTCCGCCTTCTGGCAAGCAGCACCTTAGATCGCTTTCAGTTTTCTAAGGAGTGCAATTCTCTACACACTACAATGAATCCAAGAAACCTTGCTGAATTCTCAGCTTCTCCAGTGTGAGGGATCAAATGTTGTTCTAAGGGATCATGCGAAAACGTGTGTCAATCTTTTGTGAAAAATATTTCCGTTGCCTAAGGCAGGAATCCGGAACCTAGGACCCAGGGGAGCCAAATGCAGCCATCCAGACTTCTCTATCTGACTCTCAGGGCTCCTCTGAAGCCACACCCCCTCTGCAGGCCACACCTCTTACCTGTTCTGCTCATGCCCTCCTTGACAGCTTTCACCTGAGCTGTGATAATGCCTTTCGCTTCCATGGATGTGTGTGTGTGTGTTTAGAAAGCGCTGGTTTTTGCATGATTGGAATGTAGGCTGCTGTGCAAAAGTAAAAGTCACTTTGGTGGCTCTGCCCACTTTTGCCTCTGGCTGCCACACCCATGCAGCCCCTGGAAGGTTGCCCACAAAGAAATCCCTTGGTTTGAAACAGGTACCCTACCCTTCAGTAGTGTAGTGGCACATACAGAAGTGTAGTGTCTCTTCATGATAGTCACAGCCACACCCTCTCACGGCCATGCCCCCTTCTCAGATTATACAAACGTCTAAGATTATAGAATAATCTGGCCAGACTTGAATGCTGCTTTTTGCTTCTCTGTCACTGTCACTGTCCTTTCTCACTCTCAGAGATGTTGCTTGAATTTACTGGATTTACACACTTATCTCCTACTGGTACCAAACTGCTTGATGATGTAGATGGGATGCTGTCATCAGGATTCCCAGTCTCTTCTGCAATTGCAAAGTTCTCACTCTCCACAACTTTGCTTCGCGTGAAGGAACTCATAAAAGCTTGCTTGTAGTTGACACTCATAGAATCACAGAATAGTAGAGTGGAAAGGGGCCTATAAGGCCATCAAGTCCAACCCCCTGCTCAATGCAGGAATCCAAATCAAAGCATTCCTGACAGGTGGCTGTCCAGCTGCCTCTTGAATGCTTCCAATGTCGGAGAGCCCACTACCTCTCTAGGTAATTGGTTCCATTGTCCTATGGCTCTGACAGGAAGTTTTTTTCCTGTTTGGGGCCTGCATAACTGACTCAGAACTCCTGCAGCAATAAAAAAAACAACACAAACCTTTTTTAAAACTGCTGGGTACATAGACTCCCACCCCTTTCTCTGGTGGCTTTTTTGCTTCTGGGTTAAGAGAAAGCAGGAAAGGACAAGGATGCATGTTAGAAGACTCAGTGGCCAACACAGCATTTCATGCTGATGACTCATAGGATTCTGGGGGCATAAGGACCTTACTAGGACCTGGCTCTCCTCAAAATAAGAGGCCTAAGATGCCCTGAGATGCTGAATGACTATCTCCCTGCCACCCTTGATCTATGGCTTGGCAAAAGTGATCCCATTAATCCTGTGACATTGGCAGAGCCAACACCATGATGTGGCATCCTCATGCAACTGATGGGGGAGGGGAGGGCCCACTGACCACACTTGCCTAATCTCCCTTTAGTGCCCAAGGGGTACTATGCTGCGGGAACCCTCAAGACAGAGGGCCAGCCCTATAGATAGGTTAGGCTTTGAAAGAATGGCCAGTACACCAATTCAGCAATCCTTTTGCTGACAGGGCTGGGACACTGGATGCTCATGAGCTGAACATCCTGTAGGATCTTTGTCTAAGTAAAGAAGGAAGGAAGAACAAACCCATGGCTCAACCTTCCTCATGCAGTAACCTGCCCAGCACTTCCTCGTGCAGAAATCTGCACATAGATGACATATGTTTCAGCTGCCTCCTTTTAGGATGGACAACATTTCCATGTATGTGCCTCTGATAAAACTACCGTTTCAGTTTTCATTTGGGGAGATTTTGGCAATGTCTTTTAAAAGTTGTTGTTAGTTTACATTGCTAGAGCTCCTTAACAAACACACACAGCTCTGGCTGCCCATTAGGTACCGGGCCAAGTTCAAGGTGCTGGTTTTGGTGTACTAAGCTCTAGCTTGGGACCAGGATATCTGAAAGATCATCTTACCCTATATATGCCCAGTCGAGGTTCCTGCAGATACCATCTTATCAGGTGGTCCATCCCACACAAGACAGAAAGCAGACCTTTAGTGTTGTGGCACCTACCCCGTGGAATTCCCTCCCCTTAAATATTAGACAGGTGCCATCTCTGTTATATTTTCGGCACCTACTGAAGACCTTCCCTTCAACAAGCCTTTTAAGCAGAGACCTATCCCAGTTGGTGTCTGTGTTGGAATTGCTTTTTACGATGTTTTTTGAAGTTTTTTTTTTTCAAAAAAGGTCTTTTAATGCTTTTTTGTTTTAATATATTCTAAAGTCTGTTTTTAAGATATTTTAGAGTATTTTTAGTGTTTTGTTTGCTGCCCTGGGCTCCTCTGGGAGGAAGGTTGGGATAATAATAATAATAATAATAATAATAATAATAATAATAATAATAATAATAATAATAATAATAATAATCTGATTAGTAGGCAAATGCAACTAATTAGGGGATAGGGGCTTCCTAATGATAGGGACAATATATCTGATTAGGGGACAAATGCATCTTGATCACTGAGATGCCCCCCAAGTTCTCCTCATGTTGACTGAGAAAAAGCTGGGCTATCCCTCTCCTCTGACAGCCGCCTTCCTTGGAATAGCTCAGCTTATTCAGAGCTGACCTGAGCCAAACCACCTCCTTGACTGGAACGAGATGGTTCCAATCCTTTTTACTAACCTCCCTGTGAACCAAACTCTTCCCTCCCCCACAGGCCTCCCAACACTTTTGTTTTTTCATTTATTTATTGAATTGATATCCCACCATTTCTCGAAGGAGCTCAAGGTGGCTTACATGGTTCTCCCTCTCCTCATTTAATCCCCACAACAACCCTGCGAGGTAGGTCAGACTGAGAGACGGTGACTTGCCCAAGGTGAGCTTCATGACGGAGTGGGGAGTTGAACCCTGGTCTCTCCCAGGTCCTAGTCCAACACTAACCACTACACCACACTGACTCTCAAAAAGTCTAAATGGATATAGGAGCACAGGAGTATGCCTCCTACTAAGTTGGTCGTTGTGGCACAGTATTGTCTACACTGATTGGCAGCAGCTGTCCAGGGTTTCAGGTAGGAGTCTCTCCCAGGCCCACCTGGAGATGCCAAGGATTGAGCCTTGGGCCTTCTGCATGCATGGCAGATGCTCCACCACTGAGCTATGGTCCTTCCCAAAGAGCTGTTGCAGCTCAAACCCATGGTCCTGGGATCAAGAGACCCATGCTCTACTGATTGAGCTGTCTACAGGACCCATGATCAGCAAACTGGATGGATGCACAGTGCATATACAGTGGACTGAGATGCAGGGAAAGGGGAGTGACCTACCAAATGATGATCCTAATTTCAGTGACAGGTAGGTTTCTACTACCAGCATACTAATCTGGCACCTTGGTCTCCTCCATCTGCTTTTTCTTCCAATTTTTCTCTCTCTTCATTGTAGGAAGGTATAGTATTAGATCGCAGCCACACCATACCTTTAAAGCCCGTTTAAAGCCCATGGCTTCTCCCAAAGAATCCTGGGATCTGTAGTTTACCCCTCCCAGAGCTACAATACCCAGTATCCTGAACAAACGAAAGTTCCTAGGATTCTTTGGAGGAAGCCATGGCTTTAAAGGTGTGGTGTGGATATGGCTTTGGTAAGCGCATGCTTGAATCTCTCACACTTAAACCAATGAAATTTAAGGGGGCTTAACTTATGAAGGGGCAATGAGTGGGGCTGCAATTGTTGCAATCTTCCTTTCAGTTGCATTCCTGCTGCTTTGCCTGAAACGGGCAGAATATGAAAAATACAGAAAACTAAATAATAACGTTCAAAATGAGCTCCATATAATGTTGCAGACACGAAATTACTGGAGATTCACCAAAATCCACTCATGGACTTCATGGTGGGGTGCAGCTGGTCTCATCACTGCTGCTTATTGGGAGGTAAAGGGGAAGGGGTGAGGCAGTGATGAGGACAGTGAGGTGCAAACACACTGGCAAGAGTGCTGGACAGGCTCCACTGGTGCATTTGCACCATCCTGGCCTCATTCCTGGCTCACCCTTCCCCCTCTGCCTCCCATTAAGCAGCAGCAATGTGGCCAATCACAGGTCGGGTAAGCAGCACCGCCTCAAAGTGCAGAAACAACTAGTCTGTTAAGACTGATAGTTAAAAGAATAAAGAAATTTAAGGTTTATTACTACAAAGAGCTAAAGTCATACATGCTGAAACAGCCATGAGGCTTCCACTCAGGGAGCCATTGCTAACTAATCGAGAACAAAGATGGGAAAAGAAGGGAGGAAGGGGAGGAGCAAAGCATGCAAAAGCAACAAGCACTTTAGAGGAGGAATCAGCAGAGGGACGAATAGATTCCCTTTCTGTCTATCAGCCCCAATTGTAACATGCATTTGTGCTTTACTCCCAACAACTTTCTCATTTAGATAAGTATATAGTATAAGCCCTCCAGATGTTGGGCTATAACTCCCATCCCTCCAGACCATTGACTGGGGCTGATGTGACTTGGAGTCCAACAATGTCTGGAGGTCCACAGATCCCTGATCCCTGATCTAATAGAACAGGCAATGATAATTTTTGTTTGACACAATAGATAAGAGTTTTATATTTTGGTGGATACTGTACTTTAGTCTGTTGGTTTTGATTTAGGTGTTACTACATAGCCTGAGGCCTCAGGAATGCATTAATTTAATAAAAAATGACACCGTTTGCAAAAATCCATTGCACTCTAGCAAACAGGTTGATCGGACTATCTTTCATAATAAAAATCAAAAACTTTATCTAGCAATAAAAGATGCTAAATGAACAGACAGTTCTCTTGAGAATACTCAAAAACTTTTCTTCTCTAGTAAGGTATATTGATTCATTTCTAAAATCTTGGCTCTAGGGAAAAGTAGGGAGGAATGATCCCCTCTCTTTCATTTTCGTTTGCAGGAAGAAGTTGCTAAATGTGTGCTTAAGTTTCCATTGTTTTAGCACTAAACATTCTTAGCTTGATGACATAAACAGCTTGGCAGACATAGAGTCCTCACCAAAGCATGTATCACCGAGCGGAAGATTCACTATAGCGAACTCTTGACTTGAAGTCTGAAGGGGCTGGGACTGGGGAAACCTGCCCCAAGAATGCCTCCAGGATTCATTCCCCACCCCCACCACTTTGGCCTGTTCTGTAGTCAAAACCGTCCTTCAGGCCCCATCTGCACTGTATATTTAAAGCACTATCATACCACTTTAAACAAGTCATGGCTTCCCTCAAAGAATGCTGGGAACTGTAGTTTGTTAACAGTGCTGAGAGTGCTGGGAACTGGAGCTCTTTGAGGGGTACAGGGATCTCCTAACAACTCTTGGGAACCTAAACCGATTACAGTTCCCGGGATTCTTTGGGGGAAGCCACAATTGTTTTATTATTATCATTGTTGTTGTCGTTGTTGTTATTACATTTGTATACCGCCCCATAGCCGAAGCATTCAAAACAAATATACAAATATACAAATTTAAAAACACTTTTTTAAAAAACAACAATTTTTTAAACTGGAACAATAGTGGAATAAATGTATGGCGTGAACGTGGCCTCAGAATTCTCGCGTCCCTCACTGACTCTGCTTCACATCTTGAGTGTTTTTGCCTGGCTAGAACATGTCCTTGCACTCTGATAATGTCTGGATGGAGAACAGAGGCATGTGTGTAGAGCCTAACCTACTGCACAAAGGTGAACATTATATTCATTACTCTGCCCATGTTTGCCTCTGACCTTCACCACTGGCTTGTGGCCCTCAGAAAGTTGTAAAAGGGAATGCAGCCCTTGGGCTGACAAAGGTTCCTCACTCCTGCCTTAAATGATTTGGACTCAAGTTATTTGACTGACAGCCTGCACCCATATGAACCTACCTGAGTCTTAGGATTGGCCTCATAGGCCCTGTTTCCTGTGATTTATATGAAGTGATATCAGGTTTGAAGAACCAGCAACAGGGTCTTTTTTGGTGGTGACCCCCCAAATGTAGGATTCTCCTGTTCCAGCCCTTTTTTATCATTTCTCTAGCCCCTTGATCATTTTGGTTGCCCTTTTCAGCAACTTTTCCAAGTCTATTTACTTTATTTATTTCTTACATTTTTATCCCACCTTTCCTTCATGGTGTTGTACTCTGGTTCTCCCCTCCCCATTTTATCCTCACAACAGCCCTGTGAGGTAGGTTAGGCTGAGAAACAGTAACTGGCTCAAAGTCACCCACAGAGCTTCATGGCTGAGTGGGGATTCAAACTGTGGTCTCCCAAGTCATAGTCCAATACCCTAACCATTATGTCACATTGGTCACTACAGTATTCTTTCTGAATTATGGATGTGGGAGACATTCAGTTCAGTTCACATTTAAAGGTAAACTTTCTTAATGCACACTTCCTGAAACAATAAGCAAACTGAAACACAGGTATCCTTCAATATTCACACTTCTCTGAATTTTGTGATGTAATTCACCAGCCAAGTAATACATTTACTAGGGTAAAATGTGCACAGATATACATATATTGATGAAAATCTGCATTATATTAGGGGAAGTTGCTTGCAAACGCATATATTAGGAGAAATTCACATTAAAATGCGAATGAATTTTCATTAGGGTTTTTTAAAAAAATTCATAAACTGATGTGGAAAATGTGGAGAACTTAAGTTTGCAAACATGAGAAACTAAGAGAAACCAAAAAATTGGCAGGTTCACCCATTCCTATTCTGCGGTGTGATGACCAGAACTGAACATGGTGTTCCAACTCCAGTAGCACCATTGGTTTTTATAAAGGCATTCTGACACTGGCAATTTTATATATACATATATCATGGAATTTGCTTTTTTCATAGCAGAAATGCACCGGGTTCACATTTTCATCTAACACGATCTCAAGATTCCTTTTCCGGAAACACCTGTTGGGAACATTTCTTGAGCATTTCCAAACAGCCCAAAGCCTTTCTAAGGATCACATTTTGTTATATGCTGAATAGCTCTTACAAGCTATTGTTTTTCCTTTAATGTGTATTGTCCTAAAGCTCTTCTACATATGACATATTGCTGCTTCCTGTATTCCCTGTGCTTAAGATAAATGGCTGTTCCTTCTCTCTTGAACGCAGCCTTATAAGCAGAGATGCGCAGAAGTTGCATAGATATATTTCAGCCTTCCCCTCTACTGGCATTGTTTGTTTGAGACAAAATCAGCAATAACAAAGAATACGCATTTTCACCATTTGGGTCCACACAGTTGTGGTGCATCACCTGTTATCCTCATCTGCAATTGGCTTCATTGAGCATCATAAAAAACCCACAAAATCTTCCTAATGTAATGCAAATCTGAATCCCATTATTCAGTACCATACACACAATGGGTGAGTGGTGAATCAGTGTGCCCATGCATATTTTGCAGCTCTAATGCTACAATCCCACTTAAACCTGGTGAACTGCTCCTCTTTGCTGGAGGATCAACTTTGGGCTCTGCCACCTCCTGAGGTGAGACAAAGTGGCTACCAGAGATAGGAACTGCAACAAAATGTTGCAGGGAGGACTGCTGCTCTTCAGGATTCCAGCCAATCCATTCCATTCCCCCTCCCACCAAATTTTCCACCCCCCACCCAAAAAACTAAACTCAGTCAGGATTCCATAGCCACTGAGTATCTCAGTCATAATTGACTTGTTTTTGAGGTTACCCTTTTTTAGGATTTTCCCCCTATTTTTTTGTACTTAACCATTTGGATTCCCCCAGTCCTGCTGATATCTTTGTCTTCCTTCTCTCTCTCTGTGGTTCCATTTTGGCTGTATACATAACATCATAATCATCAGAAATAGAGAGAAGGGCATGGAATCTCATTTATAAAACTCCTACCCATCCATCCATTCATCTGGCACTTATCTGCTTGCTTTTAGGCACTCTGTTTTGGGCTGCCTACATTGTAAACCAGCTAATAAAATGGATTTTGCTGCTGTTTTAATCTTCTGGTGGTTTGTGTTTTGGCACATTATAGTCCCCAGCTGCTTCTTGCAGGATACATTTTCAATATACTATGAGCCATTATGAGAAGGCTAGAATCTCCAGTTAAAAGGATCTCAAGTGGCATGGTGGCGGAAGCTGCTGGAGATTTCGGAGAGCCCTTGCCAGTCAGAATACAGGGCTCTGGGCTGTGGAGATAAGAAGCTGACTTACAGCATCAGAACATTGGTCCATCTATCTCAGTATTGCCTACACTGACTGGCAGCAGCTCCATTTCAGACTGGCGACAGTCCCAGCCCTACCTAGAGATGCCAGGGATCGAACCTTGGAACTTCTGCATGCAAAGCAGATGTCCTACCACCCGAGATGGGTGAATCCGTCAATTACTGCTTCTGTTTTTTCCTGTTTGCCACATTTCCACATTTGTGATTTTAAAAAAACACCTCCTCATGAAAACTCTTCAGCATATACACAATTCTGTGTGCAATTTTTGCCTGATGTGAACATTTTTTCACAAAACATAATGCATTTTTGTATGCTATAAATTACATTATTTATTTAATTTATATCCCACCTTTCCTCCCAGAAGGAGCCCACTAATATATGCATTTCTATGCCCACTTTACCCTAGTATATGTTTTATATATATATATGTATGTATGTATATATATATGTATATATGTATATATATATATACACATCACTTGGCTGGAGAACCACATTGCAAAATTCAGAGAGGTGTCAATTTCAAAGGATGGCTTTGTTCCAGTTTGTGTATTGGTTTGGAAAATACAAATTAGATTAGGTTTGCCTTTAGATGCAAAGTGAATTCAATATCTCTCCCACCCTACCTACCCTTGAGCTATGGCCCTTCACCGAGGTAGAGTTAGCCGGTCTCATGTGATTATACAGATATGCAGAAAAGCATAGTCATTCCTGGCATCCTGACTTAAAGGCAGGCTTAAAAGCAGGATTTCTACCCTGCATAACTTGGCAGAAACAGATTTCCACCTCTCTGTGCCTACCTGCCACGAGGAGAAGAAAGACGCTGGGCTGAGTAAGTTTGGGTTGTTGGGGTGTCTGCCACCCATGTACTCATCTGTGCAGATGTCACAGCCCTTGGCATCTCGCCAGTCCCAGTAGGGGATGGTGAAGTTCTCGTTTCCAGTGAGCTTTTGTATCTCATGTTCCCACATGAGCAAAAAAAGCCGGTGCCAAGGAAGGAAGCCCGGGGCCTCATGGGCAAAATCAATATCCCGCCACACATTGGTGCCCCCGAGCAAAGTGTCCCGAGAAACATAATAATGCATCCAGACAAAGAGGTCATAGACGCCGACGTCTCGGAACATGGGAGCCGAGCCGTTGCTCATCTGGGCATACGTTCCAGTGGCAATTACAAAATCCCGGCTGGTTGTGTGCTTAGCCAAGTTGAGGTAGGCAAGGAATTGGTACTTTTCCCCGGTGCTTAGCCGGAAAATGTCTCTCCTCACCCGCAGCTTTCTTTCTGTGCAGCTGGGACCCACAAAGTTGAACTTGCAGTCACCGCAGTCAAATCCCATGAAGTTGCCAGAGCATTGGCAGGTCCGGTTATAAAACACAGCAGGCCAGTCTTCCCGGTCATCCACTCCTGAGAAGGGAAACTGAGGACCAAGAGGGGCATCTGAAAGAAGGATCTCTCGGCAGGATCCCCTACCGGAAAGCTCTCCGCAAGTGGAACCATCGCCAGGCCAAGCTGGACAGCACTCCTTTCTCAACAGGCTGTCTGCATTGGCACATGCCCGAGGAAACTGGCTAGAGCCAAAGGGGAGAATGCCCAGGAGGACAACAAAGGAAAAAAGAAACATCCTTATTCGGTGGTAGGAGATCTACAACCCAACAGTTCAGGCAGTGGGCAATGAAGAAGTGACTGTCCCTATGCTATCACAGCCCTGAGAAATGTTCTCAACATCTCTCTTGTACATTATTTAGTTTCACTTCCCATGAATCCCCCCCCCAAATCTTTCTGTAATCTGATTATCACATGTGCTGGGCTAGGTCCAAGTAACTTTTGCCCACCCCACTCCACTCAATTATATAGAAACTTACTATGAAGCTCTCATCTTCTGCTTAGTACATGATTGCTTTTGATGTGCCGACAGCATTGAGGGTGCAATCCTTGGTCACACAGATGAACTCTGACATTTGGCATGATGCCTTGTTGGATTTCTTTGTGGAATGAGGAGGACTGAGGGTTGAATCAGGCCATGGGGGGAGGGGAAAGGAAATTCAACAAAGCAAGGCTGCTGCTGGGAGAAAGGGCGGAATAGAAATCAAATACTAAATAAATAAATAAAATAAGGCAAGGTTGCTGAGCTGCCTGAGGGCAGCAAATCTGCAAACTGAGAAAGAAAACTAGTCTAGAGACCCTTTTAGAGAAAGGGGTGGTTGCATGCATGTTTCCAAAGAGATACATAAAATCATCCCATAAAAAGGGGGGCAGTCAAAGGCATGACCAGCAAATGTTGATGTTTTGGTGCTCTGTGGTTGCCTTTCAAATTAGACTGGGGCACCAGTTGCACGCTCTTTAGTAAAGGATTGCACACTCCTGCACAAAGCTGCTCAGATGTTCAGCACATCTTCTGAGACCCTTCTCTGTATGCTGCCCCATTTGAAGGTGCCCAGAGTGGCAACTGGGGAAAAGGCCTTCTCAGTGGTGGGACCCCACATGTGGAATGATCTCTCAAGAAAGGCTCCCTGGTGCCAGTTCTTAAGTCGTTTTGATGCTAGTATCATTTTATTTATTAAGTTAGTTAGTTAGTTTGCAGTTGAGGGGCAAAATAAAACACAGAGACATCAGCTTGGGTTGAACAAGGGCCACTTTATTAAATTACAGTAAACAAAACCCAATTTAAAGTGACCTGCAGAAGGAAACCTAGGTGCGGGAACTATCTATAAGCAAGTATTTTGCCATACAGCTCTCGGGCGACCAGCCCCTGCTAGGGCAAGAGCAAGCCCATGTGCCTACCCCTTACCCCGGCCACACCTTGTAGGTGAGTAGGGGGGCCTTCCCACATCATCCCCACCCGGGGCCGGATAACCCTTGGGTAGATGAGATAAGTTGGCCCCAGAGGCAGCCCATATCCTGCCCTCGAGCCAGAAAAGCCCTGACAGACAGGCCTCCGGAACCGCCAATCACCTCCAAAGGTGCCTAAGGGGGCCACCTAGCTGTCCTTACCTATTTCCTTTCCCACACCTTCCCATACCAGTGCTATAATGATCTGCCCACCAGGGCATTAAACTTTCAATATGTCAAATTAGCCAGATTAGCCAAAACCACCTATTGATCACAACGCCCCCTAACCCGATCCCCATCTGCAACTATGCCTCGCTCGTCAGCTGTGCGGCAAGCGAGGCGTCATTATTGGTTCTAGCCAATGCTAGTCCTACTTAGAGTAGACCCACTGAAATTATTGAACATGACTAGGTTCATTAGTTTCAATGGATCTACTCAATTATAATAATATGATCTGCTTGGCTGCTTTTTAAAATAGTTCTGTTGCTTTTAAATTTAAAAAATACACAATAATTACTAGAACACTTTGATTGTTTTAATTATTAGTTTAAGAGACTACTTTGCATCTCAAGAGCTGGGTCACTCCACATCTTTTGCTCCATTTTTAGATGCATATTTAAGATGCTGTAATCTCTACTAGATCTACATCCCCACCTACAAGCAGATGTGTTTCACCTGGTACTTTACTAGATCCATAGGGATGGGGTTCAGGGCCTATTATGGCTGCCTTAGAAAGACAAGAGGAGTGCAATATCTAAGCCTGTTTCTACCTCCTGCATCCCTCTTTGCTTTTGGGAATAGGGCGGCCAGGTGAAAAAGAGGACAGGGCTCCTGCGCTTTCAATAGTAGCATAGAAGAGCGAGTGTCAGTGAGACCTTTGCCTTTTCTTTTCTTTTTTGCAGCACTTGTTTATGGTGGACTGAACAGTAGATTGTTTGCAAAAGGCTCCATGGCTCAAACATGATGGGAAAGCCTTGAGTGTTAAAGCATCCTCTGAATACAGCCTTTCCCAACCTTTGGGTCCCCAGTAGGGTTGCCAGGTTAAACTGGGTGCCCTAGTTTTAGAACGTGCCTCTTTGGGCAATGAGCACAATACTGTGTATGCCCAGCTTTAGCAATCTGCTGGGATAGGTCACACCTGCAACAAAATGTTGCAGAATAGACTGCTCCTGTTCAGAGTTCCAGCCATCCACTGGCCATGTCCTCATCTAGGATACTCCATCTAGGGTTGCCAGGTTCCTGGCCTGAGACTGATCCTATATCTTTAGGAGAAGAGAAAGTCAGCCAAGTGCAGGTGTTCTTGCAACCCTGTAATGGGAAAAACCACAAGGTGGAATTCTCCCTTCCCCCTGCACAACTTTTAATTCCACCTTGTGGTTTTTCTCATTACAGGGTTGCAAGAACACCTGCACTTGGCTGACTTTCTCTTCTCCTAAAGATATAGGATCAGTCTCAGGCCCTGAACCTGGCAACCCTAGACTCCCCAGAGGTTGCTGGACTACAGATCCCAACATTCCTGACCATTAACCATGCTGGTTGGAGCTGACGGGAGTTGTAGTCCAGCACCATCTAGGGATCCAAAGGTTGGGAAAGGCTGCCTAGAATGTGAACGCTGCCTGCAACATGTTGCCATTCTGCAGGGATCAAGGGTCCATCATGTGGTTCTGCTGAGAAGCACGAGGAGTTTTAATCCTCTTGGCTTCAGGAAATGCAGACAGATTATCACAGGGTCTCCATGCCTGCTTCAGGTTCCTAAAGCTATGTTGCACTGGCGTTCTCTCCTTCTCTCTGTTTCCTCCTCCCCACTTTAAAAAGTTGACTCAAACTGCAGACAGTCACTCTTGTTATACCGTTGCATTTTACACACTTGGTTTAGTAATTAGAGATCATAGAATCATAGAATAGTAGAGTTGGAAGGGGCCTATAAGGCCATCAAGTCCAACCCCCTGCTCAATGTAGGATCTTAAAGGGTCTCTCATTGTTTGCCATTCATCAAAACTGTAGCACAAATGGAAGAAGAATCAGAGATCCCTCATTTGTGGAGAAAACTGCCCAGTCACTTATCTGGCAAGGATCCAAATGCAGGACACTGTCCTAAGGTGTGGGAAGACAAAGAGAAGCTCTGTGCCTTTAAGGGCTACCTAACTTGTAGAAACTAAACAGGTACAGCTTCCCCAACATCTCTGTGCCAGGAAGGGCTGCACCTGTTGGGCTTCTACTTGCCCTGCATGTAGGGTTACCAACCGTACTCTTTTAAGAGTACATGTACTCTTTTTGAGATGGTGCAATAGCATACTCTTACTTTTCACTTATCGAAGCCAAATGTACTCTTTTTGAAATGACAAAATGATGGTAACCCTACCTGCATGCATTAAAGTGAAGTGGGGAACCTCTGGCCCTCCAGTGGCTGCTGAACTCCAACTCCCATCAGCCCCAGCTTGGGATGGAGGAGAAATTTGACTCAGTTAGCATTTAAAGGCGAATCTATCAAATTTGCATTTTCTGAAACAACACAAGAACCAAAACATAGCCATTTTTTGTAATTCATGCTTATCTGAACTTTGTGATATGAAAAATGCATATATTCGGGGAAAATGTTTATAAAAGTGAATATATTTGTAAATATAACATGCAAAAATGTGTTATATTAGGAGAAATTCTTCCAAAAAGGTGTACAACTGCATTCAAAAGTGTATGTATAAGCAGAAATTCACACTAAAATGCTGAAGAAAGATTGGAAAATGAGAAACTGATAAGGGACGATGGGAGTTGTAGTTCAGCAACATCTGGAGGGCCACACATTCCCCACCCATGACTTACAGAGGCACCAGCTAGCTGCAGCTAGCTACAGTAAGCAGACATTTGAATTCGGTCTTGATGTACCACCATTCTGCAGCGATGCTACACCAGCGGTGGTGACAGTGGCGGCTGGTTGCTCCATGTCAGTGGGGTAGTGGAATCTGCTCTGGCTTTTAGTCTGAACTATTAAGGGACTTCTAAGGCGCTGAATGATGAAACTGAGGTTATCATACTTTGGACACATCATGAGAAGACATGATTCACTAGAAAAGACAATAATGCTGGGGAAAACAGAAGGGAGTAGAAAAAGAGGAAGGCCAAACAAGAGATGGATTGATTCCATCAAGGAAGCCACAGAGCTGAACTCACAAGATCTGAACAGGGCGGTTCACGACAGATGTTCTTCGAGGTCGCAGATTCATAAGGTCGTCTTAAGTCATAATCGACTTGAAGGCACATAACAACAACAACAAAAATGTGCTGTACCATTTTCGGGAGCAGGTTGCAGCACCTTGGACAACTCCTTGAAAGTTCAGACTAAAACCCCAAGTGGATTCCACTGCCCCAGTGACATGGAGCCCCCAGCTGTCACTGGATGAAGATGATGAGCATATTGAGTGTATCCAAACAACAGCAATCTGGAATGCTCCTCTCTGTCCCATGCAAGCAGGTGCTGGTAGGCATTGCTAGGGTCCTGGGGCCCAGACTACTGGTCGACAATGTTTGGGTCCCAGGCTATGGTCTGAAGGCACACGAGGCCAGCTCCCTGCTGAAGCTAAGCAGGGCCAGGTCTGGTCAGTGCCTGCATGGGAGACCGCCTGGGAACCATATGTAAGCCGCCTTGGGTTTCAATCATGAAAAGAAAGGCGGCGTATAAATGTGATAAATAAATAAATAATAGTGCTGCTGGTACACTTCTGCACAGCCCGAATTGTTAGACTTCATACACCGGGTTCAGCTGAGCCAAGAATCCAGTAGGGAAGCAGGGCAGATGCTGGTGGAATGTACTTCTGCCTTGCTAGTCTACAGCTTTAGTTTTATTTTGTCTTTGTGCCAGTTCTTCCCCTCCCCATGATCAACCGTTGGGCGAACAGCTTGCTACTTTCCATTTGGAAGTGCTCGAGCTGCCTGAAGGGAGAGAAATTCAACACAGAAATCTATTGCCATCACTTGCATCTCCATTCAAGGGGAGGGAAGCAACCTGTTGGATTTCTGCCTGCCATTTGGTTGTTGAGGGCATAGTGGGGGAACAGCCTACTTGAGTCGCACTCCCTCTTCCTTGTTTAATTCTTTGCACCTGAAAGGGAGAAAAAAAAGTATATTCAGATTCTGCTGGAGTTTATAAAATTGATTAATTGATCACTCAGTCAGTTCAAAGAGCCTGGCTAATCAAGTAAAAATATAACTTTAATTTGTAGTCAGCCCTAATTATCATGGTAGTGTGTGTTATTATAATTAGAATCTGAGTGCTAAGCCTCCACTTGAGCAGAAAGTGGAAGGTCAAGTGACCAAAATAACCCTTATACGTCTCTAATCTTTGCCTCCCCGACCCACAGTAAAAGAATTTAACATTTTGATTGGCTTATTCAGGATGCAGAACTCAAATTACCTTAGGCTACAAATGCTTGAGGACCTGTTGGAATTTAGAAGAGAGGCTTTTTACCAGTGCTGCTTTGACATGTCAGGTAGGAGCTGAGCATCTGTCAGAGTGTCCTAAATCATCCAAAGTTTCCCACAAGACCAGCATGGCTAATGTCCTCTGAGACACATCTGATGTCTTGATTGATGTGGCTGCAGGTGCATTTAATCAGGACAGGGCTCCTGAACCCCTACTCCAAAATTCAAAACAAAGAGATTTTGGCAGAAGAATAAGGCAGACTAATTCCCCCATGTATCCATTCAAAGAAGAAAGAGGAGCATCTTAATGATGGTTCACTTCCCAAGACTCCATCAGGAACTGGTGGAGTTACATGCAGCTGCCCCTTATGGTGAATCACTGAACTGCAGACAGCAGCTTCTCGGTAGAGAACCTTGTGGATCTGCACCACTCAGGCTAGCCACTGGGTCCTTCTGGGCTGGAAGGAGCATAAAGGTATTCTTGTTCCAGAGAGAGCTATTGAGATACAGAGATAAAAGGGAACCTCTCCTTCTTCAAACTCAATGAACTGGGCGCTCTGTCTTTGTCTTTGAGGGCTGTCTTTCGGGACAAACATCTTTGGAGTGCAGTGTTGGTTAACTTTATGGAAGTTCTTGTGAATTACTGGCAGCAGTGTAGTAGCAAAAATTCAGAAGTCCAGGGATCCTTCATGATAGTTACAGTCACACCCCTTCCCATCCTTCCCCCCTCTGCTGGGTTCAGATGGAGATCCTTGTTCATTCTTCTCCCACAACAACAGACATCCCTAAGAACCAAGAAGCATGAAAGGGGAGAGCTTTAGCTACTGAGAAGAGTCTTCTCAGTGGCTGACTTACCTCCTTTCACTCTGATTGGCTCCAATCAGAAAGGACAAGGAAAGAAGCTAGAAGACTCTTCTCAGTGGCCAACACTCTCCTTTCATGCAGATTGGCTCATAGGATGCTGGAGACATAGGGACCCTGTTGGGACTCTCCTCCCAAAAAAGGAATGGGTCTAAGATCCCCCCCCCGCATCCCCGGATGACTATATCCCTGGATACTGGACTTTCTGAATGTTTGTTTGTTTCTAACTGAGGGGTTAATAATGTTATAGCCGGTAGGTGGTAGTAGCAGGGTGTCCTCTGAGGCTTTGCAACACCATTCAAGTCCAAGAAGAGAGCCTTTGGATTTGTGTACGGCTGCTCTCTGTAATAAGTCATTGAACTTGACGTTGCAGCAGCTGCTGTGCAGAGACATAGGCAGGGGTCTATACTGAGTCAGACAATTGGCCCATCGAGCAGAGTGGTGTCTACACTGACGGGCAGTGCTCCCTGAGGGTTTCGTCAAGAATCTTTCTTTCTCCTACCTGAAGATGCCAAATGTTGAACCTGGAACCTTCTGCATGCAAAGCATGTGCTCCGCCACTGAGCTATGGCCCTTCCCACAGAGGAGTGTATCCTTCCACCCTGCTCACCCACCACCATCTTCACCTTGCCAGCAGTAGCAGATGAGGGCGCATGTAATCTATACTTCCCAAGTACACCTTTACATGTAGCAAAGCTGCTCTGTTTCCCCAGCCCTTGCTATAGACCAGGCTTCCAAGCAAGCCTCACCCCCCTGTACCACTTTATGTGCTTCTCCTAAGGCCACAGCTATGGGTTAGCTTCCTTCACTGGTTACTGTAACTCAGAGCCGGCACCAGGCGTGACTAGGTCCTTGGGCATCAGCCTACCCAGCCCCCCCTCCCAACAGAACATGCGGGACCGCTCTACCTACCTCTTCTCTCTTTCTGTGATTGCCATGCTTGCTGGGCACACAAGTCGCTGCCATCAACCAAGATGGCGGCAGAAGCTTCTCTAAGGGGCTGATACCCCCACCGCCATCCTCGTTGATGGCACACATGCATGCTATGCTGCGTGCACGCATATGCCTGCCATCAATCAAGATGGAGGTAGGGGCATCAGCCCCTTAGAGAAGCCTCTGCTGCCATCTTGGTGGATGGCAGCTGCATGCACAGCATGCAGGGAATTCACAGAAAGGGAGCACAAGTAGGTGGAGCGGGTGGGTGCTGTGGGCCTGCATGGTCTGTAGGGGGGGCTGGGAGCTCCGTCTCTGTGATCTGTGGCAGAGTTGGGAGTCGACCCTGCCAAGGATTGCGGAAGGGGAGCACTACCCCCACACCCTAAGGAGGGGCCCTTCAGGGGCTCCTCTGAGCCACAGAAGCCCTTGGCCAGGGCCCAATCTGGCTGCCCTTTGGTGCTGGCCCTGCTGTAACTCAAAGGTACTTTTTGCTGCCACCATTTGATACTTTATGCCACACTCTTGTGTAGGGTTTTGCCACCTTAAATGCCCCTTCGTAGCTGGCCAAGAACCAGTTGCATTTTTGAAAACAAACAAATTTATTGAATGAACGCATTTTACTTCAGCAAGAATATCTTTGGTTCAGGTACTTAAGCTTGTGGTTTCAAATATATGTTCCTCACTTTAATGCAGTTCACACAGTAACTTATTCAGTTTCCAATATCAATATCAACCTGCCTATCTAATCCCACTTCAACCCAACTCGCCCCCACTCTCCCTCCAAGAGCCCAGCCCTCTCTTTACCAGAATAAATTGCTATCTAACTGTCAACTGACAAACCTTCAAAATATTAGTCATACCACATTCACCCGGTCAATCACATGCAGCATACACCAACAATCACACCAGCATACACCACTCACTCATTCCCCCTCCCAACACTCAACACTTACCATAACAACCTATTACACATAACTCACCATATATATTATAATAAAACAGCACCAGCCCATTTACACTTATTTATTTATTATTTGATTTACATCCCGCCCTTCATCCCAGCAGGAGCCCAGGCCATACATTGCAGCATGGAACATCACAGGCGGCAAGGCAGTGAAGTATCTTCAGGCTCTGGACTGGCTCGGCCCACCCAGGCTGGCTGTCAGATCCCCCTGGACAGAAAGGAGCATAAGAGGGCTTCCTGTTTCAGTTAAGCTTTGCATAAGCATCTAGGCCTTTGTAATGCCATATGGATTGGGCCTCATTGAGGCATGTGGAATCCAGCAATTGTCCCTTTAATGCCCTATCTATAGCCTTTTTTAGGATCTGAAACTGCTTAATAATATGCTTTTATATAGTGTCAGTAGCCTCCGCTGCCAGAAAACACAGAAGACTTGGGAGTTGTTGAGTCTGAGCGGGACCTTGGGGGGGGGGAAGTGAGCCTGAACTCCAGCCAGTTCCCACGGATGGCGTGATCTCCAAGGAGGAGAGCGCGACGCCCCCAGTTGCTGCTGAGGACCTGTTGGGGGAAGCTCCAGCAAAAGTGCCAACTCCTCCCTTACCAAGCAGTTCCCAGGATGCCACCAGCGTGACGCAGCCTCCTGACCTCGAGCCCATTACTCAGGAGCAGGTGTCTTCTGATGAGCCGTTAGAGACATGCCCCCCCATCACCTTGCTCCCGCCGCCGCAAGAAAAGGACAGGGCAGAGACAGGACTTGCGAAGGAGTCAGAGATTACGATTGACAATGTTCCCTACTTAAGCTTGTCACTCACAGTGGGGAGCTGCTGAATCAACTTCCTTCATATGCTGCAGAGCATGTCTAGAGTGTAGTTGGGGATTTTAGTGAGTTAGTGCAGGTTTTTCTATGAAGCGCAATGCCTTTGATGTATCCATTACTTTAATAAAATGAGATTTAATTGCACCCGCGTCTCAGCCTCGTAGTTCAGGCTCTGGATGGGACATAGAGTGAGACTATAAACCAGTCCACACCTTTCCCACAGACGTACTAGTTAGTCAAATAACTCACACACAGTCTTCTTAGATGAAAAGATAAAGAATATTTACTCACGACCTTTCATATGTTCAGGAAACATAGGCTCTAGCTTAGATGAAAGAAAAAGTAGAAGTCTTAGTCCATTTTAGTCTTTGATAGTGATGCTCTCAGGAGAGCATCTGCCATGCGGCCTCTCCCAGAGGTAAAGAGCTCAGTAATGGAGATTATGCAGGAATCTCCAGGACAAAGGAGGAGGAAGCCAGGTAACTACCGTATATTCTGGCGTATAAGATGACTTTTTAACCCTGGAAAATCTTCTCCAAAGTCCGGGGTCGTCTTATACGCCGGGTGTCGTCTTATTAGGGTTGCCATATTGCCCGGATAGCCGGGTTTTACCCGGATTCTAAGCATGCCACCCGGCGCCCGGCTAACCCCTTAGGTGGCCCGGATTCTCAGCTTTCATTTTTAAAAAAAATTAAGTTTCTAGGTGGTGCGGTTCTCGAGATACATATAAAAACGTCAGGCACCCCCCCCCAGTTAAATCTTTTTTTAAACTACTGTATAGCACTTCGTACCTTTAACCCCGCCCGTTCAGGGTTGCAGCCAATCAGGGATTGTGTTTCAGTTTCATTGACCTGAGGCAGCATCTAGAAAACAAAATGGTGGTTTCACCCCCTGTTTATCTGAAAATCTCATAAATTGGGTAAGTATATACATTTCAGTTTTTCCCCCTCTTGTGTGTAGGAGTCAGATCCTGGGCAGTGTTTTGAAAACCTTCCCAATAGTTGCTTTTGGGGGTAAAAACAGTGCTAATCCCATATGTCCAGAGTAAATCCTATTGAATTCAGTAGAAATTACTTTTGAGTAGACATGATTATGAATGTGCTGAAAATCAATGGGACTTTGGAGTGAATGTAAAAAAGAATTGTGTTTGTGTTCTCTTTCTGCCCCCCCCAGTCCTATTTTAAAGCAAGTAGGCAGGGCTTACTTAGGTATTGCAGTTTTTATTCTGTAGGAAACTAATACTGATTTTTAAAAAACTAATACTGATTTTTCTGCAATGACCAATTGGTTTGACAATAAACTATTATATGGGCTGTATGTATTTATACATCTGCAGTGTGTGCGTGTGTGTATGGAGTCTTTCCAACACCCCTGTGAGGTAGGGTTGGAAACCAAGGCAGCTCACAACAAGAAATAAAGCCATTTAAAATCCAATAACCATAAAAACAAGTATAAACAGTTGCAAAACAGTGTAAAGTGGCATGATTCGGAATTTTGGGTTGTGTGAATGAAGTTGCTTATCACTTGAGGTTGCATTTCTGTCCCTGTTTGAGTAAGCCCCATTGAATACGCTGGGACTTGCTTCTGAATAAATAAATTTAGGATTGCACTATAAATATCTTTACAGTTTGTGTAAATAATAAATATATTTGATAGTTATGCTTATATAAATATTTCTTCATTTATCATATTTTTGGTTTTTGGTTAGGAATCCTGACTGGTTGTGAGATGCTTAGTTTTTTGCCTTATAGGAATCTTGTTGTGGTTGGTATGGTATTACATTTAGGAAAGTGTTACTGCCTTCTGTATTTTTTTTCCTATTTGCATTTCACTTATCTTTAACCTCACTCCGTTACAGCCATAGAAGCAACAGCAGCATATGCAAGATAATTAACTCCCATTAGTGATAAGAACAAGAATTTATAATTATTATTTCAATTAAAACAAGGGGCTTCTCAATACTTTGAAGAGGACCAGATATTTATTTTCTTTCTGAGCCCAGGACTGGGTCTTTCATGATGCCCAGTGTGTGTGGGGGGGGGGGAGCAGGAGAGTAGTCGATAAGACAGACATCCTGGCATTGATAATCAAATTAGCAAGGTATGTGTGGGGTTGTTGTACACTTCCAGGCTCAGTTTCATTTGAGTATGGAGGTGGAACCTGTGTAGATGTGGTTATCAAAGGGAGAAGAAATTTTGAGTTAAGCAAAGCTCTGCTTTTATAAAACCTAAGAAACATACAGTACTTTGAATGTCTGAGTGCCTGCACCAGTGGAATACTGGAGGAACTTGTAAAACTTGCTGCAACAGTATTTAGAACTGAGCATGTGGTGTGAAAGACTCCTTTTCCTAATATTTTGGCTTGTTTTTCTCTGATTCTGTATTTTTATTGTTTTTACTATATTTGTAAGCTGTGCTGAGCTCTGTTTTTAACAGCAAAAGGGCAGGATATAAATTCTCTTAATCAATCAATAAATACTCCATAGTGTTGGAAACTAGAGTCTAGGCATTTAATGTTGCTTTTTAAAAAAAGATTTCTCACATCTTTCCCCAGTTTTTGGTGGTAATTCCTAGGCACAAAAACAAAACAACTGGACAATCCAAATATTAATATTTATAAGTTTATAAGTGACAGTTTTCCTGCTAAGTACCTGCATGTCATAAGCAGGGGTAGTCTTATACGGCGAGTATATCCCAAACTCTATATTTTAACTGGAAAAGTTGGGGGTCGTCTTATACGCCCAGTCGTCTTATACGTCAGAATATACGGTAACCCCAACCATTAGAAAGTTACATCATGGTAAACAGGTACATGGGATATTTCCCCAAATATCCCTTAAAGGGAACATCTCCCTTTTTAGAAGGGAACATGCAAGTTTGCCTATTCCAACAGGCTGAACACTCTTGCACTCAGGTCCTGCTTGTGGGTTGCCCAGGGGCAACTGGTTGGCCACTGTGAGAATAGGACGCTAGAAGAGATGGGCCATTAGTCTCTTCTTATGTTCACTCTTGGAGGCAGCATGCTTCTGAATGCCAGTTTCTAGGAATCTATTGCTTGCGGGTTTCCCATACGCATTTGGTTGGCCTCAGTATGGAACTGTATGGTATGGTGCTGAACTATCACAGTTGGCTCTCCCAAGCGTCCTGCCCCTGCTGTTGGACAGCCTCTTGTCTGCTGGTTCTATGTGACCTCAAGAAAGAATAAAACTTGGGACTAGTTGCATAAAAAGTATGTGCTTTTTCACTGGGCAATGAACCCTCCGGTGAGGATATATGATTGTTTCTGTCTCTCTGAACATACAACTTTAAATAAAATGCAATACAAAACAAAAGAGTAAGAAGTCTTCAGCCTTTTTACTTGTGGAAATATCAGTATAAACATGCACAATTTCTCCAAAATACAGAAACATAGGAAGCTGCCGTATGCCATATACTAAGTCACACCATTGGTCAGAACTGCCAACACTGACTGGGAGCAATTCTGCAAGATTTCAGGGACAGACTCTTTCTCAGCCCTACCTGGGGATGCTGGGAATTGAATGTGCAACCGCCTGCATGCAAAGCAATTACTCTACTCCTGAACTACAGCCTTTCCCATCAGAAGCAATACAATTTCAATATCTTTATGCATACTCGAGCTGTTCCGCAGCAATCCCCTGCCCCATTAGCAGGGCTCACCCAAGAAATTGTGCCTCATGAGGCAGAACAGCAAATGGCTCTCCCCTCGTGCAAATCAAAGTTCATTGCACAATAGGCCAGTCAAGTTATTTTGACACTTGAGACAGAAAATCCCACAAATGCCCTACCTTCTCCGTAAACAATTTTTAAAAAACAAATCCCTATGAATTAAATCAGTTTGCTGCCTTTTTAATGTCTTCCACAATCAGCTGCCTGAAGCAACCGCCTCACTCTGCCTCTTTGTAAAGGACGGGGGAGAAATGAAATTGGCCTTTATTTGAATTTTGCATTGCAGTTCTCCAAACAATGTTTACAAAACTGCACATATTAAGGAAATACAAAAATGAATATTTTAGTGAAAATAAGATATAAAACGCATTATATTAGGAGAAATTGATTGTACATTAGTAAAAAAAAATGGGTTTATTAGGAGAGATTCAAACTAAAATGCTGAAGAATTTTCCCGAGGATTTTTTTTTAAAGAAAAAATGGCAAATTGTTGCAGAAATGTAGAGAACTGAATTTAAGATTGGAAAAATGAGAAGCCAAGAGAACCAAAACTGACAGATCCTTCCATCCCTACTCTTAGTCTCCCTTGCCAGACATTTTTAGGCTATAGACAGGACCTCCTAGTTCAGTGCCATTGACCATGATGGGGTGGGGGTGTGGAATTAAAGGTTCTTGCTCTATTTTATTTATTTATTTATTGCATTTGTGTACCACCCCATAGCCGAAGCTCTCTGGGCAGTTTACAACAATTAAAAACATTAAAAACAAATATACAAATTTAAAAATGCATATTTAAAAAGCAATTCATAAACACATGCTAAAATGCCTGGGAGAAGAGGAAAGTCTTGACCTGGCGCCGAGAAGATAACAGTGTTGGCGCCAGGCGCACCTCGTCAAGAACATCATTCCATAATTTGGGGGCCACCACTGAGAAGGCCCTCTCCCTTGTTGTCAGACTCCCAGCGACTCCCAGCTTCCCTCCGAGTAGGCACCCGGAGGAGGGCCTTGGATGTTGACTGTAGTGTACGGGTGGGTTCGTGTCGGGAGAGGCATTCCATCAGGCATTGCAGTCCTAAGCCTTGTAAGGCTTTATAGGTTAAAACCAGCACCTTGAATCGAGCTCGGAAACATACGGGCAGCCAATGCAAGTGGGCCAGAATCGGTTTTATACGTTCGAACCATCTGGTCCCTGTTACCAATCTGGCTGCTGCATTTTGCACAAGCTGCAGTTTCCAGTCCATTTTCAAAGGCAGCCCCATGTAGAGCACATTGCAGTAATCTAATACTCTATTTTTTAAAGGAGGCCTGGGAAAGGTTGGGCCCTCCAGATGTTTTTGGACTCCCAACTCCCATCAGCTCCAGCCGGAATGGCCAATGTGATGGTTGATGGGAGTTCAGCAACATCTGGAGGGCCAAAGGTGCCCCACCCCTCTTTTTACAGCCATCCAAGTTGACAGTCATCACTATACTACTACACTATGTACTGTATGACGAAGTTCTTTCTTTAGCCTTTGCTGAATCTGCCAATATTCAGCTTCGTTGGATGACTCCTGCTTCTGGTATTATAGAGAGGCCTGACCACTTTCTCCACTCCATGCATCATTTTATTCACCTCCGTCATCTCCCCCTTATAGTGGTGGCTGGTGGCTCCATGTCAGTGGGGCAGTGGAATCCGATCTGGGTTTTAATCCAGACTTTCAAGCAGCTGTCCTATCCGGCAAAAACCCGGCATGGATTCCATCGTCCATTGACATGGAGCCACCAGCCGACACTGTCCCCTTCACTAGCCTTCTTGCTAAGCTTAAAATCCCCAAACATTGTAACCTTTACTCACAGAAGCATTTCTCCACCTCTTAATCATGTTGATAGCTCTTTTCTTAGGTATCAGTTAATCTGACAGTTTTTCCAGTCTTAAATTCCATCCTCCATATTTCTTCAATCAATTTGCATTCTTAAATGTCCTCACAAACAAATCAGCATTTTAGTGCACATTTATCCTAAAATATGCATCTTTCTAGGCAATTTTACCTACCATGTACATTTTTGTGAAGCATTTTTCTATAATACAATGCATCGTTGTATGATGTTTTCTCTAATATATGCATTTTTGAGCACATGCGATCCTAGTACAGGGGGGTAGTCATCCAGGGTCTTGGGGGGGTGTCTTAGACCTCTTACTTTTTTGGAGCCTAGCAGGGTTCCTATGTCTCCAGCATCCTATAAGTCAATCATCGTGAAACGGGAGTGTGTTAGTGTGATGTTCCTGTAAGTTAGCATCTGTAAATATGGTAAGTGCGGGTCTATGGGGTGATGTATGGTAATTGACTGAGAGAGAAAGGGGGAGTACATGGGTGAGAAGCTGAAGTGTGCTGGATGATGATTGGCTGAGTGGATGGCTAGCTGAAGGTATAAATGGAGGTTTGTGAGTGGTGAAGGGAGTTCGGTTGGAAGGAGAGAGTTGGAGAGTTGAGAGAGAGAGGTTGTTGAGTGGGTTGGCAGAGTTCTGAGGGAAGTTTGGATTGGATTTGGCTGATATTTAAAGAGGATATATATATGAAACCATACGCTTGTGAAACATTCTAAAAGTAATCTTGTTATTTCCTGTTATTAGTAAATAAATACTTCTTTGGTTTACCAAAGGCCTGATCCTTGGCTGGGGAATATACAGACCAGAAGGGAGGGCAAGGTAATTACCAAGGCTGAACAGAAGCAGTATCTGATGGTGGCAGCGGTGAAGGGAGAAATAGTAACAAGTCAAGTATCCAGAGCAACCCAGAGTTGTATGCTTATTATATAAAGATACAAGGGGGTTGGGAACAGCATAAGCACGCAGTCGCAGAAGTAACCAGCTAGAGAGAGACTCAGGCAAAGTCTCTGGGAGTATTGGTTACAGGACGTGACTGGTGGTGTTGCCTAGCAGTGGGATCTAGTGAGGTCTGTGCTAGAGCAGAGTGAGAAACCATATAAAGGACGGTCCGGACTGGTGGTGTCCCTGGTGGTGCCTAGTGAAAGGCAGTAGCCACAAGCAGGTGGGAACCTGACAGGGAGAGCCAGGGAAGGGCGTCACAGTTAGCCACCGAGAAGAGTCTTATAACATGCTTTCTTGTCCTTTCCTGATGGTTGGAGCCAATCAGAGTGAAAGGAGGTAAGTCAGCCTCTGAGAAGACTCTTCTCAATAGCTAACACTCTCCCCTTTCAAGATGATTGGCTCCTAAGGACGTTTGCTATTGTGGGAGAAGGCATTAAGAAGGATCTCTTCCTAGGCCAGCAGCAAAAAGGGGGAAAGGGTGGTGGTGGCAGTGACTATCATGTCGGGACTCTGCACCTATGAATTTGCCACTACACTACTGCATATACATTGTAGACTTCTGTCTGTCTTTCAATTGACATGTCAGAGAGTGTGAATTAGGTGAACTGAATTGAATTTCTCCCCCATCCTGCCTTTTCTGCACCTTTACCCGCTCAAACAGCTTCAAGCTCCACTCTACATCTTTTACAGGTTCATTTTCAAGCAATGCAAACCTTGTGCAATGCATCTTTCCAGAGCTTTCTTGAATGGCATTTTAACTTCTTGGAATTGTAAAACAAAGACATTTGGACTTTGAGAGATGTCATCTGTTCTGGGTCAAGCTTGCTTTAAGTTTTCCTGTTGCAAAAGCTGATCAAAATGATCTTATCTGCAGACTCGATTAGCATAACACTCAGTAACAGCATGCGGGTTTTTGCAATGGAGAGTGAGATCCAGAATGAATAAGCTTCTCAAAGCATTGCAGACCTATGCCTTCACTTATGTGCCTTTAGAATGGGTAATGGAAAAAGTAGGACTTTTTTTTAATGAAATGTATGAGTTTTATGCCTCCAGCAAACAGTTTCCATGTTGCCTGCATGGTGAATTCATTTGAGGCAGATCAAATGCTAGCACGTATGCTTCCAAAATTTGTCAGGAAAATGTCTCCATCCCACATAATATGTCTGACCAACCCTGCCCTTACTGGCAAATTAATGTAATGAGGGCTGTTATGTGCCATTATTCCACAAGAGTGCACAGAAGCAAATATAGTGAGTGATTGGGCATATAATTCCACTTCCTGAGAATCTTAGCTTTCATATAGTTTGAAAAATCAATTTCCTAGTCCATATAGTTACAAAGATATGCTTGGAAATGTGTAAATGATGCCTGCTGAAATCTTAGAAACCTGTGAGATTACGTCATAGAGAACACAGTGGGATTTACTTCTGAGTAGGGATGTAAAGAGGCAGTGATTTCCATCCCATCCTGTGTTCATCACAATCTGTGCTGTCTCCACTCCACTCCACTTCAGCTTCCACTAAAACCTATGTTAACTGTCTCGCTATCAACTATGGCTGAAACTAATATAATTATGAAATTAATTTCAATGCATTTCATTTGTTTCTGCAAAACAATGCAGAAAATAACAATAATGCGTCCTTATGTGTCATTTGTGGACTAGAAAAATGATAGCTAATATTGCTCATATTCACTTGTGATTTCCGTTCCTGTCCTCGGATAAACATGCAAATTGTGGCAATTTCTGCTCCCATTTCCATTTCCAATGGAATTCTCCAGCAACCCTATTTCTGAGTAAGTATTACTTAGGTTACCAGCAAGTTCCTCGGGGAATGCCTTACCATGTATACCCATGCCTAATTACTTTGATCCACCAGATTTGCCAATCTGCATATAGAAGATGCACCTTGATCTACACAACATCATTATAATAGCCTTGACATTTATTTCTTGTGACCTTCTAACAGCCCAATCCTATGCATGCTTACTTACTAGTCATGGAAAGATGTTAATTTCAGTTCTCTTCATTTCTCATCTTTCCAGTTCCTGGGGCTGTGTTTTAGTGCAAGAAGGGGCTGGCATTTTAGCATGTGTTTTAAATTGTTTTTATATTGTTTTAAATTTTAAAATTGTGTTTTAAATTGTTTTTAAAATATGCGTTTTAAATTATATATTTGTTTTAATGTTTTTGATTGCTGTAAACTGCCCAGAGAGCTTCGACTATGGGGTGGTATACAAGTGCAATAAATAAATAAATAAATAAATAATAGTGCTAGAGCGTCTCCTTCACATGAAGAAGGTCTCAGGATCAATCCCTGTCATCTCCTGGTGTGGCTGGGAGAGAGCATGGTCTGAAATCCTGAAGTGCCTCCAGAAGAGCCACTTCCAGTCAGTGTGGACAATACTGAGCTAGATGGGACCAATGGTCTGACTCAGTATAAGGCAGCTTATACCTCAAACTGCAGAAGAAGGCTTCTAATCACCTTTGTGCCTCAAGACCTACAAGTTATTTGTAACTGGCACCTATGTGGGAAGAGGATGCTGAACTAGAGGGACCCATGGTGTGATCCAACTGGGCTAGTGTTGTGTCCTGCTCCCAAGCTGGTTTGTAGAAGATTGCGGCCTTAATTCTAGGGCTGTGAAAGGCACCTCCCAATTGGTTTTGGGCCCAGTTCAGTGATCCTGATCAAGCCCCAGGCTGACCTGGACCTGGGCCCTGAAACTAATTGGGGGCCTTATATGCACCTAATGTTTATTTAGGATTTTAAACCCTAATTAAACATGCAGTTGGCGGTGAGAAAGGGGTTGCATGCAGAATAGGGATGGGATCCGTTGGCCGGTGCCAGTTCAAAAGCATTCCATTGACCTAATAGGCTGATATCGATTGAAGTTCGTTCTTTATCTGCTAGCTGCTGCTTTTACCAATGCATGGAGGGTTCTTTTGCTTAGAAAACTGATATTAATATCAATATTCTTAAAGGAAATATTGAAAAAGTATCATCCTTTGAATCAATGTTTTACAGGCAGATCTTTTTATTTTTAGTCAGTTTTCAGAAATAGCTGCGGAAATTCACCACATTAAATCCGATCCTCAACAACTGAAAATAAGTGAATTAATGTAAAATTCAGCACAAAATCTGAATAGGTGGAATTCTAGCACATCCCTAATGCAGGAAGAAATTCTTGTCTGCATTGTCTCCTCCTCCTCACCCCATCCTGACCGTATCTTTAATCAATCCAAATTAAATATGTGGTCAGCGGTGAGGAAAAGGGGGAGAAGGAAACAGGCAGGCAGAGACTACCATCTGCATTATCTCCTGCTCCCCCCCGGGGCCTTGCCACCCAACTGCCCCCCTTTTAACAGCTCCAAATCACTCCAGGTGGACCTGGCTTGACCCGAGAATGATTCAACCCAGGTTGGACAAATCCTGGATTGGCCCAATTTGGTTCAGGATCTGGGATTTGTCTGGAGCAGACAAACCAGATGCACCACCTTATTTAATTCCCTAATTTAATCTCTAATTAAGAGATGAGCTTTGGAAAATGTGGCCCTCATGACTTTTTTTGTTTATAAGTTATTGATTCAGCATCCTATGCTATCTGGGGTACCGCCCCCCCAAGTTTCCTAACACTACAGTCCCCAGAATTCTTCTGTCCCCAACAACCATCTGTACTGCCTATTGCAGGGATGACCATGCATCCTACTTCTCAGGGATGAGGAACCTGTAGTCCTCCAGATGCTGTTAGACTCCAACTCCCGTTAGCCCCAGCCAGCAATGTCATTGGTCAGAGATGATGGGAGCTGGAGGTCAACAGCATCCTTTGGTCATGAGGTGGTGTTTCCGCCAGCTGCTCTAATTTCGATACTGCTGACAATCAATTCATTCTTTGTGTGGGCACATGCTTGAGAACTTCCCAGACACCTACGAGGTTTTGTCAGAAATAAGATGTAATCACTTGTTGCCTAGGTGATGAGAGCATTGGGCATGCGCACTGCTAACCCTATGTGCCTCTATGCTCTGTAACGTCTCTTGACTAGCATTAGCATGTTTGCCTGCTGTCATCATAATAACACTTTCTATATATGGCAGTCAAGTGCTGCGTGCCATTGGTTAATGGTGGCTAAATCTTTCTCACTTTCTTGCCCCCCCCAAGATACTTCAAAGACCAAGCCTCTGGTTGCCAGTGCCATTTGTACAGTATAAAATGGCCCACACCAATCTTCACACACACACCTGCTAAAGGCCACACCTGTGATCCAGGAGACAAACGTTTGGACCCAAGAAGAGCTGGCTCAAGCAATTTCTCTGCCAACTAATCTCCTCCCCATTCTTGCAGGAACCAGTGGTATTCTGTTGCCTCCTCTTTGAAAGTCCTTTCCCCTGGACTATACATGTGAATAGAGTAAAGAGAAAGGCCTTTTGCTTCATTCATGTGTATGAAATGAATGGGAAATAGGTCATTATTCTTACCACTCATTCAGTGTTACCTCCAGTGCTTTAGGCAGTGTGTGAGTTGGGTTCTCCCTCACTTTTCCTAATGCCACAGTCCCTAGAATTTGTCTGTCCTAGACAACCATCTGTATTGCCTATTGCAGAGATGGAGAGAACCTGTGGTCTTCCAAATGCTGTCAGATTCCAACTCCCATCAGCTCCACCCTGCAATGTCATTGGTTAGGGAGGATGGGAGTCAGAGGTCAACAACATCTGCAGGGCCACAGGATTCTCAGCTCTGGCTTGTTTCGTGGGGCTGCCCCCAGTTAAGCTAAATTAAGTTGCAGTCTCTCACATGAGTTAATCCTGAGACTTTGGGCAAAGAAACCATATTGTCTCTTTAAATAACTGTAAAATGGGAACAGTAATCTAACTGGCAAGGCTCTTGTGAGAAGGAATATGATTTGAGGGTTGGGCAATGATTCTATAGCATTTTGCAGATTGAAAGTTGTGATATATTTTTATTATTTATTTATTATTTGATTTATATCCTGCCCTTCCTCCCAGCAGGAGCCCAGGGCGGCAACTGGTGAATAGGAATTGCCTTTGGAAATACAAAGGGAATGATTTCACCAATCTCATGTCTGAAGTTATGAACCGCTGGAATATTGCAGAGATGGCTGACAGATATGTTTCTTACGTGGAGCTGTGAGCAATCATAAAGATTTTGTAGAGAAGAGGTGGCGGCCTTATGTCAGCCATTTTAACTTCTTGAATTTTCAAGCCTGTAATGAGAGTTGGAAACAGGTCTCCGTTAGTGAGGGGCGAGCTTTTTCCAAGTCCGAATTGGACAGGCTCGGAAAATAAGCCAAGCAATTTCCCCCAAAGAATCAGAAATGGTTTGGTTTATTTTTCTGAACCAATCTGACTTCAGGAATCAGCTGTTATTTATTTATGTGTATCATGACTTTCTAGATACAGTTCCTTCCACGGCACCTTACAGGTAACATCAGAATGCATTAATGGGGGTGTATATTACATCAAAACATAACATGATGCCAGAATCCTGACCCTGGGGCAGTGGGAGGAGCAGTCCAGCTGGAACAGGGGCAAACACCTACTATTATATTTGTCTGAGTCCTTCCTTCCCATAGAGAGCCAACTTCATGGAGGATGAGGCTGTCAATGGTTATTAGTCAGGATGACTTTATGCTACCTACAGTATCAAAGGATGGTTCCCTCTAAATACCAGTTGCTGGGGAACATGAACAGGAGAGGGCTGAGTTCATGTCCTGCTCATGGTCTTCTCAGAAGATCTGGCTGACCACTGTGAGAAATAGGATTGTGGACTAGATAGGACTTTGGTCTAGCTCAAAAGGAGTCTTCTCATGTGGACCTCATTAATTAAGTCTGTCTATAATCCAATTCATTTGTTTTCTCTTTTGGGTTTGCTTCATTGGTTTTCATTTTCTTCATTGATGAGACCTCACCTGTCTTCTGATCCTCATTCCTTTGGGGTTTTCCATCCAAATGGCATGAAATTGGCTGGTTTTATACTTCTGTCCCAAAGCACCAGATTTTCCAGTGTCCAGACAGATTGGACAAAGGGTCTCCATATTTTATAAGCAATTCACACGTGCGTTCTCTAAGTTTCCCATTGCTATCAGTGGAGACTTTCTATTCTCCTGCTTGTAACTTCGATAGTTTCCATCCAAATGACATGTAATTTCCAGATATCCTACTACAGGCATGTGTGCATCAAACTCTCCAAGTATGAGACAGATTGGATAATGATAAATTAAATAGGGGCGACATCCTCTAAGCCAGTGGTTCCCAACCTTTATGAGCACGGGACCCCCTTTATAAGCTGAACATTTTTTGTGACCCCCTCCCCCCAGGGAGGCAGGCTGGCTGCCAGGAAGGAAGGGGGAAAGCAGCCTTTCTTTGCAGGCTTGCTTCTTTTTGCTTCACAAAAAGCCCTCTCCTCTCATTCTAAGTAAGGGCATTGCCAGTAGCGGCAGTGCAAGGAGACGGGAACCAGTGATAGTAATCCCCTCTTCTTCCTGGTAGCTCCACCCTCAGCCTCCTTTGGCATCTGCCATGTATTTTATAGGCAGATGCCTGCCCTCGGTGCACCTGAAAGATGCTCTGGCGCTTCAGCAAAAGTCCTCCCTTCTCGTTTGGAGCAAGGGGGAGGTGTCATCTGCAGCGGCAGTGGAAAGCAGACAGTGTAGAAGGAGTGAAGACTTTTTAAAAATAATAATAAATACTGTTCACGGCCCCCTCTGGATTACTTCGCGGCCCCCCTGGGGGTCTCGGCCCCCAGGTTGGGAACCACTGCTCTAAGCTTCCATTGGTTTATGCTTGAGATTCGATGGTTTTCATGATATGCAACTTTCAGAGCACTCCAAGATCCCCATTTCCTACCCAATGTTTCCTGAATGTATCAATTTGTCAGTTTCAGGAATTTCCTATGAGAAATGAATGGGAGAAACACAGAAAAGGAGTCTTATTCATTTTTCCCATTCACTGTAGAGTTTGAAGTATCTTTTGAGGTCTTCTAGTCCATCCCCTTGCCCAGTTCAAGAACTGCAATGCAGGATGCAAGGACATCATCCCTGACAGTTGGCCATTCAGCCTCTGCTTAAGTGCTTCCAGCGTAATAGATTCTGTCTCCTCCTGAGGCAGTTTGTTCCACTGTCAAACAGCTCTTGATGTTAGAAAGTTTCTTTTAAAGCTTAGCCAAAATCTACTTCCCTACAATTTCCACCCATTGGTTCTAGTTCCAGCCTTTGGAGCAACAGCGAATAAGTCTGCTCCATCTACTACATGATATTTGACAACTATTATCACATCTCACCTTAATCTCCCCTTCTCCAGGTCCCTTCTTTTCAGGGCCTTTTCACTTGTGGCTCCCCATCTTTGAAATGCTGTCCCTAGTGAGGACCACCTGACACCTTCATTGTCATCTTTTCAGTGCCAGGTAAAGATTTGCCATTTCCTCCCCAGGCCTTTGATGGAGTGAGCTGATTCTATCATCATCATCATCATCCCACCCTTCCTCCCAGTAAGAGCCCAGGGCAGCAAACAAAAACACTAAAAACACTCTAAAACATCTTAAAATAGACTTTGAAACAAAACATCTTTAAATGCAATTCCAACACAGACACAGACTGGGATAAGGTCTATACTTAAAAGGCTTTTTTGTTTTATTGTTGGTGCGCTGCCCAAAATTTCTATGGCTGTTTTGTGTGTGTTTATTTGTATCTTGCATGAAAAATGTTAATGCTTTATATGAATGTTTCTTTTTTACCTTACGGTATAATGTATTTATGTTTATCTTTTTAAATTGCTTGGAGACCTCTTAGGTAACAAGCTACTAGTAAGTTTAATTCATAATAAAGGTGGGTGATATTCAATGCTAGTTCTACTCATAGCAGACCTAATAGAAGTTACTAACTTGGGTTCATTAATTTCAGTGGGTCTACTCTGAGTAGATGACCCTCCGTGGCGCAGAGTGGTAAGCGGCAGTAACGCAGCCGAAAGCTCTGCTCACGGCCGGAGTTCGATTCCAACGGAAGGAGGAAGTCGAATCTCCGGTAAAAGGGGTCGAGGTCCACTCAGCCTTCCATCCATCCGTGGTCGGTAAAATGAGTACCCGGCATATGCTGGGGGGTAAAGAAAGGCCAGGGAAGGAACTGGCAATCCCACCCCATATATACGGTCTGCCTAGTAAACGTCGCAAGACGTCACCCTAAGAGTTGGAAACGACTTGCACTACAAGTGCGGTGACACCTTTTACCTTTACTCTGAGTAGGACTTAGTTGAACACAACCTCATCATCAATACCACCACTTCTCCAGGCTAAATATGACTCAATTCTTTCAACCATTCCTCATAGGACTTGGTTTCTATCTCTTCATGCATTTCCCAGAGAAATGAATGTGGGGGGGGGGAATTTGCTTAGTTCACCATTCATTTTCAGACTGAATGCACAGCCTTACTTCCCAGAGGAATCAGGCTGCTCACTGTGAAAAACAGGATTCTGGATGCGATGGAACACTGGTTCCCATCCATCAAGGCTCTCCTTGTGATCCTAGGTTTGCATATTCCGTTTGCATCTCTAAAAAGAGCCAAGAGTATTCAAAGGGACAGAAAGAAAAGAATGGCCCTAATGCTGTTACTTTAATATTGTGCCAGCAATTTGCAGAAACAGGTTCTTTCACTCACAAGAGGAGGCAGGAGGGGAAGGAAAAAAGGTAGACACAGAATATAAATAAGGTGATCCGTAGTCATGTATAATTGCACTGTTGCTATTGAGACATTGCTGAAGAGAAAGAAGAAATGCAGCCCTGCCAATGAGACCCAGTCAAAGCTTCCTTGCTTACTGATGCACAGCAGAGTTTTGCCAGGACAAACTTCTCATTGATTCTAAAGAAAGTGGTTTGTGTGAAGCAGATCTCAAAAGCTTTCACAGTTTCTCAAAAGGCATCCTCAGTCTTTTAATGTGAATAGTACTGTGCAAGCCTAACCATGTCTACTCAGAAGCAGGCCTTACTGAATTCAACGAGGCTTACTTCTAGAGATGTGGGGTTAAGATTGCAGCCTATGGCTGCTTTCACACTGCACCTTATTCAGTTATTCTGACAATTTACCTGTTAATTTGCGCATTATATTTGATCTTTCACATAACGCACAAGCTAGCTCCAGAATTCTAGTGGAATGTAGTGGAAGTTCAGCGCAAATTTCTGTTATAAATGCTACCAGAAATAATCCGTTAGCAAGGCTGGGAACCTGGAAGATAGCAGGAGTTTTTCGCTAGCTGCAGCCATTCAAGTAACAGGCATCCCAGCATGCACTGCATTCCTGCTGGGGTTTTTTTGCCTGATGAACGTTGTACTGGCATTCCGGCATCGACACAGATAGCAGCAGCATCTCCCCAACACACCCCTGCCTTGATACAACTAAAAAAAATTAAAAAGTCAGATCCTAAAGGGAGAGGGCTTGCATGGCGATGGGACAAGATCTTAGACCACCTACACAGTGGGGAACAGTGTGCATTTGTATAATGGGTGAGGGACGAAAACAAGACATTCATTGCAGCCATGTGAAAGACCGATGCGCGAAATGTCAGTATGTTGTTTTTGTTATGTGCCTTCAAGTCAATTACGACTTATGGTGACCCTATGAATCAGTGACCTCCAAGAGCATTTGTCATGGACCACCCTGTTCAGATCTGTAAGTTCAGGTCTGTGGCTTCCTTTATGGAATCAATCCATCTCTTGTTTGGTCTTCCTCTTTTTCTACTCCCTTCTGTTTTTCCCAGCATTATGGTCTTTTCTAGTGAATTCTGTCTTCTCATGATGTGTCCAAAGTAGGATAACCTCAGTTTCGTCATTTTAGCTTCTAGTGATAGTTCTGGTTTAATTTGTTCTACCACCCATTTATTTGTCTTTTTCGCAGTCCATGGTATGTACAAAGCTCTCCTCCAACACCACATTTCAAATGAGTTGATTTTTCTCTTATCCACTTTTTTCACTGTCCAACTTTCACATCCATACATAGAGATCGGAAATAACATGATCTGAATGATCCTGATGTTAGTGTTCAGTGATACATCTTTACATTTGAGGACCTTTTCTAGTTCTCTCATAGCTTCTCTCCCTAGTCCTAGCCTTCTTTTGATTTCTTGACTATTGTCTCCATTTTGGTTAATGACTGTGCCAAGGTATTGATAATCCTTGACAAGTTCAATGTCCTGAATGTCAACTGTAAAGTTACATAAATCTTCTGTTGTCATTACTTTAGTCTTCTTGACGTTCAGCTGTAGTCCTGCTTTTGTGCTTTCCTCTTTAACTTTCATCAGCATTCGTTTCAAATCATTACTGGTTTCTGCTAGTAGTATGGTATTGTCTTCATATCTTAAATTATTGATATTTCTCCCTCCAATTTTCACACCTCCTTCATCAAGAGAGGCTTCCATTCCTTAAGAAATGTATCCGTCGATTTTTCTCTAAGTAAACATGTCAATTTATCCATTTCTACTAAGTCCATTAATTTCAATAGCCATTCTTCCATTGTTGGTGTTGATTCCATTTTCCACTTTTGTGCATATAATAATCTTGCTGCCGTAATCATATATAATATTATTCTTCCATTTTTCTTTTCTATTTGTTTATCCATAAAACCCAATAAAAAAAATTCTGGTTTTGACTGAATATTTATCTTTAGAATTTTTTGCATCTTCCTACCTATCTGTGCCCAAAATGATTTTGCCTTTTTACATAACTACCACATATGATAAAATGATCCTTCTTGTTGTTTACATTTCCAACAAACATTAGAAACATTACTATACATTTTTGACAACTTTTCTGGAGTCATGTACCAACGGTACATCATTTTATAAAAATTTTCTTTAAGATTATAGCATAGTGTAAATTTCAAACCTTTTTTCCACATATTTTCCCATTGATCCATTTGTATATAATAACCAAAATTTTTTGCCCACTTTACCATACACTCTTTTACTTGTTCTTCCTCCATATCCATTTTCAATAAGAGTTTATACATTTTCGCAATTATATTTTCATCATTTGTACACAATCCTATTTCAAAATCAGATTTACTTATTTCAAACCCATACATTTTCTTGTCCATTTTATATCTTTCTAACAATTGTAAATAGGCAAACCATTGAAAACTATATCCTTCCTTTGTCAGTTGTTCTCTCTCTTTCATTGTATATTCTCCATGTACATTTTCTAATAGTTCTTGATAAGTTAACCATTTCTCTTTTCCAGCCATTTCTCTTCTATAAAACGCTTCTTGACTTGAGACACATAATGGTATTTTCGAATAAAACCTTGGTTTATATCTATTCCATATTTTCAACAGAGGACGTCTTATAAAATGATTGTTAAAGTCTACATTTACTTTTACTTTGTCATACCATAGATATCCATGCCATCCCCACTTCAAATTATGGCCCTCCAAATCCAATAGTCTTTTATTCCTCAATAAGATCCATTCCTTTATCCAGACTAAACAGCAGGCAGCAAAATAAAGTCTCAGATTTGGTAATCCCAGTCCTCCTCTTTCTTTGGCATCTTGTAGTAATTTAAATTTGACTCTTGGTTTTTTTCCTTGCCATACAAATTTAGAGATATCTTTTTGCCATTGTTTAAAAGGTAAATCAGAGGATATTACAGGTATTGTTTGGAACAAAAACATCATTCTCGGTAATACATTCATTTTTATCACAGATATTCTACCCATTAATGACAGTTGTAGTTTATCCCATTTTAGCAAGTCTTTCTTAATCTCTGTCCATAATTTTTCATAATTATTATGAAACAACTTTGAATTTTTATTTGTCATAATGATACCTAAATATTTCAACTTTTTCTCTATTGTAAAATCTGTCTTGTCCATTAACTCTTTCTGTTCCCTTAAAGTTAAATTTTTCACCAACATCTTTGTTTTTTGATTGTTGATCTTAAATCCTGCTAACGGTCCAAATTCTTTTAATTTGTCCATCAATACATTAATTCCTTCCAAAGGATTTTCTAGTACAATTATCAAATCATCAGCAAATGCTCTCAATTTATATTCTTCTTTTTTTATCTTTAATCCCGAAATTCTTTTATCTTGCCTTATATCTCTAAGCAGCACTTCTAAGACCAGAATAAATAAAAGAGGAGATAAAGGACATCCCTGTCTTGTACCCTTTTGTATTTCACATGAATCCGTTAAATCTCCGTTAACAATTATCTGAGCCTTCTGAGATGTATAAATCGATCTAATCCATTTTATAAAATTGTCTCCAAAATCCATTTGCTCCAAAACCTGAAACATAAATTTCCAATTCAAATTATCAAATGCTTTTTCAGCATCTAAAAAAATCAAAGCTGCTTGTTTATCATTTCGTTGTTCTAAATATTCCAAGACATTCAAGACATTCCTGACGTTGTCACGTAATTGTCTTTTAGGTAAAAACCCTGATTGATCTTCCTGAATAAATTGTTGCAATATTATTTTCAATCTTTCTGCCAAGATCATTGTAAAAATTTTATAGTCATTATTCAATAGAGATATTGGTCGATAATTTTTTGTTTTAGTTAAATCTTGCTCCTCTTTAGGTATTAATGTTATATTAGCATTTTCCCAACTCTCCGGTATCTTTCCCTCTTGCAGAATAAGATTCATTGTAGACTGTAAAGGTAGTAAGAGTTCTTCCTCCAAACATTTATAATACATTGCAGATAACCCATCTGGTCCTGGTGCCTTTCCTAATTTAATTTTGTTTATAGCTTCAGATATCTCTCTTAACGTAATAGGGCCATTAATAGCTTGTCTCTGAAAGTCTGTAATTTTAGGCAAATTCTGTTTAGATATATACTCTTCTATTTTTTCAGATGGAATTTCCTGACATTTGTACAATGTTGAATAATATTGATGAAAAATCTTTTTAATTTTTACATTATCTGTCAACATCTCATCTCCTTCTTGTATCTTTAAAATGATATTTTTTGACGTTCTTTTCTTAATTTATATGCTAACCATTTCCCAGGTTTATTTGCAAATTCAAAAGTCCTTTGTTTAGCAAAATTTAGTTTTCTTTCAATTTCTCTAACTGTCAGCATTGATACTTGCTTCTGTAACATTTTGATTTGATTTACAATAGAAACTTTAGTTGGATTCTTTTTCAATTCTTCCTCTTTTTGTTTTATTTCTTCCAAAATTAATTGCATTTTCTGTTGTTTCTTTTTTTTAATTCAGAATTACATTTAATAAGATATCCCCTCATAAATGCCTTACTTGTATCCCAAACGATATTTTCACTTGTTCCTTTATGTAAATTATGTTCAAAAAACTCTTTTAATTTCTTCTTACATTCTTGTACTACTTTGTCATTCTGTAATAAAGATTCATTTAGTCTCCATCTAAATCCAAGATTTTTCTTTTTTAAAGTTAATATCACAGGGTTATGATCCGAAAAAGTTTTTGGTAATATATCCATTTTAAAAGTGTCCTTTGCTAAAATTTTAGACATCCAGATCATATCAATCCTCGAGAATGTTTTGTGTCTTTCTGAAAAATAAGTAAATTCCTTTGCATTATCATTTATATATCTCCAGGTATCCACCAATTCTAAATGTTCCATCAGTTCAAAGCAAATCTTCGGTAATTTACCCTGTGTCTCTTTGATATTTTTTTCAGAAAGCCTATCAATTTTTGGTGAGATTACCCCATTCCAATCACCCATAACGCACCAATGGTCATATGAAAACTCTGACAATTTTTCCATAAGTCCTGTGTAAAACCTTGTTTTATCTTCATTGGGGGCATAGATACCCACTATCAAAATGTTTGTACCCTGTAGAGTAATTTCAACCCCCACAAATCTACCACTATCATCCAGTAATACCAATTTAGGAAGCAATTGTGGGTTAATGTAGAGAACAACTCCATTTTTTTTTTTTGGTCCAGCCGAAATAAATTCTTCACCCAAATTTTTACAAATCAAATATTTGGAATCTTTCTTCTTAATATGAGTTTCTTGTAAACAAATTATATCCAATTTTAATTTTTTCAAATAGTGAAACACTTTCTTTCTCTTCTGCGCCGTATTAGCTCCATTTATATTCCAAGTTAGATATTTGTAATCCATCTTTAAGCGTGTATTTTAAAATGTGCCTGATGCTCCTTTTAATCCATCATCTTCCTTTCCTTCCTCTGCATATCTTTGTTGACTTTGTTCCCCAGGAATTATATCCATATCTTTGAGTTTATCTTCATCCATATCTTTTGAAGCTTTTCTCAAGAAGTCCCTTGCTTTTTGAACAGTATTCAATCTATATTTCTGTTGTCTGAATGTAAAGATCACTCCTTCTGGAACATCCCATCTAAACTGAATTTTGCGTTGCTTAAGTTTCTCTGTAAGGAAAGCATATTCTTTTCTCTTACGTAAAAGTCTAATAGGAATTTCTTTCATCACCAGTATTTCCTTACCATCAATTTTAAAGGTATTTTTAAAGTGTTGCTGTAATACCATATCTCTGGTCGTCTTCTTTATAAAATGAACAAGCACATCTCTTGGAATTTTATTCATTGTTGCATATCTGGAATTAATTCTATACACTTTATCTATTTCAAATTCCATCCGATCTTCATTCAAATCCAGAAATTTTACTAGAGCATTAACAATTTTATCTCTGATGTCATCACCTGTTTCCTCAGGAATTGCACGGAATCTCAAACAATGTTCTTTATTTTTCATTTCAGTCACAGCCATATAGTCCAAGTTTTTTTCTAATTCCAGATTTAATATATCTGTTCTATTCTCCAAGATTTGTACCTTTTCTTTAGTGTTTTTTGCATCCTCCTTTATTTGCCCAATTGTCCCTTTAATCTCATCCACTTGTGTTTTAATATAGTCTTTTATATCTGTCAATTCAGTTTTCATTTCCTGTTTTATATCATTAATCCCTTCCATTATTTTTTGAAACATATCTGGGGGTATGACCCCTTCCTGTGGATCAGTAGAACTTCTTCTTCGCTCCTGGGTCTTAGTTGCTTTTTTAGTTGTCATTTTCAAGAAAAGCCTTTAATTTCTGATATTAATCACTGTTCCAAAACCTAGAGGCAGTCTATTTCTTTTTTTTTTCCTCCACCAACAAAAAAGTTAATATTCCAGGCCTATTATTGAAGTCCAGCCAGCACAGCACAGCTCTTATCTACATCCAAGAATGCAAAACAATTCTGGTTGCCAACACCAAACAATTAGTAACATATACGAGCAACAGATTCGTCCAAAGAGAAATAGTCCAAAGAGAAAAATAGTCCAAAATATAATAATTACCTCTCATCCGTTTTTAAACTTTAAAACTCCAAATTCAGGCCAGCTTTTTGTCGTAAAAAAAAGTATATAAGTTGTTTACATTTTCTTTCTTCCTTAATTATATTTAAAAGAGAAAAAGTATGACTCACCCAGGTTTCTCAGTTGCTGATTCGTAAACAAATCCCTTTTATTGTAGTAATTTAAGCCAAATGATAAGATTTAGACAGAAGTAGGCTCGCTGGTTAAGAACGGTTTTTTTAAGAAGAAAAAAAAAATGCTTCGCTTTTTTCTAGTACAGCTTGCGTGGAAATCCTGACTCCGTCTTCAGCCGATCGGCATGCCTTCTTATCTCAGGAATTTCCTGATCAATTCCAGCCGCTGACAGCTCAACGAAGTCTTGTGGAAAATCTGATCGGTTCTCCTATACCTTGGAGAACATTTAAGCCAGTCCAAGATTCGTCTTGGCTGGCTTTTAACCTGAAAAAAGCTTCCTCTGAGGCAGAGCTCCCTCAGAGACAACCACCAGCCAGCACTCCTTCTGGGAAGTCCCGGTCCAATCCTGCTTTCTGTATGATATGTTCTGTGTATAGATTAAACAAACAGGGTGATAAAATACACCCCTGCCTCACACCCTTTCCGATTGGGAACCAATCGTTTTCTCCATATTCTGTCCTTACAGTATCCTCAGAGTATAGGCTGAGCATCAGGACAACCAGATGCTGTGCCCTCCCCATTTCTTTTAAAGCATTCCATAGTTTTTCATGATCTACACAATCAAAGTCTTTGCTGTAATCCTCTTGCCGAGGGGAGTATGAAGAAACAGTAACAGCTTCTTCTTCAACAAGCCATTTTTTTCATTTTGTTGTAACTTTCTGGAAAAATAATCCATACTTATTGTTGTAACAATCTTCAGGAAACCATTCGGTGAGGTCCACCTGAAAAGCAGTATACAAATGCCGTGAGCAAATAAATAATGAGAAACTAACTCTAGTGTAGTCCCTATCCTCCTCCCTGCTGAGCTCTACAAGAACACTGAAACTGAGGAGGAGGAGGAGGAGGAGGAGGCTGACAGCCAGGGCCACCCTCTGGACTGGTTGTAAGTAAGAGGGCAAGCAGGTGGAGATGCCTGGCTGAGGGCAGACTGAGGTTGGTGGAGCACTGCCCCCTTTGCCCTAATGGGCCAGGACGTGCAGAAGTGTGTGGGGGGAAAACCTCTAAGGAGGAGAACTCCAAAACATCTTGTGAAGACTGAGCATACTGTTGCACATAGGGAGCGACTGTGTCTGTGTCTGTGTGTAGTAAGGATGGAAGGATCTATCAATGTTGGTTCCTTCAGTTTCTCATGTCTCTAACCTTAAACTCAGTTCTCCACATTTCTGCAGCAATTTGTTGTTGCTTCAAAAGAAATCCTCATGAAAGTTCTCCAGCATTTTAGTACGAGAGCCAGTGTGGCATAGTGGTTAGAGTGTTGGACTACAACCTGGGAGGCCCGGGTTCGAATCCCCACACGGCCATGAAGCTCACTGGGTAACCTTGGGCCAGTCACTGCCTCTCAGCCTCAGAGGGAGGCAATGGTAAACCCCCTCTGAATACCGCTTACCATGAAAACCCTTTCATAGGGTTGCCATAAGTCAGGATCGACTTGAAGGCAGTTCATTTCCATTTTTCTTAAACACATTTTTGTATGCAGTTTTCACAAATGTACACATTTTTACAAGCCATTTCTCCTAACATGACACATTTTGCATGTTATTTTTGTGAACATACTCATTTCTATGCACGCTTTCCCCTAATAGATTTTTTAAAACATCGGTTGGAGAACTGCATCACAAAATTCAGATAAGTGCAAACTTTTAAGAATGGCTGTGTTTTGGTGCTCGTGTCGTTTCAGAAAGTGCAAGTTTGAAAGATTCGGCTTTAAATGCAAATGGAAACAAAGTTCTCCCCCATCCCTAGCATGTAGGGAATAGAAAAATAGAGGGAAGAGGATGGGATGGAGGTAGGGTTAGGAGGCTGGGTCTGGCAACCAAGAGGTCTTCTGTATCTTTAAAAGTTGTGCAGGGGGAAGGGAGAATTCCACCTTGTGGTTTTGCCCAGTGCAGTGTTGCAAGAACACCTGCACGTGGCTGACTTTCTCTTCTCCTAAAGATACAGGATCAGTCTCAGGCCAGGAACCTGGCAACCCTAGATGGAGTATCCTAGATGAGGATATGGCCAGTGGATGGCTGGAAGTCTGAACAGGAGCAGTCTATTCTGCAACATTTTGTTGCAGGTGTGACCTATCCCAGCAGATTGCTAAAGCTGGGCATACACAGTATTGTGCTCATTGCCCAAAGAGGCACGTTCTAAAACTAGGGCACCCAGTTGCTGAACACAATCAAATTTAACATGCCTCTGCCTACTCTAGTCCATCTTTCTTGTCGAAGGCTTCCCCCCTACAGCTCTTTTTGCAAGGCACTTGCTGAGAAGGTGAATAACACATATTAGGTAGGCAAGTGCCAATGCTTTCCTCCTCCTTTTGATTTTGCTAGGCTTTAATCTTTGATTCTGCTATTTGAAACATCTGGCAGGGCACTCAGAGGGGAATCTCTAAAGAGGATGACACACATTCAGGAGCTGTGATCCTCTTGTGCTGATTCAGTTCAGGATCTGGGGTCCAAGGTGAATCCAGTGCAGAGCCATAATACTGACTCATCCATACGCTCCACTTCCTTGAAATGTATATTTGCCTCTTTGAAAAATTAAAGTAAGTGTAAAATAACATTTAATCGATAAAATCAACGGCTTATAGTTACAAGAAAAGGGCACCAGTGTTTTATTTTTCTCAACAGAAGCAAAAGAACCTTAACCCTTAATGCTCAGCCTTAACATTCACCTCTCACATGAATCAACTACTGCAAGGGTAGGGAAACTCGGGCTTGGGGGCCAAATGTGGCGCTCTAGGCCTCTTTATCTGGCCTTTGGATCTTTTTATTTATTTATTTATTACATTTATACCCCGCCTTTCTTTTCACAATAGAAACCCAAGGCGGCTTACATACGGTTCCAAGGTGGTCTCCCATCCAGGCACTGACCACACCTGACCCTGCTTAGCTTCAGCTGGGAGCAGGCCTTAGGTGCCTTCAGACCACAGCCTGGTGGTCTTTTCCCAGCCACACCCTCTTTCCCCGGGCTACACCTGCTACTGCCCTTGTTTCACATCCTCCTTGAGTGATTTTGCCTGGCTGAAATGTCTCCTTGAACTCTGATCATGCCTCAGGATAGAAAGGGGTGTGTGAGTGTGTGTAGAGACTAGTCTCCGGTACAAGGGTAACATTTATATTCCTTTTACCCCACCCACTTTTGCCTCTGGCCCTGCCTACTACTGGCATGTGGCCCTTGGGAGGTTGCCCAGAAGGGAATGTGGCCCTTGGGCTGAAAAGGCGTTTCCTACCCCTGAGCAATCAGAGCGTTCAGCCCAACATCAAAAGAGCAGAAGATCAGCTCCATTCCCTAAGTCACCCCTCCTTCATCCAACTCCACTTCCCATGCGGACAGGAGAGGAATGCAGTCACTTCTCTCTCTAAAATGGGTGTTTGGACATGGCCAGTGAAGCAGCGATGCAGACAGAAACACAATCCCTTGTAGGTGCTTGGCTTTGCCTTAAAACTCCAACCGTTTTTAAACCTTACCCATTGAGCAACACCCCTTCTATCTTTCGTATACAATATACCAGATGTGGGGAATCATTGGCCCTCCAGATGTTCATCATCATCATCATTTATTTGTGTGCTGCCTTTCCATAGCCCCCTGAAGAAGTGTTTTCATGTCCTCCAGGAGCAGCATAAGGCTTGGAAGGGGACACTAGCTGCCTGTACACCTCTCCTTGGTTTGCTGGCTAATCTGGCTAAGCTAATGCAGGCCTCCCAGAAGGTTTCCTTTGCTAATAACCTCAATCCAAGAGTTCCAGGGTCTGCCAGAGAGGCTCAGGTGTAAGCAGCGATGTGCAGCGGAGGCTTTGTTGGAGGTGCTGCAGCTGGACCAGCTGTAAGGGCTGCCTTGCACTGTGGGCCAGGCAGGGGTCATGCACTGTATCCATCGTTTTCTTCTCAAAATCATGTGCTAACTGGCAGTTTGTTTGTTTTTTATTGGCATTAATGATTCTTTATTATTTCTCACTTACTGTAGCCCACAAGTGTAGCGTCTCACATCTATATTTATTTTGGTTGGAGCCAGACTTTGAATTAGATGAACTTAATTCCTGCTGAAATTAAGTAAATTCAACTATGGCCCCAATCAGTTATTTCTACAGCACTTTCCCAGGTTAAAAAAAGTGGCTTCATGTTATTATTTATTTCCATAATAGCCCATGAGGTAGTTCAGACTGGCTTCCCTTGGCTCTGCCTAGTGAGCTTTGTGGTAATTTTATAGTGAACTACCCAATTCCCATTGCAATTTCCCATTGCAATTTGTTGAGCCATTCTGAATTTTGACAAGATCTTTGCCAGTTCATGCTTTTCTTAAATTGTCTACATAGCAAGCATTAGTGTTAGAGAATTAGCCAAAAGGGGAGGGGAGAAGCCAGATTCCGATCTTGGATTTGTGTGAGGTACTCTTCAGATACGATGACAGAATATCATAGCCATCATCAAAACATTAGGAAAGTGCTGATTGTTGTTGTATTGTTATTGAAAGATGTTGCTGTTGTGTTTTTAACAATGTTAATATTTTGTTATTTAAATTTTTGTACACTGTATTGTTCTTTTCTGATGTGTATTTTGTATTTGTGTTTCTTTTTTGTGAGCCATCTTGAGGGCCTTTTTGGCCAAAAGGTGGCACAGAAATAAACCATAACATAACATAGAATCATAGAATAGTAGAGTTGGAAGGGACCTATAAGGCCATCAAGTCCAACCCCCTGCTTAATGCAGGAATCCAAATCAAAGCATTTCCGACAGATGGCTGTCCAGCTGCCTCTTGAAAGCCTCCAGTGTCAGAGAGCCCACTACCTCTCTAGTAATTGGTTCCATTGTCATACGGCTCTTAACAGTTAGGAAGTTTTTCCTGATGTCCAGTTGAAATCATAATTCTAACAGTTGCAAAACTAAAACAAAATATAAATAGTCAAACAATAGTCATAACCAATAAACTAATGAAAGCATCTCAATAAATATGTGATTAACCAATCCCCACATACTTCACTATAAGGTCTAACAATAAAAATACAAAGCCATAGCCCCATTAAGAGCAAAAATGCATCTCCAAAATTATATCTTGACCACAAAAACTCCTTCTAAAAACATCCAGCCCCGACATCCTGAGCAGCAGGTCTTTCTGGTCTAGTAACAGGATGGATCCTGACATCTTCAGCAATTGCTGCTTTTGTAGCTGGTCTAGGTCAGGACCCCATTCTCACAGATCAGGTGGAGATTAGCCAGCAAGGCAGGGAGCACATCTTGCAAGTTTCACACAAGCAGTCTTCGGTCCCTTCAGCAGTTGGAGTCAGAGGCTGCAGGGACACCAGACTGTGAGCTGGGTCAGGACTAAGAGTTGACTACTGAAGATAAGGAGACCACTGCACTTGAGGTTATTGAGCAAGAACTATCAGAGGAACCTCCTATACCACCAAGGCTGACAGGGCCAGATCCTAGACCTTCAGGGACCTTTCTCTGAGCCTGAAGAATGAGATGTCTCCACACACACATCACCAGTCTTGCAGAATAGACAAGTACACCCAGATGGAGGCTATGGAATGGCCAGGGGGTTGGCCTCTTAAGGGTCTGGAGTTCTCTAGAAAAGGGGTGGAGCCTGGAGAAGGTAATCTGGAGGGAGAAGCATAAAAGATCTCAAGCTGCTCCCAACCCTTGTTGGAGTAACCTGTTCACTCTCAGCCTTCCGTAGTTCAGCAACCTTTCACTAGCCTTGCCACTTTCTCTGTGGAATCCAGCATCTGACCAGTATATGAGAAATGATAACCACTACAACTCCCATCAGCCCTAGCAAGCACGGCCAATGGCCTGCTTGGATGTAAGTTGTAGTTCAGCAACATCTGGAGGGCAAAAGGTTCCTCACATCTGCAGCATGCTAATAATTCAGCCTTCCCCAAACCTGGTGCCCTCCACTGGCGCTTTGGATGACAGCTCCCATCATCCCCAGCCGACATGGTCATGCTGGCCGGGGCTGATGAGACTTGCACTCCAAAACGTCTGGAGGGCACCAGATTTGGGGAAGGCTGCCCTAGGTTCCTATGAGCTCTATTTCTCATTGTAACATTGCGAACTTCAGTTGACAGCTAGAAACAGACCCCAAACCTTCCCCCCTGAATCCCAAATAAAAGGGTGTCCACTGCAGAGAGAGATGGTAGGGAAGCCTAGTGATGACTGCCACAAGCTTTTACGGTCCTTCATTTCCAAACAATGCCAACAGCTTTGATTGACGGTAGATACTCCCAGACTCCTTTGGCCTTCCACCTTTGGATATGTGGATATGCCTCCTTATTTGCTGTTTTGTCCATTGTATTCAGATCCTCGATCTAGAGTTCTGGGTTTTATTTTGTCTTGCCTGCTTTTGGATTCTGTCCAAGAGAAGATTTTTCTCCTCTTGTCTGATACAGACATCACTATATAGAGTCTCAGTTTTTGCTTTGGTGGTATCAAAAATTCGTGAAGAATTTATCACTGATAATGCAGTTGCCTGTTCAGGGGATGCCTTGATTTAACATTTTTACTCAATGCTTTGATTTTGAATTATAACCTATTTTAATTTTACAAGTGATCAAATTCCCTGTTAATTTTATTTAAGTATTTAGATTTGGAGAGCCAGTGTGGTGTAGCGGTTAAGGTGCTGGACTATGATCTGGGAGACCAGAGTTCGAATCCCCACACAGACATGAAGCTCATTGGGTGACCTTGGGCCAGTCACTGCCTCTCAGCCTCAGAGGAAGGCAATGTTACACCCCCTCTGAATACCGCTTACCATGAAAACCCTATTCATAGGGTCGCCATAAGTCAGAATCGACTTGAAGGCAGTCCATTTAGATTTCTCGTTTTATGTGTTATATCTATTGTGAATAGCTCTATGTTTTAATTCTTTTAAGCCTTCTGTTTGTATCTGCAATGGTCTTGGCATCTCCTGGATTATGTAATTGTCCGTGGCAGAGATCGTCGTGATGTACTCCTCACTAGGGCCATGAGGAGTGCTGATGACTGCTGGACAGATCACCGATTAATTCGATCCACTATGGCCATTAATATTGTTCCTCAACGTAGGCTCCAAGGAAGAAAAGCAAGGCGTAAAATGAACATCCATACCCTTCAAGATGCTATTAAGTGAGCCTGCTTTCAAACAACTCTCAAGAAACATCAACCGATGGAACTCCCTGAAAATGTCGAGGAACACTGAATTAAACTGAAGACATCCATTACTGCAGCTCAAGCAGTAATAATAAACTAAACTGAACATTTTATTTATTTATTTATTTATTTTAAATGTCTAAACTGCCCATCATCCAAATGGATTGCAAGGCAATGTACAGTAATAAAGACACAACATAATAAAATAACATTATGTCCTTCATACAAGTAATACAATTCACTAATAGGCAAAAAACCTTGCGGTTTAGGAATGTACCTATAGCCCACAGATATTTCTATCAAACTTTAAAAAGCAGGGAAATTGGGCAGCTATAGTGAATGCACCAAGAGAGCAGGAGACCTGAACTCCTCTCTGAGATATTGTACTACCCTACAGAGTTGTCAAAATGCAAACACCATTTGGGTTGGTCTTTCACAGTCCAATCCACTTGCTGTGTAGCTTGGAAGAATTTGGTAACGTGTGCCTCTGAGCATATGGTGAGTGGTGGCAACACCTGCCATCTCCAAAGATGGAGAATTATATTTTTCTATGTTTGTTGGTGTTCTTCTTACTTTGCTTCTTTCCTGTGTTACTAATGTTTCTACAGAGAATCTAAACTAGAAAATTTTATTTCCCTCATTATTCATCCTAGAAATCTGTGTCAAATTTATTTTTATTAATTTCAAAGCCTTTTTATTGGTCAATGTCATATGATGGTGAAGACAGCCTTTTTTTGTTTCAAACTGAAGGTTATGGTCTATTTCTGTTTTGGGTGCATTAACAGTTGGACCTGAAACTGCAGTTTGATGTAAAATCAGACTGATTACAATATGTTGCTACTTCAGCAAGTTGTTGGAAAAAAGAGGATGCATGTTTTCAGCCTGCTACGTTTAAACCACTTTATTTAAGGCAAGGTGTTCATGATCAATTAAAAACATAGAGCACACCTAGAATTTTGCTAGAATATATTTCACTTTCCACTGTTTTATCTTGTGCAAATTGAGACACTTCTGAGGTCCACTGGAGACTATTTTGCAGAAGTCAGTGCCATTGTTCCACAATTATGTTTGGAGTTTTTTTAGTATAAATTTTGCAAAGTGTTGATGTACTTCACATATTCATAGAAACAAAAGCAAAAGAAAATGATTTCCTATAGAAAACTTCACTAAAATTGCAAAGTAAATCAGACATATTTAAAGTGACCATCTGAACTATATCAACTGTCTTAATAATGTTGCTTCCTCCCGGCTAAAACAAGATCAGCACAGGACATATCTTCTTTCCATTATTTTCGCTGATTACAGGTGTTGCCACCACTCACCATATGCTCAGAGGCACATGTTACCAAATTCTTCCAAGCTACACAGCAAGTGGATTGGACTGTGAAAAACCAACCCAAATTGTGTTTGCATTTTGACAACTTTGTAGGGCAGTACAGTATCTCAGAGAGGAGTTCAGGTCTCCTGCTCCCCTGGTGCATTCACTATAGCTGCCCAATTTCCCTGTTTTTTAAAGTTTGGTAGAAATATCTGTGGGCTATAGGTACATTCTTAAACTGCAAGGTTTTTTGCCTATTAGTGAATTTCCCTGCTTTTTAATCCGGGAGGTAAGAAATGGGATCCTGTGCAAGTTTGCTGAGAATGGATTGATCATTTGCATGCTTATTGAGTTAAGTGGGATTTACACACACACCAGGCAATCATGCTTAGGATAGGTGAAACTGACCACAGGGGTTGGGGAAGGGAGGAGGGGGAGGAGGGAGGGGTGGAAAGGCAGAGGGGAGGACTGGGGTGGGAGCAGGCAGGAGGAGGAGGGGAGAAGAAGGACAGATGTGGTCGTTTGCATGTTTATTGAGTTCAGTGGGATTTACTCCCGTGCAATCATGCTTAGGATAGGTAAAACTGACCGGGGGGGAGGAATGGAGGGCTGGAGTGGGCAAGGAAGGCGGAAGAAGGAAGAGGGGAGGAGAAAGGGAGAGGAAAGGGGAAGGAGGGAAAAGGCAGGTCTGATCATTTGTATGATTATTGAGTTGAATCGGATATACTCCTATGCAATCATGATTAGGATAGGTAAAACTGACCAGGCTGGGCCTGCCAACCAAGACGTCTTCTGTATCTTTCAAAGTTGGGCAGGGGGAAGGGACAATTCTACCTTGTGGTTTTTCCCATTACAATGTTGCAAGAACACGGGGACTTGGCTGACTTTCTCTTCTCCTAAAGATACAGGATCAGTCTCAGGCCCTGAATCTGGCAACGCTACCTCCCACCCAAATTTAAAACAAAGCTGTCCCTGGCCACATCCACACCAGGCCTCTATTACACTTTGAACAATCATTATTTATTTATCTATTTATTTAGTGTATTTATATACCGCCCCATAGCCGAAGCTCTCTGGGCGGTTTACAATAACTAAAAACATTAAAAACAAATATACAAATTTAAAAACACATCTTTTAAAAACAATTTAAAAGAATTTATCATGGCTTCTCTCAAAGAATCCTGGGAAGTGTAGTTAGTGAAGGGTGCTGAGAGTTGCTAGGAGACCCCCTGTTTCTCTCACAGACCTTCAGTCAGAGTGGCTGACTGTTAAGCCATTCTCTCAGGGGAATAGGAGTCTCCTCTCAGCACCCTTTGCAAACTATACTTCCCAGGATTCTTTGAGGGAAGCCATGACTGTCTCAAGTGAAATCAAGTCTGGTGTGGGTGTGGCCCTCTGATTAGCCAAGCCCAGCAGCTGTGAGGCTTTTAGAACACTGACAGTTGGTCCTTACTGAGCATGCCCCACGTTATAATAGGCTTCCAGCCAAAATTTCTTAAATTAATTAAAAATCAACCAGGCATTTTTTAACTTTTAAACTGCAGTAGATGAAGGTCAGGGTATGGGGCAAGGTCAGTATTAGGATTGCAGGTACTCTGTGAACATGGCTGATTTTTAATGAATTTCAACAGATTAAGAGAACTCTGGCAGAAAAAAGTCCAAAAGGGCCCTGAGGTTTTTCTCTCTCTCTTTAGACTTTGAACTCTCGATTCTCTCTGACTGTTTTGTATATCGCCATGAAAATTGAGAAGGTTGTTAAGCAAGCATTTCTGAGTTCAGAACTATAAGTTTAGTAAGGTTTTGTTTTGAAATGAGCTTATGGGAAGCCTCAGAATGGCATGGGGGGATGTTTTCCATTTAACATTGCGGAATGTGAAAAATCCCCGCTGACTATAGTATACAGCAACTCTGGTGGCTGTATAATTGAGGGGGAACAAAACTTGCAAGCTATGGATGATGATTTTGATTTCTTTCCTACCCTTCACCATGTGGCTCCTCAGGGCGGGTTGCAGCAATTCAAAAATGGAATATTGAAAACAGCTTAAAACAGGTCAGGGTAAAAAGGCCTTCAGGCAATGATGGAAAGTAGATAATGAAGGCCCAGATGCAATTCCACAGCTCAGGAGCTGCTGCAGAGAATGCCCTGGCCCTGGCCCCTCACCCCAAACTTCTGAGGGTGGTAGAATTACCAAGAGCCCCTCCCCCCAATCTTAGCACCCAAAAGGATCTATAGGACAGGGTGCAGTATTTCAGATCTTTGGGGCCTACATCAGATCTGGGGAACCTTTGGCCCACCAGCTGTGGCTGAACTCCATCTCCCATCAGCCCTAGCAAGCATGACCAGCGGGCAGAGATTATGGGATCTGTAGTTCAACAACATCTGGAGGGCCAAAGGCTCCCCACCCCTGGCCTAAGTCATTTAGGCATTATGAAGCAGAGGCTATAAAACCAATTTCGAATGTCAGAGCAAAATAAACAAAAACGTCTTAACCTTGTAGTGTCATAGGGGAGATTGCACTATGTGGCTGGGTGTAGTCATCTAGGGACTTGGATGGGAGTCTTAGACCCCTTACTTTTTTGGGAGCAGGGTCCCAGCAGAGTCCCTATGTCTCCAGCATCCTATGAGCCAATCTGCATGAAAGGGGTGTGCGTTGGCCACTGGGAAAAGTCTTTGTAACATGCTTCCTTGCCCTTTCCTGCTGATTTGAGCCAATCAGATTTAAAGGGGGTGAGTCAGCCACCAAGAAGACTCTTCTCCGTAGCTAACACTCTTCTCTTTCATGCTTCTGGACTCCTAGGGACATCTGTTGTGGGAGAAGAATTAACAAGGATATCATTCTCAACCCAGCAGCAGCAGCAAAGAAAAGAAAAGGAGAGGGACTTTGTGGCTGCAACTATCATAAAAGGCCCCTGCACTTCAGAATTTGACACAGCACAACTGACTTTGTGGTACATAGTAGGGGAGACTTGCCGATGTGCTGTAGTGAATATGGGAGAGGACCCCAATAGAGAGTGATGGAAAAGGCTGGTGCTAGCCCAGAGGGGACTGCAAAATGGTGCTGTCGTGGCCACCAAAGGGCTGCAGCAATAACAATAAAGTTGGCAAATTAAAAAACACACACGTTATAACCCCACCCCAGTTTACCAGAGGTGAAGCAGGTTTACCAGGGTTTTGCATTGCATCCAAAAGCATGTGAAACCTGTTTTGACCAGTGGGACAAAATAAGACCTTTTGCAAGCACCGTGCTGGTGGGCACACTGGTGCCTGCAGGCACTGGGTTGGCAAGCCCTGGCTTAGGCAGCTGCAAGTACTCAGCCTCACTGTGTGCTTGTTGATGCCTTGTAAAGGTGGTCACTTACGGTGGTTAGAGCACTGGCACAGCCTCTCTTTATGGGACAATGCCTGTTTATTTTACACGGGGGAGGTAGAGAAAAAAGAGCCCAAAGGCAGGGCAACTGACCCCTGCACATCTCGCTCCCCTGGGCGGAAGAACCAGCTCTCTTTTCCCTCCCTGGCTAGCTTCCCCCTTAGTAAGGGGGATTGCATGACTTCCCCTGGATTGTCTCCCTCCACTGATGTGTGCGAAATATGGCAGAGCTGGCCTCTGCTTCTGAGCCAACCTCTTCTGAGGTCGCTTCCTAGCTTCTTCTGGAAAGGTCACCCAGCGCCGAAGGTGTAAGTCGAGAACGTCGTCCATGCCTGTCTGTTTGTCTCCGGCTTTTCAGCCTGAGCCAGCAAGGAGGTGTCAAGCTGGTGCAACCATGGCCGAGAGGCACCAGTCTGGCCGCGAGGGGGCGCTGCGTCACCCTCTCCCCGCGTCCTGTGCTCTGCCTGATAAGCCGCTCAGAGGCTGATGCCAGAGACTGATGGCTCGTCTAGGGAAGCGGCCGCCTCGGCTCCCACCTGCGCTCCACCAGAGCCGGCCGGAGGAAACACGTGCGAGGCGCGCGCACCCTCTTGCTTAGCGGCTTCTGCACTGGGGTGAGGAGGCTGCCGTTGCCTGCTTGGGTGTCTGCTGCAGGAGACCGGGAGAGGTGGCCAAGATGTGAAGAGAAGGCGGAACTATGTGGGCACCGCGACCTGGCTGCTACGGAGCGGAGATCGGACTTTTGGAGAGGAGAGGTACCCCTGTGCGCCTCCCGCCAGGTAAGCGTAGGTGGCCGAGAAAGAGGCAAGCACAAAGATGAGCTAGAGAGGACAGGGGTGTGTGTGCGTGATCGTGTGTGTGTGTGTGTGTGTGTGTGCGTGCGTGCGTGCGTGCGCGCGCGCGCGCGCGGGTGTCATGCCAGATCCTACTTCTTCCCCCTCCCCCCCCCAAATCCCCTCTTCTCTGACACTGGAGGAATTCAAGAGGCAGCTGGACAGCCATCTGTCGGGAATGCTTTGATGTGGATTCCTGCATTGAGCAGGGGGTTGGACTTGATGGCCTCATAGGCCCCTTCCAACTCTACTATTCTATGATTCTAAGTTTGAGAAAGTCGCCAAGGACGTTTCCGGCAAGGTTGAAGGGATCCCCCCCAGATATTTGGACTCCATCGGGCCTCTTGGAAGGAGGGGGGCTCCCAGCTTCAATGGGCTGTGGACTTCGTGGGCTGTGGGTCACCTCTGGTTCGGAGCAGGAATGTGTTCTCCGGCGGGGACGGGATTTAAGTTTTTGTTTTTTAAACCTGCATCAACAATAGGAAGCGCCCCCGTATTCTCTCAAAGTATGTTAATTCTCTAAAATGGATGTGCTTCCTCGCCTAATCCTCTCTCGTTGCAAATGCATCGTGGTGGTGGTGGTGATGGGGAGGCGGAGTAATACGGGCATAGCCCCAGTTTCCAGCGAAATGCCAGATCAGTTATTGCTATTGTTTAGGTTGGTTTTACATACAATCATACATACATACATACATAGCTTGCAATCAAAGAGAGATTTCTTCCTGTCGTTCTTGTCGGAGAGGCTTCCCAGCAACAGACGGCCCCCTCCCCTCGCCTCCCCACGCTGCTCTGCGATCTCGGAGGCGGATAAAGCAAACTCAGGGGCGCGCGCCTTTGTGTGTGTGAGGGGCGAGCGCTCCCCCCCCCACACACAGCAGATCTCCTGGAGGGTAAGCAAAGTTGCAGAGGCTGTTTCCTGCTACACCTCCTGCAACAGCTACCAACGGGAAGCGGCTCCTGCTAGGGATGGGGGAGGAGGATTTCGAGTCAGTTCTCATTTCAAGCGGAATCGATCGCCTTCGCGCCTTGCGAAACAACAGGAGACCCGAAAGACACAGCCGTCCTTCGAAATCCGCACTTATTCAAATGCTGCCGTGCAGTTCGCCCGCCAATGTTTGCCATCAGTGTATATTAGTGGGAAGTGTGCATAAAAATGAATGTATGAGTGAAAATAACTTGCAAAAAGGCATTTATAAGGTGAGAAACGGCTTGCAAAAATAGGTACATTAGTCAAAACTGCCTGCAAAGATGTGTTTATTAGGACAAATTTGCACTGAAATGCTGGAGAATTTGCATGAAGAAAACCATGTAAATTGCTGCAGAAATGCAGAGAACTGACTTTCAGGTTGGAAAAAGGAGAAAGGGAGAGAAACGCAATTGACAGACCTTTCCATCCCTGCTCCTGACTACCCCTGTTTCGAGGAAGGGATTGTGCTTCGGCTAAATGGAGGTTTGTGCAATGATTAAAGTGGCTCCTCAAGAAATCCACTTGTTTTTTAAAAAATGACTTTTTGCAGTTAGGAAAGTGAAGGAGAAATGCACTGAACAGTGTAAGGGCAGCAGCAAGTGTTAGAGCATCTGTTTTGTATGCAGAAGGTCCCAGGTTCAATCCCTGGCATCTCCAGGTGGGGCTGGGAGAGACTCCTGCCTGAAATGGTGCAGAGCTGCTGCCAGTCAGTGTGGACAATACTGAGCTAGATGCATCAATGGCCTGACTCAGTATATGGCAGCTCCCTTTGTCCCTATTTGGGATTAAGGAATGATCTAAGCACCTCATAAGCAAATTGGGATGAATGTGCTTATAACTGCCTGGGAACAAATCGGCATGAATCCCCGATGAAGACTGGATCTCCACATATTTATTTATATTTTTATTTTATTATTACATTTATATCCCACCATTTCTCCAAGGAGCTCAAGGCGGCATGCAAACATGGCTCTCTCCCTTCTGATTTTATCCTCACAACAACCCTGTGAGGTTGGCTAGGCTGAAGGACAGTGACTGGCCCAAGGTCACCCAGTGAGCTTCATAAATGAGCAGGGATATGAACCCTGGTCTCCCAGGTTCCAGTCTGCAGGTCTAACCACTACTTCACACTGGTTCATAAGCTTTGTGCAAGCAAATCAGGATGAATGCTCAATAAGCAGCTCATCTGGAGGAGACCTTAGTCTTCCTTCCTTCTTTTCCATAAAATACATTGTTTTTAGATGAAATACATTTATTTTATATTAAACATAATATCCTGCCCTTTGGGTGGCCAACCCAACAATGCAAACCAGCCATAAAATACAATGGGTTGTATCCAGCCAAGTTTTACCTGGAATAGATCCGTTGAAATGAATGGAGGTAAATTAGCCATATCCATTCATTTCAATGGGTCTGCTGTGAGTGTAACTAACACTGGACCCAACCCGATAAAGTTCACCCACCCACCCAAATACAATACAATAAAACCAAAGACAACTTATAGCAGCTAACGCAGAGGCTCAGTGGGGAACAGTACTAATCTAGCTGATAAAACAATTGGCTACCTGAACAGGAAAGATTTTGCCATTTGGCAAAACATTGAGAAACGGTAGATCTTCCTGTTGTGAGAGCTGATCTTGGCTTACTTATGGTTCCCAGGCGGTCTCCCATCCAGGCACTGACCACACCTGACCCCGCTTAGCTTCAGCAGGGAGCTGGCCTTATGTGCCGGTGCAGAAAGGGTATGGATGAATTTATTTATTTATTTATTTATGATTACCTTTATTCCACGTGCCAGAGTATAAAGGAGTAAAGGACATGGAACCCCATTGCACAACCAAATGTCCAGCAGTGGTGCTCCAAAGTTTCAAGCAGAGGTTTTGTCCTAGCCATGCTCCAACTCCCAGCCAGCCAGCTAGTCCAACAACATCTAGGACACTACAGGTTCCCCATCTTGCTCTTTGAGATCTTTCTATCAGGAGGTGATAGGAATGGAACTGGAGGTCTTCTGCATGGGATGTCTGTGCTCTGCTACTATTTTTTTGGGTGCTCTCTATAAAGCCGTTAGTATGTCTGGCTTTGCACTGTCTATATGCAGCCCTTCTCTGTTTGCAGTCTATCTACTTCTCCCCTGAACTGTCCTATACCACAAGCACTGCTGCAACCCCTTCTAAACAAAAACAGTCACGATGTGACTCCTTTCTCTGACAGCAATGGCCTGTCATTTTGCAGACTTTTTGCTTTTTTTAAAAAATAAGTCGTTTAAAGGCTGTGCACTCCCTTGTTGGACTCACTAATCCCCCCTCTAATGATTATTATTTTTAAAGCTGCAAACAGGGACAGGGACACAGCCACACACACACAGGAAGGCTTTTCATTATGTAGAGATATTGGTGCTGGATCAACAAATACCAAGCTAAGATTTATTTATTTTTTTAAAAAAGAAAAATAATCTTGGCAAGCCCTGTGTGATGTGTGTCTGTATTTAGGTTTGGAAAGGCTTGGCCATTTTATTATTTTGGAATTTTTAAATGATTTACTATTCCCTAAGAGCTGTATATAGAGTGGATGACTCCATCTCATTGTGGCTTACACAGAGAGGGAAAGGGATCGGAAGGGAACAGGAAAATAAGAAAATCCAGATGCCAACTCTTGCATAATCGTGATATAATGGCCAGGTGGGATGAATCCTGATGACAATAACTCTGGGAGGGGAGGAGCGAAATGGCATATGACCCAGCAAAGGTGATCGAGAGGATCTCACTGCCTGCTTTCTGAAAATGTTGTGCTGTGGGTTGGGTTGCTAGCACTCTCGGTGTCTGACACCAGTGTGATGCTAAAAACTCAATCAGTCACAACCCAAAGAGGACCGAGTGTGAAAATGTCTTCAGCAAAAGCAGAGGTAAGACATACTGAGGACATATTTGATACAGGACAGGAGGCAGTGTATGTATATGTGGCCTTGAAATTGGCAAGAAAGGTTGGCAGCCTTGTCCTAAGCATGGCGCTGGGAACAGTGGTGTGTTTGGATTTGTCACTTTCAGATTTTGTGAGAACTTTATAGAGCTCACCTGGAAATTGATGCAGTGCCAGAAACTGAGGTGTGTGTGTGTGTCTAGTTCCTTTTCATTCAGCTAGATGCTGAATGGGATCTGTTTCACCTGGAGGCGTATGGACACTGTAAATAAACTGCCTTATACTGAATCAGATTATTGATTTATCTAGCCCAGTGCTGTCTCCTCTGATTGTCAGCAACCCTCCAGTTGTTTCCCACCATGCTACTTTTGACCCTCCTAACAGGAGACAGCAGGGCCCGAACCTGGGATTCTCTGTAGACAAAGCATGTGCTCATTCACTGAACTGTGGCCTCTCTCTATTCAGAGGCTGAGGAATGCCGTAAAATGATAGTCCTAAAAGGTTACCATGAGTATCATGTTTGACTGTTGCTAGCCTCCTGCCCCTAGCCCTGAACATCGTCCTATCCACAGATGCTGTGATTTCAAATAAACAAAACTGGCAAAAGGTTACAGTGCAAATGGACCTCTTCTTTCATGAAATATCAGTTGGCTAACCAATAAGGAGAAATCTGAATATCTAAGCTGATGGGGGGGGGGAGGACCTCTTAGCCAGAGGACCTGAAAATCCTAAACTTAACAGTGGGTGGATAATAGAAAATAACATAGCTATTGCATTTCTGATGGCATTCTCCACTTATTTATTTGGCAAAACCATTTAGATGCTATTCTCTCTCTCTCCCTCCCTCCCTCCCTCCTGCCCCAAAGTCATGAGTCTGGTAGACAGTAGAAAGAAAAGAGGTTTAATTTTACAAACCATCCCTACATTTTCAGAGGGAATGACATACATAAAAGGAAACTCCTGGTTTAAAAAGAAGCAAACGGCATGTGTGAACTCATGGAGGGAGTAGTTATCAAGATTTTCTTTTTTCCTGTGTGTGTGAGAGAGAGAGAGGTAGGGAGAGTGTGCTCACACAGTGGCAGGGCTCAAAGATTTTTCTGTCTCAGGGAATCAATGGCTGTAGGAGATGATTCACTGTCTGAATCCCTTCAGTGTTATCAGTACTCTTTTAGCTGTGGTTTCAGTCCCAGCTGACCTTGTTTTTGTTGTGGTCCCCCTGCTTTTGTTGTGTGTGTGTGTGTGTGTTTTAGTGTGGTGATTTTATTGTGATTTTTATGGTTCTGATTATAGACAGCTGCTCTGGGTGCCTTTTGGACATGAGAGTGGCACATATAAACTGTTCAAAGAAATGAAAAGAAAAAGAAACGCATGATTATTTTTACTGCTGTTCATGAGAAAGTAGGAAGCTCGCTTTTGGCAAGTCAGACCATTGGTCCATCCAGCTCAGTGCTGTTGACACTGACTGGCAGCAACTGCCCAGGGTTTCAGTGAGGTGGCTTTCCCAGCCCTACCTAGTGATGCCAGGATTTTGAAACTGGGACCTTTTGCATGCAAAGCATGTGCTCTGCCACTGAGCCAAGAAGAATGTGCTATGCTCATGTCACTGGTGTGTGTGTTTATTCACTTCTTGTGTTCTGGATGCCGTCGGCTGATTTTTGATAGATTAGCAACTAGAAGCTAAAATGATGAAACTGAAGTTATCCTACTTTGGACACATCATGAGAAGACATGAGTCACTAGAAAAGACACTAATGCTGGGAAAAACAGAAGGGAGTAGAAAAAGAGGAAGGCCAAACAAGAGATGGATTGATTCCATATAGGAAGTCACAAACCTGAACTTACAAGATCTGAACAGGGCGGTTTATAACAGATGCTCTTGGAGGTCACTGATTTATAGGGTCACCATAAGTTGTAATCGACTCGAAGGCACAAAACAACAACAACAACAAGTGGATCATGTCATCTCATGGGAAGGGATTGGACTCTAGATTGTTTCTTTGGCTTCCTTCCAACTAGATGATCTTATTTATCCTCAGTCACCCTGGGTTCCCTAAGGATGAGTTGGGGTTTCGGGAAAGGAGAAAGGGGCTTGTTTGATGTGATTTCCCCCCAATTCATGTACGCAGAGCAGTGTAACCCTGCTCTGTCTCTCTACTTGATCAGCGCAGGATCAAGCTGCTTCTGAAATGACACATGCCATTTCTAAAATTGCAGCTGTTGGATTGTAAGCCTGCCTTTGATTTCAAAAGCCTAATATTTGTGGGTATTGAGGGTGAAGTGGAATGCAATCTGCCAAAAAGGAAACGGCTGGTTGTAGTGTAGCAATTTTGAGTGTGATCTGCCAACTCCGCAGTTCAGATCACATTCAGTCAATGGCCTCAGCTCAGTCAACAGTCAAAAAGAAGCCCCCATCTCTTAGCCCCCAAATACAGCAGGAGAATGATAATACCAACTCGCCCGACTGAGTTGTCGTAAGGAGTACAGGGATAATGTCTCTGAAATGTGCTCAACAAGTTGAACACCATTATTCTTAGCTACTTAAAGAGTCTCAAAAGTTGGGAGAAATCTGTTGCTTTACAGTGACCTCGGCCCTGTTTGCTTAGGAACGATGGAAGCTGCCTTATCTGTCCATCTGTCCTAATATTGTCTGCCCAAATACGCTGATATGGTCTACTCTGACTGGCAGCAGCTCTCTGGAATTTTCACCTGTTAGCCAATCCTATTATTGTGAGACGTGAAGGTCTGAACCTGGGACTTTCTGTATGCAAAGCTCGTGCTCTGCCCACTGAGCTGTACTTCCTCCCCATCTTGCTTATAGAAAGCCACTCTGCATAAGGCCTGCTTTCTACATACCACCTAAGGTTGAGCCCAGGCACTGAGGTGGGGGAGATTCTGATTATCTGAGCTCCAAATGGAGCCCTTGCTCCCATCTAGAGAGCTCAAGTCCCCTTATTCCCATTTTTCAGTTTGGCGAACTGAGGCTGCTATAGTGACATGGCCAGGGTTTTATATAGGGAAGCCAGCCAACATTTGAACTCTGACCTTAGCCCAGTGGCAGAGCACCTGGTTTCCATGCTGAAGGTCCAGGTCAAGTCCCCCACGTCTCCAGGTAGGGCTGGGAGAGTTGCCTGCGACTGCCTTCAAGTTGATCCTGACTTATGGGGACCCTATGAATAGAGTTTTCATGGACAGCAGTATTCAGAGGGGGTTTACCATTGCCTCCCTCTGAGGCTAGTCCTCCCCAGCTGGCTAGGGCCTGCTCAGCTTACCACAGCTGCACAAGCTAGCCCCTTCCTTGTCCGCAACTGCCAGCTGGGGGGCAACTGGGCTCCTTGGGACTCTGCAGCTTGCCCACGGCTGCACAGGTGGTAGGGCACGTAACCCCTGAGCCACTCGCTGTGGGGGTGATCTTTAGGTGGCCCTTGACACCCAGGAGACAGGAGCAGGGATTTGAACTCACAGACTCTGGACTCCCAGCCAGGCTCTCCTCCCCACTGAGCGACTGCCCGTCATTGTGGGCGATACTTAGCTCGATGTGGTCAATGGTGTCACAGGGTCTAATGGTCTCTCTGGGGTCCCTTCAGCCCAAACACGGCCACACACCTCCTCTGGCGCGCCGCCCTCCTCGCCTGTCCCCAGGGATGTTTCTGGGGCTCGATCAAGTGGTGAGCAAGCCGCGTGTTGCGTGCCGGAGAGGAAGGGCGGAAGGGGAGACGCGGGAGGAGCAGGAGGAGAAGGCGAACGCTCTTGCTCGGCTTTCGGAGACTCGGCAATCTCCCGCCCGCTCCGGACAGGCGCCAAGTCCAAGTGGCCAAGCCGCCGTTCAGTCCTTCCCTCCCTCCCCCCTCCACCTGGAGGAGGAGGCGACGGGCGAAGGGAAAGGCTGGCGTGGAAGCGGCGAGGGAGCCGAGGCAGGTTTCCCTACGAAAGGCAGGGGACGGGAGGAGGCGCCTTTCCTCCCTCGCTGCCAACCGCTCGTCTCTTGGCCCCCAGGGAGAAGACAGAGCCGGGGAAGCCAGGGGCTCCCGCCGTCGAAAGGAGGCGAGACGGCCCGGAGCTTCAGGGCATCGGTTCTCCCCGCCTGGCAGTGAAGGAATTCTGCATCCCGGCTGGAACATCCCCTCCCCCTCTTCTCTTCCTTGCTTGTCTGGACCTGACTCTTCACGCCAGGCTGTGTCTGGATTCTGGCACGGGATACGGTAGAGGCTTGTGCGATGTTGCTCGGAATATGTGTGTGCGTGTTGGGGGGTAGTCTTGCTATTGCAATCTAAAGGTGAGCTTGAATGGGTCGGAGGAGGAATGCAACCTGTGTGTGTGCGCGGAGGGGGAGGATACTTATCTGGCATGCCTTCCTTTCTTGAGGCTGTGGAAGGACTGAAACCAGGTAGGAAATGCAGGCTTATATGAGGGTTTTTTTCCCCAATTAATTCGAAGTTACCCTTGGGAGCTACGGAGGTGATCTGCATCCCGTCATAGTTTAGATTCAAAACGGGAGAGCATGAACCTTTCGGGGGGGGGGTGTATTTTGTTTTTAAGCAGTAACGGGTGGTGATGATGATGGCGAGGAAGAAGTGAGCCTGGGGAAAGGGGGGCGGTGGAAGGTGGTCCCCCGTGCCCTGAGCCACAGCTCTCTTCTCGTGACCTTGGTGAGCCAAACGCGGGCTCGGTTTTGTGCTTCAGGTTTCCTTCTGTATAATGGAGGCGGGAGGGTGGCTTTGCGATCCCCCACCCTACTTTGCAGGAGTGTCAGAAGGGCCAGGCTGTTGAAACGCCAAGCCAACACAATCCTGTGTGGATGGTGTGATTCAGAAGGGGCCCCGGAGAAAGGATGTCGGCTCTCAAAATCTGTTACGAGGTATATAGAGTAACAAAAGAGTGCGCTCACATACAGAGCGCAACCCACGCTCCAGTTTGTTAGCAACGCGCCCCCACCCCACTTAAGTATACAGGAGTTGTCATGGATGCCTTAGCCCCACTCCTAGATTATTTCAGTGCCAGCCTCTGCTCCTTCTTGCTAGTTGCCTAACAAGCAGGGAGCCTGCCACAGTCGTTGTCTGAGCGGCAGGCGGCTGTTCAGCACCACGGACAGCGCCAACAAGCCCGGCTTGGGCAACATCGCGAGAGGGTGAGGAGGGGGCCTTGAGTTCTGTGTAGCTAAATAAGTGAGAGGACATTTAACTTCAGCCTGGAGGCTTTAGAGAAGGCTAGCCGCATCCTGTTGGGGAGATGGACCGAACTTGTAGCATATTTTCTCCTGGGCAATGAGCGTTGCGGCGATGCATTGTATTGAGTCATGCCGGTGGCCGCTGGGTTTCAGTGCTTCAAATGATGGCAAGTCTCAGTGGGTTATTCAAGATCACTTCAGAATGGTTTAGCCGCTCTTTGTTGTCTTTGATTACCTTGTTGTTACAATTGTCTGCTCAAGTCTTTGTACTCCATGTTAATTATTTCAAAACTAACACATGCACACGCATTGCGCATATATCCCCAATCCCATCCTTAACAATCACGAACATGAATTAAACTCCCCACTAATCAAGCATACTTTGAAGATTCTTTTTTCGGGGGAGGGAGGAACATAGGAATACATTAAGCTGCCTTATACCGAGTCCCATCACTGGTCCATCTAGCTCAGTATTGTCTACACTGACTGGCAGTGGCTCTCCAGGACTTTCAGGCAGGGGTCACTCCCGGCCTTACCTAGAGATGCTGGAGATTGAACCTGGGACCTTCTCCATGCCAAACAGATGCTCTACCACTGAGCTGTAGCCCTTCCCCATCCTTGTCAGTCAGTCAGGAGTAGTTAAGGGGAATTAAGGGGTAACGAATCTCTGCTAACTGCTTTTTCACTGCACACTTATGGGTGCAATGGAGATTCAATCTTCAATGTCAAGCAGGGATAGCTTTGGGGTGTTTGTTTATTTCAAATTAGTTAGCATGGATCTTTCGGACCCAATTCCTGTAAAAGTATAATTCTGGATTCTTCTAGACTGGATTTTTAATCTAGGTTAGGAATCTCTAATCTATCTTTTTGTCGGTGCATAACTTTGCATTGTGTATTTCATGGAGTTAATAATGGACAGCACCATGGAGGGCAGTTATTATTCTTTCCAATATTATTTATGAGAAACATCAGGCTCAGCAAGATTGTCTTGCTCACAAAAACAGTGGACATGCACTCACATTAGATTGCATTTTTCAACTGCTGTGCCAATATTATTCCTGCATTTATCCCCAGGTAGCTGTAAATCTATTTCCAAGTAGCAACTTGCTAGATGCAACCAAACAATATATTATTGAAGCCAATGTAATAACATGAGTAACAGCATTGCTGCTGCTGCTATTTATTATTATTATTATTATTATATACCATTTACATGCCAAAATGACTTCTAAATGGTCTACAAGTATAAAAACAATTATACAATATCTGTACATAATTAAATGCACAACAAAACTGTTCCATCAAAACATTAAAAAATCAGTAATTAAAATACACAATAAAACAAACCCTGTAAAAGCATAACAATTAAAAGAGCAATTAAAACAATTAGATTAGGAAATTCAAGTTCAGGGGAATGCTTGTCTAAGGAGATGTGACTTCAAGAGCCAAGAGAATGCCAGTACTGATGGGGCCTCTTGTATTTTAGAAGAGAGGACATTCCAACACACTGGTTCTACCAGTGAAAAAGCCTGCCTCTGTGCTATCACAAGCTGAAAATGGCATGGCAAAACTAACCGGCTTCAGTTTTCCAATCTTAATGCCATTACTGGGCACTGGAGGAAAATATGTTTTTTCAGGTTACTTGGTCCAGAGTTATTTAGGGCTTCATATGTAAGTAGGACCTTCATAAGTAGCAGGACCTTCAGACTGGTTCATTGTCTAATTGGCAGCCAATGCACATCCCGTGCCACTGGCATGAAATGTGCCTGACAAGGGGCACCACCTGGGCTGCTGCATTCTGCACCAGCTGGAGCCTGCAGACCATCCTAGAATGAAGAAAAAAGTATTAGGTTAAATGTTGCGGAAACATAATTGAACCACAGAACCACAAGCACAACAAAGTGTGTGTCCACTGCTGGGGTCTGCTACAGTCTGCTGCCAAGGTAATGAACCTGAAGAGGGGGGTGCAGTCTGTAGTGTTCTCTGAAGCACCTTGGACAGCTCCTTGAAAGTTCAGACTAAAACCCAAAGTGGAATCCATTACTACACTGACATGGAGATACCAGCTGCCCCACTACACATGGAGACCTTCTTGGTATGTGGGGTATTGCTATTAAGTTTCAAAGGTCTTAAGGGGTAAGGCAGATTTGAGAACATATCTCCAGATTTAAGGCTTCCACAACTGCTGTTGGAGTTGTCTGTTGGCGCTCACAATAAATACAGTGGCACAAGCAGCTCTCTCTTTAGAACTGGATCAATGCTATGAGCTACTTGATGCTATCTGGAAGATGGTAGCAGTAGAAATCCCTTAGCAAAGTATAGAAGGCAAAGCTGCATGGTGACACAGTTATTATTGGCAAGAATGTGTGAGTCTACCAAACCAAGTATTTAAGCAGAAAAGTGGTAATTCTAAAGTGAAGCATTTTTGGAGAATGGCGTGGGTAGGCAGTAGGCATCTTGCTGGTTTAATTCCCATTTGTTTTGGTCAACTCAAGCATCTCTTGGCCGCTTGAGCAAGTGTTGCATCTTCTTGCTGTCTTTTTTTTAATTGCATCCTTTCATGCTCACTTACTTCCCTGATCTGTAAGAATTTGCAAGAGATAGCCTTTGACAGAGTTAGTTTTCCTGTGAAAGAGACTGTCAGAGACTTATGGATGGCATTTTTATAATATTGACTCTGCATGTACATTTGAAAACAAATAGATACGCAGACAGACAGGTAGCATCAGTCTCAAAGCAGCACCAGTTTCCCTCCCTCCTGAGCAAATAGCCTTTACTAGTAGCCTGCCCCCTCCAAAGCTAACCCTTGCCAGCCACCTCAATGACTGTCCAGTGTCTGCCTCCTTTGCTAGCTATTATTATTATTAATTTAATTTGTATCCCGCCCTTCCTCCCAGCAGAAGCCCAGGGCGGCAAACAAGGCACTAAAAACACTTTAAAACATCATAAAAACAAATCTTAAAATACATTAAGACAAAACAGCGTTAAAAACATTTAAAAAGTTTTTTTAAAAAAGGGTTAAAACATTATTAAAAAAAATCAAGCAATTCTGACACAGACACAGACTGGGATAGCTCTCAACTTAAAAGGCTTGTTGAAAGAGAAAAGTCTTCCAAAGGCGCCAAAAAGATAGCAGAGATGGTGCCTGCCTAATATTCAAAGGGAGGGAATTCCACAGCTATGTTCTAATTGTTTGCCTCCAACATCCACCCTATTAGGTAGAAGGGTGTCTTATACCTAGGGAGGTGATGGGCTCTCCAACACTGGAGGCATTCAAGAGGCAGCTGCACAGCCACCTGTCACTTATGCTTTAATTTGAATTCCTGCATTGAGCAGGGGGTTTTACCTGATGGCCATATAGGCCCCTTCCAACTCTACTATTTTATGATTGTAGAAGCCACCATCTGTCAATGTTCATTTAAGAAAGCATCATCTAGCCATTAGTGCCCATGGAAGAAGCAACTTTAACTATTAAGTAGAGGAAAAGTGATCTCACTTGAACCCAATATAGTAGCATTCCGATTACAGTGTTTTTGCTTTTGCCACAAAATGGTGACACCCAAAATATTTGCCATATTCATTTTCCTAGGCTGTTTGATGTAACACTTCCCAAATCATTTCTGTGCTTCCTCTCTTATATCACTGCCTTGAGATTTAGTGGAATGTTGGGGGTACATTTTGGACTAGAATTGGAAATTTTATTTCTTATATTAGCAAATAATAATGTTTAACTAGGAACAATAATAATCCATCTCAAGCCTTTATAGAAGTCACAGCAGGCAGTTTTATGCTAGGGTATTTGTCAACTCTGGATACAAAAATATGTGAGGATGGAGATAAGGCAGAATATATACATAACAACACTTGGGAATTATTACAAACAGTGGAATAGAGGCACAGTTAGTAGCATGAGTTCACAATTTACATTTGAACATTTACAATCCTCAATAAATTTTCTGACAGTCCTTTTGCCACTTTTATTTCCCTTTATCAAGTTATCATTGTAACAACATAGTGGTGTATAATACATTCCCTATTCCTTTTCAGCACTGTCATACGGCTGGTCTTTAAAAAGTCTAATCTAAAGCCCATTGAAGTGTGAGTTCAGTGCTGAGCAGCTGTAGAGTTTTAAAGCTGCAGCATTTGAGAGTCATCAAAAACTAGATCAGGCCAGCAAAAGCCTTAAACATCATCCCTGGGTCTCTCTCTCTCTCTCTCTCTCTCTCTCTCTCTGTGTGTGTGTTGTGTGTGAGGTTATGTGATTTACAGTTTAAGATTTAACATGCCTTTGGTTCTGGTGCATTTGCTTACAAGATTGGGATGAGCATGGAAAAATGGGACTAGCTTTACCATGAAGCAACTTGCAGCAGCTGCCTTAGGAAGCGGATCATGGAAGGGTGGGTGGGTGAGTGAGTGGGATTTGACTTCGCATTTTGGCTGCATAAATATCTACAGGCAGAGAAAAAATAAACTTGTATTTGCCTGTCTCTTGGGTCCAAGGATCTTTTCTTCTTCTACTACTTATTCTGTTCTACTTAGGCAGCGATTCCCAATGTGGGTGGTAGCACCCCCCTGGGGAACGTTACAGCCTTTCAGGGGGGCGTTGGTGTGACTACAAACTTTAGGGGGGCATTTGGGTTCGTTAGGGGGGCGTTGACATTTGGCAGTCTGATGCGACAGTTGAAGCGTTTAATTTTATTTAATACACAAATCATTAATTTTTAAACTGTTTTGTCCCCAGTTAGAATGCATTTAATAGTCTCAATTCATGGAAATAACACTATAAATAGTGTGTGCTCTTTAGTAAGGAAATTCTGAATAGCGGCCAGTGTCATATCAAGAAATGGGGATATTAGCCACGCCCCGGCACTAGGTAATGTTCCGATGCTGTCTTGAGGGATGTTGGAACCAATCACAAGAGAGTGTTTGATAAGCTAGGTGTATTGGTGGAGGGTGCATTCTTCCAACGGATGAGTGCCGCGTGCAAACGGGTGACGCAGACAGTCAGTTATTCGCTGGTTTTCTTCAGGAATGGGACACACTCGCTACCCGTTGTTTCTGTGATGTTTAAATGAACTTGTTTAACAAAACAATGCCGGTAAACTGAATGAGTTTGTTGTTAAGTAACACAGTATAAGACTATTACTATCCAAGTATACTCCAGATATTGTGAAGTTAGCCAAAGCTCATCAAGCTCAAGGATCACACTAGTATTTTATAATAAATCTCATTTTATTTATTTTTCTACAACTATAACTATGTATGTATATTAATAAATCATACTAAGAATTCAATGTGTAATCTAAGTGCAATAAAAAGGCATGATAAAAACGATCAGTAATAATCATTGAAAATACCTTTTATGCATTACTCATATTTTAAGGGAAGAATAGGAAGCATTGGCATATACTTAATCTCAGGGGGGCCTTGGGCACAAAAAGATTTTGCAAAGGGGCGTTGGGTCGAAAAAGGTTGGGTAACGCTGTACTAAGGCTTGGGGAATGCAAGGAAAGTGGTAGTGAATCTTGCTGGGCAGGGCAAGGCAAGGCAAATCAGGAGCCTGGACAGCTCCCAATGGGTCCTGATAGTTAAGAACATAAGAAGAGCCTGCTGGATCAGGCCAGTGGCCCATCTAGTCCAGCATCCTGTTCTCACAGTGGCCAACCAGGTGCCTGGGGGAAGCCCGCAAGCAGGACCCGAGTGCAAGAACACTCTCCCCTCCTGAGGCTTCCAGCAACTGGTTTTCAGAAGCATGCTGCCTCTGACTAGGGTGGCAGAGCACAGCCATCATGGCTAGTAGCCATTGATAGCCCTGTCCTCCATGAATTTGTCTAATCATCTTTTAAAGCCATCCAGGCTGGTGGCCATTACTGCATCTTGTGGGAGCAAATTCCATAGTTTAACTATGCGCTGAGTAAAGAAGTACTTCCTTTTGTCTGTCCTGAATCTTCCAACATTCAGCTTCTTTGAATGTCCACGTGTTCTAGTATTATGAGAGAGGGAGAAGAACTTTTCTCTATCCACTTTCTCAATGCCATGCATAATTTTATATACTTCTATCATGTCTCCTCTGACCCGCCTTTTCTCTAAACTAAAAAGCCCCAAATGCTGCAACCTTTCCTCGTAAGTGAGTGGCTCCATCCCCTTGATCATTCTGGTTGCCCTCTTCTGAACCTTTTCCAACTCTATAATATCCTTTTTGAGATGAGGCGACCAGAACTGTACACAGTATTCCAAATGCGGCCGCACCATAGATTTATACAACGGCTTTATGATGTCGGCTGTTTTATTTTCAATACCTTTCCTAGTTGAACTGAGGAGGATGTCTTAGCAAAAGCTTAGACTCTTCTGAAGCCTTGGGGTGGCTAATGCATCATCTGAATCAGGCCAACACTGGAAACTTGATGCTGAAGACATGACCCCCCCCAGTTCCTGGAGCCTTAATAGGTATTTATTAATGATATAGCCCTACCTTTATGCTGCTGCTGCTGCTACTCACCACTGCCTCTGGTAAAGCACACAGACAGCAAAACTCCTGTATATGCAGGCACATTTTCCATTCATTTGCCTGCCCATTTATTTCTCTTTGTCCCGTGACAATTATTAGTCAGTATGTTAAGGTTGGGCTAACCTTTTCTTGGCCCAAAGTCCTTTCATACTTGACCAGCCTTGTGGGAGCCACATGCCAATGACCACCCCACACTCTTGGACAGGCACTTTGGGACTCATCATCTGGGCATGCACACATACCCAGGGCAGACAGACAGACAGACAGCCCTCTGGTGATGCTGATGCAGATCAGCTGAGAAGGGAGGTTACTGCCCTTCCCCATTTATCAAATGCGTGATCTGATGAGCCAGGAGGGGGAGAGTTTGTTGGCCCGAGTTCTGTATCTCCCCCCTTTTTTTCCCTTCTTTTTGCTGCCACTGCCCAAATCAGTCAGGGTCAGAAAAAAATACTTGGGGAGGGGCAGTAGGGATGGAGGAGAAATTCAACTCAGTTCTCAATTAAAATCAAATTTATCAAGTGTACACTTTCTGAACCAATTTGTTATGTGCCTTCAAGTCAATTTTGACTTATGGCAACCCTATGAATCAGTGACCTCCAAGAGCATCTGCCATGAACCACCCTGTTCAGATCTTGTAAGTTCAGGTCTGTGGCTTCCTTTATGGAATCAATCCATCTCTTGTTTGGCCTTCCTCTTTTTCTACTCCCTTCTGTTTTTCCCAGCATTATTGTCTTTTCTAGTGAATCATCCTTCAAAATTTGCACTTATCTGCATTTGTATTATGTCAAGAAACATTGCTTGCAAAAAAGTGTACATTAGTCAAAACTGCATTCAAAAATGTTTCTAGTAGGAGAAATAGACACTAAAATTTTCATGAGGATTTCTTTTTCTTAAAAAAAAAATGCAAATTGCTGCAGAAATGTTGGGAGCTGAATTTAAGATTGGAAAAAAGGAGAAACTGAGAGAACTTTCTTTCCATCCTTCCCAGGGCCCAGGCTAGGCCCCCAATGCTATGAGTCAACCACTCTTTCTAGATGTAGCTCATTTCAAGTATTCAAAGCACAGCCCATCCTTAATCACATTAATAGTTTCTATAAGATCAGCAGGGATAGAATCTTGATGTTGCGCTTATCTGCCCAGATTTTTCCTAATTTCTGTCTTGCACCTTAATCTCAATCGTTCTGCTAAAAAAAGAGAGAACAATTCTCACAAGTCATAGGAATGACTATACATATAATATTATATGCATATATACTCCAGGTTTCCTAAGGTAACCAGGGTATAAACATACATAAAACAATGCATGTAACTGTAGAAAAATACGTAGGTATTAATGCTTATAAAATTACACCCAGAAATATAGTACCACAAAGGGCCTCACCCTTTTAAACATATTTATATGTATGTGTATATAATTTTGCATATTATATATAAAAAAATACCTGACTCTGCATGAACGTCTTAGGCATAAGCGAGCACTTGATGCAAGAGGTGGCCCATTGTGAGCAATACTTGATCAGACAGAACTGCCAAACCCCAGGTATAAGTCTATTTAAAACTGATTTCTCCCCCATCCCTAAAAAGAAGCAAGCAAACAAGGAGAGGCATGCCTATATAGGAGGGACTTTGATGGAGGGGCTTTCTGATTTTATATCTCAGTATTTTAGTTAACCGCTACAGCAGGTGGGGTTGAAAGACACTGACTTACCCGAGGCTCCCTAATCAGTTTCTGGCAGAGTTGAAATCTGAAACATTTTAACTCTCCCATCCAAATCTAAAATTGTGTCCATCTTTCCAGATCAGCAACCAGAGACTGCTTTATTCATTGCTGGGCCTTTGGAATCCTCTCCCTATAATATTTGTTTGTTGTGTTCTTGGTTCCTGCCGAAGACCTTCCTCTTTCAAGAGCCTCTTAAGTAGAGACCTTTATCCTAGTCTGCATCTGTACTGGAATTGTTTTTTTTAAATGTTTTTATTGCTTGTTGTTTGCTACCCTGGGCTCCTTTGGGAGGAAGGGTGGGATATAAATAATAATAATAATAACAACAGTGGAAGAGGCCAATAACAATAAACAAGCAGTTCGGACTTACAATAATGAGAGACCAACTGCTTCCCTACAGACCCTCTTGGGTGTTAAGGTTGGCAGAGAGCGTCCTCTTTGTAGTTCGGGGGATGGCCCGGGATTATTTGTGGCAGCCCCTAAATTGTGGAATTCGTAGAATCATAGACTAGGAAAGTTGGAAGGGACCTATAAGGCCATCAAGTCCAACCCCCTGCTCAATCTAGGAATCCAACTTAAAGCACACCTGACAGGAGGCTGTGGAGCTGCCGCTGGAATGCCTCCAGTGCTGGAGAGCCCACCACCTCCCTAGGTCATTGATTCCATTGTTGTACTGCTCTAACAGGAGTTTTTCCTGATGCTCAGCTGAAATCTGGCTTCCTATAACTTGAGCCCATTATTCCGTGTCCTGCACTCTGGGACGATCGAGAAGAGATCCCGGCCCTCCTCTATGTGACAACCTTTCATGTACTTGAAGGGTGCTATCATATCTCCCCTCTGTCTTCTCTTCTCAAGGCTAAACATGCCCAGTTCTTTCAGTCTCTCTTCATAGGGCCTTGTTTCCAGTCCCCTGATAATTCTTTCCTCACAGAGGTACATCTGGCTTCTTCACTGCATAGTATTCAGCGTATGCTGAAGACGCACCTGTTTACCCTGGCCTTTGACACCTGAGATGTGTGTTTTCAGGCCCCACCCTATTCCTGTGACTGCAATTTGTTTTAACTGGTTTTAATTTTAAATTGTTGTAACCTGCCATGGGACCTCCTAGTGAAGGGTGAGCAATAAATTTGGTGGTGGTGGTGCCCTGCCCAGTGTAGTTTTTTAAAAACAGAAACAAAAAACCACTACAGATAATATAGTTAAAATGACCTCAGCACCCATGGAAGCCAGTAGTTTAGGGTATCAGGATTTTAATTGTTAGCTTTTGGGACGTGTGTCAGTATGATTTTAATTTTAATTTTATGCTATATTGTAAGCTGCCTGGAGGGCTCTGTGGAGCTATGTGATGGAAAATAATTCCCCAGAATAACATAAGTGCATTGGATTCCATTACTTGTGGTCTTATGTAACGTGGTCTGTACCACTATTCCTTTATTTTATTGCATTTACATCCAACCTTTTCTCCAAGGAGCTCAAAGTGGCATGCATGGTTCTCCCCTTTCTCATTTAATCCCCACAACAACCCTATGAGGTAAGCTAGGCTGAGAAGCAGTGACTGGTCCAAGGTCATTCAGTGAGCTTCATTGGCTGAGCGGAGATTCACATCTTGGTCTTTCCCAGGTCCTAGGCAAACACTCTAACCACTACACCATACTATGGCTCTTACAGATTCGTTTTTCGGGGAGAAGGTTTAATTTCAAGTACAGTGGGGAACATATTTTAGAAGCCTTTGAGATTGAGGTTTGATAGTCAATATCCTTAATTCATGCACGTGTTATGGCTAAAGCATCGCTTGTGGAGTGGGCTAGTAAGTATTCCTTTGAGAGGCCCATTTGCAATAGTTTCATTTCCAATTTATTGTTCCATTTAGATGACCAGTTATCATTCCAGAACAGGGATAGAAGGCCAGGTGTATTTTTGGTTGATATTTTAATCCAATAGTTTACAGTCACCAACCAAGCTTGGCATTCCATTGAAATGATCCCACATTCCAATCTAAGCACCGCCGAGGGTGCGCATGTAGGGACACCTACCAAGCGCCGTAAGAACAAAGAGAGGACTGCTTCAACTGTGCGGTCCAAGCAGTGAATCCAAATTGGCGCTCCATATAGAATTTGAGGGATGATTTTATTTTTAAATATCTGGATGGCCGCCGGAATGAATTTTCCCCCTTTGTAGTAGAAATAACGGGTCAGACTGTTTAGGGAATTCTTGATTCTCCTTAACATCATTCTTATATGAAAAGACCAATTCATTGAAGAGTGAAAGGAGATGCCAAGGTATTTATAGTGGGCTACTTGTTCAATTGGATGATTGTTGACTATCCAAACTGGGGTGGTTATTCTCTTGGAGAACACTAGAATTTTGGTTTTATCAAAATTTATCGCTAGATGGTTCTTTGTGCAATAGGACATAAACGCCCTTAGTGTACATTTTAGGCCAACCTTCGATAATGAGAGGATCACAGCATCATCCGCATATAGTAGCAGAGGGCATCTCTCATCCGCAGTCTTGGGGGTATGGAAATCATGAGAAAGGCAGTGTTCGTTCAAGTCGTTTAAAAATAAATTAAAAAGAAGGGGGGCAAGAACACAGCCCTGTCTCACCCCTGTGGACGTAGGGATAGAGTTGGTTAGTCCGCCCTCATTTCCACAACGAACACGCAGGGTAGTCTGTTGGTGCAGGTGGTACATCAAAAATAAAAGTCTTTTATCTATAGAGGTTTTGGATAGTTTAGACCACAACATATCCTGCGGGATCGAGTCAAATGCAGCCTTTAGAGCAATAAAGGCGACATGTAAACCATTGCCCCTTGGCTTGCTATACTTTTCTGCGAGATGTTGTAGAATAAGGCAGTGATCTAAAACGGATGAACCTTTTCTGAATCGTGCCTGTTCCTTACCGAGTATATTTTGATCGTCCATCCAATTCTGGAGCTTTACTTTCAGGTAAGACGCGTATAGACTAATGGGGCGATAGTTAGAGGGATCCTCTCTATCCCCCTTTTTAAAAATAGAGATGACTATTGCTTCTCGCCAGGATGATGGAAAGAGGCCCGTTTCATTAAATTTGGTAAAAAAATTTGCAAGGAGCGGGGCCCACCAGTCTGGGAAATTTTTTAGAAGTTCAGGGAGGATATTGTCTGACCCAGGCGCTTTACCTGTTTTCAGCCCAACGATCAAAGTCCTGATTTCAATTGGACTCACAGGCAGCCAGGGCGTGAGCGAGGAAGGCTCAGATGGTAGGAATGCGGTTGCGGCGTTAGAGCAATCATTGTTATAAAGGGTCATAAAGTAATCTTCCCATAATTTGGGCTAATAATAATTATTCATTGCTCTGTTCACGTTTGCCTCTGTCCACTATTGGCATGTGGCCCCCTAGGTTTGCCTAGAAGGGAATGCGGCCCACGGACTGAAAAAAGGTTCTGCGCCCTTGCTGTGAGGTTCACAGATTGCTGCTATTCTAAGAGAGCATTTCATTTGGAAAGTTACTTGACTGTCGACATTCGAATGGTGACCTCATTTGTCTAATGGGGAAAAATCCTATTTCCCCTTTTTTGTTTTCTTTTTAAGAGTTCCCTAAACGGGTTTCGGTATGAGTAATAGAGAACTTAAAGGTGAAGCATGAAGGAAATGCAGAAAGGCTTGTAAAAGATGGTGCCACTAGTGGGTGCCGTTACAATAATATAAGATATTTGAAATGCATTGCATTGTTAACTGTGGTCGTTCTGAGTCCTGTATACAGAAATTCAGAGTTGTATCCCTTGACAGAATGCAGCAAGACCCTGTTTATAACATAAACCCCTTTCTGGTGCTGCTCAGTGTTTTTAATGGCCGTAGCGTAGCAGCAGAGCACATGCTTTGCATTCAAAAGGTCCTAGGTTCAATCCCAAGCATCTCAAAGTAGGGCTGGGAAAAGACTCCTTTCTGAAACCCTAGAGGTATAGCACAGTGGGGAAGAGAACCTGGCTGGGAGTCCAGAGTCTGTGAGTTCAAATCCCCACTCGTGTCTCCTGGGTGTCAAGGGCCAGCTAAAGATCACCCCACAGTGAGTGGCTCAAGGGTTACGTGCCCTGCCACCTGTGCAGCCATGGGCAAGCTGCAGAGTCCCAAGGAACCCAGTTGCCCCCCAGCTGGCAGTTGCAGACAAGGAAGGGGCTGGCTTGTGCAGCTGTGGCAAGCTGAGCAGGCCCTAGCCAGCTGGAGAGGACTACCCTCAGAGGGAGGCAATGGTGAACCCCCTCTGAATACCGCTTACCATGAAAACCCTATTCATAGGGTCGCCATACGTCGGGATTGACTTGAAGGCAGTCCATGTCCATTTCAGAGAGCTACTGCCAGTCATTGTTGACCATAGTGAGCTAGATGTATCAATGGCCTGCCTTCATATAAGGCAGATTCCTAGGTCTTGTTGCATCAAACTGAGGTGTCTCGTGACAATTCCCTGCCCCATCCATGTACAAATACAGCTGGAAATGCAATTGCGCACACAGTTGTGCAGTGCAAATATAGATAAGTCTTTTTCTAGAATCGTTGACACAGAATGATCAGTCCTTATATAGACTTTGTTTGGGGAACAGTCCTGAGCCATCCTCCCACACCTAAACCAGACAGCTGCCAAAAATATGCAGCACATAAGGGGAATTTTTGGACAACATGGTTCCCTTATTGGAAGAATATCCACCATATTTTCCTCTCTCTCTCTCTCTCTCTCTCTCTCCCCCCCCCCTCTCTCTCACAACCATCATTGTGATACACTCGGTGGTGGTGTTGGCGGTGCTTTTGAAACTTGATGTTAGATAAAATCATGAGTTGTTCAGTGCTTATTAAAGTACAGTAGGGCCCCACTCATACGGCGGGTTATGTTCCGGACCCCCGCCGTAAAGCGAAAACTGCTGAAAAGTGGAACTCATTAAATAGAATGGCACGTGACACCCAAAAACTCCCGTAAAAGTGGAACAAGTGCCATATGAGTGAGGCTTTAGTCTAACTGCATCTAATTGAGACCGTCACATTAGTGAAGCGCCTTAGGACGAACAGGGGCCCTACTTTACAGGAAAAAAGGAGACAAGAAAACATGCATCTGTTTATTTATTTGTCAAATATACATCCCGCCTTTCTGCCAAATGGAGCTCTAAGTGCCCATTAATTAAGCAAGAAAGACAAGGTTTGTATGTAAAAGGATAAGCAGGGATAAATAAGAATATTGAGCTGCTCCAGAGAAAAAGAGGAAAAGCAGAATGGAATTGAGCATCAATTGTTATTTTCTTTATTTATGATGGACATGGCTGGGACTAGATCTCCTGGCAGACACAAAGGACAGCAATAATCAAAATAATTGTTATTGTTATTGATAATAATTTATCATCATCATCATTAACCAATCAATTTATATACAGCTTCATGCCAAAACAGACTTGTGTGTAGCTTGCAAAGTATAAAAAAACCTGTTACAGAGATAATGAAATTGAAACATCTATAATTAAAATACTCAAGAAAAACATTTTAAAAAGCATCTGTAATCAAAACATAAAATAAAACAATCTCATTAAAACAACATGGAGATTGGAATGCCAAATACGTATTTCAGCAGAGAGTGCTCTTTTTGTGAATTGTTTTGTGTGAATTTCAGGATAATCCCTGCCAGAGAAATCCTCCAAAAGTGGAGGTGGCTGACCCGGAAAAAAAATTGTCATGCACTATGGGAATTTGTGTCATGTCTGCCTGCATGTAAACAGGAGGAGTAGTCTGTGGCATAGGGTAAGCCAGGGCTAATGTAGCCTACCATACAAGGGACAAGTGGAAACCCTCAGTATGTCATGCAAAAGATGGGGGCTTCCAAAACTTCGGAGAGAGGTACTGCCGGTTCACTAGATGGGACTTCCAGTTGGGGGCACCATGTTTATTTGTTTGTTTGTTTGTCTGTTTGTTTATTACATTTGTATACGGCCCCATAGTCAAAGCTCTCTGGGCAGTTTACAACAATTAAAACATTAAAAACAAATATACAAATTTAAAAACACATTTAAAAAAAAAATTAAAAACACATGCTAAAATGCCTGGGAGAAGAGGAAAGTCTTAACTGGGCGCTGAAAAGATAACAGTGTTGGCACCAAGCACACCTTGTCAGGGAGATCATTCCATAATTTGGGGGCCACCACTGAGAAGCCCTCTCCCTTGTTGCCGTCCTCCGAGCTTCCCTCGAAGTAGGCACCCAGAGGAGAGCCTTTGATGCTGAGACTAATGTACAGGTGGGTTTGTGTCGGGAGAGGCGTTCCATCAGGAACAAACCAAACTAACCTGTAACCAGTGGTGGCTGGTAGCTCCATGTTGGTGGGGCAGCAGAATGCACTCTGGGTTTTGGTGCTGAACCACCTTGGACATCTCCTTGAAAGTTCATATAAAAGCCTGGAGCAGAGTCCATTGCCCCACTGACATGGAGCCACCAGTCACGACGACTTGTAACCATAAGATTATTTTTTTAAAAAAAAAAATAGGTTCCCCTTCATTCCCACCTTAGGGTAGATCTCTAGATTCTTTACTCTGTGGAGATGCAATGGATCTGATCAGGTGGTTCGTACTGAAAGTGGCTGCCATTTTTCTGCATGGTACTTTTTTTTTTGGCAATGGTTACAATGAAGAGTGTCCGAGCTTTCTGAATGCCTCAAGATGTACATGAGGGGAAAATCTATCCACCAACCTACCCACACTTACATACAGAGTTGTGTTCAACTAAGTCCTACTCAGAGAAGACCCACTAAAATTAAAAAGCCCACGTTAGCCATGTCCATTAACTCCAATGGGTCTACTCTGAGTAGGGCTAGTGATGAATGCCACCCATGCCTCCTACAAGTGAAGATCAGCAATAGTTTGCAATGTATGGCAGGTTGGGGTGAGAGAAGAATATATGTTGCACTGGCCTGTTCCACCCACCATGAGTATGCATGTACAGTATGTATACACACAGAGATATATACATTCACTTACTTGCTGGAGCAGAGGAAGTAAGTCAGGGATGGAGCACCTGTGGCCCTCCACATGTTGTTGGACTCCAGCTCACATCAGCCATCCAATGTTCCATGGCCAATGTTCAGGGATGGTGGGAGCAACTCCAGTCTGGCTATCCAAACCCTAGAATAAGGAGACACAACCTCCTTTCCTTTGCCCGCTCATTTTTCACTTGATGTCCTAGAAGGCCATGAGCAGGTCTGTAAGGGCCATCCTGGAGGCCTTGGAAGCCATGCTTGAATCTAGACATGGAAGGTGTATCCTCCAGCTCAGGGTCGGTAACTGGAGCTGGAAAGCAACAGGCACAGGGTTGACTTCCGGGAAGGGTGACTTCGCTTGTGCCTGCTTTTGAGACGGGCTCCCGCCTCAAAAGAAGCTTATTCAGATATAAATCAGTCAGAACATTTTTTTTTTGACTGATGAAATTTCTCCCGGGCAGGGAGAAACATAGAGATCAACCTCAAAAGCCTGTTTTTGTTGGGAGGACTGTATTTCATTAATTTATGAGAAAAGGTCCAGCCAGCAATGCCGGACGGACTTCCGAACAAGCTCTATCTGATTAATGCGATACGTTTATCTTTTCTTCAAAGAGAAAACGGACTAACAGGCAAGCACCCTTCTTTCTATTATTTTTTTTACTTGGTTTAAATTGTTGCAGCAAAAAGAGATTTGTCAAATGAATCAGCTTTAAAGAACTTCTGGGTGAGCTATAACTCTTCTCTGTTATTCACGAAATTAACAGCTTATCTCTGTTTCTATTGCAAAAAGCTGTCCTGGAAGTGCATTCTAAAGATATAAACAGAAGAGGGATTTCTATTCCGAGGAACATTATATTGTCTGGGACTATTCTCTTTTTGGTCTATTTTATTTTGACGAATCTGCTTCTTCACGACGCCACTAACTGTTTTGATGCTGGGAACTAAATTTGTTTTGTATTCTTGAACATAGAGAGATAAGGCAGGCTGCTCTGTTTATACTGTGATGTCATCAAGCCTGGAATATTAACCCAATTGTTGCTGAAATAAGAAGTGGTTCTTCTTTATTTTTGTTTTGTTTTGTTTTCGTGGTTTTAAAAATGGCAATCAAGAAAGTGGCTGAGAATCTGGAAGTAATTATGTTTCAGAAAATAATGGATGAGATTGAGATAACGAAACAAACCCTGCGACAGGGCAGTAAGGAGCTGAAAATTGAACTGAGCAAAATGACGCAGGAGCTTAAAGAAATAGGGGATCCTGTGAGAGAGGAGAATGAGATCAGAGATGAGAAAAGAAAAAATAAAGGGAAGATACAAGCCCTGGAGATTGGAACAAATGTGGAATTGGAAAAAGATCTGGAGTTTATGGATATTGGAAATAAAATCTACTGTTTGGAATTGAACGTTATCTCTGAAGAAATTAATGAAGATATTAGAGATAAAGTTATCAATGGCTTGGATAATCTTCTGGACTGGAATGACGTGATGGAGCTTGATATAGAGAAAATCTATGGAATTAACTGCAGCCATGTGACAATGGAAAAACTCTCAAGAGATGAGCCAGTGCATTTTGTAAAAAAGAAGAACAGAGATATGACTTTACAACAATATTTCAGCAACTTATTCAGAATTGATGGCAAGAAAATATTTGGGATAGAGGAAATTCCCATCAGACTCTTATTATATGACTATGGCTATGACAGCAAGATTATTATGGAATACTGATAATGGAAGATTGGACACTGAAATTACTGGACTTAACAGGACTATTGAAGATGGAAGATGGAATTAATAGGGATAATGGAATAATGGCTATTGAAATTATTGGACCTAACAGATTTTGATGAGATGGATTAATCGATATGTTTATTTGGACTATGGTTATGACAATAAGATTATTATTATTATTAAGGAGATGGATTAATCGACATGTTTATTTGGAGAAAAATTGATAGATATATTTCTTAAAGAATTGAAACCTCTCTTTGACTTTTTGTGGAAAGAATAAAGTAATGTTTATGAGATTTGATGATTAATTAAGATAACTACTGGAGGAAAGTGATTTTATAATATAATTTAAGAGACAGGATTGTTATATATTGTAGACCTATAACTGATTTGATCTGCGACAAATGGGAAGTCAACATTTTATTTTTTTGTTTAATCATTTTTTTGTTTTTTGTCTTTGAAAGTTTTATGATTTTGTTTTGTATGTTTTATGAAAATTTGAATAAAAATTATTGTAAAAAAAAAAAGAAAGCAACAGGCACAGGGTACTGGTGTTCAGCAGGCAATTGTAGAAAGCCGGACAGATGCTGATGCTGTTATTTAACTAGTCCCGATCAACCCAGAGGTGCCAAGATGCGTACCAATCATAGGTGTTTATGTTTCACAACCATGTACCCTTATGAGGGCTCTGGGACCAGAACATACAGACCATGGTAGCTCACTAAGCTAGGGCCCAGCTTCAGAGCATGTTGTTCCTTTACACAAGTCTTTGAGCCCCTGACAGTGTCCTCCTTCTATCGGGGTCCATGGGACAGCCTCAATATCATCAGGTCCTCTGCCCCTCCAGGAGATTCCAACGATGTATTGAGCTCACAGTATTAGTGGCAGCTCCTGGAAAGGTTGATTGACAAGCCATCAATTTAAAATGTACTTAAGTCATTATGAGTTAGGTCCCTTATTGGCATTCATTTTGAATTGGCTTGTTTTGTTTCTTCATATGAATATTGGCAATACCAAATAATGCAAATATCTGATCTAATTTTTTTTTTTTTGCTAGCCTTTCTGACCTGCTGTCTGTGAACGATCTCAGTTCTTTCACTTCTGAAATGAGAGGTAATAAAGATCACATCTGCTGGAATAAAACACTCTTGGGCATCAGACTGCCAAGGCAGCATCAGATTCCCTCCTAACAGTTAAAAGAAATGCACAGACCGATGCAATATATCATAAAATCCTATAATCCTCGCGTTGGAAGGGGCCTTGTAGGCCACTTAATCAAACTCGCTCTTCAGTGCAGAGTTAGAGCATCCCAAACAGATGGCTGTCCAGTCTCTGCCTGAAGGCCTCCAGGCATTTACAGATAAAGCTGTAAATGTGTACTGGCCTCATAGTAGAGGTGGCAGAAGCATTTCCTTGGGCATACTATCTCCTAGAGGAATGTTGGCCTGTGACAAATAAGGTTCATTAAACTGGGTCTCGCCCACCAAAATATCTGGCCTCCACTACCACCACCGCCAAAACTAAGTGCTCAATGTCTAACATAAGCTCTAGGGTGGCTTTTCTTCTGCTTCATGGCCAGTACACATGCACTAATATAGGGTTATTCCCTAGCTGATCCTCGCTTTGCGTCCTTGGTAATAAAACTTGTAAACAGACCTACTGATTGATTTACAGAAAAGGCCCTCTTTGTGGTCCCACAAACGGGCCAAGCTCACTGTGAGGTGACTAGGGTTGCCATATTGCCCGGATAGCTGGGTTTTACCCAGATTCTATGCATGCCACCTGGCGCCCGGCTAGCCCCTTACATGGCCCGGATTCTCAGCTTTAATTTAAAACAAAAATTAAGTTTCTAGGTGGTCCGGTTCTCGAGATATACATAAAAACGTCAGCCACCCCCCTCGACTGTTAAATCTTTCTTTAAACAGTACTGTACTATAGCACTTTGTAGCTTTAACCCCGCCCGTTCAGCATTGCAGCCAATCAGGGATTGTGTTTCAGTTTCATTGACCTCAGGCAGTGTCTAGAAAACAAAATGGAGGTTTCAACCCCCCCCCCCCCCGTTTATCTGAAAATCTCATAAATTGGGTAAGTATATACATTTCAGTTTTTTTTCCTCTTGTGGGCAGGAGTCAGAGCTTGGGCAGTGTTTTGAAAACCTTCCCAATACTTGCTTTTTGTAAAAGCAATGCTAATCCCATATGCCCAAAGTAAATCCCATTTAATTCAATAGGACTTACTTTGAGTAGACATGGTTATGAATGTGCTGAAAATCAATGGGACTTTGGAGTGAATGTAAAAAAGAATTATGTTTGTGTTCTAACTCTTTCTGTCCCAGTCCAATTTTAAAGCAAGTAGGCAGGGCTTACTTAGGTATTACAGTTTTTACTCTGTAGGAAAGTAATACTGATTTTTTTAAAACTAATACTGATTTTTCTGCAATGACCAACTGGTTTGACAATAAACTATTATATGGGCTGTATGTATTTATACATCTGCTGTGTGTGCGTGTATGGAGTCTTTCCAACACCTCTGTGAGGTACGGTTGGAAACCAATGCAGCTCACAACAAGAAATAAAGCCATTTAAAATCCAATAACCATAAAACAAGTATAAACAGTTGCAAAACAGCGTAAAGTGGCATGATTCGGAATTTTGGGTTGTGTGAATGAAGTTGCTTATCACTTGAGGTTGCATTTCTGTCCCTGTTTGAGTAAGACCCACTGAATACCCTGGGACTTGCTTCTGAATAAATAAACTTAGGATTGCACTATAAATATCTTTACAGTTTGTGTAAATAATAAATATATTTGATAGTCATGCTTATATACATATTTCTTCATTTATCATATTTTTGGTTTTTGGTTAGGAATCCTGACTGGTTGTGAGATGCTTAGTTTTTTGCCTTACTCATAGGAATCTTGTTGTGGTTGGTATGGTATTACATTTAGGAAAGTGTTACTGCCTTCTGTGTTTTTTTTTCCTATTTGCATTTCACTTATCTTTAACACTCGGTTACAGCCATAGAAGCAACAGCAGCATATGCAAGATAATTAACTCCCTTTAGTGATAAGAACAAGAATTTATAATTATTATTTCAATTAAAACAAGAGGCTTCTCAATACTTTGAAGAGGACCAGATATTTATTTTCTTTCTGAGCCCAGGACTGGGTCTTTCATGATGCCTGGGGAGCAGGAGAGTAGTTGATAAGACAGACATCCTGGCATTGGTAATCTAATTAGCAAGGTATTTGTGGGGTTGTTGCACACTTCCAGGCCCAGTTTCATTTTGAGTATGGAGGTGGAACCTGTGTAGATGTGGTTGAGAAATTTTGAGTTAAGCAAAGCTCTGCTTTTATAAAACCTAAGAAACATACAGATACTTTGAATGTCTGAATGTCTGAGTGCCTGCACCAGTGGAATACTGGAGGAACTTGTAAAACTTGCTGCAACAGTATTTAGAACTGAGCATGTGGTGTGAAAGACTCCTTTTCCTAATATTTTGGCTTGTTTTTCTCCACCCACCACATCTCTGAAATATATTGTATATGTTATGGTTAACCGTGCTGCTGCCCTGACTTACTTTATGTTTGTTGCTATTTTGTGTTTTTATTATGTTTTTATATTGATTGTGTATTTTTATTGTTTTTATTATATTTGTAAGCTGTGCTGAGCTCTGTTTTTAACAGCAAAAGGGCAGGATATAAATTCTCTTAATCAATCAATAAATACTCCATAGTGTTGGAAACTAGAGTCTAGGCATTTAAGGCTGAAAATGTTGCTTAAAAAAAAAAGATTTCTCACATCTTTCCCCAGTTTTTGGTGGTAATTCCTAGGCACAAAAACAAAACAACTGGACAATCCAAATATTAATATGCAAATATTTGCATAATATGCAAATAATATGCAAATATTTGCATAATATGCAAATTAACCTGCCCGGATTTGTGGAACTGGAATATGGCAACCCTAGAGGTGACCCAGGTTAAGGCCTTCATTGTGTTGGCACCTCCGCTGTCAAACTCAAGTATGACTAGTGTCATTGCTGTTCTGCTTTCATTGCTGACTAAATATGCACTTATTCATCTGGGCTTTTGCTGGGGACTGATCTGATGTGTGAATTCCTGGTTATTGTAAATCTCTTTTAGTCTATATTATTATTGTTATTATTACTAATATTATTATTAGTAATAATAATTCTCAAAGCTAGTTTCTGTAACCTGCCCTGGGGTCATACAACTGGTGAAGGATAGGGCAGTAATTTCAATAAATGATAAATAATAAATAGGTTCAATTAAAGCATAATGATGGTGATGGGATTTTCAGCCGAGACTAATGGAGGGCAGCACCTCTTTGAAAATGTGTAGGAAGAGAAAATTCCATTCAGATATAAAGCTTTACAGAAGCCTATTAATTTAGGGAAGGCACTTTAAATGCATAGGCATTTGCAGAGGATACTGAATTGCATTTAGAGGCAGATTGCGCTATAATTAAAGTGGGTTTACCAAACCTGAACGATGGAGCGCTTCCTTCCCGAGCATGGCTCGAATGATCGAGTCTTCCAGTTCCTGACAAGCTGCAGTAAACTCATGTAATGGGGGATATTCTTGCAAATACGTGACTGCTTTATTGTAAAAAATGAAATGAAGGTCTTCATTGTAAGAGCAGCAAGTGTATATTAGAAGAAATTTGCACTAAAATGCTGATGAGTTTTTATGAAGACCTTTTAAATAAACTAATTAATGAATACACCACAAACTGGTGTGAAAATGTGAACTGAATGTAAGATTGGAAGAATGAGAAACTGAAAGTGATGGATTTGCCCACCTCTCGCCTCGAGCAACAAAACCTGGGCTTGTCCTCTCTGTGGAACTGTATTCTTGACTGTACAACATCCCTCATGTTGCATCTAATTCTAGGGAGGAACGTACACATTCACTTTGTATTCTGTACTCAATCACCAGCTGAAATTCAGCAGTCAGGCTCTCTGACCACACCTTCCCTGTCCCAGGTTCAGACTGCAACAACCAAAGACAAGACTTTTTCTTTTTTGGGAGCCCACTCTGTCTCATATTTGTTTTCATTGTGATTTATGGCTGTGTTATATTGTTTGCTTCTTTTTGTGGAAACCCCTTTAGCGGGTGGGAAAGTAATAAATAGATCATTTTGCCATAGGCGAAATCTGGTAACAGATTCTGGGACGTACGAACCCATCTGATTTTTCTTATACGTCGTATAGACATTCCTTTGGCTTTCTAAACATTTCTCTGATGTTTTTTCTTAAAAAGATAAAAGAAAACACCAATTCACTTTGAATATTGCTTCAGTCCAGGGATAAGGAACCTGTGCCTCTGCAGAGTTTGATAGACGTCAACTCCCATCCTCCCTAGACAGGATGGCTAATCATCAGGGATGATGGCAGTTGTAGTCCAGCAACATCTGGAGGGCCACAGTTTCCCTACCTGTTTTAATCTAAAATATTGGTGGTAGCTCTAGTTTAAAGAGGTTCTAGAAATGCTTGCTCCCTTAAAAAAATCCATTCCATTTTCTCTTAAAGGTTGTGAAGACTATGATTACATTCTCTATTTTGAAGACAAGATGTTGGTCATCCACAAGAAAATGTTTGGAAATGCCAGTTGACTGTCGCGTTGATTGCTTCAATTCCTCCGAAAGACTCAGATCTTGCTTTTTAACAACGCTTTCACCTGCTGAGCCCATCATGTTTCCTATACTGGCTTAAACCATTTCCTAAAATGCACCTTCTGCCATTCCTTGCAATCTTGTTATTGAAGGAAGATGTCTGTGGGAACTTTGGTCTTTCGGTTTCCGCACAGTCCAATGAAAGGAGGGTGGTGGCCTATATGCCCGGTGACATTGTCATTGGGGCTTTGTTCTCTGTCCATCATCAGCCAACTGTCGACAAAGTCCACGAGAGGAAATGTGGAGAAGTGAGAGAGCAATATGGTATCCAGAGAGTGGAGGCAATGCTTCATACCCTGGACAGGATTAATCAGAACCAAACACTGTTGCCAAACATAACGTTAGGCTGCGAGATAAGAGACTCATGTTGGCATTCAGCGGTAGCTCTTGAGCAAAGCATTGAGTTCATACGGGATTCACTCATCTCAGCGGAAGAGGAGGAAGGACTGATGAAGTGTGTGGATGGATCTACATCTTCCTTCCACTCCAAGAAGCCCATCGTGGGTGTCATTGGGCCTGGGTCCAGTTCTGTGGCAATCCAGGTCCAAAATTTGTTGCAGCTTTTCAACATACCTCAGATTGCTTACTCTGCGACAAGCATGGACTTAAGCGACAAGACCTTGTTCAAGTACTTCATGAGAGTGGTACCTTCAGATGCACAACAAGCTCGGGCTATGGTGGACATTGTCAAAAGATACAACTGGACTTATGTCTCTGCTGTGCATACTGAAGGTAAGGAAAGATGTTTCTTTTATGTCAGTATTCACATTCTCATGTGATAAGAGGATGTCCTAGGTTACAGAATATATATATATATGGAATATATACCATGGTCCAGGTTACAAAATCAGTGGGCAGTATTCAACTCAGAAGAGACCCATTGAAATAAATGAACCCCATTTAGTCATGTCTATTAACTTCAATGGGTATACTCTGAGTAGGACTATAATTGAATACCACCCAATACTATTGATTTTTTTGGGCATGATATTGTGAAAATGTGTGTGTGTGTGTGTATGTCACAATTTTGTACTAAGGTGTCTCAAACCGACTTACAACATAGAAATAACAAAGACGTTGAAATCTGATATAAAAACAGAAACTGAAAAACTAGTGATGCGCAGAGCACAAAACAAGCAAAACCTACATCCCATCGAAAAATAAAACACAGTCAAAACAGCAGGAACACCCACTCAGCAGGTAACCACTTCCTTCCCCAAAAAAGATTCCCCATTTTAAAAAATGGGAGGGGCAAGTGCCCCTGGTGGGCACCAGGGCATGTGTGTGTCTGAGAACATCATGGTGCCTATGGGCAGTAGCGTAATGTCATGGTCCCTTCATAATAGTCATGACACCCCCCTCAGAACCATGCCCCCTTTCCCACTTTCCTTCATCTCCCATGCTCTCCCTGTTGTCTCACGAGTCCACACTCCATTACAACAGAGGTCGCTAGGAGCCAATCAGCATGAAAGGGAAAGCTGTGTGTTAGCTACTAAGAAGAGTCTTCCCAGGGGCTGACTCATCTCCTTTCACTCTGATTGGCTCCAATCAGCACAAAAGGACAAGGACTCTTCTTAGTGGCTAACATACTCCCCTTTCATGCTCATACATAGGGACCTGGCTGGGACCCTGCTCCCAAAAAAGTAATGGGTCCACTACCCCCCATGACCCCGGATGAGTGCACCCCTGCCTATGGGTGCCACATTGGGGACCCCAGATATGCATATACAAATGCATCAAAATACTGCACATCACTCCAATAAACACAACATACTTACTAGAGAATCCTACTTTCACTAGTTAATTAATAAATGCTGGATTCCTAAAGATACTTCCTAGGGACTAAGCTCCGCTGGACTTACTTCTTTTTTTTTTTTTTTTACAATAATTTTTATTCAAATTTTCATAAAACATACAAAACAAAATCATAAAACATTCAAAGACAAAAAACAAAACAAAACAAAAATGATTAAACAAAAAAATAAAATGTTGACTTCCCATTTGTCGCAGATCAAATCAGTTGTAGGTCTACAATATATAACAATCCTGTCTCTTAAATTATATTATAAAATCACTTTCCTCCAGTAGTTATCTTAATTAATCATCAAATCTCATAAACATTACTTTATTCTTTCCACAAAAAGTCAAAGAGAGGTTTCAATTCTTTAAGAAATATATCTATCAATTTTTCTCCAAATAAACATGTCGATTAATCCATCTCCTTAATAATAATAATAATCTTATTGTCATAACCATAGTCCAAATAAACATATCGATTAATCCATCTCATCAAAATCTGTTAGGTCCAATAATTTCAATAGCCATTATTCCATTATCCCTATTAATTCCATCTTCCATCTTCAATAGTCCTGTTAAGTCCAGTAATTTCAGTGTCCAATCTTCCATTATCAGTATTCCATAATAATCTTGCTGTCATAGCCATAGTCATATAATAAGAGTCTGATGGGAATTTCCTCTATCCCAAATATTTTCTTGCCATCAATTCTGAATAAGTTGCTGAAATATTGTTGTAAAGTCATATCTCTGTTCTTCTTTTTTACAAAATGCACTGGCTCATCTCTTGAGAGTTTTTCCATTGTCACATGGCTGCAGTTAATTCCATAGATTTTCTCTATATCAAGCTCCATCACGTCATTCCAGTCCAAAAGATTATCCAAGCCTTTGATAACTTTATCTCTAATATCTTCATTAATTTCTTCAGAGATAACGTTCAATTCCAAACAGTAGATTTTATTTCTAATATCCATAAACTCCAGATCTTTTTCCAATTCCACATTTGTTCCAATCTCCAGGGCTTGTATCTTCCCTTTATTTTTTCTTTTCTCATCTCTGATCTCATTCTCCTCTCTCACAGGATCCCCTATTTCTTTAAGCTCCTGCGTCATTTTGCTCAGTTCAATTTTCAGCTCCTTACTGCCCTGTCGCAGGGTTTGTTTCGTTATCTCAATCTCATCCATTATTTTCTGAAACATAATTACTTCCAGATTCTTAGCCACTTTCTTGATTGCCATTTTTAAAATCACGAAAACAAAACAAAACAAAAATAAAGAAGAACCACTTCTTATTTCAGCAACAATTGGGTTAATATTCCAGGCTTGATGACATCACAGTATAAACAGAGCAGCCTGCCTTATCTCTCTATGTTCAAGAATACAAAACAAATTTAGTTCCCAGCATCAAAACAGTTAGTGGCGTTGTGAAGAAGCAGATTCGTCAAAATAAAATAGACCAAAAAGAGAATAGTCCCAGACAATATAATGTTCCTCGGAATAGAAATCCCTCTTCTGTTTATATCTTTAGAATGCACTTCCAGGACAGCTTTTTGCAATAGAAACAGAGATAAGCTGTTAATTTCGTGAATAACAGAGAAGAGTTATAGCTCACCCAGAAGTTCTTTAAAGCTGATTCATTTGACAAATCTCTTTTTGCTGCAACAATTTAAACCAAGTAAAAAAAATAATAGAAAGAAGGGTGCTTGCCTGTTAGTCCATTTTCTCTTTGAAGAAAAGATAAACATATCGCATTAATCAGATAGAGCTTGTTCGGAAGTCCGTCCGGCATTGCTGGCTGGACCTTTTCTCATAAATTAATGAAATCCAGTCCTCCCAACAAAAACAGGCTTTTGAGGTTGATCTCTACGTTTCTCCCTGCCCGGGAGAAATTTCATCAGTCAAAAAAAAATGTTCTGACTGATTTATATCTGAATAAGCTTCTTTTGAGGCGGGAGCCCGTCTCAAAAGCAGGCACAAGCGAAGTCACCCTTCCCAGAAGTCCGCTGGACTTACTTCTGAGTAAATGTGCATAGGATTGTTCTGTAATGCTGTCCTCTTTTCTCTACTTACTCCTGCTGAATCTTATTGAGCCCAGGGAGACTTACTTTGAGGAAGCATGTGTAGAATGGAGAGCAACTCAAGTCTGGCTATCCAAACTGAACCCATCCGTAATGATCTTCACAATAATATAATAAATTATAATAAATTTATTTTTCAGCCGCCTATCTGTCCGGGTTAGGGACACTCTAGGCGACGAACAACAAGAGTAAAAACAATACATATACATATCAACATAGTCAAATTTAAACTAAAAAACCATTCATTAATATCCTATACAATGGGGGCAGGGGTTCAAAAGTCTTATTGGTTGTGATCTTCCCTCGCTTTTCATGTAGTACAGACATTTTAAAAATGTAATGGTTGATTAAGATATGCTCATCCAACATTGGATTGAAGGTAAGTCTCCTGTTTCCCAGTACTTTGCATTCTTGCTATGATTGATGCCAAGTTGTTCCAGTTTATTTTATATAATCTGTGGGCCCCTCCAGTCATCCTTGTGCATTCATGAGGCACTGTGCTCCTAATACTATCAGGGTGGTCATATATGATCCCAATTCAGTTCTGTTTGCACCTGCAAAAGTTTCGGGAGGGTCATACTGCTTCAACACTAGAGACACTCCAGAGGCAGCCGGACAGTCATCTGTTGGCCCTGCTGTAAGTCCCATAACTTCCTGCTGGAATCTTGTAACTTTCCATGCCACAAATGTTCTGGGCTTGTTTGTTTTTTTGTCCTGCTTTTGTTGTGCTATTGACCCTCCAGACAGCATTCATTCATTCATTCACTCAGTCATTCATGCATTTATCCCGCCCTTCCTCCCAGTAGGAGCCCAGGGTGGCATAATGTTGTAGCGCTCGGGAAGCATCACAGAAGAACTAATAAAGCAGAATAAATCCACCGGTAAGGCACTCTTATTGTGTCAAGAACACGGTGCAAAATACACCCACAATACTGAATCCTTAGAAAGCTTTATTCCAGGATCACCCGTTGGCTCAAGATCACCCAGTGAGCTTCATGGCTGCATACACACCATACATGCTTTCCTCCAAAGTATCCTGGGAGCTGTAGCTTGTTAATGATGCTGGGAAATGTAGCATTGTGAGGGATAAACTACAGTTCCCAAGATTTTGGGGTGGAAGCCATGTGCTTTAAATGTATGGTGTGTCCACAAGCCCACAGCAACGTGGGGATTTGAACCCTGATCTCTGAGGTCCTAGTCCAACACACTGACCACTACACTACACTACACTGTTCTCTCCCTTTCCTCTCTCTTTATCCCTTTCTTGTGCTCAGCACCCAGCTGGGAAATGCATGGCTTCCATGCTGGGTAACAGACTTCCCTTTAGGGTCATCGGAAGTGGCCTTAAACCAAATCAGGCCATTGGTCCATCTAGCTCTGACCTTTCCACACCGAAAGGCAGCGGCTCTCCGGGGTCTCAGGCAGGGGTCTTTCTTTCCCACCCCTACCCGGAGAAGCTGGGGATTGGACCTGGGACCCTCTGTATGCAAAGCAGATGCTCCGCCCCTGAGCTATGGCCCTTGCCTTTCTCAGAGCCCAGCATGAAACGATGATAGGCTGCCGTTGGAGAAAGACAGAAAGAAAGCTCTTGCCCCATCAGCAGCTCATTTGGCTTCTATAAGGCATGGGGGAAAGGGTTTCCCTTTCTCAGCTCTCAGCATGCTGCCAGGTTGCTGTGTTATCTCTTCCTCCAATATTTTGTCATTTTCTGGGGAGGAGACGCCATCAGCCAGATAGGAATCCACTGCTGCATCCAGCCAACAAAGAACATAAGAACATAAAAAGAGCCTGCTGGATCAGGCCAGTGGCCCATCTGGTCCAGCATCCTGTTCTCACAGTGGCCAACCAGGTGCCCATGGGAAGCCCACAAGCAAGACCTGATACAAGATCACCCTCCCCTCCTGCAGTCTCCAGCAACTGGTTTTCAGAGGCATATTGCCTCTGACTATGGTGACAGAGCACAGCCATCGTGGCTAGTAGCCAGTGATAGCCTTATCCTCCATGAATATATCGAATCCTCTTTTAAAGCCACCCAACTTTGTGGCCGTCACTGCCTCTTGAGGGATTGAATTCTATAGCTGAACTATGTGCGGTGTGACGAAGCGCTTTCTTTTGTCTGTTCAAGCTGGTCCTAACCCCTGCTGTAGGCGTTCCACCCAGATTAGGAGGGGTTGCTATGAGATGATACCATTGACAGCATTTCCCTACCAAACATTGCATGTGCCTGGCAATCTGTTGATGTGAAGAATGTTTTCCACGTCACTTACCACTTAAGTAAAATGCTTAATGCAGAAGTCCTTTAGGTGACATTTTGAAAATGTCTGGCTAATTAGCTTAATGAATCTGACACTCAGGGCAACAGTTGGAATATTCATCATGTCCATGGCAGCTTTAAACAGTTGAGGAGCAAACACTAGCCAGTAACAAGGTAGGATTGTATGGGAACAGAACCACAGGAGGTGTTTTGGAATGTGTGATACAAGGTCTTTTTGAGCGTTGAACAGTGCCCAAGTCCACCAAGAGTGACAGACTCCCTTTTAGGAGTCTTGGAGGAAGGGATACAAATATCTTGAGGAATAAAAGCTTTGTTTTGAAGAAAAAAAACCCAACTGCCTTTTACTGAGTCAGACCTTTGGCTGATCTCTTTGTTGTTGTTATGTGCCTCCAAGTCGACTACGACCTATGGCGACCCTATGAATCATGACCTCCAATAGCATCTGTCGTGAACTACCCTGTTCAGATCTTGTAAGTTCAGGTCTGTGGCTTCCTTTATGGAATCAATCCATCTCTTGTTTGGCCTTCCTCTTTTTCTACTCCCTTCTGTTTTCCCAGCATTATTGTCTTTTCTAGTGAATCATGTCTTCTCATGATGTGTCCCAAGTATGATAACCTCAGTTTCATCAGTTTAGCTTCTAGTGATAGTTCTGGTTTAATTTGATCTAACACCCAATTATTTCTCTTTTTCACGGTCCATGGTATGCGCAAAGCTCTTCTCCAACACTATTAGTATTTTCTATTCTGATTGGCAGTATCTCATGGGGTCTGAGGCAGAGAAAAGTCTGTTTCTTCACCTGCTGCCTAAAATCTTTGGGCTGAAAAAGAGGGAGACTGAACTGCAGACCTTCTTGCATGCAAATAATGGGCTCTACCACTGAGGGATAGCTCCTTGACAAAACTGTTTGGGTAGGAAATGTGAGCATTCACCATTTGCCCTGTGTGTGCCTCCATCAGGAATTCCAACACCTAAGACCAGTGCTGTGTCCTGCTGCCCCTTGAATTGTCCCTCTCCCCATTCAGAGCAATGGAGACAACATCAATAAGCCCTTCTCAGAGTAGATACAAAAGCCCTTGGGCACCCAAAGACACTTTCTTGAAGAGGGAGCATTTTCCTTCCCACTGGTGGAATGCACCAATGCAATTTCTAGCTTGCTCTAGTTTCTAGCTTGTTGGGAATGAACTGGGGTAATGTACATCAGCAAATATTGCTATGTTTGTGGCCGCTGGAGGTGTTTGACATTCACAGTTTCTCAGACGGAGGATACTGAAAATATTATTTGACTAGGGGAAGTCTAGATTGTTGGCCACACTGGGGTACTATCAAGTGATGGTTTGGGAACTCTGTGCGTGTTGAAGTGTTTTCTTCTCCTTTAAGCGATTGCAAATCAGAAGTCAAACCCTATCAAAAAGGCCACTGAGGAAGGCTTTGCTGAAATGCATTTGGTCTATTCAGGATTTAGAACCATTGGGAACTAAACTACAATGTAAACCCTACTGTTTCCAAAATTGTATGGGAAGACAAGTTTTTTCCTCATCAGCCCCAATGCAACTAAAATTAGGAGTGTTTAAGTTTCCTTGGAAGACCCTCTGTGGCGCAGAGTGGTAAGCGGCGGTAATGCAGCCGAAGCTGTGCTCACTGCCGGAGTTTGATTCCAACGGAAGGAGGAAGTCGAATCTCTGGTAAAAAAGGGGTCGAGGTCCACTCAGCCTTCCATCCATCTGTGGTCGGTAAAATGAGTACCCGGCATATGCTAGGGGGTAAAGAAAGGCCGTGGAAGAAACTGGCAAACCAACCTCATATATACAGTCTGCCTTGTAAATGTCACAAGATGTCACCCTAAGAGTCGGAAACGACTCGCACTATAAGTGCGGGGACACCTTTACCTTTACTTTTAAGTTTCCTTGAAATGAATGGGATGCATTAAAGTCATGAATGACAGTGCAACTCTGTGCATGTCTACACAGAAGTAAGCCCCACTGGGTTCAATGGGATGGGCTTTCAGTTAAGTTAGACTGAAGCCTAGAAACACAGGAAGCTGCCTTCTACTGAGCTTGACAATTAGTCCATCTAGCCCAGTATTGTCTACACTGGCAGTTATCTCTCTAGGGTTCCAGGAAGGGGTGTCTCCCAGCCTGGACTCTTCTGCATACAAAATGCAACAAATGTCAATTGGACCAGGACCTTAAGGGGCCTGACTCTGTTCCCTTTATTTTATTCATACATATTAATATTAAAACGTTTGCCTAACTCTCAGCCAAGAAGGCGCTTGAACTGAAGGTCAAAACATGCAAAGTTTAATAAAACCAGTGGGCATTAAGCGTCGCACAAACAACTGGTAATGAAAGCAATTAGAACCACAGCAACAGTCCAATCAACCAAATGCCTCCCAGCAGTGAAATGTTTCACCAGTTAACTCCTTTATCCTTGCCGACACGCTCCAATAGCCTTCTCTCTCATCAAAGGAAATTAAGTTTATAATGGACTCTCGAAAGAACGACAACATACCTGGTGAATGGTATTTGCCATCTGAAATCTTCAAAATTAAGCCACAGCGAAGGTCCTGTCTTAGCCAAACTGCCCCCCCGCTTATGCCTCTTATACTGAGTCAATTCTTTGGTCCATCTAGCTCAGCATTGTCTACACTGACTGGCAGCAACTCTGCATAATTTTAGTCAGGGGTCTTTCCCAGCCCTACCTGGAGAGGCCAGGGATTGAATCTTGATTTTTTTGCATGCAAACCAGATGCTTTATCACCATATTTCTTTTTTTTTCAATTAATTTTTATTCAAATTTTCAAAACCAAAACAATACAAAAAAAACACAAATCAATAACTAATACAATAAAAAAAGAAAAAAATATAAAAATATTGACTTCCGATTTTTCACAGTTCAGCTATAAATCTATAATATATAACAAGCCTGTCTCTAAGTAGATTATAAAATCACCTTCCTCCAGCGGTTATCTTAATTGGTTTTAAATCTCATTAACATCATATCATTTTATTCTTCCACAAAAAGTCAAAGAGAAGTTTCCAGTCCTTGAAATATATGTCCGTCAATTTTTTTTCTAGATAAACATGCCAATTAATCCAACTCATCAAGTCTACTAAGTCCAGTAATTTCAAATCGTTCTTCTTCCATTATCCGTATTGGTTCCATCTTCCTTCTTCCATCTTTACGCACCCAATAATCTTGCTGTCATAGTCATATAATAAGAGTCTGATAGGAATTTCCTTTGTCACAGATATTTTCTTGCCATCAATTCCGAACGTATCACTGAAGTATTGTTGCAAAGCCGCATCTCTGTTCCTCTTTTTTACATGATACACTAGCACATCTCTTGAAGATTTTTCCATTGACACAAAACAGGGATTAATTCTGTTAACTTTCTCCATTTCAAGTTCCATCAAATCCTTCCAGTCCAGGAATTTTTTTGAACCGATAATATCTTTATCTCCAATCTCTTCAATTCCTTCAGGGACAGCGCTGAGTTCCAAACCACAATATTTGTCTCCAGGATCCATCACAGCCAGGAAATCCAAATCTTTTTCCATGTCCATATTTAATCCAATCTCCATAGTTTGAACCTTGGCTTTAATTTCTCTTTCATCCTTTTTTGGTTTTCCAGATCTATCTTTATTCTCCTTTCTCATAGAATCCTGAGTTTCTTTCAGCTCCTGTCTCATTTTGTCAAATTCAATTCTCCACGCTTGACTATTATTTCTCAGTTCTTGTTTTATTGACTTAATCCCATTCATTATTTTCTGAAACATGTCTAAAGATAAAGCCCCTTCTTGTACATCCATTATCTTCTTAATTGTCATTCTTAAAGCCAAAGGAACAAAACTCCTTCAATTTTCAATGTCCCAAGCAAAGAGCAGTTTATTTCTTTTCCAGTTACAAAGGAGTTAATCTTTCAAACCAACTGGCGTCACACTCTAGACAGCCCTTATCTCTTATATGCCCAGAAGTGCAAAAACAGCTTTAGTTCACAGCGTCCAAATAACTAGTAGCAGAGAGAATGATCAGATTCGTCCAAAAAAAAAAAAAGTAGATCAGAAAAAATAGTCCCAGACATATATTACACAAAAGTCTTATAAATCAAAAAGATTTTTCTTTTCTCTTCCAATCAGAAACCCCTCATCCGTTGTAAACTTTATAATGCTATTTTCCATGTCAGCTTTTTGCAATAAAAAAAAGATAGGCTATTTTTATTTTCTTCCCCCTTAATTCCGTGAGTAAAAGAGAAGGAAAGTTTTGGCTCACCCAGGTTTTCTTAATTGCTGACTCTTTGACAAATCTCTTTAGCTGTATAGATAAGAAAGTAATAAGCGTAGACAGGAGGATGCTTGCCTGTTAGTCCGTTTTTCTTTAAAGACAAAAAAACCCGGGTCACTTATTCAGCTGAGCTAGCTAAAAATCCTCGCTCCGTCCGAGCTGCTGGAAGACCTTCTTTCACAGACAATTCTGATGAATTCCAGTCTCCAACAATCACAACAAAGCTGTGTGGGAAATCTCACGTTTCTTCCTTATCCGGAAGAAATTATCCCCAGTCAAAAAAGACCCTTCTGACTGGATTTAGAGCTGAAAAAGTTTCATCCAAGACGGGAGCCCGTCTCAGAGGCTGCACAGGCGGAGGGATCCTCCTGGGAAGTCGCTTTATCACCATATTTCTATGATGATGAGCTGAAATGAATCCCCTATCTGGAAATGATCTTTTCAAAGTTCTGGTGTTTCCAAATATACTGCAGTGCTGGGGATATGTCACACTTGCACGGGCATTTCATAGTCAGAGATTTGCCATTGGCATTTAACCATAATTGATCACTAGCAAGTGGTAACAGTATTTGTATTTGAGGGCATCTGAGACGTCACAACCAATATTTGACATTCTCAGCTAATATGCAGCTGCCGCCATATTTTTATGTAGCAGCCAGCAATTTCTGACAATATATTTTTCAACAGCTGGCATGCAGCAGCAGTCCTCATCTGGCGTGAATATTTGACAGCTGACATGCAACCATGGTCAGCATTTGGCATTACTGATTGGCAATTTGTAACAGAATTTAGACCTTTTAAACTTTTTTTATCCTTTTTCACCCAGTCGAAAGAGTCAAAATTTGACCTCCAGATTTTCATAGTAGAATTCAGATTTTGAGGTCAAATGCCAATGGTCAAAACCTGAATTTCACACTTCTGGACATTTGGCAGACTCTAACCATTACCATAAAAAAATGCAGAATGCTGTTCATCAGACTTTTGTCCAAACTTGTTGAGTCATAGAATCATAAGTTGTATCCAGTGCTACTTCTATTCGAAGTAGACCCGTTGAAATGGATGGATGTGGATAATTTGGGACTATTAATTTCAATGTGTCCGCGCTGAGTACAACGTAGCTGGATATATCCCATAGAGTTGGAGGGGATCTTGGAGGCCAGAAACCACCTGCTCAATGCAGAAAATCCAGACCTATAGCATCCCTAGGAGATGGTTGTCCAGATTGTGCTTGAAGACCATCTCTAGAGAGAGGGAACCCACCACTGCAATAGGTAATTGGCTCCATTGTTGACCTGCTCTTTGTCAAGAGGTTTCTCTTCATGTTCACCCAGAATTTAACTTCCTGTAACTTCAGCCCATTAGATCCAGACCTGACCTCATGTCCAGGAAGCAGTGACTCTTTTATCCTCAGAAGCGAGGAAAATATACAGTCAAACCAAAATATAAAGGGGAAAAAAACCTGATCCAGTTTCACTACAAAGCCTTTGATGGAAGAATGAACCATTCTGATTCACCTTTTCAATATTTTTGGATAACGTCAACTTCAGCCATCTCAGGTTTTGCCTTTTTCTCCCTTCCTCCTTACTGGAAAAACAAAAAAACTTTGCAACGGTAAACAACCTGTTTATGAAGAAGGACATTTCCAACAGAACAAATGCCAGAGTGCACATCTGTCACCTGCACAATTTATTGCTTGAACTGAGGGCAGTGAGGCCAGTTGAAGTGTAATTGCTCTGGTGCCATACCAAAGAGGAATCCCGGACAATTCTCTTTCGCTCCCTCCCACCTTCTTTCTTTCTGCCACTAAACGAACTGTGGGGGTGGAGAGTGCAGAAGCAGCTGGGAACCCAGCCTGCAATCAAGGATTTCCTGAGCTCTTGAGGCAGCAGAGAGAAGGGCAATGCCTACAGACAAGAGAGAGACAGAGGAAGATAAAGTAACGTCATCATTTGGCCATTGGAATGTAAGACAGACTTCCCCAACCACTATGACTCCCATCATCCCTATTGCCCATGCTGGCTGGGGCTGATGGGAGTTATAATCCAAAACATCTGGAAGGCACCAGGCTGACATACGAGGAGCCCTGATGAATCACATCATCATCTTCTTCTTCTTCTGTGCCATGACACTCTTCAGCTGCATTTGCCCAAAGTGCCATTTAAGGTAGTTGCTTGCAATGGTCCACATGACTTGGAGTCCCGGCTTCTGGGATACAATCACGTCAACAGTGGCTTCGTGATATCATTGTTGAAATCACTTGGCTCATCCCAGCCAACAGGATTAAGTGTCAGGGTGGACAAGAGGGTGGGCAAGAGGGTGGGCAAGAGGGAGAGGGGGGGAGAGAGAGAAATGAAGGAAAATAGCAAGAAAAAAATATGTGAACGTGTTTGAAATGAATGCAAAAAGTGGTAAAAGGCGGTAGTTCAGTGGCTGAGCATCTGCTTGCCACCCAGAAGGTCCCAGGTTCAATCCCCAGCATCTCCAGGTAGGGCTGGGAATGTTCATTGTCTGAAATCCTGGAGCACTTCTGCCAGTCAGTGCAGATAGTGCTGATATAGGTAGACTAATGCTCTGACTTGATATAAGGCAGATTCTTATGGCTGAAAGTGGTTTTTACATGAAAAAGAATGTGAAACAAGGAAAGACGGTTTTAGCTCTGCTCTAACATTAAGCATTTCATCATCCATGGTGGTGTGCACCAGCTTGTCTCTGTCTATAGAATCAAAAGCTCAGGAAAGATCCATATTGCATATAAGAGTTTATCATTCCCCGTGTCACACTTACGTGTGATTAAGCAACGCAGTGATCTATTTCAGAGAGATACCCCCTAGAGGTGGATGGTACTTTGGTCATCTTACAGGTTTTTTCAGAAGGTATTTGGCATCGATTTTAACAGCTATATGCAGGGATGCTTGAAAAGGTCAGTCTTTGCAAATGCTGATATGAACTGACCTGATCTACACCTCTCAGACTAATGGGTGGATCAGAACCGAGCTATCCACTGAGATTTGCACAATTCTGAAAGCTGCAGTGCGCACAGTTTAAACATATCAAAACAGGTCTCGAAATGTGCATTTTGAGAGAAGATGCATTTAAAAAGGCTTCTTCAACTATTCAAATTTAAATTTTCAGGTGGATTCCTCCTTCCCCTACACAGACCCAAATGTGCACAGGAGTGCAGAAAGGAGACCAAATGGACTTAAGAATCACTGCATAAAGATCAGAAGATAGACTGTTTCTTCATGCCTAGCCTTTTCTCTCAACTAAATACATTTAGAACATAGGAAGCTGCCTCATGCCAAATTACACCATTGGTTTATCTAGTTCGGTATTATCTACACCGAGTGGCAGCATCTCTCCAGGATTTCAGACAGGTGTCTTTCTTTCCGAGCAGAACCTGGGGCCTTCTGCATGCAAAGCAGATGCTCTACCATTCCGCTACAGCTAGGTATGGGGGAGAATGACGTTTCAGTTTGCACTAGGTGAATCGATCCAGTTTGCACTTTCTGAAACGATATGAAAACCAAAGCACTGCCATCCTTTGAAATTCGCACTGATCTGAAGTTTGCAATGCAGTTCTCTAACCAAACAAGGTTTACAAAGATGGATATATCAGGGGAAAGGGTGCATAAAAATGCATGCATTTGTGAAATTCATACAAAATGCATTATATTAAAGGAAATTGCTTGCACAACTGTGTACATTAGCCAAAACTGAATACAAAAATGTCTTGATCTGGATAAATTCACACTAAAATTCTGATAAATTTTCAAGACAGTTTTTTTAAAAAACAAAATCACAGATTGCTGCAGAAATGTGGAGAACTGATTTTAAGACTGGAAAAATTAGAAACTGAGAGAAGCAAAATTGACAGACCCTTCCATCCCTAGCTACGGCCCTCTATCCTGCGTCAGGCTGGCTGAGAAATCCTAAGGTGGTGGTGATGGGAAGAGTCTGTAGTGGAGGAACCATCACATCCTAAGTCAGAGGTTGCTAGACTACAACTCCCATCTTCCCTGACCATTCTCCATGTTGGCTGAGGCTGATGGGAAATGGAGACCATCAACATCTGGAGGACCACAGGTGAATCATTTCCTTCCTGAGTCATCCTGGCTTGTTCTGGTCAAGATGGAAAGTGGGCATGGCTTCCCTTCTCCTGTTTTCTTTCCCTTCTGAAACCTTGTCTGAAAACCCTGAAGAGCTGCTGCTAGAAAGTGTTGGCAATACTGAGCTAGATGGACCAATGGTCTGACTTGGCATCAGGCAGTTTCCTATGTTCCTGCAGGCCACTTCATAGTCCCAGCTCACCCATCTGATGGTCTTTTCTCTTTAAACCAGTTTTGGATTGGATGAATCCAAAAACAGAGGACTGTCCTCCGGCCACCCTAAACCCACTGAACAAACCACCAAGTCCCGGATGGAATAATGAAACCAACAAAATGCCAGGATTAACCATAGTCTGATACAGAATAAAAGAATCCTGTGCTTGTGTGCATTTTGCCTTCGATACCAAAATTAGCTGCTTAGATATTTACTGTCAACTCTCCCTGAGAAGAGAAGTTTGCCTCTTAACTAGATTTGCTGCTGAGCTACCTAATTAAGGAAGCACCAGGGACTTTGTATTCCAGAACCTCCAGGGTATCCCCTGCAGACTTTCAGATTTGCCATTCGGCAGTTTGTCAACAGTAAGATAGTAGTTGTGCATGCAGAAAAGATGGTGTCACGTAACAAGCTGATGCCACTAAACTACAACTTGGAATTCTGTCCCAAAGCCCTTGAGAAACATTCACAATCAGGATAGATGGCAATCTCTTTCATTGAGTGCTCAGATTCAGCTATCACTGGGTGGGGTGGAGGGAAGAGGGATTGTGGCAGCTAGCAAACATCCTGAAATCTGAGCTGCTTCCAAAATATTCCTTGTGATGCCCTTGGAGGGAGATGTGTTACTGGGCTTACCAGCTCGCCACAATGACCTGAAGTACTTTAATCTCTTACCCATAGTACCATCAAGGATACGTGGTACACTTGTTCACATTATTAGTGTTATCCATAGGAACATATTTATTTATTATTACATTCATATCCAACTTTTCCTCCAAGGAGCTCAAGCAGCAGACAAACATGGTTCTTTCTCTCCCAGGTTTATTGTCACAACAACCCTGTCAGGTAGGTTAGCCTGAGAGACAGTGACTGGCCAAGGTTACCCTGTAAGGGCTTCATGGCTGAGTGGAGATTTGAACCCTGGTCTCCCAGGTCCCAGTCTGACACTCTAACCACTACACCACACTGGCTCTAGAAAGCTGCCTGACGCCATGTCAGATTGTTGTCCATCTAGACCAGCATTTTCTGCACTGACAGGCAGCAGCTCTCCAGAGTGTCAGACTGGAGATATTCCTGACCCTATCTGGAGATGGTGGAGATTGAACCAGGGACCTTCTGAATGCAAAGCACATGCTGTGCCCCAGGGCTAAAGTCCTTCACCATGTGTCAGTTGGCTGAGAAATCCTAAGGTGGTGGTGATGGGGAGATTCTGTAGTGGAGGAACAACCACGTCTTAAGCCAGGAGTGGCTAACCTGCAGTTAGCCTTCAGCCCTTCCCCAGACTCAGCTAATGCTTTTCAGATGTCTCTTTACACACTATCTGTGCTTGCCCTATGAATGTACAAAAAAGGGTTTATAGGCTGTATTCATGCAGACAGGAGCATTGTTTTTGCAAGGTTCCTTGCCATGTGTATGGAATAGAGATGGAATCCTCTCCTTTTTTATGTTTCATTTTTAAGTGTGGCCCCCTACTGGCAGAAAGTATATCTTCAGATACCCAGAATCCTCTGTGTCCTGGATATTTTACTTCCATACCCTACACCACTTTCAACTGGCCATGTATCTATTCAGACATTATTTTTGCCATGCGAGACGCCTGTTTGCATGAGCAGTGTCATTCAGATGCAGACTTGCAGAACTCAGACGATGTCCCTGAAGAGAGCTCTCCTGGTTTCGGCATGCAACCCAAGTCATCTGGTGATCTCTGAATCGTCCCCCAGAAAATGGTTATCTGTAGCCCTTAGAAGGGGGAGGGATGCAGGAGGAATTAAGGTTAGGGGATAGGGGCAGGGGAGAGATGGGGAAAGCACCAGGAAAAGACTAGGGCTTTTAGGCGACAATCCAATACACTTACCTGGGAGTAAGTCCCTTTGAACTCAGTGAAACCTACTTCTGAGTAGAAAGTATAAAACTTGCACTGCGTCAGGAGCTGCAACAATCTGTATATGGCTGCCCCAAGAGGTGAGCCACTGAATTGCAGGTGGCAGCTTCCCAGTGAAGTACCCTCAGGTCCTGGATTGACTCCACCTATCCAGATGGCCATTGGATCCTCCTGGGCAGAAAATATCTTAATAGGGCTTCCAGTTCCAGTTGAACTTTGCTTGATCAACAAGGTCTTCCTGAGCTCTGGTGTATTCCTGTATCCTTGGTTGTTCTTCAGTCCTGACTTCTGGCTTGCTCTTTGATCCTCGGGTTCATACTGATTCTTTGGTCCTCGCTACTGGCTTATTCACAGCTTCTGGTTCCTGACACACGAGGCATCCATTGGAGTCAAACAGATTTATGCATATGATATAAGGGTATATGACACACAAACATCCACTTAAGATCTTGCAAGTCTTAATCATTTGTGGGGCCAGCCCTACCATTAGGAAAATGAGGCAAACACCTCAGGTGGCAGATGTTGGTGGTAGTGGTGGAGACTCCATGGCTATTCCTCCTAGGCACCCCAGCCATTCTCCTCTCTTGGAAGAGAGAGCTGTGTAAGCTACACAGCTTGTAATAGCCAACCTAACCTGGCCTGATGCTTCAGGTGCAGTGGGGGATGCTGTACCATCATCATTGTTGAAGTAAGATCCAACTGTCCCTCCAGTCAGCTTCTGTATGTGGAATGGAAGGATCCTTCACTTCACATAGCAAAATGTCTTGAGCTGGTCTTGTCCATTTGCATACACTCTAGTAAAAGGGGCTTCCTCTCTAGTAAGAATGCCTGCCTGCCTGCCTCTCCTTCTCCCTGCCACCAGTCACCTGACTGCCCTACTTTTTTGCAGCCCTGTATCACTCCTGGTGGGCTGACCTGACTCAGGGTGATCCGGGACTGTTTCAACCTGATCCGACTGAAGACTACATTGACCTGGATTGGGCCGATTCAGTTTGGGATCCGGGCTCTAGCCAGATCTGGGGCACAGTTCTACTTTAAATGTATGGTGTGCATGTGACCTATGGAGCAATGTCCTTTCTTTTTATATGAAATCCAGAAAAGTTTAGAGATTGGTGGCCCCTCAAGAATTTCTGTTAATCTTTTTTGTCTCTCCTTGAAATGCCTCAGATTTTTACTGGGGAATTCCTGAGTTGGCCTCAAATTCTGCCTTAGGCAAATTTTCAATGGCAACTCAAATATTTATTTGTTTATTTTATTAAATTTATATCCCGCCCTTTCTCCCAGGAGAGCCCAGACTGGCAAACAAAAATACCAAAAACACTTTAAAACAAAACATCTTTAAATACCTTTTAAAAACAACTTTAAAAACATCTTATAAAGCAGTTCCAACACAGACGCAGACTGTGATAAGGTCTCAACTTAAAAGGCTTGTTGAAAGAGGAAGGTCTTCAGTATGCGCCAAAAAGATAACAGAGATGGCACCTGTCTACTATTTAAGGGGAGGGAATTCCAAAGGGTAGGTGCCACTACACTAAAGGTCCGCTTCCTATGTTGTGTGGAACAGACCTCCTGATAAGATGGTATCTGGAGGAGGCCCTCACCTGCAAAGCGCAGTGATTGACTGGGTATATAAGATGATCATTCAGGTATCCTGGTCTCAAGCTGTTCTGAACACCAAAACCTTTTTTTTTACTACAGAATTGTGGCATAGAATTTTGGTTCTTGTGTTGCAACTAGAAATTCTGGAGGTTTGTTTGTGGGGTGGAGTGTGTGTGAATTCTCCTATGAGCTAGCCTGATCTGTACCTTCTAGACGAATGTCTGGGTCAGGACTTAATGATCCACCATCTTTCACCCTTTCCAAATGTTCTGATGCAATGCTCTGCTCAAAAATGACAACAAAAAAGTTTTCAAATGCATATTTTGAGAGCAAATATTATTCTGATGCAAATTTTATTGCAGATTTAGTCAAGAATACTTTAAGAGAAAGGCAGTAATGGGACTAAAGGGACATACTTACATGTGAGCACATGTTAAAGTGGAATGAAGTGGAAGTGGATTGATCTACCCACCCTTAGTTGCAACCAGCACTTTGGAACTGTGCCCCCAAACCAACTGGGGGCCAATTGAAGGTTTTCATGTATTGAAGAGATATATTTTATTGTTTCAGTGAGTCCCAGTACACAATTTGGATGCTGTGTTCTGGGACCGAGGATTTGAGTGCCTGATGATAACCCATAGATCAGGGGTGGGGAAAATTTTAGCCAGAAGGTGGCATTCCCTTTTGGACACCTTGCGGGCCCCACGGCAGTGGTGAGAGGGGCCAGAGGCAAAAATGGGAAGAGTAGTGAATATCAATGCTACTTTTGTACAATAGCTTAGTTTCTCCTAGGGATAGGATCTGTTGGCTGGTGCTAGTGTGCAAGCATTCAGTGGACTTAACAGGCTGGCATCAATTTGAGTTCATTCTGCTAGCTGCTGCTTTTACCAATCTGTGGTGGCTTTTTTTCACTCAGGACAAAATATTGATATTAATACCAATACTTTTTTAAAAATACTGATATGAGTATTGACATTTTTAAAGGAAACATTTAAACTTTCCCTTTAAAAGCATTTTCAAGGAAATACCGGTATTTTTAAAGGAAATATTGACAAATTATCATGCTTACGATCGAAGTTTTAGAAGCAGATTTTTTTTTTTAAAAAAAGTCCGTTTTCAAAAACAGTTGCGTAAATTCGCTGCATTAAAACCCGATCGGCTATTCAGAATAAGTGAATTAATGGGAAGTTTGGTACCGAATCTGGATTAGGCGGAATTCTAGCACATCCCTAGTTTCTACACACACTCACTTGCCCCTCTCTATCTGCTACCCAGGCCATCAAGAGGCATTCTTAGATCACATTCCAGCCAGGCATGTACACCCAGAGTGCAAAGCAGGACCAGTGAGGGATGTGGCTACTGGGAAGAGGGACTGTGGTCTGGAGAGAGTTAGAGACAGAGAAGCCCAGAGGGCTGCATTCAGGATTCCCCACCCATGCCATAGATGGTGGCCATTGCTCTTCTGGATTTCCCCCTCCCCCAGCTGTGCGAAACTGTTCCAATAGGCGTACTAGAAACACTCTATCCGGCATGCAGATTGCTTGATTCTCTGCACTCCAACTCTATTCCATTTGTTGGTCTCTGAACGTTAAAAAAAGCCGCAGTGTTCTTGCAGGCCATGCTGCTGAATTATTCATCGGTACTTCATTATCTCCCTCTTGCGCAGTTCAAAGGACAGGGAAAGCAAGATGGGCTGCGGCTCTTGTTTCTCAGCAGGGTGAGCGGCTTGCTACATTGTCAAGCCGAGGCACTTTCTGATTATTTACCTGAAGGAGGAAAGCTTCTCTGATGGCACTTTGGGCCTGAGCCACCTGCCAGATGATTCCGGATTGGCTTGTTAGAGCAAACAGTGAGTTCTAGCAAAAACAGCCAAAACATCACCTAAAGCAGGGATTGGGTTCAAATGTAACTGCAAGGAAATAAAATTAAAGCATCAGCCAACAGCCACAGAATTATCAAAGCTGCATGAGACAGTCAGCAAGTTTACAATTATTGTGAAAAAAATATTTGCCTGCTGTCCAAGTACAGTGATGTAGGTGCCAGGTGAACCTTTCTGAGGAGAGCATCCCACAACTAGGGTGCCACCACTGAAAAGGCCAGTTGACTACTCTCTGATTACAGGTGCCCCCCACAGGAGGCCCTCCACTGAAGATCTTAATGGTGGGTGCATATGGAGACAGGTGGTCCATTGTATGCCCTAAGCTGTAAAGGGCTTTAAAGATACAAAACCAGCATTTTGAAAGGGCTACATACTTGCTGGGAATCTGACTGGGCTATCAAAATTTATCAAGAATACTGGACAAAAATGTGGGGGAAATTTCCTTTTAAAGCCATATCAGCTAAATACACAGAAATATCACTCAAAATCTTACAAAAATGGTACTTAACGCCATCCAGAATAGCAAGGATAGACAAGTCTTACTCCCCATTGTGCTGGAGAGGATGTGGGGTCTGCGGATCCTATGTTCACATGTGGTGGGACTGTGAACGTATTCAAAGATTCTGGACGGAGGTTTCCCATTATAATGGGAATGAAAGTAATAAGAACACCGGAATTGGCATTACTTAATAAATTTGATGGCCAAAACCAAACCATATCACATAAAAAGCAAATTGAGTATCTCTTAACAGCAGCACGCATGTTGATAGCTAAATGCTGGAAAGAGGCAAAAGGATTAAACATTGGGAAGTGGTATAGCATAGTCTGGGAAATAGCGCTCTCAGAGAAACTTACTCAACGTTTGAGAGTAGGAAGAAGACAAAAGAAAAAAGATAGTTTTGCTACAGAATGGTCGTGTTTTATTACATATACAAAGAAAACATCAGCACCAATACAGGTTCCAAATGCCTTTAACAGCTTATGGCTACAATAGTTTCTCTGGAGATCTGGGATCTGTCCTCTTGTTAATTAATTATTATCTAAAACTGCCTAACAACCAATGTTAAGTCATTTGTATTGTATGTGGATAGTGATAGACTGAGTAGTACTTTTATATGTAATGTACTATACTATTCTTTGCATATATGGTTTCTGTATTATGTGAATATTTAATATTCAATCTTTCTTTATATATTTCAAATAAAAAACATATTAAAAACAAACAAACCAGCATTTTGAACTGGACCTAGAAACAGACGAGAGGGAGGCACTGCAGTTGGCACAGAGCTGACATAATAATAACCCTAAACATCTAGTCCAGTTCTACACCAGCTGCACTTTCTGAAAAGTCTGCACAGGCAGCCCTTTGAGTAGAATGTTACTGTAGTCTACCCTGAGCACAGATCACTGAAGCCATGTTTTATGTGCAGTGGCAGGACAGGCGTGAGTCCAAGACATCCACCTTGTGTATAAGCTACAGACTGAGGCCACATATGAAGAGGTACTACAGCTATCAGAGACAACTAGAGTTGTGTGGAACAGCTCACTGCGTATGAAATTTCACTACTCATATTGACATTCTTTCTATTTATTTATAACACAAACTGCTTTATATTGTTAAAATATCCAGAGTAGTATATACAAGTAATAAACACCGCATAAAACAATAATGTAAAGCCAATGTATAGGAATTCGGTACAATATGCACTGTAGGTGGTGGTATGTGTCAAATGAGTGAATTGTCAAGGGATCCCTGGGTGAGCAAATAGGTGTTTAACATACGCTGAAAACATGCCTTATTTCTGAGGGCAAGCTGTTCCACATGATGGGTGCTACCACTGTAAAGGCTCTTTTCCAGGTAGCCTCAGGTTGGATCTCTGAAGGCTGTGGCACTACCAAGAGGACTCATCTCAGGGAATAAGCAGGTGTGCATGGGAGAAGGCACCCCTCAGGTAACCTGGTCCCAAATTATTTAAGGCTTCATAAACTAAACACAAAACCTTCCAACTTGATGGGGTAGCAAACTGGCAAACAGTGCAGTTCCTTTAGGAGGGGAGTTACATACTAGGGTTGCCAGGTTCAAGGCCTGAGATTGATCCTGTATCTTTAGGAGAAGAGAAAGTCAGCCAAGTGCAGGTGTTCTTGCAACCCTGTAATAGGAAAAACCACAAGGTGGAATTTGCCCTTCCCCCCGCAACCAAGAGGTCTTCTGTATCTTTAAAAGTTGTGCAGGGGGAAGGGAGAATTCCACCTTGTGGTTTTTCCCATTACAGTGTTGCAAGAACACCTGCACTTGGCTGACTTTCTCTTCTCCTAAAGATACAGGATCAGTCTCAGGCCATGGACCTGGCAACCGTATTACACACTCATGATAGGTCACTGCATTCAGTTCCCTAGCCACTGCTACTAGCCATGATGGCTGTGCTCTGCCACCCTAGTCAGAGGCAGCATGCTTCTGAAAACCAGTTGCCAGAAGCCTCAGGAGGGGAGAGTGTTCTTGCACTCGGGTCCTGCTTGCGGGCTTCCCCCAGGCACCTGGTTGGCCACTGTGAGAACAGGATGCTGGACTAGATGGGCCACTGGCCTGATCCAGCAGGCTCTTCTTATGTTCTTATGCATTCCACACCAGCTGCAGCTCCTGGATCTAACTGACCACTGGAGTCTATGCATTAACCTTGAGATTGGATTACTGCAATGCCCTCTGCTTGGGACTGCCTGCGCGCCTGGCCCAGAAACTTTAGCTAGTGCAGAATGCGGTGGCTAGACTGCTCATGGGGGCAGATAGCTGACAGCATATAACACCTTTGCTAAAACATCTGCATTGGCTGCAGTAGGGCACGCTCAAGGCTCTTGTATTAATATACAAAGACCTGAACAACTTTTTGCAGGCATCCTCACTTCTGACTTCCAGGCATCTCTTAAAGACCTTTTTTATGTAAACAGGCCAAGGCCAGTACTTTGAATCATTTTGTATTGTTTTGATGGTGTTTTATGTTTTACTGTATATATTGCTGATTCACCACCATGTTATATTGTATGAATTGGCAGTATATACCATTTTTCAATAAATAAATAAATATACCTCAAGGGCAGACCCACATTGAGTGCGCTGCAGTAGTCCAGTCTCAAGGTTGCCAAGGCATGGGTTACTTTGGCCAGGCTTCCTTCAAAATCCATTCAAATTGTGCTTCAGGTGGGATTCTGAGGCAGTTTCAGCTTTGGACCCAAATGTACATAGACTTTCCCTGACATTATAAAAATAAAAATAAAACCAGTCTTGGGAGGCTGTGAGTTGAGCTGGAGCAAGACAGGGAAAGGGCTGAGTAAGCCTTTAGCTATTTCTCTGTTCTGTATCTTACCCTTCCAAAGCTGTTTTTCCACCTGCTGGCAGGGGAGGTCTAGCTCGTCATATCACCCACACAATTCCTATGCTCAAACTCTCAACCTCCTGAGTAAGGATGTTGGAGGATTCCGACAAAAACAAAAGAGGGAGCAGAAATTGCTAACATTTGCTGATTCGTTCCATGTCCGGAATGGAAATCAATCCAGTGAATACAATTGGTATTTGGTGTTGCTGCTGCTTTCAGTCTGCAAATGATGCATAACGGATTACTTTCCCCCTATTTGCATTGTGTTTCCTTTCAACTGAAATGAATGGGGTTGCATAATGTAATGACAACACAAGTTACATCTGCCTTATTTTCCATTCTGCCCTGTTTTCATTGCATTTCATATGCAACACTGTTTCTATTCTGCTCCAGTTTGTCTTCCGCCAATAACTATATTATTCATCTCACTGTCCACTGTGGCAAAATTATGTAACGGACATAATTTACATAATTAATTATGTAAATTATGTTGTCATTATATCATTCCACACCATTCATTTCACTGCAAAGGAAACGCAGTGCAAATGAGAGAAAACACATGCTCCATTGTTTGTGGACTGGAAGCAACAACAATAGAAAATACCAATCATAGAATCGTAGAGTTGGAAGGGGCCTACTCAATGCAGGAATCCAGATTAAAGCATATCTGACAGGTGGCTATCCAGCTGCCTCTGGAATGCCTCCAGAGTTGGAGAGCCCACCACCTCCCTAGGTCATTGGTTCCATTCTTTAGCACTCCGACAGTTAGGAATTTTTCCCTGATGTTCAGCAGAAATCTGGCTTCCTGTAACTTGAGCCCATTATTATGTGTCCTGCACTCTGGGATGATCAAGAAGAGATCCTGGCTGTCCTCTGTGTTGCAGCCATTCAAGTACTTGAAGAGTGCTATCATATTTCCCCTCCATCTTCTCTTCCCGAGGTTAAACATGCCCAGTTCTTTCAGTATCTTTCAGTCATATTCACTGGATTGATTTCCATTGCGGACATGGGTCAAATAAGTGAACATAGGCAATTTCTACAAATACCAAAGTTAGAGGAATATTTAACACAACACTAATTTACATCCCAATCGCCTTCATTGGAGGCATTGTGCATGGGCTGGATCATGCCCATCATGTCTAATTCCAATTGTTGAAGGTGAATGTTATCTTGGGGAATCACATATGTAATTTCCTAGAACAAGACCATTTTGTGAGTGCTAGTTTGTTACACCTGAAACCATTTAGGTTGAGATGTCTGCAGCCGATATGCTGGGTGTTATGTTTTTTCATAATTCTTTTGAATACTTGAAAGTATAAGGGAAATGAGCACTAAAGTCATTTTTTTGTGCCAATCTTGTTTCCAGACTCCCTTTCATTCCCATATGCATCGGTTTTATTCTCCTTCATTGAAAGGCCATTGTTACCAAGATCATTCTTCCCATCACTATTAGCCTTCTAATTTTCTGAAGTTGCCTTGTCAGCCCACTCTGTTTTATGGCCCTGTTGATTATCTGCAGTGAATGAGATTCCTCCAGTGCTTCCAAGGCCTAACAGTAAATTAATTACCGCGATGAAGTGATTTATTTTGCTCAGCTACACTCAACGAGCTAAACAAAAGCCTTTGTGTTGCACTACAACTCAAGCACTGCCTCTTGTTATGTTCTAGAATAAGTGAAAATGTTGTTTCTTCCTTTTAGCTGCTGCCTTTCTCTTTCCACTTATCCAATCGGAAATCCTAGCAACTGGCCAATGAATTCATTTCCAGATTTTTCAGCTTCCTAAGCCTTCAAGGTGATGAGGAAGGGCCATAGCTCAGTAGCAGAGCATCTACTTTGCATGCAGAAGGTCCCAGGCTCAATCCCCAGCATCTTCAGGTAGGGCTGGGAGGAACTCCTGTCTGAAATCCTGGGAAGCCTCTACCAGTCAGTGTAGACAATACTGAGCTAGATAGAGCAATGTTTTGACTCAATATAAGGCAGCTCCCTAGGTTCCTATGACCAACATCTTATTTATTTTTTGCAGAAATTTCTGCCACCTTGAATGCTGACATTGGACATTTGATGAAATCTGTCCTCCAGAGCAGACATGCAATCTTTCCCCTGTTGAGTTTTCTTGGCTTTTGAATCAGTTTTGCATATTATTGTTGAGCTACACATCCATTCAAAGCAGCTCATTGCTCCTGGTTCAAGAATACAGATTATTGTGCCCATAACCTGGAATAAAGAGATGAGAGATGGGAGATGGTGTCATGAATGGAACCCTGGATTGGAGGAGGAAAGCACCAAGACCAATGCAATGGCAACCCATTTTCCCCCCCAAAAAATCATTTATTAATTTCAGTTCTTCAACAGCTCTCAAACATACCATATATTCACACACACACTGCAGGGATATAGTTACCAAAGATAATTGTTCTGTCTAAATAGATGACACAGAGGGATGATTGGAGATGGGTGATTGATCAAAGCTTCAAAGCTTCAGACTCCTCTGGGCTCAGCAGAGCTTTTTGCCCCCAAATGGCTCTTCCTCCAGTGTCTGTTGTTTGATAATGAGGCACAGTCTTTTGTAGACATCCTCTAGATTTCATAATGAGCCAGCCAAGCTGATTGCACACCTTTTTCGGAATTATAAGATCTTTGTATGATCTTCAGGCCCCATCAGGGTGCCTCTAGGCAAACAGGAACACAAGGTGATATTTAACGCTAGTCCAACTTGGAGTAAACCCATTAAAGTTAACAGAAATGATTACCAGGTTTGTTCGTTTCAGTGGGAGTACTCGGAGTAGGACTTAAGCGGAAACAACACACAGTCCTGACATGTCACATTTCTTCTCCGATGGATATTGTTTTCCTTCATCTAATTTTTTAAAATATCCATCAGTAACTGTCCCTCTTCAGTAATCTTTGCAAAAGAGCTCACATTCATTCCAGATAGCCATTCATCTTTCTCAGTCATGCAATTTTGAACTGATTATATTACAGACTAGTAAAATTATAAGGGTAACGGAGTATACATGAGTATATTCACAAAATCTTCAGACGCCTTTTGAAAAAATCATAGGCCCATGATAATGGGCTAAACTAGGCCCTCAACTTGAAGAGGAGAGATCTGTGGCAAAGCCTAACTAGCTGGGGCAGAAATAGCCTTGCTGCCTCCTCCTTGTCTGCATATTATGAGCAAGCCTATATGCCCCACTCCTGCCCAGCCAGAGATCTATTACATTATTGTTGTTGTTATGTGCCTTCAAGTCGATTTCATCTTATGGCGACCCTATGAATGAGCGACCTCCAGTAGCATCTGTTATAAGCCACCCTGTCCAGATCTTGTAAGTTCAGGTCATTGGCTTCCTTTATGGAATCAATCCACCTCCTGTTTGGTCTTCCTCTTTTTCTACTCCCTTCTGTTTTCTCCAGCATTATTGTCTTTTCTAGTGAATCATGTCTTCTCATTATGTGTCCAAAGTAAGATAACTTCAGTTTCATCACTGCGAACCAAGATGGGAGAACTGGAGTGCTTGGTCTTAGAGGAGAGCATTGATATAGTGAGCATAACGGAGACCTGGTGGAATGGAGAAAACCAGTGGGATACGGTTATCCCTGGATATAAACTATATCGGAAGGACAGGGAAGGACGTATTGGTGGCGGAGTCGCTCTATACGTGAAAGAAGGCATTGAATCCAGCAAGCTCGAAACCCCAAAAGAGGCAGACTCCTCCACAGAATCGTTGTGGGTGGTGATACCATGCCCCAGGAGGGACTTAATACTGGGAACGATCTATCGTCCCCCTGATCAAAATGCTCAGGGAGACCTTGAGATGAGATATGAAATTGAGGAAGCATCCAAACTAGGAAATGTGGTAGTAATGGGTGACTTCAACTACCCGGACATAGACTGGCCGCATATGTGTTCCAGTCATGACAAAGAAGCAAAGTTTCTAGATATTCTAAATGACTATTCCCTAGACCAGTTGGTCATGGAACCGACCAGAGGGACGGCAACCCTGGACTTAATCCTCAGTGGGGACCGGGACCTGGTGCGAGATGTAAGTGTTGTTGAACCGATTGGGAGCAGTGACCACAGTGCTATTAAATTAAACATACATGTCAATGGCCAATTGCCAAGAAAATCCAACACGGTCACATTTGACTTCAAAAGAGGAAACTTCACAAAAATGAGGGGATTGGTAAAAAGAAAGCTGAAAAACAAAGTCCAGAGGGTCACATCACTCGAAAATGCTTGGAAGTTGTTTAAAAACACTATATTAGAAGCTCAACTGGAGTGCATACCGCAGATCAGAAAAGGTACCGCCGGGGCCAAGAAGATGCCAGCATGGTTAACGAGCAAAGTCAAGGAAGCTCTTAGAGGCAAAAAGTCTTCCTTCAAAAAATGGAAGTCTTGTCCAAATGAAGAAAATAAAAAAGAACACAAACTCTGGCAAAAGAAATGCAAGAAGACAATAAGGGATGCTAAAAAAGAATTTGAGGAGCACATTGCTAAGAACATAAAAACCAACAACAAAAAAATCTATAAATACATTCAAAGCAGGAGACCATCTAGGGAGACAATTGGACCCTTGGATGATAAGGGAGTCAAAGGTGTACTAAAGAACGATAAGGAGATTGCAGAGAAGCTAAATGAATTCTTTGCATCTGTCTTCACAGTGGAAGATATAGGGCAGATCCCTGAACCTGAACTAACATTTGCAGGAAGGGATTCTGAGGAACTGAGACAAATAGTGGTAACGAGAGAGGAAGTTCTAGGCTTAATGGACAATATAAAAACTGACAAATCACCGGGCCCGGATGGCATCCACCCGAGAGTTCTCAAAGAACTCAAATGTGAAATTGCTGATCTGCTCACTAAAATATGTAACTTGTTCCTCGGGTCCTCCTCCGTGCCTGAGGACTGGAAAGTGGCAAATGTAACGCCAATCTTCAAAAAGGGATCCAGAGGGGATCCCGGAAATGACAGGCCAGTTAGCTTAACTTCTGTCCCTGGAAAACTGGTAGAAAGTATTATTAAAGCTAGATTAACTAAGCACATAGAAGAACAAGCCTTGCTGAAGCAGAGCCAACATGGCTTCTGCAAGGGAAAGTCCTGTCTCAGTAACCTATTAGAATTCTTTGAGAGTGTCAACAAGCATATAGATAGAGGTGATCCAGTGGACATAGTGTACTTAGACTTTCAAAAAGCGTTTGACAAGGTACCTCACCAAAGGCTTCTGAGGAAGCTTAGCAGTCATGGAATAAGAGGAGAGGTCCTCTTGTGGATAAGAAATTGGTTAAGAAGCAGAAAGCAGAGAGTAGGAATAAACGGACAGTTCTCCCAATGGAGGGCTGTAGAAAGTGGAGTCTCTCAAGGATCGGTATTGGGACCTGTACTTTTCAACTTGTTCATTAATGACCTAGAATTAGGAGTGAGCAGTGAAGTGGCCAAGTTTGCTGACGACACTAAATTGTTCAGGGTTGTTAAAACAAAAAGGGATTGTGAAGAGCTCCAAAAAGACCTCTCCAAACTGAGTGAATGGGCAGAAAAATGGCAAATGCAATTCAATATAAACAAGTGTAAAATTATGCATATTGGAGCAAAAAATCTGAATTTCACATATACGCTCATGGGGTCTGAACTGGCAGTGACCGACCAGGAGAGAGACCTCGGGGTTGTAGTGGACAGCACGATGAAAATGTCGACCCAGTGTGCGGCAGCTGTGAAAAAGGCAAATTCCATGCTAGCGATAATTAGGAAAGGTATTGAAAATAAAACAGCCGATATCATCATGCCGTTGTATAAATCTATGGTGCGGCCGCATTTGGAATACTGTGTACAGTTCTGGTCGCCTCATCTCAAAAAGGATATTAAAGAGTTGGAAAAGGTTCAGAAGAGGGCAACCAGAATGATCAAGGGGATGGAGCGACTCCCTTACGAGGAAAGGTTGCAGCATTTGGGGCTTTTTAGTTTAGAGAAAAGGCGGGTCAGAGGAGACATGATAGAAGTGTATAAAATTATGCATGGCATTGAGAAAGTGGATAGAGAAAAGTTCTTCTCCCTCTCTCATAATACTAGAACTCGTGGACATTCAAAGAAGCTGAATGTTGGAAGATTCAGGACAGACAAGAGGAAGTACTTCTTTACTCAGCGCATAGTTAAACTATGGAATTTGCTCCCACAAGATGCAGTAATGGCCACCAGCTTGGACGGCTTTAAAAGAAGATTAGACAAATTCATGGAGGACAGGGCTATCAATGGCTACTAGCCGTGATGGCTGTGCTCTGCCACCCTAGTCAGAGGCAGCATGCTTCTGAAAACCAGTTGCCGGAAGCCTCAGGAGGGGAGAGTGTTCTTGCACTCGGGTCCTGCTTGCGGGCTTCCCCCAGGCACCTGGTTGGCCACTGTGAGAACAGGATGCTGGACTAGATGGGCCACTGGCCTGATCCAGCAGGTTCTTCTTATGTTCTTATGTTCTTATCATTTTAACTTCTTGTGATAGTTCTGGTTTAATTTTTTCTAACACCCAATTATTTGCCTTTTTCGCATTCCATGGTATCTGCAAAACTCTCCTCCGACACCAAATTTCAAATGAGTTGATTTTTCTCTTATCTGCTTTTTTCACTATCCAGCTTTCACATCCATCCATAGAGATCGGGAATACCATGGTCTGAATGATCCTGACTTTGGTGTTCAGTGATGCATCTTTGCATTTGAGGACCTTTTCTAGTTCTCTCATAGCTGCCCTCCCCAGTCCTAGCCTTCTTCTGATTTCTTGGCTATTGTATCCATTTTGGTTAATGACTTTGCCAACGTATTGATAATCCTTGACAAGTTCAATGTCCTCGTTGTCAACTTTAAAGTTACATAAATCTTCTGTTGTCATTACTTTAGTCTTCTTGACGTTCATTTGTTGTTTTGAGGTGTATTAAAGCACACACAATCAGATAGGCAAGCCACTTTGTAGATAGATATATGCAAATTCAGTACTTCTTGGGAGAGTTATCCCAAGGAAAATGTTACGTTGTTTTTATTTGCTGTTTTATCATTATTGTGATTTTAATACTGAGTGGTGTGTAGTTTTGCTTTGTAAAAATCTAGAGAATTTTATAGATTTAATAAATAAACAATCAATCCATCACATGACAGCAAACGTGATTTTTTTGCGGGATGAGGGGAGGGAATCATATTAATGGCATCTGTGATTCATAGTGTTCTTACAATATATTCTGGCACATAACAAAGGAAACTGACCAGATGGAGAAAGAGGAAGCTTGTCAGGCTCTACTTTCTTGTTCTGGCTCATGCTGCCTGATGAACCTTCCATTCTGTTTCAGACATGGCCCTGCAGCCTGAAAGGCAGATTTTCAGGGACTACAGTTAGCATGGAGGGCCAGTGTGGTGTAGTGGTTAAGGTGTTGGACTGCGACCTGGGAGACCAAGGTTCGAATCCCCACACAGCCATGAAGCGCACTGGGTGACCTTGGGCCAGTCACTGCCTCTCAACCTCCGAGGAAAGCAATGGTAAACCCCCTCTGAATACCGCTTGCCATGAAAACCCTATTCATAGGGTCGCCATAAGTCGGAATTGACTTGAAGGCAGTCCATGTGTGTCATGCCATGTCACAATTAGCATGACCACTCTCCATCTGTTTTTTATACTGTAGAGCAAGGGTAGGGAACCTGTAGCCCTCCATATGTTGTTGGGTTTCATTTTCCATCACCCCAGCTAGCGTGGCCAATGGCCAGGGATGATCACAGTTGCAGGCCAGCAATGTCTGGACAGCCGCAGATTCCCCAGCCCTCATATAAAAGGCCAGCCTTGTTAGCCTGTTACAGCCTCCCCCAACCTGGTGCCTTCTGGATGTTTTGGACTATAGCTCCCATGAGCCCCAGTCAGCATGGCCAATGCTCAGGGACATCAGAGGGATGCCAGGTTGGGGAACACTAGCCTTAATGCATAATAGGGTTGCTTTCCCTGTCTTCTCTTTTGGAGACAAGGACACTAGCAAGGCATGATGGGTGCTGAGTGGACCACAGAAAACACCATGCTTCTGTATTTTGTTTGATGGTGGCATTTGGGGATCAGCACCACCCCCAGTTTAAACCATCTTGTGGGCATGATTTAATATTGCCATGACCTTACAGGTGAGGAGAAAATTACAGACTCGGATCGACTGCACTCCTGCACAAAAGCTTACAAAGGAAATCATTAAGCTGTGTTAATGAAGTGCAATTTGTTTGTGAACTGGAGACCACCAGCAGGCGTAGAACGCTTTAACTGGAAATCCTTCTCTCCTTTTGGGATGGGAATTCAATTCAAGGAAGAACATATTTTATGTAGGAGATATGAAATGACTACGTTGGTTGTTGCACATTGTACAGATGGTACTTTGGGCTGATCAGCAGAGTGAACTGGAAATTCTTTTCTGAGGGATTCTTTAAGAAGGATGCACACAAACTGGATCAGGTTCAGAGGAGGGCAACAAGGATGATCAGGGGACTGGAAACAAAGCCCTGTGAGGAGAGACTGGGAGAACTGGGCATGTTTAGCCTGGAGAAGAGAAGACTGAAGGGAGATATGATAGCACTCTTCAAGTACATGAAATGTTGTCACATAGAAGAGGGCCAGGATCTCTTCTCAATCATCCCAGAGTGCAGGACATGGAATAATGGGCTCAAGTTACAGGAAGCCAGATTTCGACTGAACATGAGGAGAAACCTCCTAATTATTAGAGCAGTATGACAATGGAACCAATGACCTAGGGAGGTAGTGGGCTGTCCGACACTGGAGGCATTCAAGAGGCAGTTGGACAGTCACCTGTCAAGTATGCTTTCACGTGGATGCCTGCAATGAGCAGGGGGTTGGACTGGATGGACTTATAGGCACCTTCCAACCCTGCCGCTCTGGGCTCCTGCTGGGAGGAAGGGCGGGATATAAATTAAATAATAAATAAAATAACAAACAAACAAACAAATAAAATAAACTCTACTATTCTATGATCCTATGATTCTTTGAATTCCACAGCTTAGGGGCTGCCACAGAGAATCCTCTCTCCTGGGTTACCTCCCCCCCAAACCTCTGAGGGCAGTAGAACTACCAAGAAGACCCTCTCTGCTGACCTTAACACCCTAAAGGGTTTGTAGGGAAGGAGGTGGTCTCTTATTATAGTAAGTCCAGTTGCTTGTTTATTGTTATTAGACTCTTCCACTGTTGTGATTCTATGATTCTAAGTTCCTTGGCATCATTAAAACTCATTCTGGAAGAATTCAGAAACTGCAGTGGAGAAATAACATCTTGACAAACATCTTAGCATTCCTTGAAATCGTTGTTGAGCTTGGCCCACTGTGGGATGTTTCTACAATTCAACAGAGTGTAGCAAATGTGATCAATGTCATGCATGATTTAGAAGGTTTTGTTGTCTTCAGTTCACACACTTTTGCTTTCCGAAAGAAGAAATATAATACATATCAAGAACTCTGAATAGAAGATAATGCCTATCTCTCCTTTTTAATAACATTGAAACACTGCCCATATCATCAGTTCATTGATCCATCTAGCTCAGGATTGTCTACAGTGAACAGCGGTGGTTCTCCAGGATTTTGGACAGGAATCTTTCCTAGCACTACCTCACGATACCAGAGATTGGACCTGGGATGTTAGGCATGCAAAGCAGATTCTCTACCATTGAGCTGTGACCCTTCCCTGTTTCATATAGAATGAAGACCACATCTCTTTATGAATCAAAATAATGCATTTGCCCCCGGATACTAGACAGGATCCCTGCTGCACCCTATAGCTGCTTCTTACTGCAGGTACTGCATAAAAGCTACACCAAGACTTGGGAGGCTTTACCAAGGTGCCTGGCCAGGCAATTACCAGCAGTGGGACCTTGAGGGGCATGACAGCAACTGGTAAGGGGGCACACTCATTCTCGTAGCCTGGAGGGGGCTTGGACTTCCCAATCCGCTGCGTCACGTAAGTGACTCAGTGTCGCTCATGACAGGTCCAGCCCTGGCGTACATTCTAGTCCTCTTCAGGCATTTCCCCCTCACACAATTCCAACTGCATAAGGGGGAGAGTGAAGGCACCCTCCTTGGCCTTTCTGTTGCATCCCTATTACTGGTCCTGCAGTCTTCATAAGAATGTTGGGGTCTAGATGCTTCCAGCCCATCTCTCTCCCAGCTCCAGTTGTCCAGGCTAATCGACCTCACAGCAAGAAGAGACCACTTCTAGAGAGGGGTAGTTCTTTCTCCCCTATCCCCTTTCTGGGGATGATGTCATCCATTTGGTGTGAATTGAGACTTCTGTTTGGGTCAGAGAGAGACTGTCTGAAGAACAGGTCAGAGCTGTGTGCACATCACAATATTAATGGATTTTTTTTAAAGTATCCCTTAACCAGAGCTTGGAAAAGTTACTTTTTTTGAACTACAACTTCCATCGGCCCCAGCCAAAATGGCCACTGGATTGGGCTGACGGGAGTTGTAGTTCAAAAAAGTAACTTTTCCAAGCTCTGCCCTTAACAATGTAGCTAAAAAGTTGCAGAATCTGTCGAGGGGTTGAGGACCAAAGGAGCCACTGACATAGCAGATTTATTTTGCAGGTACTCAGAAGTGTGACTACAGTTAGCAACTGGGTAACAGGCTACATTTTACATTAAAATATAGTAATGATTTCCTTGCAAACACATTTCAGTGAGGGAATATGGTGGGAAGATTCTCACAGGTAAATGTCGTCTTTCTAAATTCAAGAACTGCACCACTCCTTATGTGGATTAAGGATGGGAATCTGTTAGCTGGTGTCGCTTCAAAAGCATTCAGTTGACCTAACAGGCAGTATCGATTCAGGTTCGTTCTTTGTCTGCTATCCACTGCTTTTACCGGTCCAATTTATTTTTCTCCTCAAAATATCAATATTAATATTTTGAAAGAAAATATCTATATTTTGAAATGAACTTTGAAATTTTGAAAGGAATTTTCAATATTTGAAAAGAAACTATCAATATTTGGGAAGGAATGATCAATATTTTGAAAGGAAACAGCTTTGCATCCTCCTCCTCTGCTATTATGTGCTATTATCGGCTTGTCTTGTGTCTTCCCTACTGGGCTCTTGCATTATTCGAGTAGAGGGACGTGGCACACACACACACACACACACACAGAGAGAGAGAGAGAGAGAGAGAGAGAGAGATCTGTACTGCTGTGCTCTGCTATGCTGTGCTGTGAGTTAAATCAATAAAAGAACAATATATTCAAGGGGGGGAAATCTGATGAGGGGGAAAATCCACTGAAGTTCGAAGCAAGCAAGATCACTCTGCAAAGATGGAGAATATATGGACCATTGAAAACTCCAGTGCTAAATCCAAATTCAGTGGAATTCTTGCACATCCCTAATGTGGACTGGACACCTGTTAGCTTTCCCTTTTACCCATTTAAATAAAGAAATAAATCAGAAACAGAGAGCCACATTTTTTGAAAGTGTCACATGTATCAGAGACATCACAGGAAGCTCTCTCATACTGAGTTAGACCATTGGTCCATCTTGCCCAGTGTTAACTCTGATTGGTGGCAGTTCTCCAAGCCAGCAATTAGGCTGAGGACTTTTACTGCCCTGCTGGGAACTATTTATTTATTTAAATCCTTTCCATCCTGTCCTTCTACCCTACAATAGGGCACTCAGGGCAACTCACAATAAAATCATACACAGTAAAAAACAACAACACAGAACCTGGGACTTTTGAATGCAGAGCTGGTGCTCTACCGCTAAGCTAAAGTGCCTCTCCTTGCAGGGCCTACTGGTACCTGAATAGATAAGGCAAAATGCTATATGCATTGCTTAACAGAGGGCTTCTGTGCATAAGCTTGTGTGTATACATACAGCTCTTTGCATCCTTATTTCCCTGTTGCTTTGATAAGATGATGTGGATGGCACGTCCTTTTCTGACATGACTTTTCAATAAGATTGTACAAGTCATTATGCAGTGGGAAAGGACAAATGTACAGCTGAGGTATACTTTGGAGACCAAATGCGAGTCTATCACAAGACAATGCCATCACCTTCATGCTTTCCTTGTGAGTAACCAAAGATAATTGGAAACAGGACAGTGGATTAGATAGACCTTGGCCTGATACAGTAAGTCAGTGACTATGCACTTAGTGAATACTGGCATGAGAACTAAGAAGAAATAGCTCTGGACTCACCAGGGCACCAGTCGACTCATAGTCTGTGTAGACTCCTGAGCTCAGTGACATTTATTTGTTTGTTTGTTTATTGGGAGCACGAATAACATATTTATGCTTACAAGTCAACCAAAAGAAGCATCATCCCCAGTTTTTCCTATTTGTCACAGTGCTGATTTCCTCATAGCAGTGCCTGTAAAATCTAAAATGGAATGGAAACAGACTGATCCGTACATCCCTGACAAAATTTCATAAAGGGAAGACCTCTGTGCAAAGTAGGGGTGTGCACCAACCAAAAGATTCATTTCAGACCCTAATTTGGCACTTGATAAAACAACCCAATTTGGCTTGTATTAATTTGGAGGCTGCCTGATTTGTCTTGGGGGGGGGCTGCATCTGCTTTGTTCCTGCCCAATTCAGTATTGAGAAATGGGAAAAAAACAACCCCACAGCTGTAACTCTTTTTTTTTTACTTTTGACAGAAGTGAATGAAATTTGCAGCCATAGTTGCCCCTCCAGAGTGCATAAAGCCTGCAAAATTACAGGCAAATCAGTCATCGAATCATAGAATAGTAGAGTTGGAAGGGGCATATAAGGACATTGAGTCCAACCCCCTGCTTAATACAGGAATCCAAAGTCCAGGGGCTTTTGTGCTGGATACCACTAAAATGTCATTGTGGACCAGAATTAGATAAAACATTATAGTCATGGTCACCATTCTGAGGCCATGAATCCTGCCAAGTTTCAGAAGGATAGCTCCAGTGGTTGGAATTGGAGAGTGCTGGGGGGGAAATCTTCTGGTTACAAGCTACACATGTAAGTCCCAAGTGAGCTCTTCCTCCACACTGTCTCTGCCCTTAGGTGTGTCTTCTCCCTTTCCTCATCATCTCATCCTGATGTTATGGCATTATGGTAAGCTTAGAGACATTACTTTCATTTTTAGCAGATACTTGTCTGCACCATTATGCTGATGCCTGGATCACCAAGGTGCCATGAAATGCTTCAGGGTTCTACCTCCAATTCATGTCTGCCTTGCAGAGATCCTGATTCACCCTTGGAAAACCCTAAAAATACCTCCAAGGCATCCTGCTTTGCCTAATTATTTGGCTTCCATTCAGTTCCAATGCACACACCAAGTACAAATATAGCACATTAAAGTGACCATGCGTGTGAGCTTCTGAGATCATAGAATCATAGAGTTGCAAGGAACATTTAGGTAATTTAGTCTAGCCCCAAGCAAATGCAGAAAATCCATTGTTATAGCATCCGTGATAGCTAGCCATATGGCTTGTGCTTAAAATGTGGGAGAGTTCACTACCTTCTGAGCCAGTATTTCCCACAAGAAGCTTGTACAATCAGAGATGTTTTCCTAATGTTTAGTTGAAATCCCCTTTCTTATATGTTGAACCTGACGGTTCATCTCCTCTCCTCTAGAGCAAGTGTGGGGAACATTTGGCCCTTCAGATGTTACTGAACTACAGCTTCCATTAGCCCCACCAAGCATGGCCAATGGCCAGGGATGATGGGATAGTTCAGTAACATCTGACGGGTCAAAGTTTCCCCAAAATACTGGTTCCCAAACTTTTTTTCTCCATGGAACACTTAAAAATTGCTGATGGCCTTGGCGGACCACTTAATGATTTTTCTGCCTGTTTAATAGCAATTGTAATGCACTATGCAAGACGCTGCATGGTGTTTGTTGTTTTTGTATGCTGTATGATTTTAATTATATTTTTATTGCTTCTTTTATTTTTTATATTATATTTAATAGTCTTACAATGCTATACATAGAATTCAAATTGTAATACAATAAATACAATATAAGAAATGAAATAAAATGCAATTAAAACGAATATGAATGTTTAATGTGGACATGATGCAGATCACCTGAATGACGCTTGTGGACCACAGTTCGTGAACCCCCTTGGCTAGAGCACCAGACAAACCATGCTCTGTCATTGATGCAACAACCCTTCAAATATGTAAAGACAGCTATCATATCTCTTATTTTCTTTACCTTATTAGGATGCCTGGTTAAAATGAGCTAGCATGAGTTTATTATTTATTTATTAAATTGATATCCCAGGGTGGCAAACAAAATCATTAAAAGCACTTTAAAACATCTTAAAACAAAAGACTTTAAAACATATTAAAGCAAACCATCTTAAAAAAACAACTTTAAAAATAACTTAAAAAGCAATTCCAGCACAGACTCATATCGGGATAAGGTCTCTACTTAAAAGGCTTGTTGAAAGAGGAAGGTCTTCAATAGGCACCGAAAAGGTAACAGAGGTGGCGCCTGTCTAATATTTAAGGGGAGGGAATTCCAAAGGGTAGGTGCCACTGCACTGCAGGAGGCTGTCACCTGCAGAGCACAGTGACTGACTGGGTATATAAGGGGTAAGACAATTTTTCAGGTATGAGTTGCTAGCATTCTTCTTCTGGGCTCCTTGGGGAAGTGAAATGTTTCTGTGGGGTGGTGGATGTCCTTTGGCTCAAGTGCATATGTCATGAAATACATATATATGAACACGAAAGCACCATGCAGTGCACATCTTGGCATTTCATGCACTGCAGCTGCTAAAGGAGATATATTTTGCACTGTTGATAACATCACAGGACAATTATTGTTCTGAGCCCGTGGTTCTGAAACCCACTTTGCCAGACAGTCAACTCAATCTCTCTCTTTTAATCAGAACTATTTTATTAAACCAGAAAACACAAAGGTATACAGAAACTTAAAAGAAAGCATACAGTCTCTGGGGATGATGAACTGAGGAGGGTGATGATGATGAAGAAGGTTGATAGCAGGTAAATTATATTGTAGGATTGTTGATGAGGTAGATTAAATGGAGGAGAGTTACCTTCTGAGGAAGAAGCTTCTGCAAGAGGCAATTCTGGTAGAGAAGTATCTTCTGAGAGAGAGATAGCTTCTGAGAGAGAGATAGGTAAAAAAGGAGTGTTGTCCTCTGGTGCTACTAGGCCTGCTGCTAGCTTCACTGATGACTGGAACAAACTGAGGCAGGTTTTTGGAGGGAAAAAATAACTAACCAATTAAAGAGAGGGGTGATGTCACCTGACAGGAAGTTACTATGAGGCTAAGGGAGCATAGAGACAGCCCTCTAGAGTTCCATAACTCTTAACCAAATAAATGCCTTATTTAACACAACAGGAGTATCTCTATATACAATTTGAACCCTGCGGAGGCAGCACAATTATGGTTCAAGAAAAAAGAAGAATCTGTCCTGAATCTCCTGCCAATCCATTTCATTGGATGACCCTGAATTCTAGCCTGATGAGAGAGGAGTTCCAAGTGTGTCCCTGTTTCCATCATTGAAATGTTGGAAGGCATGAGAATATGTCTTTGGGAGCAAAGAGGAGGAACAGATGAAATCTGATTGCTACTGTCCATCCTTTTCCTACTTCTCTGAGGGAAAGCTTGTCATTTTTAAGCCTTGCTGGCTTAATCTCCAGAGAATTAGAAGTCTATTATGTAAATTGCATCCTTACTATTCAGACCCATGGTGTGTGACTACAGAGCAATCTGCAGTGTGGCACATAAAAGCAAGGATTTATGCGTGCTTTATTCCAGACAGAGACGCACATATCCCAGCATTTGCTTTCCTTGGGGTGCAATTCACAAGAACCAGATTAAAGCTGGTAGATGCCCTGGAGTCAGAATGAAAATTTAACCCCACTGTAGCATGGCAAAACAAAACACCCAACACTAAACAACTAAACAAATACCCTCTTTTGCATGGAAGGCATGTTGGTTTCATGTAGTGGCTAAGAGTGTGAGCTGTAAATCTCTGTTCATGCACAATCTCACTGGCTGAACTTAGGCAAACTGTTGTCTCTCAGTCTCGGTCCCTCCATCTACAATATGGGGAGAATAACACTCACCTAACCTAGCTTAAAGGGTTCAGGGTTATTAAGATCATGTGCTTTGAACTCATGAAATATGCTTATATTTTGGTAATAATCAAATTGGAGGCAGACATTGAACTTAGACCTAAGGGGATGGCATTGTTATCTATATTTGATGATGAAGGATTGAATTTATGGATCAGGACTTGATTAAACTTTTATTGACAGTAGCACGTATGATAATAACTAGAAGATGGAAAGCCTTGGGGGAGAACTTGACACCTGAATGTAAATATGGCCCGTAGCCCTTATGGAGAAAAAAAGTAAAGGACGGGAACAATTTGAAAAAAGATACAAGAAATTTCAGGCAGTGTGGTTTAACTTTGTTAAGTTGGTAGCAGAAAAAGAACATAACTGGCAGGCATCAACACATGGACTCCCATGGAATGATTGTATAAGATGACACTGTAAAGATAAAGAAAATAAGTCTTAAATAATAGTAAGCACACTGACATGATGTGATGCAATTACACACCCAGTTCTTGCCTTCATTTGTTAATATGCACTATATATTGTATTATTCTATTTTCTGTTTGTATGTTTGATAAAGGTAAATAAAATAATTATATAAAAAAGAATTGAACAGAGATTGATAAATTGGAAGGACTGGGTAGCATAGGCACATAGATCCCACTTCTGGGCTGAGGCAGAATGGGAGCTTGTGGAATTCCAGGTGTTGCTGGATGCAAGCTTCCATCAGTCCAAGCCAGTATGGCCAAAGGTCAGAGATTTGGGGAACTGAAGGAGTCTAACAACATCTGGAGGGCCAGAAGTCCCCCATCCCTAGTCTAAGGATGCATCATGGTATAAACTTGCTAAGCTAAGCAGGTGTGGGTCTGGTCAGTGCTTAGATCAGCCTTTCCCAACCAGTGTGCCTCCAGATGTTGTTGGACCACAATTCCCATCTTTCCTGACCATTGGCAATGCTGGCTGAGGCTGATGGGGGTTGTGGGCCAACAACATCTGGAGGCATACTGGTTGGGAAAGGCTGGCTTAGATGAAAGACCACCAGGGACACCGTGCCTGCCATCATGAGTCCTATGACATAAGAAAGGTGGAATATAAATGTAGTCTTGTTTTGTTTTGTTTTTAATATACTGCCAAACCTTCCTGTGGGTAGGTGTGGGTGGTATTGTTATTGTTTTGTTGTTGTTTATTGTTATGGTTTTATAGTGTTTTTATTTGTTTTGTTTTAACATTGTGTAAGTCGCTTGGGGACCTTCAGGTATCAAGTGGCTAATAAATATCATCATCAACAACAACATTTTAAAAATAGTGCTTAAGACATAGTGGCTGAAGGGCTGCAATCTACTATGACCCTCTTTGGACACTAAGGACTCTTGAGGTTTTGTGTGTGGTCAAAGGGTGTACTCGCCCAGCTCTAATGGGTTTGCAAGCTGAGCAGGGTTGTATTTTGCCAGCCCTACAAGTAAGCAGTCAGATTTCTTTTTTATACATATACTAGGGGCTGTGCCCCTGCTCACTTTGCTCACTAACCCACCTACTACACACCAGCCTCCCTCTCCACCCACCCCCTCCCTTTACGGTTACCAAAGTCAATCTTTCCTCCCTTTACAGGTAACCGCAGCCAACCCCCCTTCCTTTATACCTGTCTGCCTCCTTCTGTCTCTGCTGGCTCAGCAGTTCTAAGAAGTCTGTTGTCACACTGTTGTTCATAGTGCCACCTATCAGAAGCAAATGAATTGCTGTGTAATGACATCCTAGGGAAATCTTTTATAGTAGAATAGAAAATGACCATGTGTGTAGCATATATGCATTCACTTTTTATTAAAAAAAAACTCCACCCTGTTTGAAAACAGTTATAAAACTGCTCTGGAGATTGTAGGGGTGATGTTCTGGGTGCTAGCCAATATTTGCCGACTATCACTTGTTTTTCCTTATCTCAACCAGAATCATGTTGAAGACCCACAGAAATGGTGTTGTTGTTTTTAACTGCCTCACACACAGAAAAAATACACAGCTATTCTGAGGGCAGCCACTCTCAAAATGCCTCTCTTTGCTGAGCCTTCAAGGAGCCAGGCCTCCAGATTCAAAATAAGCCTTTGCAGGGAACAAAAGGCAGTAACAAGTAGACTTTGGGGGGAAAAGAAAGACAAAAATAGGCAAGCTGTTTTGTAAAATAATGACGCAGTGTTCTATGTTTATTATACCCTCTCTGAAAACTGAAGAGCTCTGTAAGAGCCATAATGGCCATTAAGCACAAGTGACCTGTTTATCCAAATCTGTATTTGATATCTACAATAATTAAAACATATGACAAGGTACCCATGATTATACTGTGGTTGTTATGATCACACTCTTGATGGCCCACTTGCTCTGCTTTACTGATGTGGTAAATGGTTGGATTCAGGGTCAGGTCTGAGGGGTCTTTGTGAAAATTGCCCTCTACTGAACCCCCTAAGCTGTTAGTGGCTCCTGGTAGCTTGCTTGGTGGTGAGAGTGGGCAGCAGCATGAGACATCTGGGTCCAGCCACCACTGATATGTCTCACAATGTTCCAGAACAGTGTTACATTGAGGGCATAATAGAGAATTAAGACGGCAGGTAGACTCAGCCACCTGTTACTGCTCAAAGTGAAGGGATGTACATTTAAAAAAAGGGGGGGAGGCCCAGGGCAGGTTTCAGACATGGACCCTGTCACAACATTGGGGCCTCAGCAAATGCCCAAGGATACCTAGTGCTGATGCCAACCGTCATTGAACTGTCCATGATTTTTCATGGACAACCATAGGGAAGGGTCATGGCTCAGTGGTAGACCACATGCTTTACATGAAGAACATTGCAGGTTAAATCCCCAGCTTCTCCTGGTAGGGCTGGAACCTAGATCCCCTGGATCTAGTGGATGACACTTAACTATTATACCACATTGGCTCTCTAGATGTGGAATCCTCAAGCGTGTGATTCTTCTGACCAGGAACATGTAGAGATTTGGAGAAAGGTAATATACTGATGATAGCAAATTTGGTCCCCCTCTTTTCATGCAGTGCTTTGCTTCTACATGTGTGAGATCCAGTATTGTGTTTTTTTAACTGTGCACTGTAGCTCAGTGATAGAGCATCCGTTTTGCATGTGGAAAGTTCTAGGTTCAATCCCCATCATCTCCAGGAAGGACTATTAGAGACTTCCGTCTAAAATCCTTGAGAGTTGCTGCCAGTAGGTGTAGACAATACTGAGCTAGATGGACCAGTGGGGTGACTCAGTATGAGGCAGCTTCATATATTCCTTCATCATGATGAAAACCAGCAAATCATATTATAAGAATAAACCTGTTTTTGTCAGATAATGATGTATTCTAAGTCTAACTGATCCTGAACTTTTGGAATAAGGCGGTAAAGACATTTAAATAAGAAATTAACATGTCCCCCTCTATTGTATGCTCTGTTCATTTTCTTGCAATCCTCCTTATTCTCATATTTACTCACGCAGTAATGCTGGTTTTATATCAATTTACCTTCCTAAAATGTATTCTTTATTTGAGAGATTGTTTTGTTTTAAATGACACGTATAAAGACATTGCACTGAAAGCACACATAGTGAGGCCAGGAAGTATTGCCTTCTCTCTCAATTGGCTTGATGATGCAATCAGGTAACCAAATCTGGTTGATTATTCTGGTTGATTATGTGGCAGCATCACAAAGGTATCATTGCTTTTACTCTAAGTTGACTTCATGAAGCTGTCATGTCATCAGATGTGCTTGCCATCAGCCTGAGTATGTGACCTCCAACTGGCAGGAATTTTATAGGAAGGAGAAGGAAGAACTCTGTGTTGTTTGTCATTTTTGTTGTTTGTAATGGAGCCAAACAGCTGTGAATCAGATAGTAAAAGGCTGTGAACAGCATCAAAAAGGTGATGGGTCAGAGGACATTTTAGTTTCTGTGAATGTACCAAAAATATCCACATGCAAACATTGGGCATGACCTTAGTTTTAACAAAGTATACATACACAGAGCAAATACCAATTTTTCTTGACTTAGATATTATACTTACACTTATGATTACTAGCTCTGAGTGCTTTCCTGTCTGCAGTGTGATCCTATTCATGTTTACTTGGAAGAAAATGCCACTTAATAGTGCAGTCATATGCAGCTCTGCTCTTTTAGAGTTTAATGAGGCTTACTTCCAGGCTAAACGTGTACAGGAATGCAGCCTTAATCATAAAGACTGTTCATAAAATGTTGGTTGTAAATTTATTTTAACTAGTAACATCACTCGTAATGAGCATGATTCTGTTTGAAGTTCACAAGGCAAGTCGGTCTTCTGTAATGACTCCTTGGGTATCTGGTTCCTCTCCTTGCATTCCATGCTGGGAATAGCCATCCTTGAGACAATGCTTCTCTTCCAGTTGTAGATTCAGAAGGACACAATCGAACCAAAACTAATGCTAAAGCTCTCTTTCTAAACGCCTCCTTTAGATTCACTTTAGATTCACTGGTATATATGCAAGACTACCAGTGTTAAAACAATAATCCTTCAACATCAACTTCGCTGGACTGGCCATGTTGTTCGAATGCCTGATCACTGTCTTCCACTCCCAACTTAAGGATGGAAAATGGAATATCGGTGGACAGCAAAAGAGGTTTAAAGATGTTCTTAAAGTGAATCTAAAAAAAAGTAACATGAACATCAAGAACTGGAAAGTCTTGGCCCATGAGTGTCCCAAATGGAGGTTGGCTATTATCAAAGGTGCTGTGGGCTTCGAAGGAGCATGAATACAGGCCCAACGGAACAAATGAGCTAAGTGTAAGACACGTCAAACAAATCCTCATCGTGACCATCTTCCGTCTGGAAACCTATATCCTCACTGTGGGAGGCTGTGTGGATCCAGAATTGGCCTCCACAGTCACTTACAGACCCACTGTTAAAGACCTTATCTTGGAAGACAATCTTACTTGGCCAGAAGTGATCGCCAATGAATACATATATGCTGTGAATTTCATATACCAACATTTCTTTCTGGCTTACAGTTCTGATACTGATCCATATTCTCCTCTGCACAATTTAGGTCAGACAGGAGAATGCTAATAATACAGATCACAGTCTGCACATTCAATTTCCTGTTCTTAACCTTTAAGACAATAAGAAGGCTCTCTGTTCCTCAGACCCAACGGTAGCGACTTAACATGGAAGGGAAAAAAAACCCTTTTGGGTAGGCCAACCGGTGTCCCTTCAGATGTTGTTGGATGCCAGCTCCCCTCAGCCCCGTCCACCATGCTGAGTGTCAGGGTGATGAGAGCTAGAGTCCAGCCATGTCTAGAGCAGAGGTGGGAAACCATTTTCATCCTGAGGGCCACATTCCCTTCTGGGCATGCTTCCAAGAGCCATATGCTAGTGGTGGCCAGGGTCAAGGCAAAGGAGGACAGGGGGATCAATGTGATTTTTTTTTACCTTTGTGCAGTAGGCTAGTTTCTTCACTCTCAAACATCCCTCTCTGTCCTCCATCCAGACAACCGTTACCAGAGTTCAAGGGCAGATTCCAACCAGGCAAAAACACTTGAGGAGGGTGAGAGGTGTGGCTCAGGAAGCTTGTGGCCTGAGAAGAGCCACAAGGGCCAGACAGAGAGGCCTGAAGGCTGCATTTGGACCCTGGGCCCGAGGCTCCCCATCCCTGGTCTACAGGGCCACCAGTCCCCCCTCCCATCTTAGGTAGCTCCTGTATGGGTAAGGTGTAGCAGTAGAGAAGCCATGATGTGATGTCTAAGGTCAGTTTGCAATCCCAATGTGAAACCATAGTCAGGCCAGAGCTTGGAAAAGTTACTTTTTTTAAACTACAACTCCCATCAGCCCCAGCCAGCATGGCCACTGGATTGGGCTGATGGGAGCTGTAGTTCAAAAAAGTAACTTTTCCAAGCTCTGAGTCTGGCTGTCACCTCTCAAACAGCTGGGGCCAATTGGCAATAGTTGCTAGAAGGACAGTGGAAGTGTTAATTTGGCCCTTCCGTCATTAAACTGGTGCTTCCTGGTGCAGAGATTTAGAGCTACCATTGCTCTTTGGATCAGCAACAGGGGCAAGAGTTGCGTTCTTTGCCAGTGTGTGGTTTGTGTGTCATTGATGATCTGATTTAGACCATCACTCAGCCGCAAATACAGTTGTATGCCAGTGTCCTGAGGATCCGTTCACACAAAAATTGATGATTTACGTGATTGTGTGAGTCGCTTGGGGACTTTTGGGTATCAAGCGACTAATAATAATAATAATTTTCCTCATACCAGTACAGAAACAGCTACTGGGTGCACAGAATCCAGCATCCTGAGAAACTGAGCTCTCTTTTTAAAAACAACAACAAAGTTTCTAGCCCTCAAGTTGGTGAAAACAAATATTATTTTATTATTATTATTTCCATTTATAGACCGCTTACTAAAGCAGTTTACAATAGAACACACAAGGTACAATAAAAACACATCAAATTAATTTACAAAGCAAAATACATAAACAGTATCCATATCCATAAACATACACATAAAAACAGTATAAAAGTCAGAATTCACCAAGGGAAGCCTATAAGCTGCCCTCCCCGCTCTATGAAAGTGTCAGAAAACTGAAATTATGTTGACCATGGAGGAGGGTGACAAGCTGGTAAAAGGTTTTGGCTCCCCTGGTGTGGCTTGCCGCCATTTCTCTTGCCTCTCCTTCCTCCCGTGGTGTGTGTGGTGGGAGGACCCACTGGCTGCGAGGCCCCAGGACAAACCTCGGCAGGCCTGTGCGTCCATTGTTCTGAAGGCGGAGCATCTCTCCGGGAGGCAGGTTGTGATCAGAGAGCAGGACGGGCTTTCGCTGGGGGCTAAAGAGGGTGGCCGTCATGTTGATGTTGATAGGGGACTGCATGTGACCCCCACAATAGGGAAAACCAGAGCCTCACTCTGCCTTGTCTTCATAGCTCCAGTGACTGGTCCCGTGGCCAGTAGGTCCTGCCTCCAAGGGGGGCCCCCTCCAAATCTTCCTTGCCGGCGTCTCCGTCTGCACTGGCTAATTGGGTGGCCAGCAGCAGCAGCAAGAGGAAGAGGAGAAGGTGGTGGTGATGGTGGCGGGAAAAGTCCAACCTCAGCCTCTCACATGACTGAACGTGGGTGGACAGTCCCTTATGAAATCTCAAAAGCCAGAGAGGGAGCTTTCTAGAAGTGAGGGTATAGACCACTGGAGTCCTACATACCTTTCTGCTTCTATCCATGGGAACCATAAGAAGAGTAAACAATCTTATGTTCTTATCAATTTCATGCAGTGCACAATTAACTTTTGGAAGTCACTGCCACAGAGTGGGTGATGGTCACCAAGTTAGAGCGTTGATCCCCTGATGCAGAAGCCCTCTTTGGTACTCAGTACCAAGACTGAAGATAAGACAAAAGCATCCTTTGTTACATATGCATTCGAACAATTTCTCTAATGTGCATTGTCTTTAATTAGCTTGAGTCTACTTAGCATTTCAGGCAGCATTAAAAAAGTTCACACGCTCAACGTGAATCAAGAATTACATTTAAATTACCACCGTCGCTTCCTTTTGCAGGTCCGTGATCTATTATTATGAGCACAAATGGTTATAATCAAAGTATCATTAGGTTCCCAAATTAACACATATCAAATAAGAGGGAAGAATGGCATTCTACACGGCGCACAATTGCGCAGTACCATGAAGAGCAGTTAGAGCTCGCCCCGCTGTGACCTACATAGAACTGGTGGGAATTCAGTGACGACAATGTGATCCGACCCATAGCGCATAAGTGCCATCAAGTAAAGATGGAACATAGAAAAACAGGATCAGCATGGTTGAGAAACAACACTTCTGCACCAAGGATCCAAGAGTGAGCTGGCAAAGCCAACTAGGTTTCTCTCTAGACTTCTAGTAACTTTAGAAGTGAAAGGTTGGCAAGCCACAGATTGAAATAAATGCGTGTTTGTGAGCATGCATCTATTAGGTGATGGTTTGTTTGTCTTTCATTTTAAGAACATTAGCTCAGATCAAAGGTGCATCTAGTGTAGCATCAGCAGTGACTTGTGAGGGGTGTGTGTGTGTGTGTATGGCAGCAGCAGCGTTGCACTCATGAGGAGGGGGACAGAGTGTGGCAAGGTCATAGGAGCTCCAGGGTGGCCCCAAAGCTGTGTGCATATGTGGAGGGCAGCCAGCAACAACCTGGAGGCCCACTGCCCCCACTGTCACCACCTCATTTCTCATTTTTCCATTCTTAAATTCTGTTCTCCACATTTCTACAGCAATTTGTGATTTTTTAAAAAAAATCCTCATGAAAATAGTTCAGCAGCAGTGTGCTAAACACATTGTTATATGCCGTTTGGAGCAATGTACTTTTTTTGCAAGCAATTTCTCTGAATATCATGCACTTGCCTATGTTATTTTCACCAGTATATTCATTTTTCTGAACACTCTCCCTTAATATAGGCATTTTTGTTTGAATTGCATTGCAAAATTCAGACACGGGCATATTTCAAAGGATGACTGTGTTTCAGTTCTCATGCTGTTTTGGAAAGTGCAAATTTGATAGATTTGCCTTTAAATGCAAACAGAATTGAATTTCTCCTCCCATCCCTGCGCTCAGCTCATAAGCAATATACAAAGAGAGGTAATGTAGTTATCCCTTGTCTTGCGTTGACTTCTGTTGTTGAGAATTTTACGGAACTCTTCCTCAGAGGTATATACAAAAAAAAAAAATAGCTAAGCTTTTGGACCTGAGTTAACCGTATAAATCTTTAGGGATGGCTTCAGGGGAAATAGATTGAAAATCAGTCCTGGGGTGGTCAAAGATATGTGATGAATTCATTTGTTGAGCAGCACTAGAATTTGTCACCTTGACATATATAGAATAAAGTCTAAATATGGCCTTTGAACTCCACAGTTTCTGAAAAATATGGGATTTTATTTTCCACACCTCTACTCTTCTTAGCGTTAGAGGAAATGAATGGAGGCAGAGATACCTTTTGTCCTTTAATCAAATGAGCCAGTTTTGGATGTAATGCTACTAAACCACAGTCCTACTGACAAGAACTGACCATTCCTGAATTAGACCTATCAAGTGATTAAAGAATGTTTAGGTGATTGATCATCTGTCTCTTAACTGAATCCTTTGTTGATTAAATTTGAATACATTTGCATAAAACCTCATCCAAGTTTCTTTTCATGGCAAGATTTGCAACCTGCTGTGGTGCATATCGTAGATTCTTTGTGCTTTAAACACCTTGGGAAGAGAAATGTTACACACTCAAAGAGCACAATCCTGTACATAGAAGTGAGTCCCACTGAGTTCAGTGGAACTTACTCCCGTGTAAGCGTGAAGGGGCCCAGTTACTAAATAATTAATATTTTCTCACAATATTGAACGTGTAGGAAGTTCTGAAGCTTTCACGTGGGCTTTTGTGAATTTTTGCTTAGCATAATGCTGTGCAACATGTTTGGAAATCCGATATCACGGCCTTCATGATGAGTACGACTTTTTTGTGTTTGGGGAGTGAGACATACTGTGACTATGACTATTCAATGTATAGATTTATGACATCTAAATATTAAAGCCTGCAGTCTCTGTATCAAGAAATGTATTAAGTGGAATCAGTGTTTGGGAAATTCTAAGGACAGAATTTGCTATTGCCATTGCTCCTCATGGATGTGTCATGCTCATCATGCTTGGGCACTACCATAGAATGTATTAGTTGGACTACTGCAATGTGCTGGGTGTGGGGCTGCCTTTGAAGACAGTCTAGAACTTTGGTCAGATCAGAATGTGGCGGTGAGATTACTAAAAGGACTGGGAGTTCAGATGCCTACCATGGCAATACTTTGCCATACGATGCAAAGTGCTGATATTTATTTCTTGAATGTGTTTATTTCTTAAATTTCTATCCAGCCCTTCCTCCCAAAAGAGTTCAGGGCAGCAACCAACAAAGCAGTAAACCAATATGACTGAAATAAAATATGTATTTAAAACATTTTAAAAAATCTCAAATAATTAAAAACGTTTTTAAAAATAAAGAACAGCCACATACCCTCACAGCTAAAAATTTCAAGGTTGCCATGAACAGTCTCTTTCAGCCACCTCTACATTGGGTGTACCAGAGCATTGTGGGACATTTTAAATGGCCACCCAGGACCAATTGGAGCTGAGGGGGTGTATTCAGCTTCCATCAGAAGGATGCTGCTACTGTTGTCATCAGGTAAGCTCACCCCATCTGGGTAACCAGATGGGGTTGGAAGATTCAGGACAGACAAAAGGAAGTACTTCTTTACTCAGAGCATAGTTAAACTATGGAATTTGCTCCCACAAGATGCAGTAATGGTCACCAGCTTGGATGGCTTTAAAAGAAGATTGGACAAATTCATGGAGGACAGGGCTATCAGTGGCTACTAGCCATGATGGCTGTGCTCTGCCACCCTAGTCAGAGGCAGTATGCTTCTGAACAGTTGCCAGAAGCCTCAGGAGGGGAGAGTGTTCTTGCACTCAGATCCTGCTTGCGGGCTTCCCCCAGGCAACTGGTTGGCCACTGTGAGAACAGGATGCTGGACTAGATGGGCCACTGGCCTGATCCAGCAGGCTCTTCTTATGTTCTTACATTCTTAACCATGCCAAGTTGGCCACACCAGAGGGGAGAGGGGCGCTGGCAGATACCAGGGACCCCTCCAGACTGGCACCAGTCTTGTCCAATTATGAAGTAAGATTGTTCATACAGGTCCAGCTAAATAGGTATACAGCTCTCAAATGAGCTCTGGAGTTTGGAACAAATTAAGCAACCTTCTGATTTTTGTGAAAAATCAATCTGGTATTTATGAAGCAGTCACAGCTGAATGGCACAGGCTCTTTGGAATCATAGAATAGTAGAGTTGGAAGGGGCCTATAAGGCCATCGAGTCCAACCACCTGCTCAATGCAGGAATCCAACTTAAAGTATATCCGACAGGTAGCTGTCCAATATGAGGGTATGTTTGCGCTGACGCTATCAAAAAGCCATTTAGGTATAAAGTAGTTCATTTCTGTATTGTCTGCACTGCCAGTTTCTCTGAAACAGCAATGCTTTCCTCCAAGCATAAAACATTTCATTACTCTGCTGTCCATTATGCCAACATAGTTGGGAGTAAATTGAATTGGTAGTCAACTAACTACCTGTTATGGGTTTTCTATCAGATTTTTGTGAATGGGTTGTTCTGTAAGCGTGAGTTGCCCCGAGGCAATATCTGGCCAGCCTCCTAGACACGACAAAAGACTGTTGACGGGTAGCCGTAAAATTCAGGTGATGAATCTCCATGGTAACAAAGATGGCCCAAGAAGGTTAGGCAATGGTTGGAGGAGATCAGTGATCACTCATCCAGGTTTCCTTCCTTTCACCAGGGGGAGGAATGGAAGGATTGATTAATTTTGGCTCTCTCAGTTTCTCATTTTTCCAATTGTAAATCCAATTCTCCACATTACTGCAGCAATCTGCAATTTTTTTAAAAAAATCCTCATGAAAATCCTTCAGCATTTTAGTGTGAATTTCTTCTAATAAATGCATTCTAAATGCAATTTTGATGGATGTACACATTTCTGCAAGCAGTTTCTCCTAATAGGCATTCCTGTATGTAATTCATCCTAATATATTCATTTTTATGCACACTTTCCCCTAATATATTCATTTCTGTAAACGGGTTGGAGAGCTGCTTTGCAAAGTTCAGATAAGTGCAAATTTTGAACGATGGCTGTGTTTCAGCTCTCACGTTTCAGAAAGTGAAAATTTGAGAGATTGGGCTTTAAATGCAAATGAAATGAAATTTCTCCCCCATCCCTAGGAGGGGACAAGGTGTCTGGGTATACAAAGAATAATGTACCCCAGTTTTAATGAAGGACTGTGGCTTATTGGCCAAGTATCTGCCTTACATACAGAATGTCCCAGGTTCAGTCCCTGGCATCTCCAGGTAGGACTGGAATGTCCCATCTGAAACCCTGAAAAACACCTGCCACTCCCTATAGACAATACTGATCTAGATGGACCAATGGTCTGACTCAGTATATGGCAGCTTCCTATGTCCCTACATTGCACAGGGACAGAGATGTAAGGTGGACCTTCACATCTTAAGTGGAGAAGGTCTGCATGTGGCTTTTACTCACATTCTCTTGAACACAAGTGGAGGCATTCTTGTGATGGGGGACCCCACTTTTTCAGGGTCCTTGATCACATAGAGGGCTCTACGCACATTCAAGCAAACAGGAATAAAAGCCCACTGCAGATCTTCCCTGCTGAACATAGGAAGGTCAAGGACTGAGCGGGTAGGGCCAATGCGCCCCGGGCTTTTTGGGGACAGGGCTTTCATACACACCTGGCCCTCAACCCCACATTTAAATATAGCTTGTTCAAGTAAATGCCTGAATACATCTACAGAGAACTGCGTTTTGGACTCTGTGAGCTCACTGCATTTTGGATTGCTGATTGTCTCCCCATAGACCTGCTGTGGGAGCAATGAGCTCTGGCTGTGTGTTGAAGCTGTGCCTCCGTCTATGCTCAACCTATATATATTTGAAAATAAATGCAAATGCTACAAAATGTGAATAAGCCTCCAGTGTGCTCCTTCCAAAGGAAACCAAGCTTGTGTATTTGCTGTGCTCTGGGAACCTCTCATAGCTCTGAGAAGTGGAATACATTGCAATACAGGGTGGTATTCAACACTAATTATATAGAGAGCATTGATTTCAGTGGGTCTACTCTGAGTAGGACTTAGCTGGGTTCAAGCCATACTGTTTAGGAGTACAGGTGCAATATCACCCAGAATAAGGGCTAGTCTATTATTATGATTACTGTTAATCTCGCAGAGGAAGCGGGTAGCAAACACTGTATGATGACTTTTTTCACTCTGCAGTCATATCATATATCCTCAGTCATTGTGTATTCCTCCATCTGGTGCTACAGAGGTTTTGCCAGTCACTAGACTCAGCTGCGGCTGTCATGGAAACTCTTTGTGCTAGGTGGAATAACCATATGATCAGCTGCACTACAGTTTAAGCATGCATCTTGCAGACACTATTTTCAGCTTACATGCTTCAAGCTGATAATGATCTCAACTTCTCCCCTTCCACTCCAAAATACGGCAACATTATTGAAATAGAGTAAAATTTTACCTTATTTAAAAGTTATCTTATTTATTTATTTATTTATTTATTAAACTTCTATCCTGCCCTTCCTCCCAGAAGGAGCCCAGGTAGCAAAGGACAAAACACTAAAAACATCTTAACACATCTCAAAAAACATCTTAAAAACGTTTTAAAAATCAGACATCTTTAAAAACATCTTTGTAAAAAATCTTTAAGAACATGTTAAAAAGCTATTCCAAAACAGATGCAAACTGAGGTAAGTTCTCTACTTAAAAGGCTTGTTGAAAGAGGAAGGTCTTCAGTAGGCACTGAAAAGATAACAGAGAAGGTGCCAATCTAATATTTAAGGGGAGGGAATTCTAAAAGGTAGGTGCCACTACACTAAAGGTCCGCTTCCTATGTTGTGTGGAACGGACCTCCTGATAAGACTGTATATGCAGAAGGGCCTCATCAACTGGAGATATATATATATATATATATATATATATATATATATATATATATATATATATATATATATATATCAGGTAACCTTATGAGAGGGCATGGTAGGTACTGGACCTCAGGTAGCCCTACGATGACACTTGGCCCAAGCAGTCATCTTATGTAAACATGTGGAGTGCTAAAATGTGGCTAACCATTTTTTTTTGTCATGAGTACCACATTCATTCTTGGCCAATCCTCCGGGGCTGCATGCCGGTGATGGGCATGGCCAAAAGTGGGTGTGGCCACTCCACACTCTCTCATGCACACACATGCACACACGAGAGGCACACAGAGAGAGATAGACAGTCCCCCCTCCTCTCATCCAATGATTGCTTTGATGGCCAGGGAGGGAGTGTTTTGCATCCTCATTGGGGTGCTGGGCTCCATCCACCATTGGAGACTGCTGGAAGTGGACTAAAACCCAGAGCGGATTTACTGCCTCACTGACATCAGAGCCACCAGCACCTTAGACAGCTCCTTGAAAGTTCAAACTAAAACCTGGAGCAGACTCACTGCCCCACTGACATTGGAGTCACCAGTCCCCACTGCCACCCACCCCAATGCTATGTCTCCCCTTCCTCTTTTTTGTCACTGCCTCCAAAATCAGTGGGGTCTGGAGGGGCAGAAAATTTTGCTTGGTGGTCAAATCAGGCTCCTGAAGCCACTCCTTATGTATAATAAGTGCAATGCATTGTGACTTTTTTGCTTCAATTTGACTGATACGCATAGCTGTTTGGTTTAAGAAACTAAGTAGGTTTAAGAAACTATGTCTGTCTCTCTTTCTGAAGATGTTCATGGGAGAGAAGTTGGCACTTGTTCAGTTTGCCCTGTAGCAATTTATTCTTCACATTACAGCTCTCTCCATTAAGCGACATGAGTCAAATCTATTGATCTACTAAGCCATTTTTGAACTGTACAGCCCTTTTCCTTTGCTCAGTCTTGCTAAAAGTCTCTCTAAAAGACATCAAAGATAGCCACACAAAGTTGGACCTTGCAGCATATCTCACAGTGCAGGAATACTAAATAGCTGAAAATCATAGCTGTAGAGTGAAAAGTGGGGTTATTGTTAAGAATCCAATACTGAGGAAATATGGATGGATGGATGTACCCTTGTCCCAGGGGTCAAATGGATTTGCTTCCAAAAATTCCTGTCATAGTTTTCTCAGAATGTTGTTGCAAAATAGTCCTTTGATATTCTTTGGATATTCAAATATGCATGGAATATCCCATGAATAGTCAGTATTGAGATATTGGTTCGGGATCAATATTTATTTATTCAACTTATTAGTCGCTTATCTGGCTGAATTGTCAGCCACTCTAAGCGACGTACAAAGCAGAACATGTAAACATCAAAACATTAAGAGACTAACAATAAAAACTAACAATAACATAAAATCAACAACTTACAGTTAGTTGTAAATTCTCTGAATGCATTAAGTGGTATATAAAAATGCTAATATACTGGTCTGTTCCACTATTTAAAAGAAAGGTATAGGTGTGTAACAAGCCACTATATAGATTAAGGGTCCCCAGCATACCATCCATGAGAGTCACCCCACCCCCCTTCCTTGTGTCCTTGGACATAGGGTGGTTACTTTTCAAGGGAGGGGAAAAAATACAGAACTGAAGCTGGAAGATATGTTTTCTCACTTCCTCTTTCAGCTCAACATTTTTCAAGGTTCAGATTAATTCTACTGGATCTGACTTTATACCCAGATCCCCTCAAAAAAAAAAAGTGTGTGTGTGTGTGTTCCCCATTTCTGTATGTACAGGGGACTATTTGATGTTTGTCTGTATTTAACTGTTGGCCCAATGGCATGCAGTATTTAACAACTGGCAACATATGAGATTTCATATTTGACACCCCACCTCTCCAAATCAAAGAAATGCGAGACATACCAACAAGTCCCCAAATTTCCCACTTCCCATTTCCCATTTGAATTTGAAATTTCAGAAAGTGAAGCTTTATCTGAATGTTTGTGAAATCTCATTTCAGCTCTGTTTGGTTGGTTTGGATGCCATCTTTGGGTCCCCTCCAAGCCTGTGGTTTATTATTGTTGTTGTTGTTATTTAAAATCACAGGCTTGGAGGGGACCCAAAGATGGCATCCAAACCAACCAACCTTCAGTCCTATAACAGTATTATTTATGTAAACATGTTCAGATAAAGCTTCACTTTCTGAAATTTCAAATGCAAATGGGAAATGGGAAATTTGGAGGCAACAATTCCCAGAGTGATTTATCAGTCAGTCCCTCTTCTCAGAGAACTCTGGCAATTGTAGTTCTGTGAGGGGAATAGGGGGTCTCCTAACAACTCTCAGCATCCTTCACAAACTACACTTTCCAGGATTCTTTGGGGGACATCATGACTGCTTAAAGTGGAATAATTGTGGAACAAAATGTCGCTGTTAATGTGGCCTAAGAGAAGTAAATAATCCTATACTCAGACGTAAGCCCCACCGAGTTCAATCAGACTGACTCCCAGGTAAGGAAGTATATGATTACTGATTAACCTGTACCTACAAATTATATTGTTCACAAAAAAGTGAAAAAGGCAACCAGTGGTATTCAAAATATTGTATTATTTTACTTTGACAACATGGGCTTCTGTATTGGTCAAGACTTGTTTTACTTAAAAGGTCTGGGGCCAGGAGGGAGGAGGAGTGTGATCTGAGGAGGAAACGGACAAGGGACCCACTGGTTGCCTATGCCCAAGGGCCCTCAGACACCTGGAACTAGCCCTGACTGGAGGCATTCAAGAGGCAGCTGGACAGCCACCTATTGGGTATGCTTTAAATTGTATTCCTACATTGAGGAGGGGGTTGGATTCGATGGCCTTATAGGCCCCTTCCAACTCTACTATTCTATGATTCTATTAAAAATAGTTTGAAACAAATTACCATTACAAAACTAGGGTAGATCCTAAAAATATACATCTCAAGTGCCAAAGGCCAGGGTAAAGACATGTAACTTCAGCATTCGCCATAATTTGTATAGTGCAGGAGCCAGATGCACCTCTGTGGGGAGGGAATTCCACAACTTAGGGGTTGCTACAGAGAATGTGAGGAAGGCCAAACAAGAGCTGGATTGATTCCATAAAGGAAGCCACAGACCTGAACTTACAAGATCTGAACAGGGTGGTTCATGACAGATGCTGTTGGAGGTCACTGATTCATAAGTGAATAAGTCATGATCGACTTGAAGGCACATAACAAAAAAACTATGTACATATGGGGATTAAGGGGCTGTTCTAAATCCATAAATCCTTGCAAACACTGACCCACCAAAATGTGTCAGACTCTGACTGTGCTGCATGAAAAATGACCAGGTTCCTCTTCCTGCCCCTCTAAAGGCATGCCTGGCCCCACCCTCTCCTCCATCACCGATCTAAGTTTTTTTTTAAAAAAACAAAGCACAGATGCAAACTGGCAAGCCTAGCCACCACAGGAACCCCAGAGAGTCCCTCTGCTACTTTGTCTGAAAATGACTTCTGCAGTGGACTGGAGTCATACAGAGCCTGTCATTGTCTAACAGGCAATTTTATACTCAGAATGCTCAGGCCTCCGAGTGGGATGTTCATCCAGGAAGCAGGCTTGACAGCATTCGTTCACGGACTTTTGCCAGCAACTAGAAGCCCAAGATCTTCCTTTGCGCTGAAATCCTTTGTTCGTGGACATGCAACTGACAGCTTGTGCCTTACCAAAACCTTCAAGATATTCCAATAGCTTGAAGGAGCAATGAAAATGCCATAGGTGTTTTCCTGCTGCAGTTTTGTCATTCTTGGATGTAACATGAAAAGCTGCATTTTTGTAAAAAAAATGAGAGATAGGGGCAGGCTACTCTAAATGAAAGGCTACTGTGATACACTTGATTGATATTTTAATAACAAAGGATGGGGTATATATATAACATTTATTTTACTAATTAAGCATATGAATTATTTGTTTGTTTAATTTATGAATCAATTCCCATGAGGATCCTGAAGCAATTAAGATATTATAGCATACAGTGACACACATCATCATCACCTTCAGTAGTAGTAGCAGTAGCAGTAGCAGTAGTAGTAGCAGTAGTAGCAGTAGCAGTAGTAGAAGTAGTAGCAGTAGCAGTAGTAGTAGTAGCAGCAGTAGTAGAAGTAGTAGTAGCAGTAGTAGCAGTAGCAGTAGCAGTAGTAGCAGTAGCAGTAGTAGTAGCAGTAGTAGTAGTAGCAGCAGTAGCAGTAGCAGCAGTAGTAGTAGAAGAAGTAGTAGCAGTAGCAGTAGTAGCAGTAGCAGTAGTAGTAGTAGTAGTAGAAGTAGTAGCAGTAGTAGTAGTAAGACAACTGTATATAATTTTTAAAAATATATATACATATAAAAATAGTTTAAAACAAGAAGAGAGCATACATAAATCAATTAAAATCTGAGACAGATAGCAACTGTGGTGAAGGTTTTAGAAGGCTTGTTGAAAGAGGAATGCCATTAGCAGGCACCGAAAAGACAACAGGGAAGGCACCTGTCTGATGTGCAATGAGTGGGAGATCCAAAGGGTTGGTGCTGCCACACTAAAGGGGCAATTCTGACATTGTGTGGAACAGGCCTCCTGATGGGATCGTATCTGCAGGATTCCTTCTCCTGCAGAGCACAGTGATTGATTCTGCAGAGGATGAGATGATCTTTCAGGTATCCTGGTCCCAAGTTGTATAGGATTTTTGTACACCAAAACCAGTACTTGAACCTGGCCCAGTAGCTAACCGTCAGCCGCTATTCTGCTTTTAGTAGCTATGTAATATGTTGGTAATTTTCCACCCCAGTGAGGAGTCAAGCATTACACTTTTGCACTAGCTGCAGCTTCTAGGTCAGCCTCAATGGCAATCCCACAGAGAGTGCATTGCAGTAATCCGGTCTGGAGGTTGCCAGCAAATGGATGACAGTGGTCAGGCTATCCTGATGCAGAAACAGCCAGAATGTTCTTACAAATTGAAGCTAGTAAAAGGCACTGAGGTCCCCTAGGCCTCTGGTGACAGAGGTGGATCCAGGAGCACCCCCAGATGAACTTGCTTCTTCAGGGGGAGTACCACCCCCTCCAAAACAAGCAATTGACCAAATTATCCAGACTCTGGATCTGCTCACTTATAGAGCCTCTGTCTTGCCAGGATACAGAGTCAGTTTACTGGCCCTCATCCAGCCCACCACTGAGTCCAAGTGTCACGTCAAGACTTGCATGACCTCCCCTCATTCAGATGTTAGGAGAAATGCAGCTGGGTCTCATCAGCATACCAATGACACCTTGCCCCAAATCTCCTAATGGCCACTTCCAATAGCTTCATGTAGATGTTAAATAGCACTGGGGACAGGATAGTACCCTGCATCACCTCTCAGCCAACCGCCAGAGGGCCAAGAGATAATCACCCAATGCCATTCTCTGAAACTAACCCTGGAAACAGAACTGGAACCACCATGAATCAGTGTCCCCAGAACCCATCTCACAGAACCAGTTCAGGAGGACACCATGGTCAATGTTAGCAAAAGCCACCGAGAAATCAATTAATGATAACAGGTTCACACACACCCTGTCCTTCCCTTGATAAAAGTCATCCTTCAGGGTGACCAAGGCCGATTCAATCCCATAACCAGCCGAAACCATGATTGGAATGGGTAAAAATGTTCAGCTTCCTCCAACAGTACTTGGACATTTATATGCCAAATTATCTGTCAGAAGGATACCCTAAGTGGAATGCAGACAAAATATGCAATTGCAAGCACTCCAGCTTATTAGGGTAAGGATGGGGAACTGTCCAGGTGCTGTTGGACTACAGCTTTCATCACCCCTGACCATTGGACATCCTGGCCATGGCTGATGGAAATAGGAATCCAAGAACATCTGAAGGACAGTCACATTGGATAACCTTGGGTCAGTTGAAAACTAATTCTGATCCTCGAGAAGTAATTCACGTTACAAGCTCACAGCACTGGCACCAGCAACTGGGAAAGCTGGGCACTGAACAAGGGCCCCAGCAGCTCAGAAGGACCCCTCACCAGCCCAGCCTGACTGTGTCACTTTACCACCCTTCTTGCCAGGTCCCCAGGCATCTGTTTAGGTATCGGGTGGATGGTGGTTCCACTTCTGAATGCAAGCAAAACTTGACTCCCACCATTTTAATTTACCTAAACTACAGACCCTCAGCCAACAGATTAATGCATAGCTCTATGGTTCAAGGCATTGCTGGTGCCTACCCAATGCTAAAATGCCCCCTGGGAGCCCAATGAGTAGGGAGATACATGTGCTGCTATCACCACCATGTTAGTAGCAGCAGAAAAAAGTACAGCTACATTGGGGTGTGGTTAGATGTGTTGGAGGAGTGGGGACCCATCAGCACCACTGTGCTAAGGGCTCACTCGAGTCTGGTGCTAGCCCTGCAGGCTCACCTTGGGCTGGCAGTTAGCTAGACATGCCCAGTGTTTGGGGGAAACAGTTCATCCTACAAACATAGGAAGCCATCTTATGCCAAGTCAGGCTGCTGGTCCATATAACTTAGTACACCAGTGTTCTTCAGTGTTGGGTCCCCAGAAGTTGTTAGACTACAACTCCCTTCATTCCCCAGCCAGCTTGGCCGATGGCCAGGCATAATGGGAGTTGTAGTCCCATGACATCTGGTGATCCAAGGTTGAAGAGCAGTGGTGTACACCGACTGGCAGTGGCTCTCTGGGGTTTCAGGCAGGAGTCTCTTCCAGCTTTATCTGGAGATGGTGGGAGTAGAACCTGGGACCTTAGGCATGCAAAGTATGCATTTTGTTATACTGTTCCTGACACTGGAGGTTCACGTTCACACAGTGGAATCAGAAGAATCCAGGGGGAGGGTGGTAGAAAGCATAGCTTAAAAATAGGACATTTATCAGGGGGTGATCGTTATCACAATTCCCTTCCTGTGCACACGCTAGCTTGCTATTCTTGGAAACATAATGATGGACTACACAGACCTTGGTCTGATCCAAAAAGCCTTTTCTGATCTTCTTAACAAATGTAGAAAATGACACCTAATCAGGACTTGTAAGAGGACTTTCAAATTATTACTGTTATTTTAAAAAGTTGAACCTGCAACAAAATGTTATAGTATAGAGATGTCATCCTCAGGATTTCAGCCAGCATGCTCTTTTCCAGGGTTGGCTCACATGTGGCCCTCCAGATGTTGCTAATGACAATCTCCATCAGCCCAATGGTCAGAGTTTTTCATTTAAAACTACAGAACAACATATGAAGCATTTACAATCCAAAAGGCCATTGGTGGGTTTTTGGGAGTTATAGTTTGGCAACATCTAGAGTTCAGGGACACATTAGCCATCCCTGTTCTATCCCCTTTCCCCTGATTTTCCATCCCTCCCTCCCTCCAACAGTCCACTCAAACTCAGTTCTCATAAACCATGCAAAATCCTTCCGGCTTTGTCTATGGCACAAACTAGGTAAGACTTTAACTCGGCCCTTAATTGCAAGTGTTGGAGGTGATGGTGGGTTTACACAAATTACCAGCGCAGGGGTCTGATCCACATTGGAACTATCATGGGTGCAAATCCCCTCCTACCCCCTATACATTGGTCCTTATCTGAATCATGCCTCCCACAATTAGACATTATTTTGTGGAGAGCAAAACTACTAGCACTGCGCTTCAGGATAGTTACAGTCCATCTTACAGGGCAAGGGTGTTGATGGAAGTGATTCCAGCTCAGAACGATCTTGAGGCTTATAAATCGAGGAGGAAGGAGGCCAGCAGTCTCTTTCTGGCAGTGTTTCTTATTTCTGACATTTGCAGCAAGTGCCAGTGGGCAGAAGAGTTGAGTCAGCAGGGTCCCATCCATTTGTACGCATTTCACTCTAATTCAGTCATTGTTTTGGTCTACATCAAATGGATGAGTTAAACAAAACAACAGCAGTGTTGAACTAGGACTGGGTTATGCTCTAGGTATGTAGAAATGCTTGGCATTAAATAGTATAAACCTGGCATCACAAAAACCACAGCAAAATCCAAACCTGGTGAAAAATCCAGCAAGCAGTACTTTGTGAGTTTGAAACAAACCTCCTTGTTTTGGCCCCCTCCTGTCTGATTAAAATAAACCCTTGGATTATATTTTGTAGCTAGTGCGACATCTCTCCCCGCCCTATCTCTCTCTTTCTTTTTCTCTGTGCTTTGATGGCAGTTATATAATATCTTTATAATTACTTTCTTGCTTTCTGCAGATTGTTTTTAAAATGAGGGTCCCACCAAAATGCGGCTTTTTAAGAGGTTTCAAATGCAAATCAGCCCCATTATTCACTGCGTCACTTTTTGACACCGAGTTACATTACTTTGCATGTGTTCATACCATGTTTTCTTTGCTCATCTGAGTTTCAGAATAGATCCATGCACTTCTGAAAGCTGTAAAAGGTCCTTGCCTGCACAATTCATGCCAGGTATCTTTGCTATTAGAGTGGATTACTTCATTCTCAATTTGGCCTACTTTTCATTGCATTTTGCATCTCCTGCAAAATACTAAGCTAGTCAATCTGTTGACATCGGTTAAAAGTTTACCCACAGATCTGTAGGGTGCTCTTCCACTTTTTAAAAAACTTTGATTAACTTGTGCATTGTAATAAATTGATATAATTTGCATACATTTGTATATGAAGAAAACAATAGCTCAAAACAGTGGTAGCTGGTGCCCACGGAGTGTTGGTAGGGCAGAAGGTGGGGAGCCCAACAACAGGTGGAGCCAGAGCCAATGGAAGGCAGAGCCAGAGCCAATGACAAGCAAGAGCCAACTCATTTCATTTTTATCCCAATCCTCCTCCCTCCTGAGTTCTACAAGGTGAACAATGAGGCTAAGGAGGAAGAAGCTGAGAGGCAGTGTTACTGTAACCAACAAGCAGGTTACAGAAAGCCAGATTTCGACTGGACATCAGGAAAATCTTCCTGTTAGAGCCATACGACAATGGAACCAATGACCTAGAGAAGTAGTGGGCTCTCCAACACTGGAAGCATTCAAGAGGCAGCTGGACAGCCATCTGTTGGGAATGCTTTGATTTGGATTCCTGCATTAAGCAGGGGGTTGGACTCGATGGCCTTGTAGGCCCCTTCCAATTCTAGTATTCTATGATTCTATAAGCAGTGCTTACTTACTGTTTGTAAGTAAAAAAGCTGGCAAGTGGGGGCTGGCTGAGAGCAGACTGGTGGGTTGGCAGCTCTCCCATTCACCATTATTATTATTATTATTATTATTAGTAGTAGTAGTAGTAGTAGTAGTAGTAGTAGTAGTAGTAGTAGTAAAATTTATTACCCACCCTTCATCAGTAGGTCCCAGGGCAGGTCACAACAATATAAAATACATTATTAAAAACAGTTTAAAACAAATTACATTCATAACTACATTCACAAAATAGATAGACAGATAGACAGACAGATAGACAGACAGATAGATATACACACTATATATGTTGTATATATTAATATATCAAGTGTCAAAAGCCAGGGTGAAGAGGTGCATCTTCAGCATTGAAGATGCCTGAAAAGCTTCCGTGGGGATGGAATTCCACATCTGACGGGATGCCACAGAGAATGCCCTCTCCTGGGCCACCACCACTCGGGCTTCTGAGGAAGTTCTGAGCCACCGCCACTGTTTCTGAACTGAAAAGAAGATGGAACAGGCTCATCCCTTGTTGCTCCAGACTTCAGGCCTAGACCCAATGGGTGGAAACTTCAAGGAAGCAGATTTCGGCTTAGCATTAGGAGAAACTTCCTAAGAGTTGTTTGACAGTGGAACAGACTGCCTCTGGAGGTGGTGAGTTCTCCTTTGCTGGAGCTATTTAAGCAGAAGCTGGATGGCCATCTGTCAGGTTTCCTTTTTTCCTTACAGTGCCATAGCAACGACACAATATCCTCATATAACATGGGTGAGGGGCGCACACACACACACCTAGGGATGGATGAATCTCTCAATTTTGGTTTATCTCCATTTCTCATTGTTCCAGTCTTCCATTTCATTCACCACATTACCACATCAGTTTGTGAATGTGTTTTTTTTTTTAAAAAAAAGTCATCACAACAATTTGTCAGCTTTTTAGGCCCCATTTATGCACTATACATTTAAAACAGTATCATGTCATTTTAAACAGTCATGGCTTCTCCCAAAGAATCCTCTGGTGTATTGTTTGTTAAGGGTGCAGAGAGTTGTTAGGAGATCCCTATTCCCCTCACAGAGATATAATTCCCAGAGTTCCCTGGGAAGAGGGATTGACTGTTGTACTCTGAGAACTGTATCTCTGTGAGGTGAGAGGCCATGTTTCTTAAACTGTCCACCTATAAAATTAGCAATGATGTGACTAAGTGTGCCTATGGAGTCTATAGCTGAGTTGGGATACCTGAGCATCCCAAATTAATCCAAGACCAAAATTCAACAATTTGACCAGAATCCAAAGACTTCTGTTTCCATAACCAATGAATTTCAGTGTGCAAAGAGATTATTATTATAGTCACATTGGTAACATATGGATGATAAGGCTATATAGAAGGATAAGACTATATGGAAGAAAAGGCTATTGTGGAGGATAAAGCTATCTATGGCTACTAGCAACGCAGGTTATTTTCTACCTCCATTGATGGAGGCAGTATGCCTTTGAGCACCAGTTGCTGCGTATCAAAAATGGGAAGAGTGCTCTAGCACTCAGGTCCTGCTTGTGGGCTTCCCATAGACATCTGTTTGGCAACTGTGAGAACAGGATGCCTTATCAGATGGGCCTTTGGCCTGATCCAGCAGGGCTTCTTAGGTTCTGTATTCACTATCTGGACTCTCCCTTCCAACAGCAGCTCCTCACATTTGTTCTGAAGGCAGGTCTGGAGGGTCTCCAGACTTTCTTCAGTAGCTTTTTATGGGAACCAAAAGGGCTGCAAGGGAAACAGCCCCTGCAGAGCGTCACCTCTTGACTTACCAAAAGCTATGATCCCACCCCATAACCAGTTAAAAAAAAAGTTCTAGCCTCACTGTCTCACTGTTTTTTTAAGCACAATTTGGCATGCCTCAGTGGCTTAGAGGTTGACATGAGCGTTTGATGTCCGTATTCTTTTTCCATGTGTCTTGAACCTTGTTTGTACACAAACGTTGAGTCATTAGTGATGGCATTTGGAGGGGGAAATGCAATCTGAAAACCTGTTCTAGTGATACCAGAATTGTATAATATTTCCAAATGAGTCAGGAAAAAAAGAGAATTCTTAAGCTTTGACTCATTCTCTAAAGGGATGAGTCAGAAACTAAATATACCAAGTAGGCTAAAGTTATGAAAAAATAATTTTGATAGTAGGAGGCAAAGGAAAGAAAATGGTAGCTTTAAACTGCAGGACTCTTAACCTTCTTCAGTCACTGGCGAATATGATCAAAAACCTCTGGAACCTCCTGCATAGAAAGGCGTACTATGTAGTTGGATTCCTTAGGGCAACTATTACCTTTTTTAAAAAAAATCATCAGCCATGGAAAATTACTGTCAGAGCAGACGAGTCTATTTTATTCAATAAATAATAGAAGACTGTTCCAGCTAATTGCATTGCAACTTTCTCAGTTCATGCACAGACACTTGGAGACGTGTACCGATGTACATCATTTTAGTGGTGAGCCTGCTGTGGAAGCAGACTCAGCACTGGTTGGACACAGGTACCCATTTCTTCTCCTAATCCAATTCAGAGGAAACCTTGTTTCCTGGTTCCCAACAGAAGGGGCTGCAAATGGTAGTGATTGGCTGACTGATCTATCAATCAAGAAACAATTTCCCCTGTTTTACAGATATATTTTCCAGGATGAAAAAGGTATGGGTTTTTCAAAGAAAAGTTTAACAACAACAATAACAATGAGATAGATATATGCAAGGCACTATTTTATAAAAAAGCTGACAATCCACCTGAAATGGGTGAGGGCTAGAAATTGCATTTTTATCAGATTAGACACTTGTACACTGGATTTCAGTGCTTTTTTTGGGGGGGGGTAAAAATGAGATGCCAGTATATCATGATAAAGTTTCATGGGTGCACATACAATATGGTTGACATGGGTAGCAAAAAAAGAAAACAAAAACTAAGGTACTGGATACCAGTGAGTCCCTTCATAAAAATCTCCCACTGGTGTCTGGTCTTAGATATGCAACATTATATTCTGTATCTTGTTTATAATTTGTTTTTATTGACATAACCCACCCTGCAACTTAGGGTGAAGGGTGGGATATAAATATCAATCAATAAACAAAGGAAAATTAGATCTACTTTCACTGTGGAGCCAAGATGTGTAGACTGCAGCTAGGAAACAAAGGCTGTTTCTGTATACAACTTTGTATGCTATGGAGAGCCAGGTGCTACTTAGAGCAGATATACACTTACTATTGTGCTGGTTTTAGTGGGTCTCTGCCTCTCTTTTCTCAAAACAGGGGCATACAACGCTAGTCAGACTCCAACCTTTTTTACTCTTAAAACCTTGTTGGATCAGATCCAATGTGGGTGTGTGTTTTATAAAAAAAAATCAGCTTCAGGGAGGTTTCAGAACTGATTGGTAGACCAGCCCCTTTGCCTTCCAGGTGTGGTCAATGGAAATGCTTTGCTGCAGGCTCAGGCAGCAACAATGACTGGCCCAACACTTTGCTGTGGGTGGTCCTGAAAGGTCTGAAGGCAGCACTGGGGAAGGGAGGTGTGGCCAGCAGAGGGCAGTGTCGCTTCAAAACACAGCCAGAAAAAAACATTCTGGGTGCTGTTGAAGCAACAAGTGTGCCCACAGCCTTATACTGTATGGGTGATTCATGCCATTCATAGCAATGTTTGAAATGTATTCCTTTATTTCCATGGATATTTCTTTCTATTATTTATTTGTTTATTTCCTGCCCTTCTCCCGCAGGCCCCAGGGCGGATTACAGAAGTCTAAAATCTAGTATTAAAAGCAATTAAAACGTATTCACAAGAATAGGGTGGGTCCAGAAAACATGCATCTCAAGTGCCAAATGCCAGGGTAAAGAGGTGTGTCTTTAGCATTTGCCAGAAACTGTACGCCTCTGTGGGGAGGGAATTCTGCAACTTAGGGGCTGCCACCAAGAATGTCCTTTCCTGGGCCAATACCCTGAGAACTTTTGATGGTGGTGCAACTACCAAGAAGGCCCCCCTCTGCTGATCTTAACACCCGAGAAGGTCTGTAGGGAAGAAGATGGTCTCAGATATTTGGGGCCTGAGTCATTGAGAGCTTTATACACAAACTTAAGCACCTTTAATTGGGCCCAGAAAGATGTGGCAACCAATGCAACTGTTTTAGAACACAGGTTATACGAGTTCTAAAAGCAACCCCAGCCAGTAATCCGGCCCCTTATTTTGGACCTGTTGAAGTTGTTTTCAAGGGCAGCCCCACATAGAGCACATTACAATAATCCAACATGGAACCAGGGCATTGAGTACTGTGGCCAGGTTGTCTGTTGGCATTAAATGGCATTGAATATCCACATAAAGATATATGGGATGGGGTGGCAGTTGGGACTAGATGCCAGGAAAGCACTGGGTAAGGCCATCATGACCTAACTTTTCACATTGATTTCAGTGGACCGAAGTGTAACAATCTTAGTCTCAATTATCAGTTCAGAAGTCTGAAGCAGCAAATATCACACACGTTCTCAACTGTCATTTGCTGCCCTGAGTAGTAACACTGAGTGGGCAGTATCTAGGACTGGGGGAGAAATTTGATCAGTTCACATTTAAAGCTAAGTTGATCAAATCTGCACTTTCTGAAACAACTAAAGCACAGCCATCCTTCGAAATTCAGACTTATCCAGATTTTGTGATGCTATTCTCCGACCAAGCAATGTTTACAAAAATGCCTATATTCGTAGAAAGTGTTCATAAAAATGAAGGTATGAGTATAACACAAAAATGCATTATATTGAAAGAAATTGCTTGCAAAAATGTAAGTCAAAACTGCATACAAAAATGTGGTTATTAAGAAATTTGCACTAACTGCGGAAGAATTTTCATAGGATTTAAAAAAAACAACAACGAAAAAACTGCAGAAAAGAACCAAGTTTAAGATTGAAAAAATGTGAAATTGAGAGAACAGAAACTGGCAGATCCTTCCTACCCTACTAGTATCCATGGAACTCATTCCGTCTGATGGTGCAACAGAACTTCCCTCCTCCGCTCCCTGCACACATCCTGCACCCTCCCCAAACTACTCCAGAGTGTTGAGGGGAGAGTTGGGAGAGCATTATTTAGGGGGCACACAGAGGAGAGGAGAAGAAGTTCCACTGCACAAGTGAAAATCCTTTTGCTGACAGAACAGGTTTATTGGATACCACCCAGTGAGTCCCACTGATACCAAAGCGAGTTGCATCGTTGTTGTTATTATGTGCCTCCAAGTCGACTACGACTTATGGCGACCCTATGAATCAGTGACCTCCAAGAGCATCTGCCAGTTGCATCGAGGGTCACCATAAAACACTAATGAACATACTTTTAGATTTATTCGAACAATCCAACAGTGATGCAACAAGTTATTATCAAAAAATATGCAGAAAGTTGAGACAAACATCGAAGGTGTATTTGGGAAGCAGAAAAATCATTAAGAGAACTGGCTTTCAGGAAATACGCATGTATAAAATTTTAAAAAACACATAGGAATATCCAAGGGACAAAAAAAAAATTGGGAGTACAAAAAGCTAACCCAATTAGTTTGATGAAACTTACACACGAGATAATTGGAAGGAAACGCTACTTGGCAGACAGGGAAATGAGCACCTTAAGAGCCATTGCCTATCCAGAGATTATTTCAGGTATGCATGTATGTGAGGAGGAATTTAAATGACTTGCAGCAATTTTCCATTCTCACCAGAGCTTACAGTAAGACTGTGCATCAAAAGGAAGCCATCCAACACTTTCTAGCACAGAGATGGCCAATTTCTGTCTTCTTAGCCGTTACTCTATTCTCTAGACAGCTATCTGAGAGCCGTGAGGTTTGCAAGACAAATTGATCCCCTCTACAGATGCTTGCAAAATTCTCCTCATCTAAAGTTCTCCTTTGTGCTTCTGATGTGAGATTTCGGTGTATTAGGAATTCTATTTCCCCGCCTCTATTTTCATATTTTCCACATTTTATAGAGCACCATGAATACACAAGTATTTTTCATGCTGATAAAACATGGCAGCAATTCTAGGATTACATCAGTATTTGTATGGGAGTGGGGAGGAAGAAAGTCAATTTTTATCAATGGCTCTGGTACCTTGAGCCTCAGACTCCCAGATGCTTGTATCTCCACTTGCCACCACCATCTTTGTTGCTGCTGGGAGTTTGTTTGTTTGTTTTTCATCTTCATCATGATTATTTACTGTCCAGGTACCTGCCGTGGCATCCCTTCCCCACCCCACCCCGCCATAAAGTAAACCATGCTAGTGGCCGAATGAATAATTACAAGAGTCATGGAGCTGAAGCCTATCCATCCATAGATCAATTGTTCAGAGCATGACCAAGAAGAAATGGAAGGAGGGCAGTGTCAGCTGAGCCTTCACTTCCTTCACTTGTCCTTCACTCAAGCAAATGAGTTACTCCAAGGAAACAGCCAGACACATGTCAGAAATTTCATCTTTGTTTTTTTATGTATTTATTTTCTTACATTTATACCTCACTCATTATGGAACCCAAAATGGCATACATGGGAATTCCAGGCAGTCACTCATCCAGTGACCAACTAGACCCAGATCTGCTCAGCTTCAGGAAGGTGGTGGCATCATGTGGCATCAGACCATATCCTCAAACCAGGGAACCCTATTGGCCATCTACTGTCACCTGGCAAGGGTGGGATGTTACCGCATTTTAGTGCTCATTTCTCCTAATGGACACATTTTTGTATGCACTTTTGCTATTAAACATTTTTTCAAAGCAATTTCCCCTAATAGAAATATTTTGCATGTTAATTTCACTAATATATGCATTTAAATGCACACTTCACCCTAGAATTTGCAATTTTGCACACGTTACCTGGCTGGAGAACTGCATTACAAAATTCAGAGAAGTGTGAATTTTGAGGGATGGCTGGGTTTCCGTTTGTGTATCGTTTTGGAAAGTGTGGACTGGACAGGTTCACCTTCAAATGTGAACTGAATTGAATTTCTCCCCCCCATTCCTTCCCACCCCTGCTTTAAATAAAAGCAAGGGGCAATACACAGCTGCCCCTGCCACACTCCAGACATTGCCAGCTTAGTCTCATAGGAAAGGGGGGGATTGTATGCACCAAACCTTTCCATCTCCTACATCTTTGCCCTGGCTTGCCTCCATTCCATTTCTTGGACTTCCCTCTTACTTTTGACAAGGGTAAAACCAACCAGAAATAGCCTGCAAACCTTCCAACCTTTCTGAGGTTGCATACTGCTGGAAATTATTTTCTGACTGCTGTACATCATATCATTTACTCTGCCAGTGCCTGTCTTCAACTTCTCTGAGCTTGCTTGCTGCGTCCTACTTTTCATCCTCACCTGACATACCTATTTAGTTTACCTTGACCTCAACTAGAGATGGACAAATCTGTCATTTTCAATTTCTCTCAGTTGCTCTCTCTCTCTCTCACACACACACACAAAATCAAAGCCAGGTTCAAGGCTTTCGTGTTCATATACAAAGCCCTGAACAACTTAGGTCCAGGGAACCTTAAGGACTGCCTGAGCCCTTATACTGAGATCATCCAGAGAAATGCTGCTAGTTGCCTCCCCTGTTGCAGATGTCCCACTGGCCTCTACTAGAAGTTGAGTATTTAATGTTGCCAGTCCCAGGTGGCCACCCTGAAAAGTATAAGACGTTGAAGAGTTCATAGACTGAACGCTGGAACAACAGCAGCAAAGAGAAGTACAGGAGGTTACAACAGCATGTTGAAGCAGAAGAGGAGACTATTGTGGAGAGCAACAACGAAGTGGAGGGAACTCTGTGGAAAAGGGTGACAGGAGCAGAAGAGCGAGAAGACATCCATCACCGGTGGAACTATGGAGTTGCTTCCAGTCACTTGAAGATGAGACTAGAGGATAGTCTGCAGGGGAACAATTACAGAAGACCCCATGTGAGAGAAAGCAAGAGGCTGAAGCACAGTCAAGCAGAGGCAATGAAGCAGGGGCTGTGGACATAATGTATCTCAATTTTAGCAAAGCTTTTGACAAAGTGCCCCATGATATTCTGATCAGCAAGCCAGCTAAATATGGGCTGGATGGAACAACTATTAGATGGATCCACAGTTGGCTCCAGAACCGTACTCAAAGAGTGCTTATCAATGGTTCCTTCTCAAAGTGGGCGGAGGTAATGAGTGGGGTACCACAGGGCTCGGTCCTGGGCCCAGTACTCTTCAACATTTTTATTAATGACTTGCATGAGGAGGTGCAGAGAATGCATATAAAAATTTGCAGATGATACAGAATTGGGAGGGACAGCTAATACTCTGGAAGACAGAAACAAAATTCAAAGGGATCTTGATAGGTTGTAGCATTGGGCTGAAAACAACAGAATGAAATTTAATAGGGATAAGTGCAAAGTTCTACACCTAGGAAAAGGAAACTAAATGCACAGTTATAAGAAGGGGGATACTTGGCTCAGCAATACTACATGTGATAAGGATCTTGGAATTGTTGTTGATCACAAGCTGAATATGAGCCAACAGTGTGATGTGGCTGCAAAAAAGGCAAATGCTGTATTAGGCTGCATTAACAGAAGTATGGTTTCCAAATCGTGTGAAGTATTAGTTCCCTTCTGTTTAGCACTGGTTAGGCCTCATCTCGAGTACTGCGTTCAGTTCTAGACACCGCACTTTAAGAAGGATGCCAACAAACTGGAACGGGTTCAGAGGAGGGCAACAAGAATGATCAGGGGACTGGAAACAAAGCCCTATGATGAGAGACTGAAAGAATCAGGCAGGTTTAGCCTTGAGAAGAGAAGACTGAGGGGAGATATGATAGCACTCTTCAAGTACATGAAAGGTTGCCATACAGAGGAGGGCCAGGATCCAGGGCCGGGGCCAGGCATGCTGGGGCACTTGGGCACCAACCTGCCATGGGCCCCGGCACATGCACGCACACATGCCCCACCTACCTCTCCCTGAAGGGCCCCTCCTTAGGGTGGGTGAGTCGAGCTCCCTTCCGCGATCTGCAGTGCATGCCTGCCATCAACCAAGATGGCAGCGGAGGCATCAGGCCCTTAGCAAAACCTTGGCCGTCATCTTGGTTGATGGCAAGCTTGTGCCCACAGCGCCACCAGCATTTACGTCAAGGGAGAGGTAGGTGGAGCATGTTGCAGGTGGGCGTGGTGGGCCTGCACGACAGTGTGTGGGGGTACCTGGGAGCTCCCTCCCGCAATCCGCACCATGGATCCTGGAAGGAAGCACTATCCACCCACCCTAAGGAGGGGCCCTTCTGAGGCCCCTTGGGATCCAGGGGCCCTTGGCCAGGGCCTGACATGGCCGCCCACTGTAGCCAGCCCTGCCAGGAACTCTTCTCAGTCGTCCCAGAGTGCACGACACAGAATAACGGAGTCAAGTTTCAGGTAGCCAGATTTCAAGTGAACATCAGGAAAAACTTCCTAACTGTTAGAGCAGTATGACAATGGAAACCAATGACCTAGTTAGGTGGTGGGCTCTCCGACACTTCAAGAGGCAGCTGGACAGCCACCTGTCAGGTATGCTAATCTGGATTCCTGCATTGAGCAGGGAGTTGGACTTGATGGCCTTATAGGCCCCTTCCAACTCTATGATTCTATGATTGTATGGTAACAGGTGATAGGAAAGACCTCTGTCTGACTGAGAGCTGCTGTCAGTCTGCATAGACAAAGGCAGAGCTGATGGAGAGATGCTCTGATATTATACAGAGCAGTTTCCTGCGGGGACAGGAAGAGTCAGCCCAGGCAATATATTTCAGTGTCTATTTTCATATTTGAAATGCAAACAGGAAATGAATATAACTAATGTGGGGGTGCCGTTTCTGTCTTATCTGTTTATAGTAGGGCTGAGCTGAAATGTCACTTCTGATGTTGCATCTCGATTTGTGGACCGTCAGGATGGATCCCTGCTTTTTTTCATTCTTTTTGGGGGGAGGGTGTGAACATGGCTAATGGGTGCTTATTGTCCTGGAGGTGCATGGGGAATGCAGAGTGCCTCTGCGCCGTGATGGCTGGTGCCCATTTGGACTGGTAGGACAGAAATCAGGGGGACCAACAGTAGCCGGAGCCAGAGCCAATGACAGGCAGTGCCAAGCAGGGCCAGCGTTTGCAAACACGGGGCCCGAATGGGAACCTGCAGGGGTCCTGCGCTCCCCTTCCACAATTCGGATAGCAGAGCAGGAGCTTCAGAGACGCCCACCATTCCCCTGCTTCACCTACCTTTCTCTCTGCTGTTTTTTTGTGGCTGCGCGCATGCATGCTATCAACCAAGATGGCGGCAGAGGCTTCAGCCCCTTAGGGAAACCTCGGCCGCCAACTTGATTGATGGCAAACCTGTGCGTGCAGTGCGCACAGCAGGGAAAAAGCACAGAGAAAGGTAAGTAGAGCGGGGGAATGGCAGGCAGCTTGGGATCTCCCGCCCTGCGATCCGCGGTACCAAACCTGCTGTGAATCGTAGAAAGGGAGTGCTGGGGCCCGGGGCAGGCTGGTGTCGAAGGGCCCCGGCATGCCTGGAGCTGACTCTGCCCCCGCTAAGCCTTTAAGACGTAATTCCCCCACTAGCATGGGGCCCCCACTAAGCGCGGGGTCCGATTGGGCCCAATCGGTCCAATTGGTATTTTGCCGGCCCTGGTGCCAAGTCATTCTAGGTTTGTCCCCACCCTCCTTCCTGTTGAGTTCTATAAGGGCAACGCTGAAGCTAAGGCGGAGGAATCTGACAGCCAGGGCCACCCCTGGACTGCTTTTAAGTAGGGAGGCTTGCAGGTTGGGGCTGGCTTAGTGCAGATTGAGAATGGAGGGGGAATGCCCATTTCTCCCCAATGGGCTAACCTACACTATCCTTACATTGCGTGGGCAACTGGGCAACAGTCCGTATCCCCTCAATGGATGCAGGACAGCGCAAGACAGCAGGGGGAGCCTTGCCCATTACATCAGCAAGTCAACAAGGCTGCTCTCTTCCACCACTGTTCCGCTGGGGAAGAATTCTAATAGGGTTTCAACATTGTTTTGTTTATTTGTTTCTGGTATTTACACACTGATTTTCTGGTAGACCTCACCAAGCAGTTCAACAAGAAGCATCCATGAATCGTCATGATAAACCAGCAAAGACAGCTGCTCGTTTGGAAGTTATGTCTGCTGCTGCTGCTGCTGCTGCCCTCTCTCAGGGCGGGATAGTCCTTCAGAAGTTCAGAAGCCCCTGTAGTGGCAGTTGAGGGGGTAGGGTGGGAGAGGGATGATCGTGGATGGTGGCAGCTTGTCAAGCTTTATTGGCTTCTCCAAAACTCCTTTCAGGGGAAGATGTTTCTTCAGAAGCCCCTGTGGTGGCATTTGGGACAATTTGTGCTAATTCATTGTTTCAGATTCTCAACAGGTTCTTAATAAACTTTCTCAGAGCATTTCCACAGATGGTGCTTGAATTGCCTTTTTAGCCTCTTCTGTACTAGTTACAGTATGCCAGTGTCTGCTCATTGTTAAGGCAGGCAGCACAGAAAGCAGAAGAGAGGCTTTTGTAATGCAAATGAGCCTCCTGACCAGCGTCCATCTTATTATCAAAGAGACTGAAGCCCCGTTTGTGAAAACACCTATAATATTCCTCACTGAGCTTTGGAGTTGTACAAGACATGTTGGATCCATTTTCAACAACACATCAAAAAGTCTTTTTAAGGTCTTGCTGCTGAATATTCATTCTTGACCTTTCAGCTTTGTCCATTTTGAAAGATGACCACTGAAATGTAGTTCTTTAATTACTGTTGCTCAGAGGTGCACATCCACTTAACGGTTCCTTTACCTAAAGGTCACGCACCATTTCTTGAAGGATTTTGAAGCTGTTGTAGGTTTTCAACAGGAAAAGAAACAAAGATCAGTTATTTATGAAATCAGTGTTTGCAGACAGTCTGCATTTGCTTGAATGAAAAATAAGCAGATGCTTAATATGCTAGTGCTGCACTGAAATTATTCCACACTTTTTCCCGCCATTCTCCAGCAGCTAATGAGAATAGAAATTGCATTTGAAAATGATCAAAGGGGAGAGAAAACACCAGTGAAATTCTCATAGGGGGGCTGCAAGTTTTTTGTCACACTTCCCTTATTTTTGAGATGGCCAAGAGGTGTATGTGAGTGTCCCTTGTTTCATTCTACAAATCAGTTCAGCAGTGGTCTGCACTCTGCAGCCTTCCTGGGTGCCTGCACTTCAATTAAAGCCCAGAAGAACAGTGGGGAGGAGAGTGTGGCTGGGAGTCCAGAGTCTGTGAGTTCAAATCCCCACTCATGTCTCCTGGGTGTAAAGGGCCAGCTAAAGATCACCCCCACAGTGAGTGGCTCAGGGGTTACGTGCCCTACCACCTGTGCAGCTGTGGGCAAGCTGCATAGTCCCAAGGAGCCCAGTTGCCCCCCAGCTGGCAGTTGCGGACAAGGAAGGGGCTAGCTTGTGCAGCTGTGGCAAGCTGAGCAGGCCCTAGCCAGCTGGGGAGGACTAGCCTCAGAGGGAGGCAATGGTAAACGCCCTCTGAATACCACTTCCCATGAAAACCCTATTCATAGGGTAGCCACAACTCAGGATCGACTTAAAGGCACTCCATTTCCATTTTCAAAAGACATGGACCTTTGTTCAGATCAGGAAGTACAGGCAACCAGGGAGGCTGCAGAATGCTGGAAAAAATGTTTGTTGGAAAGAAAATTGCATACACCACCTTGCAATTATAAGACAAGATATAAACTAGGACTGTGCACTGCCTCCCTTTATGTGACCCAGCATAACTCAGGTCCTCCCAACCTGGATCCAACTCCAGATCAATTTGGGAGGTGGGACTGATTTATAATTATGATTTTAAAAACCCTGATTAAAGATACTAGACAAGGTCCTCAAATGCAAAGATGTATCATTGAACACTAAAGTCAGGATCATTCAGACCATGGTATTCCCGATCTCTATGGATGGATGTGAAAGTTGGACAGTGAAAAAAGTGGATAAGAAAAAATCAACTCATTTGAAATGTGGTGTTGGAGGAGAGCTTTGTGCATACCATGGACAGCAAAAAAGGCATTAATTAGGAGTCAGAACAAATTAAACCAGAACTGTCACCAGAAGCTAAAATGATGAAACTGAGGTTATCATACTTTGGACACATAATGAAAAGACATGATACACTAGAAAAGATAATAGTGTTGGGAAAAACAGAAGGGAGTAGAAAAAGAGGAAGGCCAAACAAGTGATGGATTGATTCCGTAAAGGAAGCTACAGACCTGAACTTACAAGATCTGAACAGGGTAGTTCATGATAGATGCTGTTGGAGGTCTCTGATTCATAGGGTCACCATAAGTCGCAATTGACTTGAAAGTACATAACAACAATTAAAGATACAGTCAGGAGGGAGACTGGGGGAAGGAGCTCTACTCTGCCCCCCGTAGGTTTGAATCCTCCACTCATCAGCTGTTGCAAGGGAAAGCCCATGCAAAGGAGCACCCTCCACCTCTCAGATTTGAATTATACAAGAGTTGTTTGTAACCCTCTCTATAAAGTTGTTGTGAGCTTCATTCTTATATCTAAACCCCACATATAATAAACCAGAACTATCACTGGAAGCTAAAATGATGAAACTGAGGTTATCATACTTTGGACACAAAATGAGAAGACAGGATTCACTACAAAAGACAATAATGCTGGGAAAAACAGAAGGGAGCAGAAAAAGAGGAAGGCCAAACAAGAGATGGATTGATTCCATAAAGGGAAGCCACAGACCTGAACTTACAAGATCTGAACAGGGCACGACAGATGCTCTTGGAGGTCGCTGATTCATAGGGTCACCAGAAGTCCTAATCAACTTGAAGGCATATGACAATAACATTATTGCTGAGCCAAGGTGTTCGGGGGGTGGCATTTCAGGGAGGTGGTGAAACGCTGTCCAAATATCGACTTGCTCTTTGTTGGGGATTTCTAAGACCCTTTGGGAAGATGCCGTTTGACAACAAGGTGGCCAGTATTTCTTATCCTTTTCATATTTTACTTTGCCACTGCTTCAAGAAGTTCGACAGCATTCCTGAAAAGAATGCCCCGCCCCGGGAATGCCCCTGTTCAGGAATGCTGCCATGCTGCTGTTGACAGAGGCATCATCACTTCAAGTGATGGCAAACGATTTTTTAAACTAAAAACGGGGAAAAGAAATCATCAATTCCCCTCATATTTGAAGGTAAGATCCCCCAGAAAGGCTTAGAATTTTGCCCTCCAGAAATCTCCCACCAACACTTTTGCCTGGGAGGAACATGTAGCCCACTCTATGGACATTGTTAAAACACTCCCAAAATTCAGCCATCGATGTGAGTGTCTCTGAGACTGCATAAACATTTATTATTTATTTTATTTATATTTCCATTTATAGACCGCTTACTATCTGACAGATCTCAAAGCGGTTTACAATAGAATACACAAGGTACAATTAAAATAAATCAAATTAATTTACAAAGCAAAATACGTGAACAATATCCATATACGTAAACACAGTATAAAAGCCAGAGTAGGCCACAAGGGACCCAAGTGCAAATGATCCAAACACTGGAATTCCGTGCATGGGTCTCAGGGAGAATGTATTTGCAGCTGATACTCTGAGCTCTGATAAACCAGGCAGGTGACAGGGATTTAGCAGCCATTGACAGCACTAATGCGATCAGGGAAAACGGGATCCAAAAACTGTCTGCTTCCTGGGCTTCCATAGTAAGATGTCTCGGTTCCTTCATCCAGAGCGTGGCATGCACGGTCACACTCCAGTCGCCCCAATGCACCGCCTTTTCCAGTCATCTTCTGCACCGACACCGACCAGCCCACCTGGGTTGACTCCTCATCCCGCCCTGCCGCCTCTGCCACCCAGGTGCTAGTCCTAGACAAACAGGTCCTGGATAGGGTTGCCAGGTCCATGGCCTGAGACTGATCCTGTATCTTTAGGAGAAGGTCAGCCAAGTGCAGGTGTTCTTGCAACTCTGTAATGGGAAAAACCACAAGGTGGAATTCTCCCTCCCCCCTCCACAACTTTTAAAGATACAGAAGACCTCTTGGAGGCTGGGCCTGGCAACCAAGAGGTCTTCTGTATCTTTAAAAATTGTGCAGGGGGAAGGCAGAGTTCCACCTTGTGGTTTTTCTCATTACAGAGTTGCAAGAACAGCTGCACTTGGCTGACTTTCTCTTCTCCTAAAGATACAGGATTAGTCTCAGGCGAAGAACCTGGCAACCCTAGTCCTGGATGAGATGAAATGGCTGTCGGGCCTGGGGACTGCCGCTGCCACCACTTTTCCGGGTGATGCTGTGAGCTCTTTCACCATGGTCCCACTGCAACCACCAGGAAAGGAGGCGCTGTGGCTGGCTCCGCCGCCGCCTCTCCAATGTTATAGCTTGCTTCACTTCTCTGCGTGCTGACAGCAGCGAGAAGCTGAGGAGCCGCACAGCCGCTGCGCCGGTGTTACAGGCGGCCATCTTCTTTATAGAAGACAAATAGAAAAGATTCTATTTTTGTAGTGTGTTACAGAGAGAGGGAGAAAGATATGAAGGAATGGAAGGAAGGGTGTTGCAGCAAACGGAACTTGCACAGCACTCTGTACAAAAATTTGGAAATATCAGGGGCTCCACCCCTGTGTGCTTCACATGCCAACCCCTCCCCCTCCTCCAGGTCACCAAGGCACTTCCCCCCTTCCCCCAAGTCTTTCCAAAGTTGGACTGGCGTAAAACTAAACAAGAGCTCCTGGGGGGGGTATAAATTGGCTTATTTTCTGAGCCATGTGAAGTAACTTCAGGGCAAGTTTCCCATCTCTATACATAAACAATTTCTCTCTTTTGGGTGGTTCTCCTTAGGAAATCACCATTCGATACTTCAGTTATTTAGTGCGGTATAGTGGTTAGTGTTGCACTAGCACCTGGGAGATGAGGGTTCAAATCTTCACTCAGCCATTAAGCTTGCTGGGTGACCTTGGGCCAGTCACTCTCCCTCAGCCTAACCTCTACCCCACAGGGTTGTTGTGAGGATAAAATCAGGAAGGGGCGAACCACTTATGCATCCTTCAGCTCCTTGGACGAAAAGTGGAATATAAAAGAATAATATTATGTAATGAATTAATTAATAAGTAAAATAAATAATATTACTATGATAAACATGCATCTGTGAAAATCAGTCCTTGGATGTGGTTTTTCATCCCAATGACAGTTTACTCATCAAAATATACATTAGTACAGTTCATACATACCACTAGAACATACATCACCACCTCTTAAGTGGATTTTGTGACATTTGCAACTCCAAACATCATTGTCTCATCACAAGTTTCTGTTGGCATCATTCTAATATAATTCACCACAGCTTTCATTTTGCATAATTTAGGTAGTGGCAGTGGGAATCTAGACAGCCCTAAATTATGAAATGGTCATAAAAGCAGCTGGTAAAAGGTAAAGGTGTCCCCGCACTTGTAGTGCAACTCGTTTCCGACTCTTAGGGTGATGTCTTGCGACGTTTACTAGGCAGACCGTATATATGGGGTGGGATTGCCAGTTCCTTCCCCGGCCTTTCTTTACCCCCCAGCATATGCCGGTACTCATTTTACCGACCACGGATGGATGGAAGGCTGAGTGGACCTCGACCCCTTTTACCGGAGATTCGACTTCCTCCTTCCGTTGGAATCGAACTCCGGCCGTGAGCAGAGCTTCGGCTGCGTTACCGCCCCTTACCACTCTGCCCCACGGAGGGTCTAAAAGCAGCTGGATGGCTGTTTTATGTTTTCTGCATCATGCACCAAGAAGAGGTAATCTATCTACCCCAAAGTCCTCTCCATCCTTCTCCACAAGCCATCACCAAAAGTCATTTTTCTAATCCAACACATGGTACTCATTCCTGCAGAATCTTCAGGAGATTTCAGAGTGTATGATGGAACATTTGCTTCTCTTGGAAGAGAATATGTAAGACTCATATTACGTGCCTTTCTGTGCTTCAGTTTTAGGATTTCTAATTTTGAGATTTCATTTGAACATTCCCATTCTGATGTTTTTGTATTTTTTAAAATAAAATTTGTGTTTGCAAATATGATAAAAAGACGGACAGACAGATATCACTAGCTGACACTGACAATAAAAATACTCCATCAGTCCTAATTTAAACATATACGGTTGTATTCAACATAGTGCTAAGGCAATAGTTTGTTCAGCGCAAACTATATGGCTGTGTACAGAAACCTCTGACTTTGGCTGAAAAGTACAAAACTAAAAATCACATTCACAGCCCCACCCACTTTTGCCTCTGGCCCCACTGGCCACTGGCATGTGGCCCCTGAAAGATTGTCCATGAAGGAATGTGGCCCTCGGGCTGAAAAAAAGGTTTCCCACCCTTGATTTAAATATTTCAGGAGAATGGACCCACCTATTCTAGTTGGGGCCAATGGGAATTGGAATCTAGATGCCATCACATTGGTTATCTGTGCTTTAGGGCGTATGTATGTTTCCCTCCAGAAAGGAGCCACTGTCCCCTAAGAGGAAATGTGCTTCGTACATGTTTAAAGATACTCTGCCCTGGGTGTGAGAATGTTTACAATTAAAGTTGGTGGCTCTGGGTCCTGCATTAGACAATCATGCCTGGTTTTAAGTAAACAGTTTATTGTGTGAGGAGAACATGCCAGTTAAGGGGAACTCATCCCAGACAAGTTGTGCCTGTGCCTTGTTCCGGTCCTCCTCACATCCACAGGATTGTTGGTTGTCCTATCAGCCAGCCCTCGGATCTCCAAGTGTTGCTTCTGAACGCCAGGTCGGTACATAATAAAATCTCCCTCGTCCACGACTTAATTGTTGATGAGGGCGCCGACCTGGCATGTGTAACCAAGACCTGGGTGGGTGATCAGGGAGGAGTTACTCTCTCCCAGCTTTGCCCACCTGGGTATATGGTTCAACACTGTGGTAGATCTGAGGGTCGGCAAGGTGGGGTGGCTGTGGCCTATAGGAGTTCTCTCCCGCTCATCAAGCACCCTGTCCAGGGGACGACTGGCTTGGAGTGCCTCCACCTTGTGCTGGGTCTAGGAGACAGACTGGGAATACTGTTGGTGTACCGCCCACCCTGCTGCCCAACGGCTTCCCTAACTGAGCTGACAGAGGTAGTCTCGGAGGTACTGCTGAAGTCCCCCAGACTATTGGTTCTGGGAGACTTCAACATCCATGCCGAGACTGCTTTATTTGGGGCGGCTCAGGACTTCATGGCCTCCATGGCAACCATGGGGCTGTCTCAATTTGCTACTGGCCCAACGCATGTGTCGGGGCATACTCTTGATTTGATCTTTGCCACTGGACATGGAGATGGTGACCTGGAGGTGGGGAGTTTTTCATCGACCCCATTGTCATGGGCAGATCACCGCTTGTTGAAGTTTAGGCTTACAGCAACCCTCTCCGCAAGGGTGGGGGACCTATTAAGATGGTCCGACCTCGGAGACTAATGGATCCTCAGGGTTTCCAAAGGGCTCTGGGGGATTTTCTGGCTGATAAGACTGGCGCTCCTGTCGAAGCCCTGGTCGAACTGTGGAATACAGAAATGACCCGGGCCGTGGACACGATTGCTCCTGCGTGCCCTCTCCCATGTCGAGCTCATGCAGCTCCGTGGTATATCCCGGAGCTGAGAGCGATGAAACAAGAGAGGAGGAGGCTTGAGTGCAGATGGAGGCGTACTCCTGACGGATGCAATTATGCCTTGGTAAGTGCCTCTACTAAGTTGTATACAGAAGCGGTGAGGGCAGCGAAAAAGCGATATTTCGCTGCCACCATTAAATCATCTCTCAACCATCCAGCGGAGCTCTTTAGAATTGTCCGAGGGCTTTTACATTCTAGCCCTCAGGATATCAGAGAACCATCGATAACCCGCTGTAATGAGTTCGCTGGCCACTTCCAAGATAAAATCTTATGCATCCGTCGGGACTTAGACTCCAATATTATGGCAGTTGAACCTAATGAGGTATCCGGAGCACGGTCTTGTCCTCATTTATTGGATGAGTTTCAGTTGGTACAGCTTGAGGAAGTGGACAAAGTACTCGGACTGGTGCGTGCAACCACTTCTGCTCTAGATCCTTGCCCTTCTTGGTTAGTGAAAGCTGCCAGGGTTGAAACAGCCGGATGGGCCAGGGAAGTGATAAATGCCTCCTTGAGAGAGGGAGTGGTCCCTAGTCGTCTAAAAGAGGCGGTAGTAAGACCACTCCTGAAGAAACCTTCCTTGGACCCAGATAATTTGAATAACTACAGACCGGTAACGAACATTCCATTTTTGGGCAAGGTCTTGGAACAGGTGGTTGCCAGCCAGCTCCAGGTGCTCTTGGATGAAACCGATTATCTTGATCCATCTCAATCCGGTTTTAGGCCTGGTTTCGGCACTGAAACGGCCTTGGTCGCCCTGTATGATGACCTATGTCGGGAGAGAGACAGGGGGGGTGTAACTCTGTTGATTCTCCTGGATCTCTCAGCGGCTTTTGATACCATCGACCATGGTATCCTTCTGGAGAGACTCACGGAGTTGGGAGTTGGAGGTACCGCTTGGAAGTGGCTCCGCTCCTACTTGGTGGATCGTCTCCAGAAGGTAGGGCTTGGGGAGCACTGCTTGATACCCTGGACTCTCCATTGTGGAGTCCCGCAGGGATCGGTTCTGTCCCCCATGCTTTTTAACATCTACATGAAGCCGCTGGGTGCGGTCATTAGGAGTTTTGGAGTGCGTTGTCACCAGTATGCTGATGACACGCAACTCTATTTCTCCTTTTCATCTTCCTCAGGTGAGGCTGTTAATGTGCTGAACCGTTGCCTGGCCGCGATAATGGATTGGATGAGAGCTAATAAACTGAAGCTCAATCCTGACAAGACTGAGACGCTGTTGGTGGGTGCCTTCTCGGCCCAGACGGTGGATGTCCAACCTGTTCTGGATGGGGTTACACTCCCCTTGAAGGAACAGGTTCGTAGCTTGGGGGTTCTTTTCGATCCATTCCTGTCTCTTGAGGCTCAGGTAGCCTCGGTGGCACGGAATGTGTTCTACCACCTTCGGTTGGTAGCCCAGCTACATCCCTATCTGGACAGCGACGACCTCTCCTCAGTTGTGCATGCTCTGGTAACCTCTAGATTGGACTACTGCAATGTGGTCTACGTGGGGCTGCCTTTGAAAACAGTCCAGAAACTACAGCTAGTGCAAAACGCAGCAGCCAGACTGTTGACGAGGACCAGACGGTCCGCACATATAACACCTGTTCTGGCGCGTTTGCACTGGCTACCTATTTGTTTCTGGGCTAAATTCAAAGTGCTAGTTTTGACTTATAAAGCCTTACACGGTGCGGGACCACAATACCTGGCGGAACGCCTCTCTCGATATGAACCTACCCGATCACTACGTTCAACATCAAAGGCCCTCCTCCGAGCTCCGACTCACAAAGAGGCTCGGAGGGTTATAATGAGATCTAGGGCCTTTTCAGTGGTGGCCCCCAAACTATGGAATAGTCTTCCCGACGAGGTACGCCTGGCGCCTACACTTCTATCCTTTCGGCGCCAGGTTAAAACCTTTTTATTTTCCCAGGCATTTTAACATATTTTATTGTTGTTAATATATACCAGGCTGTTAAATACTTAAATGTATTTTTAGTGTTTTATTGTCATTTTATTGTATTTTTTGCCTTGTATTCACTTTATGCTGTACACCGCCCTGAGAGCCTCAGGCTTTGGGCGGTATAAAAATTGAATAAAATAAATAAAAATTGTTTTGGCTATAGGGTGCAACAAAATATAGCACCATGCCCTGATTTTTTTTTTTAAAAAAGGCTCTTCCAAAAGATTGGTAGAGCAATATCTGTGAGAGTGCATCCTCCTCTGTATGCCAGTCAGAGTATTACAATCAGTAGGAGAGGCTCTTCTTAAGATACCAGTTCCCTTGGAGGGGTGAGAGTCTTCTCGGTAACAGCCCCAAACTGTGGAGCTCCCTTCTTATAAAGGTTATCAGCATTTTCTCTTTATAGCTTTAGGTACCATTGAAGATTAGGGATGGAGAGATATGTCAATTTCAGTTCTCTCTGTTTCTCAGTTTTCCAATTTTGAATTCAGTTTTCCACATTTCTGCGGCATTTTTCAATTTGTTCATTCTCAGGGAAATTCTTTAGCATTTTAGTGCAAATTTCTCCAAACACATTTTTGTATGCAGTTTTGACTAATTTAGACATCTTTTACAAGTAATTTCTCCAACTGTAATGTAATTTTGTATGTTATTTTTCAATCATATATTCATTTTATCCACAGTTTCTCTTAATATATGCATGTTTATAAACATTGTTTGGAGAAAATTGGATAAGGTCATGTTTCGGTTCTCATATTGTTTCGGAATGTGCAAATTTGATAAATTCAGCTTTAAATGCAAACCAAATCAAATTTCTCCTCCATCCCTATAAAAGTCGCACTTTTTCTTTTTAGTCTTTGACAGCTGAACTCTTATTGTTAGTGTTCCCCTATGATACAATCTGCTTTATTGATATATATGTATTGCAGGGTGTGGGATTGCTACTGCTGCTGCTGCTGCTACTACTAGTAACAACAACAACAATAATAATGCATTATTTAAAATGCCATAAAAGAAAACACATAATTACAAAAATCTGGCAGACTATTGCCATCATGTTACACTGCTTCTGAAAGAATTGCCCTGGCTGCCAATTTGCTATCCAGTTAAGTTGAAGGTATAGAAAGGCCTATACAGCTTGGGACCAGGATACCTGAAAGATTGTCTTACCCCTTGTATACCCAGTAAATCACTGCCCTCTACAGGTGAGGGCCTCCAGCAGATACCATCTTATCAGGAGGTCTGTTCCGCACAACATAGGAAGCAGACCTTTAGTTTTGTGGCACCAACACTGTGGAATTCCCTGCCCTTAAATATCAGACAGGCACCATCTCTGTTATCTTTTAGGTACCTGTTGAAGACCTTCCTCTTTCAACAAGCCTTTTAAGTAGAGACCTTATCCCAGTCTTTGTCTGTGTTGGAATTGCTTTTAAGATATTTTGTCTTTAAGATGTTTTAAAGATATTTTTAGTATTTTATTGCTTGTTTGCTGCCCTGGGCTCCTCAGGGTGGGATACAAATTTAATTAATAAATAAATGCTATCTTTGTGGCAAACAATGGCATGCATTTTCTAAGAAAGCCTCTAAAGAACCCCCAAAGTGACACCTTTCCATAATGCAACATTTTAGCTTATTAAATCTGTAGAAATGGATGAAACGACAAATGTATTACATTTAAAAAAAACCTTCAAAGCTTAAATATATTTTAATTATAAAAAATAAATATGCACGGAATAGAAAAGTTCTTTCATCCCTCCTCCATCTGTTGAATCGTGAATCAAACTTTCACCTTTTCTTTTAATGCCTCATTAACACAATGCTGTATTACCTTTACACGAAGGGCTTCCTACAATTGCTGCAAGTAACAGAGAGAAGAAAAAGGCATTCTGAGAACAATGGTATGGTGTGCTGCTGGAATCTTCTCTGGGGTTTTCTTCCACTCATTTATCCTGTTCCTTTTAAATTCACTGAGACGTGCTTTATTATTTCATTAGTTCTCAAAAAGTTATAAAGGTATTAATATGTAAATGAAAAGGCAAACACTTCCAGCACATTTCACTGCTGATAAAACACAGGTCTTCCCAAGGCTGCTGATGTCAGTGCCACTTCTTCTTCTTTATCTCAGCAAGTCTGCAAAGAAAAGGAACGCCTTCAGCCGTAGATAGGGAGGCCACCAAAATCCAGAAATGTTTGGATTTCACCAGCAGATGGTAAGGAATGCCTGGGGCTGGGAACAAAGGTGGGCACAGTTGGGCATCTGCAAAGGACCCGCAACCAGGGCCATCCCCTGGCATGCTAGGGCCCTTGGGCACCAGCTTGCCCTGGGCCCTGGCACTCCCCTTCTGCAATTTGCAGCAGGATTGGTACAGCGGATCGCAGGGTGGGAGATCCCAAGCCACCCCCCATTCCCCCGCTCTACTTACCTTTCTCTGTGCTGTTTTTTCGGCGGCGCGCCTGCACGCACAGGTTTGCCATCAATCAAGATGGCGGCCGAGGTTTCCCTAAGGGGCTGAAGCCTCTGCTGCCATCTTGGTTGATGGCACGCATGCGTGCTACACGCACACATTGCTGCTATCAACCAAGATGGCGACAGAGGCTTCAGTCCCTTAGGGAAACCTCAGCTGCCATCTTGATTGATGGCAAACCTGCACACGCAGTGCGCATAGCCACAAAAAACAATAGAGAGAAAGGTAGGTGAAGCAGGGGAATGGCGGGTGGCTCTGAAGCTCCTGCCCTGCTATCCACGATAGCAATGCTGCCATGGATTGCAGAAGGGGAGTTCAGGGCCCCCAGGGGCCCCTGTAGCCCCAGGGGCCCTCAGCCAGTGCCTCACCTGGCTGCCCTTTAGAACTGGCCCTGCCCACACCCTTTGCAGGTTAATCCACCCCTTGTTCTGACCCATAAAGTGAGTCAGCAAACAATGTTGACAGTGGCTCTCCAGTGTTTCAGGTAGGAGTCTTTTACCAGCCCTGCCTGGAGATGCCAGGGATTGAACCGTTGTCATGCAAAGCGGATGTTCTACCACTGAGCTACGGCCCTTTCCCATAGCAGAAGGTTCCCATTGTGGTGCTTGCTCAATGTCTGTCTGTCTGGCATGCAAGCAAGCGGCAACAAAGAAGATGTGGAAGGAGGAGGTAGAATCACGGAGGGAGGGGAGAGCATTGAGGGTGACTCATCCAATCTGCTGATTGGACAGGAGAACTTTGGGCAGCCGAGATTGGTAGAGCTGGATGAGCAAACGTCACAGGCAGACTTATGTAGGGATAGGAGCAGAAAGACAGAAGGGGCTGATGCTGTAAAGACAAAAGCAATGTGTTTGTGTTGGAAATGGAAGGGAATTGGAAGCCAGTATAGATCAGTGCAAGCACTGGTGGCCTGTTAATTTCTGGGCCCAATCCAAAGTGCTCATGTTAAGTGTTTAAAGCCTTAAAAGAATTAGGCCCCAAATATCAGAAAGACCGCCTCCTTCCCTACAGGTCTGTTCAGGTGTTAAGAATGGCAGAGAGGGACCCTCTTGGTAGTTCCACTAACTTTGGGATTTTTAGAGGCATGGTGGTCCAGGAGAGGGCATTCTCTCTGGCAGCCCCTGAGCTGTTGAACTCCCTCCCCACAAAAGTGCATCTGGCATCTTCATCATATAGCTTTTGTCATATGCTGGAGACATACCCCTTTACACTGTCCTTTGACACCTGGAATATATACAGTATATGTTTTAGGACCCCCCCCACACACACTTTGTTTTTCTGATTGTAAGTTGTTTTACTGATTTCAACATTGCTCTCTTGTAACCTGCTGTGGAACTCTACTTTTCTCCCTTCTGATCATTTTCAAGTGCAATTTCTTTTCTTGATCATTGCTAGACAATGGTTGAAAAAAAAATCAGGAGAGATTTTTGGCACAATACTAGCATAGACATTTGAGGCTCTGTGTCAGTGGGGCAGTAGAATCTGCTGTGGGTTGTCATCTGAACTTTCAAGGAACTGTCCAAGTACTGAAACCTATCATTTCAGCATTTGGACAGTTCCTTGACAGTTCAGAATAAAACTTGGATTCCACTGCCCCACAGACATGGAGCCACCAACTGCCACTGGAGGGGGTCTCTTTAAAAGTTAATGTACTTTACTTCATTTGCTTAAAGGCCAGAACAGAAAGTGCCTGCAGAATCTCTATTGAAAGAGCATTCCACAGGACTGGGCTGATGACACTAAAGGCTCAATTTCTTGTTGTTGTTGTCAAACAAGTGTCATTAACTCCTGAAGATGCTCCTGAAGATGATCTCAGTGATTGAGTTGGGATATAAGGGTTCAGGTGGTCCCTAGGTTACCCTGGACATAAATTGTTCAGGGCTTTGTGAATTAATACAAGGACTTTGAAACTTTGTTGGTAATAGATGGGCAGCCAGTGGAGGTTTTTTTAAACAGCCAGTGGAGAGCTGGGAAGATGGTGTCAGACGTAGGTTTGTTCGCTCCTTGTTTTCTCCTGACCAAACATTAAGAGCGGCTTTCTTACGGCTGTAATTCATTTTAATTAGTTTTGTTTTATCTACTTTTCTTCTCCTATTGTGCCATTTGGTGAGCAAAGCAGGCTCCCCTCCTTAGTGTCTGGGCACATTATCTCTTCGGCGTCCTTGAAGCAACAAACAGGGAGTGTTCACCAACAAGGCCTCGGTTAGTGAGACAGCAGCTTATCTCCCCTATATAAGGGTGTCTAATTAAACAGCCAGTGCAGATGTTCTTTTGTAACAGAAATTTCCTGATCACGTTTACAAAGAAATAAGAGGATAAGAACATAAGAAGAGTCTGCTGGATCAGGCTGAAGGCTATGTAATGCAGCACTCTGTTGTTACAGTAGCTGACTAGATGCCCATGAGTAGCCCACAAGCAGAACCTTAGTGCAACAGCACTCACTCCACCTGCAAGTCTCAGAAACTGATGCTTGTAGGCATACTGCCTTCAACAGTGGCAGCAAAACATAGCCATTGTGGCTAGTAGCCATTGATAACCTTATCCTCCATGAATTTGTCTAATCCTTTCTTAAAGCCATCCAATTGGTGGCCATCACTACATCTTTTGAGAATGAATTTCATTGTTTGTGTGAAGAAGTCATTTATTTTGTCTGCCCTGAATCTTCCAATGTTTATTTTATCAGGACCAGAATGGGCCCACAAGCCCCCATCCCAATGTGGGATGGATTTTTTCCCTGTCATTTCACTTTGCTGGCTGCTGTTAAAACTGAAATTGGGACCTTTAGCAGGATCTGGATGTGAGGTCCTCATGTGGATCAGTTACTGGTTAAGAAACAGGACACAGAGAGTAGGAATAAATGCACATGGTGATGTATTCCTTTCCAGTAAACATTTCGTCAATGTTCTGTCACTTCTCCATTTGCCTGCACTTCCTGATCTGAAAAAGGCCCAGGGAAGAAATTACTACTAAGAGTAGACCCGCTGAAATCAATGAACCTAAGCTAGTCATGCCTATTAACTTTAATGGGCCTACTCTGAGTAGGGCTAGGAAATCACTTGGTCTTCCTCTGGGCTTTAACTGCAACACAGGCACCTGGGAAGGCTGCAGAGTGTAGACTACTGAAGATATGATTTGTAGAATGAAAGAAAGGACACTCACAAACACCCCTCAACCACCTCAGTGATAAAGTAAGCATGACACAAACCCCCTCCAGCATGAGAATATTGCTGAAATTTTCACTCCTTTTTGGAAATTTTTGACTGCAATGTCTTTTCTCATTAATTGATGGAGAATGGTAAAACAAAAATGAAGGAGGAATTTTCAGCATGACACTAGTTGCAACATCCTTACCCAGATGATCACGACACCTCAAGCCACCTTTAAAGACCTGTTCAGTTATTCGCAGCAAGGAATGCTGGTTCTAAATTGAATAACGTTGGCTAGTTGTGCAAATTAGCTATTTGGTGGTAGCAATGTGATTATTTACAGCTCTTTTCATTATTCAAAAACTGCTTGACACCGTGTTTTCCAAAGGCGCATCAGTCCAGTCACAGCCTCTCCTCTTCACTGTCTGGAGAAAATGCAAGTCATATTTTCCTGTTTAATGGGCACTTTTTGAGCTAGGCTGGATCTGATTATTTTTCAACTCTGAACAGTTATTAGAACAGACAGAACAGTGAGGTCTCAGTTGAACAGCCACACAATCAAAGTGACAAGTGGATGTCAGGCTTTGAATTTGTCAGCACTCGGCAGTAGAGTGAATTGGAAGCTTTCTGAAGGGGATCATAGGGGGGACATGGGAAATATTAGCAGACTCCAGAGAAACAATCCTTTCTTTCTCTGTTCTATAGAGTAGGAATTCAGCTGAATTTGGATTTGGCACTGGATTTTTCAGTGGCCAGCATATCCTCTATCTTTGCAGAGTGATCCTGTTTGCTGAGAACTTCAGTGGCTTTCCCCTGACACCAGATTTCCCCCCTTGAATATTCCCTTGAATATATTGTTCTTTTATTGTGTTTACTCACAGCACAGCAATACAGCTCTTCCTTTCTCTCTGCTACCCTCCTCCACTTGAGTAATCTAAGTTCCAAGTGGGGAGGAAGCATACTAAGGCTATAATAGCAGAGGATGAGGAGGATGCAAAGACACTTTTCTTTCAAAATATTCCCATCAAAATAAAGCAATGGATACTGGACAAAGAATGAACTTGAATTGATACAGCATCTTAGGTCAATGGAATGCTTTTGAAGCGGGGCCAGCGATCCCATCCCTACTGTAGAAATTTCTGTGCATGATTGTTTCTGAAGGAGGCATACCTCCTCCCGTGTGTTATGTGTTAAGTTAGGACTTATGGGTTCAGTTCCTTGTTTGATCATGTGTTTGGTGACTCAGAGCAACAAGGGTCAGTAGGCAGAATGTCATGACAAATACACTGTGCAAAGAATTGGGCTCTGCTGGATCAGGGCAAATCCCCACCCAATCCATTTTCCTGTTCTCACAGTGGCCAACCAGATGTCCACAGGAATCCCATAAGCAGGGCCTGAATGCAGCAGCTCTTTCCCAGCTTGGAACGTGACTACTCCTCTTTTAAAGCCATCAAAGTTGATGGTCATCATCACTACCTCTTTTGGGAGCAAATTCCATAGTTTAACAATGTATTAACTGGAAGATAACTATGTCTTAACTGGTTAATATATAGGAGGGAGGGGACTGACACACCACCTCCACATACACAGGAACACAGGAAGAATTTTGCTGCATCAGGTTGGAAGCCCATCTAGTCCAGCATCCTGTACCCCCACAGTGGATAACCATATGCCTATAGTAAGCCCACAAGCAGAACCTGAGTGCCACAGTGCTGTCCCCGTTTGCAATTCCCAGTAGCTGCTGTTCAGTGCAGGCACTGAAAAATGTCTATTGTGAAAGAGAAAATAGACATGAAGATTTACAGAAAATATGCTTATAATAAGATTTAAATAAGACTTTTCATACCTTTTTTTTTTTTTTTAAATCCCAAATAATGTGGAAATTGAACATGACAGACACAGGGATGAACACATATGAAAGCAACGTGGTCCAGAAATATACTGATATGCCCATCCTTAGCTCATATCATAACCAGTATTTGACTAGATGCCCGGCATGTTATTTTCGTCCCTCTGATTCTATGATAAGATTCCCCTCTAAGGAAAATCCTCTTTAGCAAAAATGCCATGTGTGACTTCAATCACAAATGACCCACTGCATTATCCACTGATCATGTATTTCACTTCACATCACATTTTTACATGACAACGTGTCGCCACAACAGCTTTGACATTTTGGGCATGGCAGTCTCATGGCTACTCCAGGACCTCTTGGCCTTTGTCTCCAGGGCGCACGGAATCAAATCAAGTCTGCATGTGCTGCTTTTGTTCGGTGCTATAGGCGAGGATCCTGCTATTAATACTGCAATCGAAAGGGTGGTGGAGAGAGATTTAGTGTTTGATTCCCTGCGTCTCTGTGACTGAGAAGCCTGGAAGGAATATGACAGGGAAAATGTTTACAGATGGCAGAGCTTAGAAATGCTTCTGCCCACTGGCACATGAAAACAAGCACAGAGACTTAGGGGTGGGGGAAACCTTAGAGGGAAAATTCCAAATGGGAGTAGAGCTAGTCTATGGCAGCATTGAGTTATGATACCTGTGACACAGAGGTGGCACTTCACAGTGTGTGTGTGTCGGTGATGGGGGGGGAAGAGAGCAGCTGACAAGTTGCACTGGAGTCCAGGAGACATCAAAGAGACATTAGGACCCAGAGGGAGCTGACAGAGCAAGATGCTGTGATTATACAGATGGAGGAAAATTTCACAAGGTCCACATTTTTAAGCAAACTCATTAATTCACACCTCCTGGACTAAGTTGCTTTGTTTCAATATGTCTTTAAATATGTTTTGTTTTAATATGTTTTAAAGTCTTTTGTTTTTAAGATGTTTCAGTGTTTTTGTTTGCTGCCTGGGCTCCTTCTCGGAGGAAAGGTGGGATATAAATTTAACAAATAAAGAAATAAAACCCTAACCATGGTTTGGCTCTACGTTTGTACTACCCTTATAACTTTGCCAGGGAAAAAAAAATTGGGGGATGTTGGGCAGGGGCATTGAGGGATGAAATAATCCCCTCCCCCTTATCCTCTTGTTGTATCTTGGTTGTAGATTGTCCTGCGAATCTTGTGAGCTCATCCATGATCTTTTAAAGAAAAGTTTGGGAATTTTTTAATCCATCTGCTTTTGTGCTATGTCTTTCTTTTGAAGATCCATTTCTTCCAAAGTTCTCAACGTTATAGGCTTGGTTAGGCAGCTGCTGTTGAGTTTCATACAATCATCTGTCACCACTGCAATTTCTTCCTTGCCAAACGTCACTTTCAATTACCTCAAAGACAGGATTTCTGAGAACTTCAGACCATTATATTGTTAGCCTTTAAATTCTCCATGAACCTAGGAAGATTGCCTTTCTTTTTGGGAATCTCACTGTAAATGAATTCCTCCCTAGTTCAGTCTTCTCCCAAAGAAACCTGGGAACTGTAGTTCACTAAGGGTGCTGGGAATCATAGCTCTGTGAGGGGTAAACTACAATTCCCAGGATTCTTTGGGGAAAATCATGTGCTTTAAATATGCTTTCAATATATGGTGTGAATGGGACCACAGACATATACAACTAGATGTGCTCATTGTGACCATAGGAAACCACTTATGCAACAGTGACTAGTGTCAGCTCCAGCTTTTGGAGGGAGGGACACTTGTGTAAAATTGTTTCAGTTGTCTCCTCACCACTGCCACTGCTGCCCATTCACTTGCCTCTACCTCTGGCAATGATTTGGATGAGGAGATGCAAGAAATGCTTATCAAATTTGCAGATGATACAAAATTGGGATAGCTATGGAGGACAGAAACAAAATTCAGAGTCGACAGACTAGAGCACTGGAAAATAACAGAATGAAATTTAATAGGGATAAGTGCAAGGTTCTGCACCAAGGAAAAAGAAACCAAATGCACAATTATAAGATGGCAGATACTTGGCTTAGCAACATTACATACGAGAACGATCTTGGAATTGTTGTTGATCACAAGCTGAATATGAGTTAACAGTGTGATGTGTCTGCAAAAAAGGCAAATGCTATATTAGGCTGCATTAATAGAAGTATAGTTTCCAAATGGTGTGAAGTACTAGTTGCCCTCTTTTCAGCATTGATTAGGCCTACTCTTGAGTACTGTGTCCAGGTCTGGACACCGCACTTTAAGAAGGATGAAGTTAAACTGGAACAGGTTCAGAGGAGGGCAACGAGGATGATCAGGGGACTGGAAACAAAGCCCTATGAGGAAAGACTGAAAGAACCGGACAGGTTTAGCCTTGTGAAGACAAAACTGAGGGGAGATATGACAGTATTGAAGAGTACTTGAAAGGTTGTCACACAGAGGAAGGCCAGGAACTCTTCTTGATCATTCTAGAGTGCAGGACATGGAATAATGGACTCAAGTTGCAGGAAGCCAGTTTTCAACTGAACTTCAGGAAAAATTTCCTAACTGTTAGAGCGGTATACTAATGAAACCAATGACCTAGTGGGGTGGTGGGCTCTCCAACACTGGAGGCCTTCAAGATGCAGCTGGACAGCCACCTGCTGGGTATGCTTTAATTTGGGTTCCTGCACTGAGCAAGGAGTTGGACCCTATGGCCTTATAGGCCCCTTCCAACTCTATGATTGTATGATAACAGGTGATAGGAAAGACCTCTGTGTCCAGCCTAGAGATGAAGGAACCAGATTGAGGTGAGATTTCTCATTTTATTAATGTGATGGTCACATCCAAAGCGGTGCACTTCATAAACCTGTAGGGTTGCCAGGTTCAATCCCTGAGACTGATCCTGTATCTTTAGGAGAAAAGAAAGCCAGCCAAGTGCAGGTGTTCTTGCAACCCTGTAATGAGAAAAACCACAAGGTGGAATTCTCCCTCCTCCCTGCCTAACTTTTAAAGATATAGAAGACGTCTTGGTTGCCAGGCCCGGCCTCCAAGAGGTCTTCTGTATCTTTAAAAGTTGTGGAGGGGGGAGGGAGAATTCCACCTTGTGGTTTTTCCCATTACAGAGTTGCAAGAACACCTGCACTTGGCTGACCTTCTCCTAAAGATACAGGATCAGTCTCAGGCCATGGACCTGGCAACCCTATCCAGGACCTGTTTGTCTAGGAGTAGCACCTGGGTGGCAGAGGCAGCAGGGCGGGATGAGGAGTCAACCCAGGTGGGCTGGTCGGTGTCGGTGCAGAAGATGACTGGAAAAGGCGGTGCATTGGGGTGACTGGAGTGTGACTGTGCGTGCCACGCTCTGGATGAAGGAACCGAGACATCTTACTATGGAAGCCCAGGAAGCAGACAGTTTTTGGATCCCGTTTTCCCTGATCGCATTAGTGCTGTCAATGGCTGCTAAATCCCTAACACCTGCCTGGTTTATCAGAGCTCAGAGTATCAGCTGACTTTCTCTTCTCCTAAAGATACAGGATCAGTCTCAGGGACTGAACCTGGCAACCCTATAAACCTGTCTACTCTGACTCACTACTTTCCCTAACTAATCTACCTAAACAGTATCTGCAGCACATGAGGAAAGTTGATTCAGCACTAGAGTCTGGGCTTAAGTAGGGAAGGTCTTTACGCGCAAAGAATGGCTCCACTGAAGTTTAACCCTCTGGAAGTTTCTCTTCTCATGCCTCCTTGCACGGGACTAATGGGGGCAAGCCTCTGATGGCCCGTCTGACAACGGGGCTTCGCTAGGTGACAGCATGACCTCAGGAAGCAGGACGCTGGTTGGCGGGGGAGCATTTGAAGTGCCAGGTGGGGATTCCTGCACAGGCGGGGTTGGCGTGCACGAAGAGTCACTTCCCAGCGGTTCAGGTGGGGAACTCGCTGGCGAGGCTGGACCTGCCTCGATGGGGCTGCCGGCCGAGGAAGTCTGTGGGCTGGCAGAGGTCCCCCCCTCTAGCACTCCCAGGAACCTCACCCTCGTCTGACTCCTCTCCCTGATCTAACTCCCCCTGCGCCCGGGGCGCAACACTGTCTGAAATCTGCAAGAGCTGCTGTTGCTGTTAGTCTCCTCTGGAGCCAGCTGTAAATCATCTAGCCTGGTGAGAGGACCCCTCCCCTCTGGTCTGTATTTAAGCCAGGAGGGTTAAAGGCTCCTTGGAGTTTAGTAAAGGGAGCACTTGGTGCTCTGTTGGCTTGGGGGGGGGGCTTTGTACTTCTGTAGTTAAGTTTAGAGTGCAGTAGGGCCCCACTCATATGGTGGGTTACATTCCGGACCCCTGCTGTAAAGCGAAAATGGCTGTAAAGCAGAACCCATTGAATAGAATGATGCGTGATGCCTGAAAACTGCCGTAAAAGCTGAACAAGCGCCGTATGAGTGGGGCTTTAGTCTAATTGCATCTGAGACCTCTGTATTAGCGAAGCACTGTAAAGCGGGGCCCTTCTGTATTTCTTTTTTTAAAATATTGAATTTATCCCATGTTTGTTAAATTGTTTTTGCCCTATTTGAATGTATTGTTAAGTTTTGTACACTGACTTCTCTCTCCTGCCCAGTGCTTTTGTATCTTGATATTTTGAACGCTTCTTGTAAGCTGCTTTGAGTACAGCTCGCTATGGAAAGGCAGCACATAAATAAACTCAGTCAGATTCATCAATATGCAATCTCCCCCAACCTGCATCCTAAAGTGGAACAGCCTGCAAGAAGTTCTAGTGCTGAGCCAAAACTCCACAGCAGTGAAGCTGGGGGAGCCCTTGGCTATTTTTTTGGTGCTGGTGTGGAATATCCTTAAATCGTTGAGAGAGATTCTCTTTTTGTTGCCATTGGTGATTTCCTCCCAGAATATCCCCTGGTGGATGTTTACAAGACAATGGCTGCTGTCCCTCCACCATCACAAAAAGTGTCAATAATTGTCACAAGGGTGTGAGTGATTTTAACCCCCTTTTCACCCCTCCCCAACTCCACTCAATTCAGGCCAGAAGTTTGATTTTTTAAACAAATAAACAAATGTATCCTCAGTTCTACTTAGAACTATGCCATGTGGTTCTACTCACGATATGTATAGCTGTGCTTCATCTGTTACATAAGGATGTCCTGAAGAATTCAGTCAAGGTCCCAAACAAAACATGGCTAAACCGAATCATCATTTGTAATAGGAACCAACTAAGCATCGTTGTACTCAGAAAAAGGCTAACAGAGGTTTAAGAAAATGGAGAAGAAGCTTCTGGTAGATGCTGATTTGCCAACTCTACTGATTTGTATCAGTATACAATGCAGTTTTGGCAGGCAAAGCTGCTTTATCCTGAGTCAGGCCATTGGCCCATCTGACTAGTATTGTCAACACTGACAGGCAGCAACTCTGAAGGATTTCAGGCAGGGGTCTCTCTCAGCCTTACCTGGAGAAACCAAGAATTGAACTTGAGACCTTGGCATGCAAAGCAGGCGCTCTACCACTGAACTGCAGCCCATCCTGAATCATCCTACTTCCCCAACCTTTTAATGTACCTCCAGGAATACAGAGAACTCATTTTGGTTTAAGTTGATTGGTAATGCATATGTACTACCTAACGCTGGACAGTATTGAATGGATTTCATTTAATGCTTCTCTTTGCTTTAAAACAAGCAAATAACGGATTTGATTTTTGCCAACAATGGTCTTTGATAACATCATTCACTTGCAGTGATATACTACACTCACCCTGTGCCTTGCCTGGAAAGAAGCTGATTCAGTAGAAATTTCTGCAACATAAACCAACATACTACCCAACTGATTTCTGAAGTAGAAGCAATACCATTCAACCGTTGGTGCATCTAGCTCAGTATTGTCTGCACTGACTGGCAGCCGCTCTCCAAGGTTTCAGACAGGAGACTTACCCCAGCCTTACCTGGAAATGCCAGGGATTGATTGTGGGACCTTCTGCATGCAAAACATGCTCCACTACTCCTGGTTCCCTCTAGATTTTGGACCACAACTCCCACCAACCCTGACCATTGGCCATATAAAGTCAGAGCACCTAGCAAGGGAGCCTGCTCCACGAGCTAGAGGGAGCCCCAGCTGACAAAGCGTCAAGGCGAGTTAAGCAGCAGAGCGAGTTCGGCAGCAGGGCGAGGAGGCCAGGGCCCCCAACTCTGCCCTTCTGTTCCCTGACCTCAACTAAACCACAGTCTCCAACCTATTGACGTAATAAACCTCAAACAAAACTATGCAGGTAAGAAGCCAGCAGGCGTGTGGGGGCTTTCCAGTGTTTTGCACAGCCTGCAGCATGTACGACTATCTGCCTGTTGGACAGCAGTTGTGGGTGTGCTCTCGGTGCAATGAGCTCCTGGCTCTCCGGGAACGACTTCATTTCCTTGAGGCCAAGGTGGCAGACCTGGAAAAGCTGAGAGAGGCAGAGAGGTGTGTGGAGGAGGCCTTCAGGGACGTTATAGCTGTGTCCCACTCCAGCGATGATAGCTCTCCTGCTATCATGGAGAACGATGGTCTCGGGGAAGGAGAGCATCCAGCTGAGGAAGAGGGAAACGATCCCTTAGAAGGGACCCATTCCTTGAGGGATGAGCAGCTATCCTCTCGTGCCGAGGATATATCTCCAGGGGGTGGAGGGATCCTTGTAGTGGGTGATTCGATCATTAGGAACATAGACAGTGGGGTGTGTGATGGGCGTGTAGACCGCAAGGTGTTTTGCCTGCCTGGTGCGAAGGTTGCGGATATCGCCCGTCGTTTAGATAGTTTGGTAGACAGTGCTGGGGAGGAGTCAGTGGTCGTGGTGCACGTTGGCACCAATGACATGGGGAAATGCAGCCATGAGGTCCTGGAAGCAAAATTTAGGTTGCTAGGTAGGATGCTGAAAGCCAGGACCTCCAAGGTGGCTTTCTCTGAAATGCTACCGGTTCCACGCGCAGGACCAGCCAGACAGGACCAGCTTTGCAGTCTCAATGCGTGGATGAGACGATGGTGTCGGGTGGAAGGGTTTGGATTTGTTAGGCACTGGGGAACATTTGGGGACAAGCCGGGCCTGTACAAAAGGGACGGGCTCCACTTGAACCAGAATGGAACCAGACTGCTGGCACTTAAAATTAAAAAGGTAGCAGAGCAGCTTTTAAACTGACTGAGGGGGGAAACCCGACAGGAGCTGAGAAAGGTCCGGTTCGGAATAAACCTCCCCCCTGGGATAAAAACCAAAGAAATGATGAAATTTTAAAAGGGGTAGGCCTAGAAGTAGGCATTGTGAGAGCAGGGGCACAGGATATAAATTCAGAAGAACAAAATTACCACAGGCCAAACCACAAGTGCCAAAGACACTTGAAGAGAGACACTGCTTACAAGTGCCTGTATGCTAATGCTAGGAGCCTGCGAACCAAGATGGGAGAACTGGAGTGCTTGGTCTTAGAGGAGAGCATTGATATAGTGAGCATAACGGAGACCTGGTGGAATGGAGAAAACCAGTGGGATACGGTTATCCCTGGATATAAACTATATCGGAAGGACAGGGAAGGACGTATTGGTGGCGGAGTCGCTCTATACGTGAAAGAAGGCATTGAATCCAGCAAGCTCGAAACCCCAAAAGAGGCAGACTCCTCCACAGAATCGTTGTGGGTGGTGATACCATGCCCCAGGAGGGACTTAATACTGGGAACGATCTATCGTCCCCCTGATCAAAATGCTCAGGGAGACCTTGAGATGAGATATGAAATTGAGGAAGCATCCAAACTAGGAAATGTGGTAGTAATGGGTGACTTCAACTACCCGGACATAGACTGGCTGCATATGTGTTCCAGTCATGACAAAGAAGCAAAGTTTCTAGATATTCTAAATGACTATTCCCTAGACCAGTTGGTCATGGAACCGACCAGAGGGACGGCAACCCTGGACTTAATCCTCAGTGGGGACCGGGACCTGGTGCGAGATGTAAGTGTTGTTGAACCGATTGGGAGCAGTGACCACAGTGCTATTAAATTAAACATACATGTCAATGGCCAATTGCCAAGAAAATCCAACACGGTCACATTTGACTTCAAAAGAGGAAACTTCACAAAAATGAGGGGATTGGTAAAAAGAAAGCTGAAAAACAAAGTCCAGAGGGTCACATCACTCGAAAATGCTTGGAAGTTGTTTAAAAACACTATATTAGAAGCTCAACTGGAGTGCATACCGCAGATCAGAAAAGGTACCGCCAGGGCCAAGAAGATGCCAGCATGGTTAACGAGCAAAATCAAGGAAGCTCTTAGAGGCAAAAAGTCTTCCTTCAGAAAATGGAAGTCTTGTCCGAATGAAGAAAATAAAAAAGAACACAAACTCTGGCAAAAGAAATGCAAGAAGACAATAAGGGATGCTAAAAAAGAATTTGAGGAGCACATTGCTAAGAACATAAAAACCAACAACAAAAAATTCTATAAATACATTCAAAGCAGGAGACCATCTAGGGAGGCGATTGGACCCTTGGATGATAAGGGAGTCAAAGGTGTACTAAAGAACGATAAGGAGATTGCAGAGAAGCTAAATGAATTCTTTGCATCTGTCTTCACAGTGGAAGATATAGGGCAGATCCCTGAACCTGAACTAACATTTGCAGAAAGGGATTCTGAGGAACTGAGACAAATAGTGGTAACGAGAGAGGAAGTTCTAGGCTTAATGGACAATATAAAAACTGACAAATCACCGGGCCCAGATGGCATCCACCCGAGAGTTCTCAAAGAACTCAAATGTGAAATTGCTGATCTGCTCACTAAAATGTGTAACTTGTCCCTCGGGTCCTCCTCCGTGCCTGTGGACTGGAAAGTGGCAAATGTAACGCCAATATTCAAAAAGGGATCCAGAGGGGATCCCGGAAATTACAGGCCAGTTAGCTTAACTTCTGTCCCTGGAAAACTGGTAGAAAGTATTATTAAAGCTAGATAACTAAGCACATAGAAGAACAAGCCTTGCTGAAGCAGAGCCAGCATGGCTTCTGCAAGGGAAAGTCCTGTCTCAGTAACCTATTAGAATTCTTTGAGAGTGTCAACAAGCATATAGATAGAGGTGATCCAGTGGACATAGTGTACTTAGACTTTCAAAAAGCGTTTGACAAGGTACCTCACCAAAGACTTCTGAGGAAGCTTAGCAGTCATGGAATAAGAGGAGAGGTCCTCTTGTGGATAAGGAATTGGTTAAGAAGCAGAAAGCAGAGAGTAGGAATAAACGGACAGTTCTCCCAATGGAGGGCTGTAGAAAGTGGAGTCCCTCAAGGATCGGTATTGGGACCTGTACTTTTCAACTTGTTCATTAATGACCTAGAATTAGGAGTGAGCAGTGAAGTGGCCAAGTTTGCTGACGACACTAAATTGTTCAGGGTTGTTAAAACAAAAAGGGATTGTGAAGAGCTCCAAAAAGATCTCTCCAAACTGAGTGAATGGGCGGAAAAATGGCAAATGCAATTCAATATAAACAAGTGTAAAATTATGCATATTGGAGCAAAAAATCTTAATTTCACATATACGCTCATGGGGTCTGAACTGGCGGTGACCGACCAGGAGAGAGACCTCGGGGTTGTAGTGGACAGCACGATGAAAATGTCGACCCAGTGTGCGGCAGCTGTGAAAAAGGCAAATTCCATGCTAGCGATAATTAGGAAAGGTATTGAAAATAAAACAGCCAATATCATAATGCCGTTGTATAAATCTATGGTGCGGCCGCATTTGGAATACTGTGTACAGTTCTGGTCGCCTCATCTCAAAAAGGATATTATAGAGTTGGAAAAGGTTCAGAAGAGGGCAACCAGAATGATCAAGGGGATGGAGCGACTCCCTTACGAGGAAAGGTTGCAGCATTTGGGGCTTTTTAGTTTAGAGAAAAGGCGGCTCAGAGGAGACATGATAGAAGTGTATAAAATTATGCATGGCATTGAGAAAGTGGATAGAGAAAAGTTCTTCTCCCTCTCTCATAATACTAGAACTCGTGGACATTCAAAGAAGCTGAATGTTGGAAGATTCAGGACAGACAAAAGGAAGTACTTCTTTACTCAGCGCATAGTTAAACTATGGAATTTGCTCCCACAAGATGCAGTAATGGCCACCAGCTTGGACGGCTTTAAAAGAAGATTAGACAAATTCATGGAGGACAGGGCTATCAATGGCTACTAGCCATGATGGCTGTGCTGTGCCACCCTAGTCAGAGGCAGCATGCTTCTGAAAACCAGTTGCCGGAAGCCTCAGGAGGGGAGAGTGTTCTTGCGCTCGGGTCCTGCTTGCGGGCTTCCCCCAGGCACCTGGTTGGCCACTGTGAGAACAGGATGCTGGACTAGATGGGCCACTGGCCTGATCCAGCAGGCTCTTCTTATGTTCTTATGTTCTTATGTTCTTATGATGCTGAAGGGAGTTGAAGTCTAAAACATCTGGAGGGAACCAGTTTGGGGAAGGCTGATATGAGGGATTTTTTAAATGTTATGTAATCACATATTCTTGAACTACCTTAGAACTGCTCTTTAGCTATCAATGAATCAGTGACCAGGAACACATTTTGAGCTCTCCTTCCCAGGACCGTGTAGACACTTAGGAAGGAGAACAGCCTTTATGGTCGCCTTTCAGTTGCTTTATTGATGCAGTGTTTTCTAAAGCAGTGAATTTAAATTTCTACAGTGGTTCCAGACGACGCTCAGGTATCAGCTGCAAGCACTGATCTAATGCATGAATGATCAAAACAGGCATCCTAGTGTGCTAGCCTTTGTGTAAAATGCATTTGACTTGAAGTAATGATTCTCCCAGTTGGACGCTACTCAAAAATTAGGTCTGGAATCAGCATGTTTCCTGGTGTGATGCCAAGTAGTGTGGTCAGTGCTTGAAATAGACACTGTGAAATGTTGTACAACAGGATGAATCTAGGGACTAAACAATACAATTGCAAACACACTTCCACCACCATATGCATAACTTCCAACACAGTACAGAATAGGGACGTGCTTGCAATACCAATTTTTTGTATGTGGAGTATTGCTACCAAGCTGTCAGTGCCCATCATCCCTCACTATTGGCCACAATGGCTGAGGCTGATGGGAGTTGGAGTCCACCAACATCTGGAGAGCCATAGATTCCCCACCAATGATCTAGGAGAGAGAAATTGATTATGATTATGATGATGATGAGCATTTATTGCCCAACCTTCACTCAGAGATCTCAGGGCGGGTTATAACAATGTTAAAATACAGTGTTAAAAACAATTAAAAACAATTACAAAATAGGGGGGGCTAAAAATAGGTGTCAGGTGTCAATGGCTAGCGTAAAGAGGTACGCTTTCAGCATTCACCTAAAGCTGTACAGTAAAGTTGTGAGATGTACCTCAGTGGGGAGGGAGTTCCACAATTTACGGGCCACCATAGAGAAGGCCCTCTCCTGGACTACAACTACCCAAGCTTCTGAGGGTGGCGGAACTACCAAAAGGAACTACCTCTGTTGATCTCAGCACCCGAGAGGGTCTATAGAGAAGGAGGTGGCCTTTCAGATACTTGGGACTTAAGTTGTTCAGGGCTTTCAACACTAGTGTGAGCACCTTGAATTCGGCCCAGAAATGAACAGGCAACCAATACAGCTGTTTTAAAACAGGAATTATGTGAGATTTAAAAACAACCCCAGCCATTAATCTGGATGCTGCATTTTTGACCAGTTGAAGTTTCCAAGTCATCTTCAATGGCAGCCCCACATCGAACACATTGCAATAATCTAATCTGGAAATTACCAGAACATGGAGTACTGTGGCAAAGTCATCTTTCTCCGAAAGGGGCCAAAGCTGGCACTGGAAAAAGGCACTGCTAGCCACTGAGGTCACCTGAGCTTCCAGTGACAATGTTGGATCCAGGAGTACCCCCAAACTGTGGGCCTGCTCCCTCCAGGGGAGTGCAACCACATCCAGAACAAGCCATACCTCCACCACCTGGACATAAGAAATCTGGACACTTAACACCTTTGACTTTTCAGGATTCGGCTTCAATTTATTGGTCCACATCCAGCCCATCACTGCCTCCATCCACAGGTCCAGCACCTCAACTGCCTCTCTCTGTTTGGATGGAACAGAGAGGTAGAGTTGAGTGTCATCTGCATATTGATGACACCTCACTGCAAATCTCCTGAAGACAGCTCCCAGTGGCTTCATATACTGTAGATGTTAAATAGCATGGGGGACAAGATGGAACCATGTGGAACACCACAGGGCACCTCCCATGGTCTCAAACATTTTGGAAGTGGCCCTGGAGGTATGAACAGAACCACCGGAGCACAGTGCCCCCCCTCCCTGAGTCACTCCAAAAGGATGCTGTAGTTAACAGTTTAAAAAGCCACTAAGAGATCGAGGAGAAGGAGAAGAGACAAACTATGGGTGATACTTGGCTCAGTAATATGACATGTGAGAAGAATCTTGGAATTGTCATTGATTACAAGCTGAATATGAGCCAACAGTGCAATGTGGCTGCAAAAAAGGCAAATGCTATAGGCTGCATTAACAGAAGTATAGTTTCCAAATCGTGTGAAGTATTAGTTCCCCTCTATTCAGCACTGGTTAGGCCTCATCTTGAGTACTGTGTCCAGTTCTGGTCTCTGCACTTCAAGAACAATGCAGACAAACTGGATCAGGTTCAGAGGAGGGCAACAAGGATGATCAGGGGACTGGAAACAATGTCCTATGAGGAGAGACTGAAAGAACTGGGCATGTTTAGCCTGGAGAAGAGAAGACTGAGGGGAAATATAATAGCACTCTTCAAGTACATGAAAAGTTGTCACACAGAGAAGGGCCAGGATCTCCTCTTGATCGTCCCAGAGTGCAGGACACAGAATAATGGGCTCAAGCGCAGGAAGCCAGATTTCGACTGGACATCAGGAAAAATTTCCTAACTGTTAGAGCCATACAACAATGGAGCTAATTACCTAGAGAGGTAGCAGGGTCTCCGACAATGGAGGCATTAACGAGGCAGCTGGACAGCCATCTGTCGGGAATGCTTTGATTTGGATTCCTGCATTGAGGAAGGGGTTGGACTTGATGGCCTTATAGGCCCCTTCCAAATCTACTATTCTATGATTCTATGATCCTATCTGTCTCCTGACAGATGTCATCAACCAGGGCAACCAAGGTAGTTTCAGTGCCTTGTCCAGGCCTCAAGCCAGATTGGAATGGATCCAAGTTGATGCTTGGAAGATAGAGGGAGTGTGTGAATGTATATAGAAACTAGCCTACACTACAGGGGTAATAAACTTTACATTTGTTGCTCTGCCCACTTTTGCCTATGGCTCTGCCGACCAGTAACACATGACCCTTGGAAGGTTCCCCGAAAGGAACGCGGCCCTCAGGCTGAAAAAGATTTCGCACACCTGCCCTAGAAAGGGATGACTTCCAAGATCCTCTTGCCAGCAGTAGTCCCTATTTTATTTCCACATGCTGTTGTCTTGTACTCAGCACATTGGCACTGCTGTCTGTCATACCGTTAATACACTCGGGAAATTATCTTAGCACGGTTGAAAGCCCTGTTACAAGAGGGTGCTCGAGCAAAGCTGGGGAAACGTGTTGCTTTTCAGCAAGGGTTTGAAGTGTAAATGCTAAAAGATGAGGAATCAAAGAGACATAAAGGAAGCCGTGATGAGCACTCTGGGCCTTTTGGTGCCCAGACAAAAGGCCTCCTCAGTTGAGTTCCAGAAGCGTATCTTTTGTCAGCTATAGCAAAAACGGCTGAAGGTGAAGGCACTCAAGCATAGCTTTGCAAGGGCTCACTGTTGAGATTGCAAAGCTGAACTGTGGCTGTAGGTTCGGTGCTACTTGACGCAACACATACTTAAACTGTGGAATTTGATCCCACAAGATGTCGTGTTGCCACCACCTTGGACAGATTTAAAAGGAAAGCACAGAAATTCAAGGAGGATGAAGCTATCATGATGGCTGTGCGCATGGTCAGAGGCAGTATGCTGGGGAGGATTATTGCATTCATGTCCTGCTTATGCAGGGCCGGCACACAATATTTTGCAGAGCTTGGGAAAGTTACCTTTTTGAACTCCCATCAGCCCAATCCAGTGGCCCTGCTGGCTGGGGCTGATGGGAGTTGTAGTTCAAAAAAAGTAACTTTCCCAAGCTCTGATATTTTGCTACTTGAGCCAAAGGACAAAAAGATGTCCCCTCTCATTGTTCCATGTACAGAAGTGGACTGGACTGGCAGTGCTTAGTTCAGTATTGGCAATGGGATTGTATCTGCCACGCCACTGAGGGAAGTTATGTGGATGCAGGCCAGGCCAGATGACATACACGGCTCTGTGCTCCAACAGAAGAGGACTCAGGAGGAACAGCCAGGGGGCTGACATCATTGCTGCCCAGCATCCAGGGCCGGCTCCAGGTTTCCAGGGGCCCTTGAGCACAGGCTGACCACTGTGGGAAACCAGATGCTGGGCTGGACAGGTCTTTATCCTGGGTTTTGTGTTTTTTTGGCCATTCCGAAAAGCTCAGAGTTCCACCGAGTAGGGGTGGAAGAACCAGTTGATTTTGGTTCTCTCAGTTTCTCATTTTCCCAATCTAAAATGTTCTCCAGGTTTCTGCAGCAATTTGCATTAAATCCTCAAAAAGTCTTCAGCGTTATAGTGAGAATTTCTCCTAATAAAAACATTTTGTTCGCCGTTTTGACCATTGCATGCATTTTTGCGAGCAGTTTAATGCATTTTTGTATGTTATTTTCACTCATATATTTATTTTGGTATACATTCCCCCCTAATATATGCATTTTGCTTAGCTAGAGAACTGCATCAGAAAATTTTGATATGTGCAGATTTTGAGGAATGCCAGTGTTTCAATTCTCATATTGTTTTGAAAAGTGCGAATTTGATTAACTTGGCTTTAAATGATAACTGAACCAAATTTTTCCCTACCCCTGAGTCAGATGGTACTTCCCTTTTATGTGTAGACAGGGAGAGGGGGGTGGAAGGAGACACACACAGACAGCCAACCTGCATATCCTTCTCCCTCCCTTCCCACCTGCATGTTAAATTAGGGTTTAAAACCCTAAAGATGCAAACCTCCCCTCAGTTTGGGGCCCAGATCTGTGTGGGCCCTGCCTGGATTGTCCCTTGTTGGATTGGGGCTGTTTTGAAAAGCTGGATTGGGTCCCAAACAGGATCGGGGAAGCAGGCACAGCCTTAGTGGATAGCACTGTTTTGGCTTCTTAAGCAATGGCACTCACACCCAAGCATTGGAAATAGAGGGAACAGCAGACCTTTTGCAGAGCATCAAATCTTTGGTTTGAATGGCTGGATTCAAGATGGATGCCCATGAAACATACACAGTGTGAGCCCGAGGTCACTTCAAATTAAGCCAACATGCAGAAACTGCTGGGCAGAATCCTCCTAGGTAGGCATGGAGAACCGATCACCTCTGGTTAGAGCTCATCATGAGATGTCCAATTATCTTAATGCATGGGGAAGTGATTAGACAACCATATCATCTCAAGGCTGTGCCACCCTAGTCAGAGGCAGCATGCTTCTGAAAACCAGTTGCCGGAAGCCTCAGGAGGGGAGAGTGTTCTTGCACTCAGGTCCTGCTTGCGGGCTTCCCCCAGGCACCTGGTTGGCCACTGTGAGAACAGGATGCTGGACTAGATGGGCCACTGGCCTGATCCAGCAGGCTCTTCTTATGTTCTTATGTTCTTAATACTAATTGTAACCCAGATCAGGTTGGTCAAAAACCAAAGATATAGCTGATTGTATACAATACAATTGTATTGTGACTGAATCTTCATCCATGCTAGTTATCTTTTCTTCCAGTTATCACTTCCCTGAAATCACCAGATGGAACCCAACCACTGGACCATTTTTACTAGCCTGTGCTTTTTTTAAAGTGCGCTTTAAAGAGTTGTGAACGTGCTGGACAATCTCCATCAAATAATATTAGAGGGGGGAAATGAGTCAATATCAGCAGTTGGTTTTGAAAGTGAAAACAGCAGGATGTGGTTTGCTCCCCATAAGACAATGTTAAGTCCTCATTACTATTATTCTGGTCTGCCTTAAAAGTTAATCCTCCTTTTCAGATTAATTTGAAGAGGGAAGTCAATTAAAGAGAGGTGGGGGTTGACATTAGCCCAGCTTTCCAAATCCCTTTTCAAACTGTTATCACATTTGCCCATACAGCATTTCATGTCAAAACGATGATCTTTTCTTTCATGTATTTATAACCCAAAATTTCAGACAGACTGGGAGATAGAGAAGTAGAAGGGGAGAGAAATGTGATTTCAGAAAAGTATATTTTTTTGCCATTTTATGCTCTAGAGAAATATCGTTTGCTGAGTCATCTGCTTTCCGTACACAGTTCATCTCTCAGGTTTGCATAATTTAGATTTCCATACCTCTTCAAGATTCGTTCATCAACAGAGGCTTTGTTTGAATAATCATAGATACTTCTCAGTTCTCTGAGCCCTGGTCCTCACGTAGCCAAAATGGCGCCATTCACAGACAAGTGGGAGGTAATCAGCAGGTGTGGGGGAAGCCCAAGGTTTGCAAAAGTAAAACTTGGGGGGGCATCCTACAAAACAGCACAACATTCCCAGTTGCCATGGAATGCTGATTGACTGTCAGGGAGGGGAGCAAAACCAGGATGGCGACAATGGAATGGAATACTTTGGAAGAGGGTATGGTTCCATCCATCCATGAACAGGAGCACTCCACACTGCAAATTTTGTTGGAGTTCCACTTATACACCTTTTTATTTCTGATTATATTCCAGTGGAACCAAACAGGAGGATTACTAGGGGTGTGCATTAGCTCGGGCGGGAGGGGATAACAAGGCAAACTGGCATGATCCAGGGGTCTCCCCTCGGCCTCAGTCAAAACACAATGTCAATAACCCCCACCCACCCCCTTGCCCTGAGTTGGATCAGGGCCCCCACAAAGACTCATGTTGCTCTGTTTCTCTACTTTTCTGACCTGTATAGTTCTGTGTCTCCCTATATCTCTGTGTTTCTCTAGGTCCATGGGTTTTACAAGAAATGAGGCTGTTGTCAAAGTACAGCAGTGGAAGGCTGTGTTGGCACAATTCTCCATTACTGTGGTTTTGATCAGAGATTTTGGAGGCAGATGTTCTGAGCTATTCCTTGAAGCATGCTAAAGATGCAGCCCATATATATCTCCTTTGTTTTGCCATAAAACGGTAAAGGTGTCCCTGCACTTATAGTGCGAGTTGTTTCCGACTCTTAGGGTGACGTCTTGCGACGTTTACTAGGCAGACCGTATATATGGGGTGGGATTGCCAGTTCCTTCCCTGGCCTTTCTTTACCCCCCAGCATATGCCGGGTACTCCACCACGGATGGATGGAAGGCTGAGTGGACCTCGACCCCTTTTACCGGAGATTCGACTTCCTCCTTCCATTGGAATCGAACTCCGGCCGTGAGCAGAGCTTCGGCCACAATTGTCTGTTTTGGTAGCTTTCATACTGGGACATTCAGCAAGATAATACAGTTTAATCTTTGAGGATCTGATCTGAAAGGACACCAATGCCTTCCAGCCAGTATCCTAAGTCCAAATGCTGGTTATTATGTAGACATATCTCAGTCATGGCTAAATGCAGCTCTGCGAAGACTTTCTTAATCTAAGTTCTATACATCTTCACGCATTACACTGAACACAAGTACGAGCTCTCTACACATGTACAAGTGTTTCTGTGAAAGTCTGTTCACTTGCTGGTTTCTACAGCTCAGTTATTGTGTACACAGGCTGTACACTCATGAACCATTCTGTGTGAATAAATGTGCAAGTAGACAGCTGAACTATTTGTGTACACAGCTACACAGATTGTACACTCATTGAATGTAACATGGGACCACCTCTTATGTAAGTCTTTTCAGTGATGCCATCAGGGCAGGACTTGGGGTAAACGTCGAGGACCCCACTCTGCAGGATGAATGGGGGGGGGACGCAGGGGGAGCCCATGCAGCAGGGCCGGCTTAGACATACATAAAGAGGGGGACATCAAAACCAGTTTGAACACCTGCTGAAAACTTTCCTAAATTACTGGGCATACACAGGCAAATGAGAATATATCCTTTTGAAATAGTTAATTAATCATAGAATCATAGAGTTGGAAGGGGCCTATAAGGCCATCGAGTCCAACCTCCTGCTCAATGCAGGAATCCAACTTAAAACATACCCGACAGGTGGCTGTCCAGCTGCCTCTTGAATTCCTCCCGTGTTGAAGGGCATTGTTTATCCTGCTCTTCCTTGTTCTTAAAAACAAAATTCATTCCCCAAGCTAGGAAGGGGGAAATCCTTCTTGTCTGATATTATCATTGGCCAAATAATTGATAGCATGTATCTCTTCAACTCAGGTTGACCCTTCTCTTGTCTTTTCCTCCATTTTTATATCCATGTTATAGCTTCAGCCTCTTCTAATGGCTTGTTCTGGCTTACAACAGCTGTAGTATTAATTTCAAAACCAGCCAGACGTCTGATGGCAATTTTGAGTTTAGGGATTACATGTACAAGAAAATGAAATATGAAAACAATTTCTGTCATCCCTCAGCAAAATGTTTCTCAATACAAGAGATGCAAGGCTTAGTATTTCATTCTGTGGGCTTGCTTTATGATCTAGTTAGCCTCCTGTAATCTGAGAGGAAGAAAATTTGTTGTGTTTGGCTTATTTTGCGGGAAAGGGCTGCAGCTCAGTGGCAGAGCATCTGCTTTGCATGCAGAAGTGGGGTTGAGAATGATATCCTTGTTACTGCCTAGGAACCAATAAGCATGAAAGAGGAGAGTGTTAGCACTGAGAAGAGTCTTCTCAGTGGCTGACTTGCCTCCTTTCACTCACAGCTGCAATCAGCAGGAAAGAAGCGTGTTATAAGACTCTTCTCAATGGCTAACACACTCCCTTTCATGCTGATTGGCTAGTATGATGCTGAAGACATAGCAACCCTGCTAGGACCCTGCTCACAAAAAAGTAAAGAGACCCCCTGAGACCTTGCATGACTACGCCCCTGGGATGGACTTAGGCCCCTTCCAATTTTACTGTTCTGTGATTCTATGATTCTATGACCCCTGCCTGAAACTCTAGTGAGCCATTGTCAGTCAGCATAGACAATACTGAGCTAAATGCACTGACTCCACATCAGGTAGCTTCCTATGTTTTTAAGAATTAATTCTTGGTGGTTTGCTTTAATGTCAAAACCGAATTTGTGGGGTTTGCTCTAACATGGCTTAAGTTAAATTCGTCCATGGCTGGGAAGAATACACAAAATGTAAGATGCTGTTGAACTGAGCATAGCTTCTAGTTTCTCAACCCCTTATGCACTGGCTTAGTAGAAAGATCTGTGCTCTTTGGATGAAAGACACAGCAGAAAAATGTAATGATTCTTATAAGATATCATCAGTATTTCAATATTTCCTCAGCTGTTGCTGTGCCTTGTGCACTGCTGGGTGGTATTACTGTTGTTATAATTTCTTACATGCCTTTCACTATAAGATTCCAATGCAGGTTACAACAATATTAAAATGCACCATTAAAACCAATTAAAAACAATTTACAATCAGAAAAAGAGGGTAGATCCTAATATATATCTCAGGTGTCAAAGGCCAGAGTGAAGAAGTACATCTTCAGCATATGATGAAAGCTATACAATAAAGTTGCCAGAATCACCTCTATAGGAGAGAATTCCACAGCTTATGGGCTTCCAAAGATAATGTCCTGTTCTAGGCTACTACTTCTCACATTTCCAAGGTGATAGAATGACCAAATGGGGCTCCTCTGCTGATCTTAACAGCTGAGCAGAGGTGGATGAATCTATCAATTCAGTTTTTTCTCAGTTTCACATTTTCCCACGCTTAAGTTCAATTCCCCACATTCCACCTCAGTTTCCAATGTTTAAACAAATGAAAAAATATTTATTTGTTATTAAAGTACTCATTTTAGAGTGAAATTCTAATATGCACATCTTTGTACAGTAGGGCAGATGTGACGGCTTTCAATCGGGAAATTCCCCGTTTTAAAGCCGATTTTGCCTTTTTGCGGCATTTTGCAGCATTTTTGCAGCATTTTCACGCGACGCGACCCATTATAGTCAATGGGTTCTGCTTTACGGCGATTTCCACTTTATGGCGGGGGTCCCTAACCCGCCGTATAAGCCGGGTCCTACTGTATGCAATTTTGCCTAATATGAACATTATCACCAAGCAATCTCCCCATATATAATGCATTTTGTATGCCATTTTCACTAATACATGCATTTTTCTGCACACTCTATCCTAGTATATGCATTTTTGAGCACATAACTCGGATGGAGAACTGCATAGCAAAATCTGGAGAAGTGCACATTTTGAAGGATGGCTGTGTTTTAGTTGGCACATGGTTTCCACAAGTGCAAACTGGGTAGATTTGCCTATAAGTATGAATGGAATCAAATTTCTCCCCTACACCTGAGAGAGTCTGTAAGGATGGAGGCGGCCTTTCAGATATTCAAGTGCATGAACGCAGGTGCACATGACCTAGAGACAAGATGGATCCCTCCCCCCTCAGTGCCAACTTCAAGGGCTGACATCATTGGGAACCTGCCAAGGCCCACAAGCCAGTAGGGGACTCTCTGCCTTTGGTGGCGGTGCTGCTCTGGCTCCTCACTGCCACTGCCTGCTCAACGTCTCTTGTAAGCAGAAGTGGAGTAAGGTGAAGGAACAGCAGCTTCTGTGTCCTCTTCCCCTGGGCAGATTGAGCCGAAAGAGAGAGGGAAAGCGAATAGGCAGTGGCAACCACAGGGAGATGGAGAGGCTCCCACGCAAGTACTATACTAGTCCTCCTGGCTTGACATACCAGGAACTCACTAAGTCAACACCCAGGCACTCTACTTTTTGTTTCAGTTCTGCATCACAACCAGCAGCCTCCATCACCCATTTCACATTCAAGGTGTTCATGTGGACACATCCTCTGGGTGACCTTCTCTTTGTGATACTTTTAAGTCTCACCTGAGGTTCTCATGCCCAAGCATGAGGGCCAGGGCTAGGTTTGAGAAGGGCCTGGGCAAGTACTGCCCTTGCCCCCCTGGCAAGCTTACCAGAGGGCAGAAGGGGAGTATCAGTGGAGTGGCAGCAAGTGCTCTGGAGAGAAGTGGCAGGCAAAGTGGCCACAACCAAGGCCTGGCACAGTTTGGGCTATGGTAGCGTTGCCATATTCCAGTCCCACAAATTAGGGCTCCTGACCCTGCCGCAGATCTTGAGAGGGAGCTGTGATGTTCCTGCTTATAGTGTAAATATGGTAAGTGCTGTTTATATAGAAGACATATGGTAAGTGGAGTGAAAGAGGAGGGGGGAGTACATGAGCAATAGAATGCTGGATGATTGGCTGAGCGTTTGAATGGCTGGGAGTATAAATGGAAGAATGACAGTTGAATCTGGGTGGATGTTAGTAGGGTGGAGAAGAAGGTGTTTGGGGTGGATGTTGGGAGTGTGGAGAAAGAGGTGTTTGAGGGTGGAGGTCAGGAGTGTGAAGAAAGAGGGAGTTGGAGTTCTGATTAATAATAAGTCAAGTACAAAACAGGAATAGATGAAACCATACGCTTGTGAAACATTCTAAAACTAATCTTGTTATTTCTGATATTTAATAAATACTTATTTGGTTTACCAAAGGCCTGATCCTTGGCTGGGGGATATACATACCAGAAGGGAGGGCAAGGTAATTACCAAGGCTGAACAGAAACAGTATCTAACGGTGGCAGCGGTGAAGGGAGGAATAATAACAATTCAAGTATCCAGAGCAACCCAGAGTTGTATGCGTTATCTATAAAGATACAAGGGGGTTGGGAACAGCATAAGTACGCAGTCACAAAAGTAACCAGCTAGAGAGAGACTCAGGCAAAGTCTCTGGGAGTATTGGTTATAGGATGTGACTGGTGGTGCTGCCTAGCAGGGGGATCTAGTGAGATCTGTGCTAGAGCGGAGTGAGAAACCATATAAAGGACGGTCCGGACTGGTGGTATCCCTGGTGGTGCCTAGTGAAAGGCAGTAGCCACAAGCAGGTGGGAACCTGACAGGGAGAACCAGGGAAGGACGTCACAGGAGCTCCCAGGCACCTCCCCTACTGCGCAGGCCCACAATGCCCTCCTGCATGCTCCACCTACCTCTACCTTGACATAAATGCTGGTTGCTCTGCGGGTGCAACCCTAACATCAACCAAGATGGCGGCCAAAGTTTCCCTAAGGGGCTGATGCCCCTGCCACCATCTTGGTTGATGGCAGGGATGCATGCACATAATTCTGGGTAGGAATGGATTATGTCACAGGATGTCATAAGAAGGTGTGTTTAAAGGAATTCAATGTTAGCTGCTTGCCAACATTATTAAACCCACCGCAAGTGCACGTGATTAGTATGGGAACACCCAACTATCTTCTTCTCTGTTTGCCTCTGGAATGTGAGGGGCTGGGGGCTTCAGGTCACCAGGTCACTGAAACTAAGCCTTGGCAGATTTCCACAGGGATAGTGGAGGATAGTAGCCTGCCAGCCCTTGAAGTATCTGGGAGTGGTGTGGGAGCAGCCAAATCACATCACAGTTGTCTGCTTGCCAAAGAATCCTGCCATCTATGCACAATGGATTGTAAGGTCACAGAAACATGGCTCCCTGCCACATTCCTGAGTAAGGCCACTGAGGTGGCAACAGTATAAATGTAAGGGACAGGAGCTCCGTTCCCCAGAATAGGGATGAAATGATCTGTCAATTTCAGTTCTTTGAGTTTCTCCTTCTAATCTTGCATTCTGTTCTCCACATTTCTGTAGCAATTTGCCATTTTTTTTAAAAAAAGTCCTCATGCAAATCCTTCAGCATTTTAGTGCAAATTGCTCCTAATAAATATATATTTTATATGCAGTTTTGACTAATAATGTACACATTTGTGTAAGAAATTTATCCTAATATGGTGCATTTTTATAAGTTATTTTCACCAATATATTCATTTTATGCACACTTTCCCCTGATATATGCATTTTTGTAAACATTGCTTGGTTGTCGAACTGCATTGTAAAATACATGCAAATTTTGAAGGCTGGCTGTGTTTCAGGTCTCATATTGTTTCAGAAAGTGTGGATTTGATACATTCATCTTCAAATGCAAACTAAATAGAATTTCTTGCCCGTCCCTAATCCCAGGAGGGTGCTCCAATCCAGCCACCTCCAGCTTCAAGGGGTTTGTCTGTTGCCTTTACAAGGAAGAGTTTTCCAGCAAAACTGAATGGGCATGAGCAATGCTGTAGTTGGCTGCAGGATTTCTCTCAGATAGTGCTGAGTAAACTCTTTGACTTTCACCCCACTAGTGGGCTTATTGCTTCTGAACCCTAAAAGAATCATTGCCCCTTTGGCAAAGCAACATCTGAGTCATATCCTGCAGTTCTGATGAGTGGTCCAAGTGGGAATGAGGAGCTGCTGTTTCTGTTGCCCATTTTCAGGGAAAGCAACCCATCAGGGCAGTAAATCAAACGCTGAATGCCAGTCCTAAACAAGTCTCTGAAATGTCTGAAGTCTCTCAAGCATAAACAAATTAATCTCGTTCTCTAAACTGAATCACTCAAACCTGCCAACATCTTCCGCCCGGAAGTGTACATTTAAACAATTTGAATAAAGAAATAAAACACAGTATCATTTTGATCACTTCATTCCCTCCCTTCATCGCTATTTCTGGGTAGCAGTTTTTCGGAAATTACAGAAGGTGATGGTGTGGAATCTGTTATAATAGGGATTCTTGGCATTTGCAGTATTCCAGATTGTATTAAATTTCATGACAGGGAGAGGGGGAAGCACACAATCTGTTCTTTCTCTCTCCCCCCCCTCTCTCTCCCTAAATCTTCTTAAGTTTTGAGAGCTGATCCAGTTCATGTTAGGCAAACAGATTTTGTAGAGCTTTTCCCGTAGCTGAAAAGCCAGTTGCTTCTAGCTGAAACTAGCAATATGTAAAAAAGAACCTGTCTAAATGTCAGTGCATTTGCTAGTTCCTTTCCCCATTCCAGCAGATGAATAAAATCCCTTTTCTACTAGAACAGTCCCTTCAGGTCGTATTGCACATCGTTGGAGTGTTGGACTACGACCTGGGAGACCAGGGTTCGAATCCTCACACAGCCATGAAGCTCACTGGGTGACCTTGGGGCAGTCACTGCCTCTCAGCCTCAGAGGAAGGCAATGGTAAACCCCCTCTGAATACTGCTTACCATGAAAACCCTATTTGTAGGGTCGCCATAAGTCAGGATCGACTTGAAGGCAGTCCATTTCCATTTTGCTTTTGATGTTATTTGCCCTGCGTTGCTTCATGACATTAACATAATTAAGGTGCTAAGGGTATCTGTGTACAGTTTGTTTTGGTCTGGGGCATCTACCCCCCATCCTTTCTCCTCCGGTAGCACTCAAGGCAACTTAACAGAGAGAAAATTCACCCCAGTGGCACAAATGTGGCCAGATGAGTGGGTGCAGAGGGTCCCACACAGCCCCCTGTGCCCCCAATTAAATATCTTAAATTGATGGACAGGTGTGTTGTCACCTTTTGGGGGAAGGGGAGAAACTTTTTCCTTTAACATTCTCTCAATTTGCTCCCACGGGAGGCAGTGAGGGCCACCAACTTGGATGACTTTAAAAGAGGATTAGACAAATTGATGGAGGAGAAGGCTATCAATGGCTACTAACCATGATGGCTGTGCTTTGTCTCCAAGGTCAAAGGGAGTATGCTTCTGAACACCAGTTGCAGGGAACCTCAGGAAGGGAGAACACTGTTGCATGCAGGTCCTGCTTGCGACCTTCCAACAGGCATCTGGTTGGCTGGCTGGGAGTACAGGATGCTGGACTAGATGGGCCATTGGCTTGATCCAGCAGGCTCCTCTTATGTTCACCACAAATGAGGGATGGAATGATCTGTCAATTTCAGTTTTCTCCGTTTCTTATTTTTCTAATCTTAAATTCAGTTCTCCACATTTCTGTAGCAATTTGCAATTTTTTTAAAAAAAATCCTCATGAAAATTCTTCAGCATTTCAGTGCAAATTGCTCGTAATAAATACATTTTTGTATGCAGTTTTGACTAATGTACACATTTTTTGCAAGAAATTTATTTATCCTAATGTAATGCATTTTGGTATGTAGATTTCACCAATATATACATTTTCTGCACACTTTCCCCTAATATGTGCATTTTTATAAACATTGCTTGGTTGGAAGACTGCATTGCAAGATTCGGCTGTGTTTTGGTTCTCATATTGTTTTAGAAAGTGCAAATTTAATTAATCCAGCTTTAAATGCGAACTAAATTGAATTTTTCCCCTATCCCTACCCCACATGCAGAAATTCAGCAGAGGAAGTTTAGAAAAAGGAATGCTTTGCCCTTGGGAGAGGTAGCTGTTCAGGGCCGAATTATACATTGAAGCAGAGAGACTGCAGAGTGACTCAGAAACATATCAGGTTTTTTTTAAAAAAAAGATGCAATTGTGGGGTCTGTGCCCACCCCTGCTATATAATACCTCGAGTATCAGAGGCATTATGCTTCTGTCTACTAGTTGCTGGAGAACATTTGTTTATTTATTCCACTGCACTTTCATAGAAAATAGTGCAAGGTGACATACAATAAGAAAACCACAACACTACAATAAAGTCATCAAACACATCAGTAAAAGCTAGTTGGCAAGGAACCTGAGGTTTGAACAGCCTGTCTAAATAATACATTTTTCAGAAGACATCTGAAAGTGCTCACTGGTGACTCTTGCCAACCTCTGTTGGCAAGGAGTTCCACAGAGCAGGGCCAGCCACACTAAAGGCTTGGCTCCTAATGAAGGCCAGCTGAGCCTCGGGGCCTGTGGGACCACCAAAAGTACCCCATCAGAAGACCTCAGTGATCAAGGTGGAGCTTAAGAAATCAGGTGATTGTGAAGGTACGTTGGGTCCAGGTTGTTTAGGGCTTTTAAAAATTAACACAAGAACCTTGAACCTGGTATGATAGCAAACTGGTAACCAGAGCTCTCTCAGCAGTGAAGGATCATGTCGCTAGTAGCCTGTTCCTGTGAGCAGTCTGGCCACTGCATTCTGCACTAGCTGCAGCTTCTGGATCAGATACAAAGGCAGCCCCACGCAAAGTGTTTTACAATAATCAAGTCTTGAGGTCACCAATGCATGGGGGAGAATGCTGTTGCTTGTTTGGTTCCCATGGACCTTTGTTTAGCCCAGAGCTTGGAAAAGTTACTTTTTTTGAACTACAACTCCCATCAGCCTAATCCAGTGGCCATGCTGCTGGGGCTGATGGGAGTTGTAGTTCAAAAAAGTAACTTTTCCAAGCTCTGGTTTAGCCACTGTGGAACAGAGGGTTGTATCAAACATAGCTCAAAGCCAGGGGCCTGCCAATGCAAAGATTACAGCTAGAACAATGGGACTTCCTGCTCCCCCTGTGCACCCCTAAATCTGTTCCAGGTATTCCCCCAACCCTTTGGAGCAGATTTGGAGGGAGTGCAGGGCATGCACAGGGGGAGGAAGGAGAAAAGCCACTGCACCTGCTGTAATCTTTGTGCTGATGGGATGAAGAACATTAAAGAGGACACTTCAGAAAGCCAAATCCTGTTGGTCTAACCAGAGTTCACATTTGCACTTTCTCATCCCAGGGGGTCAGGGAATAAAATGGAAACGCCAGTGTCAAGGACCGCAAATGCAAAAATGGAACTGAAATTAATTTCACAGTTTATTGCTACTGAAGGCTTAGTGGAGGAACAGTAGCGGGTTAATACTGCAGGTATTTAATACAGGAACAATAAAACATCTCACAGTGCATGGAATGGTACAGAAATGAGTATGGGTAGGCCCACACTCAAGAGCCACCTCAGCCCTCATCAAAGAAAATGATTTGAAAGTTATACTTTGGTGGCATCTCACGCCAATCAAACTGAACTATATCAACTCCTCCCTCTCCCTCTGTGCTAGTGGAGATGCCCAATCCGGGGCTCTTTCCTACATTTATGGGGGGACTGTAATAAAGTGAGATAATTCTGGAGTGATGTTTTTCAAATTGCTAGTAAAGTTCTTAAAATTACAATTATCTCAGATCCGGCCTGGGCACTTCTTTTCCTTAAACTCAGATATCTCTCCTATCCAGATTCCTACTTGCAGTGAGGCTTAAAATAGCCAAAAACTGGAAGGGGGCAGGACATTTATCAATAAAAAATTGGTTTACCAGACGTCTCCTGGATTTTTAGACTGCCGGTCATTGAGGGATACAGTTATTTACCAATCTAATGCAGAACAACAAGAATGGAAGAAAGGAAAAGAAAAGGAATGGGGGAGAGATAAAATAAGTAGGAAAAGATTGGTGGTGAAGTGTGAAGACCTTTCTCTTCATTGCAAATGATCCCAAACATCTTTTTTAAAATATTGTTCAGGGACTGGGCCATATATTTTCATTACTTGCATTGTTTTGAGTCCTTTTGATCATTTACACATTTTGGGAACTGAGCTGTGTGGGTGGACATGTAAATGATTCCATCTTATGCAAGTGCTCAAAATCTTTCAAGAGCAGGTGTGGAGAACTCTTTTCAGCCTTTCTCTACATTCCCCTCACAAAGCTACAGTTTCCAGAGTTGCTTAACAATATCATTCCCGCTATTAGCGAGGGCGTGTTTGCCTGCACGCCGCCTCTTCCCAACAGAGGAGACTCGTGAGAGTGCCTCCCAAAGGGAGGGGTATGGGGCGGAACCACGTGTGGCTGCTTAGCCAACGGGGAGCAGATAGAGCTTGGGCTTAAAAGCCAGCTACGCCCCCAAACCCTCGCTCTTGCATTTTTGCTGTCCCCTTCCTCCTCTCCTTACATGCAGAATGGGCTTTGCTAGTTGCCGTTTAGAGGCTGAGTAGGGATTTTGGGGGGGGAACATACCCTTTTTGTGAGGAGAGACTAAAAGGACTGGGCGTGTTTAGCCTTGAGAAGAGAAGACTGAGGGGAGATATGACAGCACTCTTCAAGCACTTGAAAGGTTGCCACACAGAGGAGGGCCAGGATCTCTTCTCGATCATCCCAGAGTGCAGGACACAGAATAATGGGCTCAAGTTACAGGAAGCCAGATTTCGGCTGAACATCAGGAAAGACTTCCTAATTGTTAGAGCAGTATGACAATGGAACCAATGACCTAGGGAGGTGGTGGGCTCTCCAACACTGGAGGCATTCAAAAGGCAGCTGGACAGCCACCTATCAGGTATGCTTTAATTTGGATTCATGCACTGAGCAGGGGGTTGGACTCAATTGCCTTATAGGCCCGTTCTGACTCTACTATTCTATGATTTTATGATCCCTTCTGTTTTCCCGGCTTCATGCTGTTGGGGTTAATTCAGTTGCCATTGGAGTGGCATGGGTGGTTGGCCTTTTGGCATGGAGTACCGGCAGGTAAGGAAGTTGGTGGGAAAATAGGGTTATAATGAGGCATACAAAGGATAAGGACACATTCTAGGGAACTGTCAGTGCTATATGCCTGGGGGGAGCTGGGGGGTGCCCATGTGACCTGACTTGCACATTTGGGTGAATGCCAGTACAGCAGGTCCTGGTTGCACAGGTTGGGGCAACACCCTAGGCTTTACTAGCAAAAAGGGAAGAGTGTCCTCCCCATCCTCTGCTGGGGGCCACAGCCTTTGCCTGATGTACATGCCCAGGGGAATTGAGGAATGTTCTGATCTGAACAGATTTGGTCTGTAGCCTCACCTGCCTGTACAGCTTTAATTTGATTAATTTGGTCAATTTGCTTGATTTGGTTTACAGGTTCTCCAAAAATTAATCCAATGTCACGTCTCACAGGCCTTCTTTGGAGGTGTGGTGGCAGTCAATCCACCCTAACAGCGAACTCGGGGAACTGTAACTCTGGGAGGGGACTAGGAGTCTCCTAACAACTCTCAGCCCCTTTCACAAACTATAGTTCCCCAGTTTCCTTGCAGGAAGCCACAAGTGTTAAAGTGGCATAGCCGTGCTTTAAGGGTATAGTGTGGATGGGGCCTGAGCCCATGGAGGAGGAAACTGTCAGGCAGTGAAAAAAAAAGCTGGCTGAGAGCAGACTGAGTTTGGTGGGGCAGTGACCCATTTGCCGAAATGGACCAGCCTACTCTGCCGGAGCCTTTTGAGGCTGGAGCTGCCATTGTATGGGAAAGCATAGCTGGGAAAGCAATGACGTCAATGAAAGGCCAATTTTCTGCAATGGATTTTTTTTCATTATTTCTTCCCGTATAACTGCAATTAAATATACATGTTCTCTCAAAAATTCTCCTCTGCCATCGGGATGATTCATATGAAAAATTAATTAGGCACGGCTCATTCCCAGCAAGTACTTTTGGGATGTACCCCTTCTTACACGAGGTGTCTTAACTTAGCGCTCGGTGCCCAGAAAACGACTGTGCTCCAAACATATTTGGCACATCTGAGGCAACAGCTGCATTGTATGTGACACCGAAGCAACTCAAGCGGTCAAGAGATTTGGGAAAAGGCACTGCAGCTCAATGCTTAGATGCCAACAATAGCTCATGACTCAGTCGCTCTTGTCCCATTTTCAGTGGTGGGTGTTGGGTGGCAGGGAAGGCTTAGAGCAAAGATGGGGAAATGGTGGCCCTCCTGATGTTGTTGGGCTACTGCTAGGGGTGGGGGTGAAATGTGATCCAGTTTGCATGTAAAGGGGACCTATCAAATTTGCACTTTCTGAAACAATATGTGAACTGAAACAGAGGCTCCTTTGAAATTTGCACTTTTTCAAATTTTGCAATTCTCCAGCCAAGTTATGTAAAGTTAAGTATGCATAAAAATTACCTATATTAGTGAAAATAACACACAAATACATTATATTAGGGGGAACTGCTTTGCAAAACTGTATATATCCGGCAAAATTGTATGCAAAAATGTGTTTATTAGGAGAAATTCACTCTAAAATGCCAATGAATTTTCATGAGGATTCTTTTAAAAAATTTAAAATAGTTTAAGATTGGAAGAATAAGAAATTCAGAGAACCAAAACTGACAAATCAATCCATCCCTAGCTACAACACCCATCATTCCCAACCATTGGCCATCCTGGCTGGGCCTGATGGAAGCCAAAGCCAACAATATCCAGAGGGCCATGGATTCTCCAACCCTGGCTTAGAGGACACACCAGCTGAGACAGTAGAGAAGAACTGTACTGTCTCTCTTAAACAAGAACAGCAATAGGAAACTCCTGCCTCCACAGAGATCCAACTAAGTCTAGTGCCTGGTCTCAAGCTGTACAGGGCTTTGTACACCAGTACCAGCCCAGTAGCTAACTGGTAGGCCATGCAATTCTTTCAGCTGCTGCTTAATATAATGGCACTGCCTATGCGGTCACCCCTTAGGAAACGCATTGCTAATGTCTTTTTGTGTGTTTGTTTTCACTCAGGGAACTATGGTGAAAGTGGAATGGAAGCTTTCAAAGACATGTCCGCCAAGGAAGGAATCTGTATCGCCCATTCCTACAAGATCTACAGCAATGCTGGGGAGCAGAGCTTTGATAAGCTATTGGAGAAGCTAAGAAGCCATTTACCCAAGGCAAGAGTTGTGGCGTGCTTCTGCGAGGGCATGACAGTGCGAGGGCTGCTTATGGCTATGAGACGCTTGGGGCTCGCTGGAGAGTTTTTGTTATTGGGCAGGTGAGTAAATCTGCAGATAATTATTGTCCTTTTTCCTCTGAAGGCACAAACACACGTTTGTCCATCTATGCTGTGCTAAGCTGCGCTGTTCAAACAAGGACTGTCATCTGATGAAAGGAACCTGAACGAGTTGTACGAAGTTTGTTCAGTGAATCGAATGTGCCAATATTTGTATATCAGTAAAGTAGTTCAGTAGGGCATGTGTGTGTGGACCACTCTAAAAAGACTGTATAGGAAAACTCAAAGTGGAAAAGAGAATAATTACTAAAAAAAAGGGCAACACACAAAATTGACTTCTTTATATGCAACAATGTGATTAACATTCCTTCCCCCCCTTTCTTTTGTTGTGTATTATGTTTTATAGTTCCGATATTTGTATGGCAAAGAAATAAAATGTAAAAAAAAAAAAAGTTAAAACAGCTGCAGGATAAATTCGGTGTCAGATCCTCCCACAGCTGTTGGTCAGGTAACAATTAACCCCTTTTAAGGCACTGTCCAAATCAAACAATACATAAAAATAATCAAAATTTAAATAGCCACAATGGCCAGCTATCAAGTATACAGAAAGCTCATTATCAAAGGGGTATCAACAAATGATATTATGCTCTTGGCCACTGAGGAAGACAGGTTGTCAAAATGACAGGTTGGGCAAAACACCAAAGGAACAATTTTTAAAATTATGTTCGATCCCCAACATCCCTAGGTAGGGTCAGGAGAGATCTCTGCCTGAAACCCTGGGGAGCTGTTGCCTGTCAGTGTTCTACTGAACTAGATGGATGGTCTGACTTCATGTAAGGCAGATTCCTATGTTTCTTTGTTGATAAAGTGAGAGAGAAACATGGATAACATTTCAAGAAATGCACCCCGAGCAAGCCTCTTCAGCAGTCCGTTGAGGTTTTTGGTGTTATTAATTGAATTGCATCTCCTTCCATTGTCTCCATATAAAAGCATTTTTGTTTATCATTGCATTCATTTGCTAGATAAATAATGGCTTATGTGAATGAATGGTTTTTTTGTTTCTTTTTAATTATTATTGTCATTATTGTTGTTTTGTTGTGGTAGGTAGACTTTTATCTTATTTTTTTGTACTGTATCAATCTGCTGTCTTATGTTGGTGATGTTTCATGTTGCTTGCCCAAACTATGAAGTATGTTGCCTGCAAGAGGCTTGATGAAAAAAATGTGATCATCTACAAAATACTAAATTTCACAGCTACAGAAAATACCAGAGTCCACCCCACTGCATTAAAAAGAATACCGAACAACAAAAAAGTAAAGTAGTTCAAAATTGAACAGCAGCCTTTTTAAAAAAAAAAATTAAGTGGACATCGTACCCTTCTGTAGCGATCATCATCTTATAGGAAGCATCCCGTCCTGTGTGAGAAAGAGGAACGCCTCTCCTTAGATGGTGCTTACTGTTTTCCATTTTGCAAGTACTTAAAAATAATATACCTTACCCATGACTGGCTGGGTGAACTCTGGGCAAGCTGCTTTTCTTTCTGTCTCCATTTCCAAGAAGTATAGAATCATAGAATCATAGAATAGTAGAGTTGGAAGGGGCCTACAAGGACATCAAGTCCAACCCCCTGCTCAATGCAGGAATCCAAATCAAAGCATTCCCAACAAATGGCTGTCCAGTTGCCTCTTGAATGCCTCCAATGTTGGAGAGCCCACTACCTCTCTAGGTAATTGGTTCCATTGTCGTATGGCTCTAACAGTTAATAAGTTTTTCCTGATGTCCAGTCGAAATCTGGCTTCCTGCAACTTGAGCCCATTATTACGTGTCCTGCACTCTAGGACAATTGAGAAGAGACCCCGGCCCTCCTCTATGTGACAACCTTTCATGTACTTGAAGAGTGCTATCATATCTCCCCTCAGTCTTCTCTTCTCCAGGCTAAACATGCCCAGTTCTTTCAGTCTCTCCTCATAGGGCTTTGTTTCCAGTCCCCTGATCATCCTTGTTGCCCTCCTCTGAACCTGTTCCAGTTTGTCTGCATCCTTCTTGAAGTGTGGAGACCAGAACTGGATGCAGTATTCAAGATGAGGCCTAACTAGTGCTGAATAGAGGGGAACTAGTACTTCACACGATTTGGAAACTATACTTCTGTTAATGCAGCCTAATATAGCATTTGTCTTTTTTGCAGCCACATCACGCTGTTGGCTCATATTCAGCTTGTGATCAACGACAATTCCAAGATCCTTCTCACATGTCGTACTGCTGAGCCAAGTATCCCCCATCTTATAACTGTGCATTTGGTTTCTTTTTCCTAAGTGTAGAACTTGGCATTTATCCCTGTTGAATTTCATTCTGTTTTTTTCAGCCCAATGCTCCAGCCTATCAAGGTCTCTTTGAATTTTATTTCTGTCTTCCACGGTATTAGCTATGCCCCCCAATTTTGTATCATCTGCAAATTTGATAAGCATGCTTTGTACCTCCTCATCCAAGTCGTTAATAAAAATGTTAAAGAGCACTGGGCCCAGGACCGAGCCCTGTGGTACCCCACTCATTACTTCCGCCCAGTTTGAGAAGGAACCATTGATAAGCACTCTTTGAGTACAATTCTGGAGCCAATTGTGGATCCATCTAATAGTTGTTCCATCCAGCCCACATTTAACTAGCTTGCTAATCAGAATATCATGGGGCACTTTGTCAAAAGCTTTGCAGAAGTCGAGATATATTATGTCCACAGCATTCCCACAGTCTACAAGGAAGGTTACCCAATCAAAAAATGAGATGAGATTAGTTTGGCAGGATTTGTTCTTCATAAATGTTGGCTCCTAGTAATGACTGCATTGCTTTCAAGGTGCTTACAGATTGACTGCTTTATAATCTGCTCCAGAATTTTTCCAAGGATTGATGTTAGGCTGACTGGTCTGTAGTTCCCCAGTTCCTCCTTCTTGCCCTTTTTGAAGATAGGGACAACATTAACTCTCCTCCAGTCATCCGGCACTTCACCGGTCCTCCATGATTTTGCAAAGATAATAGAGAGCGGTTCTGAGAGTTCTTCAGCCAGTTCCTTCAATACTCTAGGATGCAGTTTATTGGGCCCTGCTGATTTGAACTCGTTCAAAGTGATTAGGTATTCCTTGACCATTTGTCTATCAATCTCAAGGTCCAATCCTGACCCTTCTACTTCATGTTTCCCGGGAGGGTCATAGACACTTTTTTGGGAGAAGACTGAGCCGAATAATCTCTGTTGGTTAGAATCAAATCAAGGATAGCTGATCCTCTGGTTGCTTCCTCCACTTTCTGTAGGAGAAAGTTATCTCCGGCACAAGTCAGAAATTTCTTGGCAGAATTTGTCTCTCAACAGATATCGGGATAATTGAAATCCCCCATTACTACTACATCATGCCTCCTCAAAACATTGGCAATTTGCTTTTCAAAAGTTACATTCTCATCTTCTCCTTGATTGGGTGGTCGGTAATAGACTCCAAGCACCACATTCCTTTTATTACTTGCCCCATTAAGTGTAATCCAGATACTCTCGGTGGAGCTACCAAGCTCATCTTCCTGTATTTCTGTGCAGGGATATATATTTTTAACATATAGCGCAACTCCACCTCCCTTTTTATTCCTTCTGTTCTTCTTGAACAAGTTGTATCCTTCAATTGCTGTATTCCAGTCATGGGAGTCATCCTAATATTTCTGGAAATGCTGAAAGCAGATGCAAATTCATCCACCTGAATCCAGCAAAGGAGATCCACAGGTGAAAAAGATTTCTTGTGTGGATATGTGAACCTGGATGCACATCACCTGCTTACACTGTGACCCTCATCCAGTTCCCATTGAATTGATGTGAATAGATGTGAATTGGCTGGATGTGTCTTTTGATGTAGATGGGGATATACATCTGACTATTTGTGAAATTTGAGAACTGGATTGGGGACCATTGTCCTTCCCTTCTTTCTTAGCACAGACTATTTGAAGTTAAAAATTATCTTCTGAACTAAGCTTGGTTATATCTTTTGGGATGAAAAGTTATGCATAAAACAGAGCTGGTTGACTATTATCATCCAGTTAGAAAAGAAACTTGTATTGACCAAACTCTGCTTGAGAAATTAACAGAGCAGATTTTTCATTGACTTGGAAGGAACTTTCTTTTCTGTTTTCTCTTACAAAGATGTGAGATAAACAGCAGCATGGAAAATCCAACTTTTCTTTCTCTCTCCCCCTCTCATTTTTAATGTGTGCGAATAACCTCAATGTATATGTTTTGAAATATGAAGAATAATCATTGTATCTACATTAGTTGTCTCTGAGAGTGTTGGGTCTTAAAACTGCAAGTCTTACAAATGCATAAGCAACAATTTATTTTTGCTAGCATTCAATACGGTGTTGCAAAAGGCTAAATGACCAAGGTGGTGGATGGAGATAGGAGAGTGTATGCCCACATTGTGCCATAGATATAGATTGTGTTGAATGTCCATTGTTATTAGGGATGGGATCCATTGGCCACTGCCATATTGAAAGCATTCTGTCGACCCAACAGGCAGTATCAATATGAGTTCATTCTTTGTCCTCTACCCATTGCTTTTACCAGTCCAATTTTTTCCTCCCCCCCAAAAAAAATCAGTATTAATATTGATATTTTGAATGAAATTATCAATATTTTGAAAGGAATTATTGGTATTTTGAAAGGAAAGCAGTTTTGCAGCCGCCGCCTCTACTGTTATAGGCTATTATAGACTTGGCTTGCTTCCTCTCTGCTTGGAGCTTGGATTATTCAAGTGGAAGTTGGGGGGGCAGAGAGAGAGAGAAAGAGAGAGCTGTACTGCTGTGTTGTGCTGTAAAATCAATAAAAGAACAATATATTCAAGGGAATATTTGAAGGAAAAAATCTGGTGTTGGGAGAAAGCCATTGAAGTTTGGACCAAACAGGATCACTCCACAAAGAGGAAGAATATGCAGACCATTGAAAAATCTGGTGCTAAATTTGAATTTGGTAGAGTTCTCACATATCCCAAATTGTGATGCAGTTTGCACACTTGGGCATCCTTCTGACTCTTTGCAGGTAGGACTTTGGGTTGCCTAAAAGAAGTGGAGGGTTTAAACTGTTTCACTGCCTTAAATGATATGGTTGTCTGTGGGAGACTATGGTTACAAAAAGGGCTGAAAGGACAGGGAGCACATGTTCGGCTCTGGGAATCTCTTACCATGAACATCACACTGTGGTGTTCTATGGCTTCAGAGTGTATGGAAGCAAAAAGGAACCTGGCTCCTGATTTTCTTCTACAGAGTTCATGTGGAATGAAATCATGGTGGCAGTACAGCTTTCAGCACCTACCAACCTGGCAAATTCATATTAGGCCTCTGCCAAATGTGTCTTAATCAGTGGTTCCCAAAAGTTTTTTCCCATGGACCATGGCAAAATTGCTGAGGGTCTTGGCGGACCACTTAATGATTTTTCTGCCTGTTGTAGCAATTGCAATGCATTGTGTGTGTGTGTGACATACTTTCTTTCAAAATAGGTATTTTTTAATAAAGAGAAATGCAAAAGGCAGGGGAAGTAGCCACAAAACATTTTATGGTAACATGGGGCCTACACCCCACTACACAAGCACACATGCTCTTTCAGCACTGCAGTGTGTGTGTGTGTGTGTGTGTGTGATGTGAATCTCACGGGGGTTGCCAAGCAAAAATGACTGGCAATAAATAGAAATTACAGTGAACAAAAGAAAGCACTCCGCACACTCCACACATAATTAATTTTACTGAATGCACTTCTGCATAAGAAATGGTGATGAACATTGGCATAGACGGCTGTAAAAGACGATTAGACTTATTTGTGGAGGTCTAAAAGGGTGGGTTTTGTGCATTCTATATATCTTATAATCCAAGTGTGGATCCTAATGTAGCCAACATAAGATGAAGACATCAACAGACTTAAGGAATCCCCCAAGCTTTGCAGAAGTACAAAAAATCCTTTAAAAAAACCTGAAGGGAGGGGGGACACCCCAGCATAGCCCAGTGAGGGACTGAGCATGCTGCTCAGAATTCTGACTGTGGAAGGGGGAAATGGAAAACCACAGGAGGTAAAATGGAATGGAGTATTCTCGAAAAGGGCATGGCTGGCATCCAAAACAGGACCACTCCACATTGTAACATTTTATTGCCAGTCCCACTTCAGTTAGCTAAATGGAGCTTCCATGCTCAGAGGCAGCATGCCATTGAGTATCAATTGCTGGGGGAGCAACAATGGAGAATGGCTCTGTTTTTTTGTGTGCCTTTTCTTGTGTGCTTCTAAGAGGCATCAGGATGTTGAACTAGGTGGACGTTTGATCTGATCCACCAGGGCTGCTATTATGTTCTTAGGCCTGCAAATAGCCACTCACCAGCTTGCCTCTGATGGGTAAGGATTGCCTCCAGACATTAAGGATTGCCTCCAGACATTTCAGCAGGGAAGCTGTTGTAAATTATAAGATAATTGGTTGTTTCTTCCAGGCCATCAGTGAAACCACAAATGACTAACATGGGCAAGCAAGCTTAGATTGGTATCATTCAGTCCTGTATCTTTAGACATTTTTATATAATTAAAATCTCTGAACAGCAAAATTTCTAGGACCTTCCCTGTCTACACACACACACACACACACACACACACACACACACAAATATTCAATAGTTGCTGAGTGAATAATATACCTACCCCAGTGTCTTTTGAAGAATAATGCCCATAAATCTATTTATTGTGAGAGATTAGCAGAACTATACACTTTTGTTTTGACATAGGAAGCAGGATACAGCAAAATCCTGCATTTCACACGGGTGGTGGTGGGGAAGGACAATGGAATTATTATTGTTATTATTATTATAGTTATTTAATTAAATTTATATCCCGCCCTTCCTCCCAGACGGAGCCCATGGTGGCAAACAAATGACAATACCCTAATAATATTTAATAAACATGTTAAAAACAAAACATCTTTAAAAACATCTTAAAAACAAAGCATTTTAAAATATTTAAAAACATCTTAAAAACAATTCCAATATAGATGCAGATTTGTATAAAAGGCTTGCTGAAAGAGGAAGGTCTTCAGCAGGTGCTGAAAAGACAGCAGAGAGGGGGCCTGTTTAATATTTAAGGGGAGGGGATTCCAAAGTGTAGGTGCCACAGCATTAAAGGTATGCTTCCCACATTGTGCGGAATGGCCCTCCTAATCAGATGGAATCCGCAGGAAATCCTCACCTGCAGAGCACAGTGATCGACTGGGACTATAAGGGCAAGACTTGCAGGAATGGAACAGAAGAAACCTGATAGATCAGGCCAGTGCCCCACCTAGTCCAGCATCCTGTTCTTCCAGTGGACAACTGGATGCCTATGGGAAGCCTGCACCCAGAACATAAGCACCAGAGCACTCCTCCCTCCTGCAGTTTCCAGCAGCTGGTATTTAGAAGCATACTGCCTCCGACAGTGGAGGAAAAACATAGCCATCAGGCTATGTTAGTAGCCATTGACAGCCTTATCCTCCATGCATTGGTCTAATCCTCTTTTAAAGCCATCCAGAAAGCAAGATCTTTCCACCAACATTTATGGGTCAGGAGCTGACCATTTTCCTTAACTCAGAGCACATGCCTTGCATGCAGAACATCCCTGGTTCAATTCCCAGTATCTCCATTTAAAAGGACCAGGTGAGGTGAATTATCTCTGCCTGAGACTTTAGAGAGCTGCCAGTCAGCATGATAAAAATGTCAACCCAGCATGCAGCAGATGTGAAAAAGATGTATTCCATGTAGGGAGGGGATCCATTGGCCAGTGCTGGTTCAAAAGCGTTGTGTCGACCTAAAAGGCCGGTATTGATTCGAGTTCTTTTTTTGTTCACTCGTCACTGCTTTTACCAATCTGTTTTTTCCCTCTCTCTCAAAAAAAGAGAGAGATTAATGTCAATATTTTGAAAGGAAATATCAAAATTTTGAAAGGAAATATCGATTAGTGAAATATCAATAAAATCATTCTTAATATCAGTATTATAGAGGCAGATGTTTTTTAAAAAATCCATTTTTGAAAATAGCAGCAGAAACTTGCTGCATACAAATCTGATCTGCAACAATACAGAATAAGCAAATTAATGGAAAATTTGGTGCCAGATCTGAATTCTAGCACATCCCTTATTCCATGTTGGGGTGATTAGGAAAGGGATTAAAACTAAAACTGCCAATATCATAGCACAGTTATACAAATCTATGGTAACTTGGATAACATCTGCAGTTCTAGCCACTGCATCCCCAAAAGAAAGGGTTCAAAAGAGGGCAACCAGCATGACAATGGGGCTGGAACAACTCCCCTATGAGGAAAGGTTATGACATTTGGGTTTTTTTAGTTTAGAAAAAAGGCATGTAAGGGGGAAACAACAGAGGTGTATGCATGATGTAGAAACGGTGGCTGGAGGTATGTGCCATCCCCCCATAATACTTGAAGCCAAATGTTTGAAGAGTCAGGACAGAAAAAAGGAAGTACTTCTTGATACAGCACATCGTTCAGCTATGGAATGACTTTAAAAGGGGCTTAGGCAAATTCATGGAGGATAAGGCTGTCAGTGGCTACTAGCCATGTGAGCTACCAATGCCTGTACTGGAACACCAGTTGCTGGGAATCAAAGTGGGGAGGGTGCTGTTGCAATCAGGTCCTGCTTTCAGGCTTCCCATCGGGGCATCTGGTTGGTCGCTGTGAGAACAGGACGCTGGACTAGATGGGCCATTGGCCTGATCCAGCAAGCTCTTCTCATGTTCCTATGATTTTACATGGGTCTTATAGACTTGGCTGTTCAAATCACTTTTAATTGATGCTGGTCTGTGCACTTGAGCTGTTATTTTAACTGTCGCTGGTTTTTAAGTGCTGGTTTGGAAAGAAATTCTGCCATTATTGTGAACTACATTTTACCTTTTAAACCACTTTATGATTTTATTTGTGAACTGCTTTGAAAGCGCTCCCCACCCACTTTGTCCCCCCCCCTTGGCCTGATCCTGCTCAGGGATCTTCTCAACTTCCTAGTAGACAAGGCTGGGCTATTGCTACTGGATTCCTAGAAGCGACACATGATTGGAAAAGACAGTGTAAGATTTTTATTATTATCCTATGTAGGTTATTTATTTATCTGATACATTTATACTCTGCCTTTGTTTCATTTTAGAATTTGTTCCAAGGTGTTCCCAAGCACCTTCCAATCCATCCTCACCAGACCTGGTGTTTAATTATGTAGTACTGTCTCTTTTATGTCCTTTTCACCCTTTATCTTGGGTTTGGGGGTGAGGTTTTTTTTTAAAGATCTGGTTTATGGATCTACTGTTAGCTGCCTTAACCAGTTTTTTTTTTTTCTTCAAGAGAAAAGGTACATTGAAAAGTTGTCTGAATCCATCTGGACGGTGGGTTATATAAAATTGGTGCAACAAGATGAATAGCGTTATAGATTGGAGGGTTGGTCTGGACATCATCTTGGGGCCCTCTCCAAGCCTGTCAATCTTTGTATCTGTAGCTGGAGGAACTGCTGAAGAAGTTGAACTAGTTTGTATGTCAAGTTACTAGCCCTAGCCAAATTAGTTAAGTATCTCTTTGCATGACTGGAGAATTGGCCAGGTACAGGTTTGTTCGCAAACAAAAGCACTAAAAACACTTTAAAACATCATAAAAACAGACTTTTGAAATATATTAAAATGCAACAACCATTAAAAACATATTAAAACAAAACATCTTTAAAAACATTTTAAAATAATAAAAAGCTTTAAGAACATTAAAAAGGTTTGAATATATATTAGAAAGCAATTCCAGCACAGATGCAGCTGGTAATAATAATAATAATAATAATAATAATAATAATAATAATAATAATAATATCATCCCCCAGGGGGAAGAAGGAATTGAAATGGATATTCACAATGAAGTTCTAATTCAGTAAATTTTACGTTTATATGCAGTATTTGCCAGAGGAAAACAAATAATGTTGTGCTTTATTTGCACATCAAAAAGGTACTGCCATAGTTTATTATTTATTTATTTATTATTTGATTTATATGCCACCCTTCCTCCCAGCAGGAGCCCAGGGTGGCAAACAGAAGCACTAAAAATGTAGTTGTTACGTTGCCTCCCACAACCAAATTTGAGAAAGGATTCTGCAATAGTCTTAAGAGACAATGGCTCTGCATTAATTAGGAGCACAGGAGTTTGCCTTATGCTGAGTCAGGCCATAGGTCCATCTAGCTCAGAAGTGTCAGCTCTGTCTGGCAGTGGCTGTCCAGGGTTTAAGACGGGATATTTCTAGTCCTACCTGAAGATGCCGGGGATTGAACCTGGGGCCTTCTGCATGCAAAGCAGATGCTCTGCCACAGAGCTACGGCCCTTCCTCTGAGGGCCTTCCAGGTGTTTGGAAACCAAGCCCTATGAGGAATGGTTGAAAGAGCTGGGCCTGTTTAGTCTGGAGAAGAGAAGATGACAGGAACACAGTCTTCAACCACCTGAAGGCCTGTCACCCATAAGACTGAATAGACTTGTTCTCTGTTGCTCCAGAGGGCAGGACAAGAACCAGTGGGGAGAAGCGGCAGGGGAAAGAGGTCTTTGGCTGACGGTAATGTGTTTTAACTGTTTTAATACTCTATTTATGCAACCTGCCCTGGGACCTACTGGTGAAGGGCAGCCAATCATCATCATCATCGTCATCAGAAGTAAAAGTAGTAGTAGTAGTAGATGACTGATAGGGCAGAAAAGAGGGAGCCCAACAGTAGGTAGAGCCAGAGCCAAAGACAGGAAGAGCCAAATCACTCTAGTTTTGTCCCCATCTTCCTCCCTGCTGAGTTCTGTAAGGGCAACACTGCGATGGAAGAAGAGGAGGTTGACAGCCAGTGCCATCTCCGAACTAGTTGTAAGCAGGCAGGTGAGGGCAAGCTGAGGGTGGTGGGGCAGTGCCCTGCTTGCCTAATGGGCCAGCCTCCATGGTTGGACATATTTAAGCAGAAGCTTAAATATCTGTCAGGGGTGCTGTATTTGCATCCTCATTTTAGATCTTGAATTGAACAAGGAGGGAGACTAGATGACCTCCAAGGTCCCTTCACACTCCAAACATTCTGCAATCTATGCCTTTTTAGCCTGTTAACAAGGCATCCCCCTGCCCAAAGGCCAAAAAAGAGGGATATAATAGGGATGATGATTTGCCAGGGACAGGCAATAGAAAGTAATAGGGATTGTTCCTGACACACAGGGACAGTTGGACTGTGCGTGCTGATACAGTTTTTCAGTCCATTCCCTTCTATTCCTAGCTTCCTCTGCCTCTCCTCATGGACCCATTTCTTTTATGGCTTTAATTCCTCAAGTTAGATAGTTTTATAATGGAATTGCATTTCATGAATGCCAAGAACTGTGCTGGGGGAGCACTCTTCAAAGAGTGGGATATGAATCTGCAGATAAATGAATAAATGTTTCCACGAGGCAATCTTTTTCAGTGCCCCGAGAGAGTCGCTAGTGTGCCATCAAAAAACAAGACACCAAATGACCCATAGGAGCTACCCACTGAGAAGGGGCTGGCCTGCTCTCTCTCTCCATGGCCCGCTGATGTGCTCCCTCCCATCCACTCTCCTCCTCCTCCAGAATATAGGGACATAGAAGACTATTGTGTACACTGACTGGCAGAGCTCTCCAAGGTTTCTGACTGGGCTCTCTCCTAGATCTACCTTGAGATGCTGGGGACAGAACCTGGAATTTTCTGCTATGGCTAATAATCATAATCCTATTCAACTTGTACGCCGCTTTTCAAAACCTCCCAAAGTGGCTCGTAATCAAAAGATTATAAATGAAGAATACAATAAAAGAGCCTTCCCCAACCTGGTGGTGCCCTTCGGTTGTTTTGGACTGCAGTTGTAGTCCAAAGAACATCATCAAAATCCTATCAGTAACATTGCATGTGAAAATGAAGAGATTTAAAAGCTAACAAAGCAGGATTTTTTTTTAAAAAAAATGCATTTAGATAATAACAGCCAGCCTAACATTGTCAAAGTCCTTGATAAAGAGAGACAGCAGAATTACCCCGATTCAGTGGGAGCAGACCCTTTTTGAGGGGGACCCCTGTTTTCTGGCTCTTATCCCTGATAGATCACTGTCTGGCAATAGTGTAGTGGCAAATTCGGAAGTGCAGGGTCCCTTCGTGATAGTCAGAGCCATCATCACCCCCTTTTTGCTGCTGCATTGAGAATGAGATCCTTGTTAATGCCTTCTCCCGCAACAAGAGATATCCCTAGTAGCCAATAAGCATCAAAGGGAAGAGTGTTAGCTACTGATAAGAGTCTTCTCAGTGGCTGACTCAGCTCCTTTCACTCTGATTGGCTCGAAACAGCAGGAAAGGGCAAGGAAGAAGATTCTTCTTAGTGATAAACATGCTCCCTTTTCATACTGATTGGCTCATAGGATGCTGGAGACATAGGGACTCTGCTGGGACCCTGATCCCAAAAAAGGATGGGGTCTAAGACCCCCCTAGACCCTGGATAACTACACCCCTGCTGTCTGGATAGTGTCCCTACTTTTTGCTTTGCTTTAGCTACATTCAGGCAATCAGATTGGGGTGGTGCACAACAATATGCTTAGATTGCTCTTGCTTTCCAAAGCCTGCTTTGCACTTGAATGGCATCCTCTTCTTTGTGGATCCCTCAGCAGGAAGGAAACATCCTCAGAACTTGAGGTAGAAATAGGAATTCCATACAAACCCATAAGGATTCTGACCTTCTTCTTTGGCACAATACAAGCCAAGCATGAAACGCAATAAGAAACATTTCTATGACTAATAAGGTCTGGGTTCCAGGATGGTGTAATTTGCCCAGCTAACAAGGAATCAAATTCATTTAGTTTGAACTCAATTAGTAACCCCCTGATATCTCCAGCAATATGTTCAGAAGGCAGCTAAATTGTTTCGGGAACATGCGCTAATTCCTGGAGCCGAATCAGAGCCACATGTAATGTTAACCACTCTTTGGCGACTGGAGGAGCATGCTGAGTGACCAACACAGGTGTGTTACACTGTTGATATGCCTGGCTTATTATGTAAAGTAATTGTAAGGTTAAAATTTCAGGTCTGTTCGTGGCCAAAATTCCGCCACCTCACCTTTTGAGGCAGGATCCAAAATTCCAGGGAGGCAATGGGGGTAAACGTTTGCAAAGCACTGAAGATGCATTTGGTGCGTTACAGATGCCCTGAAGTGATATTGTCTCTTCAGTGGCAGCTGTCTTCCATCTGCACAGAACACTCTCTCCGAATGGGCAAAGTAACAGCAGGTCCCGTGGAGAATATGAAGGGTTTAACCCTGAAACTAGACATAGTCTTCTGCTTTAGGGAAATATGCCGGGCATAGTGTATTGTATGCATGTTTTTAAGATGTTTATAGTGCTGTATCATCCCTTTGCCTTTGGGAGGAAGGCCAGACAAGAGATGGATTGATTCCATAAAGGAAGCCACAGAAGTGAACTTACAAGATCTGAACAGGGTGGTTTATAACAGATGCTATTAGAGGCCGGCAGCCGCTGATTCATAAGGTCGCCATAAGTCGTAATCAACTTGAAGGCACATAACAACAACAATCCGTGGGTATTAGTTGTGCTAACTAAATTGAACCTCCATGTTCAAGGCCAGCATACATATACACTTTATAAATATATTTATATATAAATATAAAGTGTATATATAGCAAAACAACATTGCAAAAATATGCAATAAAACCTCAATACAAATAATACATACATAATAACATAAATCACAATTCCTTAACACTTCCCCACTCAACATCTCTCTGCCTCCAGGCTCTCACCCAGGACTCCACCCATCCACCCTGGCTCTCAGCCAGGGTCCAACAGACATAAATCATCTCTGTAGTCTCACAAGAAAGAAGGTTCCCAGGGGATCCCAAAGATGGCATTTTGGACAGTTTTTGGTAGACCTGGAACCATCCTGAATTTGGGATCTTTCAGCTGTCCTATGAACTTGCTGAGATATGTTGTTGAGCGCTCAGAACAGAAACCTGCAATTGTTGCAGCCTACCTGTGGCGACACTCTGAGTTGCCCGTGCCATTAATATCCTGTCCTGCAAATGCACCAGCAGAGCCAATCTGGCTCTCCTGCAACGTTTGAAGATGTCAACCTTCCTGCCCCTTGCCCCTCCCACTTTCCCTCCTGGTAAGCAACAGCAATTCATCTGCCAGGAGGCTGGTGTGATGACTCTGCTCCACCCGGTGAGCCACTTCTGAGTGCTGTTGTTATGTGCCTCCAAGTTGACTACGACTTATGGCGACCCTATGAATCAGTGACCTCCAAGAGCATCTGTAATGAACCACCCTGTTCAGATCTTGTAAGTTCAGGTCTGTGGCTTCCTTTATGGAATCAATCCATCTCTTGTTTGGTCTTCCTCTTTTTCTACTCCCTTCTGTTTTTCCCAGCATTATTCTCTTTTCTAATGAATCATATCTTCTGATGATGTGTCCAAATTATGATAACTTCAGTTTCATCATTTTAGCTTCTAGTGATAGTTCTGGTTTAATTTGTTCTAACACCCAATCATTTGTCTTTTTTGTGGTCCATGGTATACGCAAAGCTCTCCTCCAACACCACATTTCAAAGGAGTTGATTTTTCTCTTACCCGCTTTTTTCACTGTGCAACTTTCACATGCATACATAGAGATTGGGAATACCATGGTCTGAATGATCCTGACTTTAGTATTCAGTGATACAGCTTTGCATTTGAGGACCTTTTCCAGTTCTCTCATAGCTGCCCTCCCCAGTCCTAGTGTTCTTCTAATTTCTTGACATGTAGCCATAACCTTATGAAGATGTCTACACAGTATGCAGCAGCCATGAAAAAGGCAACATTCCATGCTAGGGATCATTTAGGAAAGGTATTGAAATCTATGATGTGGCCATATTTGAAATACTGAGTACAGTTCTGGTTGCCTCACCACAAAAAAGATAGTGTAGAGTTGGAAAACATTCAGGAAAGGGCAACCAAAATGATCAAGGGGATGGAGTGACTCCCCTGTGAGGAAAGACTGCAGCATTTGGGGCTTTTTAGTTTAGAGAAAAGGCAAGTAAGAAGTAACATGATACAAATGTACAAAATGATGCATGGCAAGGAGAAAGTAGATAAAGGTTTTTTCTCCCTCTCAACACTAGAACTCATGGACACTCAATGACATTTTTGCATTGGATGCAAGAATGCATTGCATGACAGCTGCTGATGCTGATCTCATGGCCTGGGCAGGTTCATATGGATACAGGTGGTCCTCCAAATAACTTGCTTCAAACTGTGTTGCCTTCTTGCCTTGCTAATGAACTGTCTGAGGCATCTGGCATGATGGAGTTGGGAACAGGATCCTGGGTTGGTTGGACCTTCAGAGTGATTCATCGGGGCACTTCCCATGAGATTATGCTTTCGGCTCCCAACTCCATTCTTGCCTAAAAGGAGGAGAATCCCTCTGTGGCAGGAGTAAACAGCAGCCAACAGAAGTGGCAATGAGGGAGTAGATTAGGATAGATCTGTTTTATAGGATTTGTACATGGAATTTGGCAGTTCTGACCCACTGAGCTTTGCCCACATTGGATTGCCTCTTGCATTGAGTACCCGGTTAAGTCCAAGCTATGGGTGGGGGAGAAATTTGATTCCGTTTGCATTTAAAGCCAACCTTATGAAACTTGCACTTTCCAAAACAGCATAAGAACTGAAACAGCCATTCTTCAAAATGCACACTTAACTAAATGTTACAGTTCAGTTCTCCAACTAAGCAATGTTTGTGAATATGAATATATTAGGGGAAAGTGTGCATAAATATGAATATATTGTGAAGATAACATACCAAAATGCAGCACATTAGGAGAAATGGCTTGCAAAAATGTATACATAGTCAAAACTGCCTACAAAAATGTGTTTATTAGGAGAAATGTGCACTAAATCCCTGGAGAATTTACATGAGGATTTTTTAAATGCAAATTGCTGCAGAAATTTGGAGAACTGAATTTAAGATTAGAAAAATGAGAAACTGAGAGAAGTGAAACTGACAGATTGTTCCAGCCCTTGCCCAAGCTATTTATGCATTGCCAGGTTTTGTGTTTGTTTGTTTTTAAAAAGCCTAAATATATGCAAAATTATATGCAACCCCCCCTGTATATACTGAAGAGAAGCACTTTCTTTATCTTTGAAAAATCTGTCTACACTCACTGCAGAACAGGACAAACATCACTTGGCTTCTGCAAAGGAAGCCCCTTTGAGCGTTCCATCCTCAAAGATCTATAACTGCCACCTTGGTAACTGCATTTGTATGTTAGCAGCTGATGAAGGCGGAAGCTGAAACATTTTGGTAGGACAATAAAAGCCTCTGCTTTGTTAATCACAATTACACGTGTATATATAACTTGGCAAAGTAAAGGCAGAGTAAAATGTGCTTCTCTGCCCTCTGTATGTTACCCTTATGACAACCCTGTGAGGCAGGCTAGGTTAAAAAATAAAGATGGGCACAGGACCACCCAATGACCTTCATGGCTGAGTGGGGATTTGAACTTGGGTCTCCCCAGTCCCACACTCTAATCACTCCGCCATACTGTGAAAGGAGGATGAACAAAATCAAAGCAACTTCTGATTTGTAAAAAAAAAATCCCCCTACAATTGGATTATCATGACATAAAGTAGCAAACTGCAAACATATTCCTCCCTCACCAGGACTGACTGAGCATTTGTCACGAAGCTGCTGTATCTCTGGAGGTTAAAGCTGAAGGCGACTGATAACGTGGAGAAAATACCAAAAACCTTGAAACCTTGATCCACTCACAAGAGCCTTGAGAAAGCCTTGTAAACCTTGGCAGGAAGAGACAATCTTTGGGCAGCATAGTGTGTGCGTGTGCGTGAGAGAGAAACAGTTTCCCAAACAACAGGAGCAAAACAACATGGTTTTGATCTTCGATCCTTTTAATTTGAAAAATCCTAAAATAATTTTTAAAAAGGCAAACTGAATGATACATTGAATCACAAACGTGGAAGCTATAAACATGGAAAATGGAATGCCAATACTATGGGACATATTCAGCATTAATCATAGTTCACACGGGCATTCCCTTAATCTCTTGACATGAGTTTCCTGCTTTCATTACTATGCTGTTTTAATGGAATTGTTTTATTGCATATTTTAATTATGGATGCTTATATGTGTATATATATTTTAATGTTTTAATGAGATCTTTTTATTGTGGTTTTCTAATGCGGATAAGAGAAAAATAAACTGCTTTGAAATGTGGTGTTGGAGGAGAGCTTTGCGCATACCATGGACGGAGAAAAAGACAAATAATTGGGTGTTAGAACAAATTAAACCAGAACTGTCACTAGAAGCTAAAATGATGAAACTGAGGATATCATACTTTGGACCCATAATGAGAAGACATGATTCACTAGAAAAGAGAATAATGCTGGGAAAAACAGAAGGGAGTAGAAAAAGAGGAAGACCAAACAAGAGATGGATTGATTCCATAAAGGAAGCCACAGACCTGAATTTACAAGATCTGAACGGGGCCTTTCACGACAGATGCTCTTGGAGGTTGCTGATTCATAGGGTCGCCATAAGTTGTAATCGACTTGAAGGCACATAACAACAACAACAAATTATGCATGTTTTTATTTTATTTTAGTAAATATTATTAAATTTCTATCCTTAATAAATCTACCGAGCACCAGAGCCTGCCTCTCTTTTTTGTCCATTGCATGGTGCTTTCCCCTTTTGTTTCTGTCTGTAAATTTCTATCCTGCCATCCCTTCAAAAGGAGCTCAGGGCACATTTTATTTATTTATTTATTGCAATGATATTCCACCTTTTCTACAAGGAACTCAAGATGGTGTACATGGTTCTCCACTTCCTCATTTAATCCCCACACCGACCCTGGGTGGTAGGTTAGGATGAGAGGCAGTGACTGGCCCAAGGTCACTTTGTGAGCTTCATGGCCGAGTGGGGATTCGATCCCTGTTCTCTCTTAAGTCCTAGTTTAACACTCTAACCACTACACCACAGTGGTTTTAAAGTGTGTGTCAGGTTTTTATATGTGTAAACCACTTAGAAGCCTATTTTGTCATTAAGCCGAATAATGATAATGATAAGGGTAGACCCATTGAAATGAATGGGTATGACTAACTTAGGCCCATTAATTTAAATGGATCTACCCTGGCTAACATTTAGTTGGAGACAAGTGTGTGTGTGCATGTGCATGCGCACACACGTGTGTATGATTTATTTCGTGTGCCATCTCTACCAATAAAGGATCATCTATCCTCTACCAGGGAACCTGTTTCATCCTGAGGGTCACATTCCCACCATGGTGGGCAGGGCCAGAGGCAAAAGTGCGCAGAGCAACAGATGTAAATGTTACCTTTGTACAGTATGCTGCTTTCCATGCACAAACACATTCTTCTTTATCCTGCATCCAGACAAGCCAGAAGCATTAACCCATCCCAGCCAGGCAGAAATGCTCTGGGGACAAAGCTGAGCCAGTGAGGGGTGTGGCCTGGGGAATGTTCAGATAGAGAAGCCTAGAGGTCTGTGCTGCATATCATTGTCCATAATATTAAAGGGGCCGACAGTGCCATCCCCTTTCTGTTCTCATATCCCAATGTATCTTTGCTCCTGCTCTGCTACCCTGAACCACCTGAAAGTCTCTTGCTCCCTAAAGCGATTCTGTCTGTTCTGGACTACAACTCCCATCATCCCTGAACATTGGCCATGCTGACCTGAGCTGATGGGAGTTGGAGCCCAACAACTTTTGGAGGGCCACAGGTTCCCCATCCCTGATTGATTGATTAGATTTATATCCCGCCCTTCCTCCCAGTAGGAGTCCAGAGTGGCATGTTATAACTATTGAAGTTATGTTATAACACTGAGTTATGTTATAACACTGGAGGCATTCAAGAGGCAGCTGGACAGCCATCTGTCGGGAATGCTCTGATTTGGATTCCTGCATTGAGCAGGGGGTTGGACTTGATGGTCTTACAGACCCCCTTCCAACTCTACTGTTCTATGATTCTATTATACCTTGGAACAAAGGTTCTCAAACTGTGGTCCATGAACCACCAGTGGCCCATGAGCTACAACCAGGTGGTCCGTGGCATATCTGTGGATTTGTGATTGAAGACAGGAGATGGCCCATCCATCACATGAAATATTCATATTGGTTTTAAATTGTGTTTCAGTTGCTTTTCTTATTTCTTATATTTGTATTGTATCACAATTTGAATTCTGTGGAATACAATAAAAAATATGAGAAATAGAAGAATCCATGAAAATGCAATTACAAACCATACAGCATCCAGCACAGCACATGACAATTGCTACAACTGGTGGAATAATAATTAAGTGGTCCGCCAGGACCCTCAGCAATTCTCAAGTGGTCGGCTTGGGGAGGAGGGAGTTTGGGAAACACTGCCTTGAAACACTAAGGTTCCATTTAGCTGCCAACAGTCATTGATAGTAGCTTTTCCTCTCTTAAGTGATACCCACTTAAAACCCACCGAAGGCACTGACCATCGACAATCTTGTGGCAGTGAAGTCCTTCAGTGAGTGGCTTGTTATACTCTGACCATTGCCATTACTCAGAGCTGGGGATGGGTGAGAAATTCTATTCAGTTCACATTTAAAGGCAAACCTACCTTATTTGTACTTTCCAAAACTACATGCAGACCAAAACACAGCCATCCTTCACCATTCATTCTTTTCTGAATTTTGCAGCGCAGCTCTCCAGCCAAGTAATGTGCACGAAAATGCATGTATTATTGAAAATAACATATGGAATCTATTATATTAGGGGAAACGGCTTGCAAAAAGTGCATATTAGTCAAAACTGCATACAAAATATGTTTACTAGGAGAGATGTGCACTAAACGGCTAAAGAATTTTCGTGAGGATGTTTTTAAAAACAAAAATGGTTGCCGAAATTTGGAGAACTGAGAGAACCAATGCTTCTTGGAGGTCGCTGATTCATCGGGTCGCCATAAGTTGTAGTCGGAGGCACATAACAACAACAACTCAGAGCACATACCTTGCACACAAAAGGGTTAAATCCCAGTTAAACAGGGTGGCATCTCCAGTTAAACAGGATGGTGAATCTGTAGCCCTCTGGATATTATTTATTTATTTGTTTGATTTGATTTGATTTATTAGTCACCCATCTGGCTGGAAACCCAGCCACTCTGAGTGACGTACAAAATAAAGGCATATAAACATCAAACATAAAAGTATATAAACATCAAAAAACAAGCAATAAAACTAAACAACAAAGTAGAAGCTATCCCCCAACCCCCACAGCCCAACCCAAAGAACAGAAAGTCCTCCGAAAGAAGCTGCGCTTGAAGGCTGGAGGGTGGGGCAAGGCAGGTGGAAACAGCCTCCCCTGATGGCAACCGAGTCTCTCTCCCCTCACAGTCCTTCTCCTGAGGCAGCTCCCTTTTGAAGGGTGGAGGGTGGGGCAAGGCAGGTGGATGCAGCCTCTCCTGATGGCAACAGAGTCTCTCTCCCCTCATAGTCCTTGTTGGACTCCAATTCTTTCCAACCCTAGCCAGTGTGGCCAATGGTCAGGGATGTTGGGAGATGTAGTCCAGCAACATCTGGAGGGTACCAGGTTCCTCATCTCTGATGTAGACTAAGAATATGAAACTTACCATTGAATCTTTTTCTTTTTACCTGCCAATAAGAGTTTACACTCTGATGGAGGTTGGGGAGAGACTCCATTTTTTGCTGGGGATGAAAGGGAGTTATAGTGATTCTAAAAGTCACATGTTTTGTGAGCGAATGCCTCGTTAAAACGGAAACATTAAATCATACTGCTATGCAATATATGCCTCTTAGCCAAAGAAATTCAAGGAACAAATGTTCTTTTGGCTGGGCTCAAGCACAATGAGGAATCGCTTCATTTTAAAATGTTAGATACAGTTCGCGGAAAGCATTAAAAAATAGTAAGGAAAACCACAATGACACTGTTTAATTGTACATACATCAGTTTAAGTGGTTGGAAATCATGGTGAAAACAAATTATGGGTTTTGATGGTAGAGAGGGCAGATGGATCTCATTTTCTCAGCACAAATCTACAACAGCATAATTGTCTCTCTTTCCCCCTCTAATGTACACCTTTCAGCTGGGGAGTAAGGATGGATACCTGATCCATCATTCAGTGGTACACCACCTGCTTCACATGCAGAAGGTATAAGATTCATTCCCTGGCATCTTCAGGTGGTGTCAGGAAAAACTCCTGCCTGAAACCACAGGGAGCTGCTGCCAGTCAGTGTAGATAATACTGAGCTAGATGGGTCAACAATCTGACATAGTATGAGGCAGCTTCCTATGATCCTGGTTTTTTAAGTCATACTTAAAACCATTGATTCATATCCTAATTGGTAAGCAGTGCTTAAGCCACAGTTTCCTGTGGTTTTACAAACCATATTATAACCCTCAAAGCTAAGCACATGAGATGAGGAGAGGAGAGGGCTGAGGAGGGAGCACACAGGCGCAAGGCAGGTACCACAGCTGAAGATGGATTTTGGAAATGATTCAGTGGAAAGATAATCAAGGGCCTATACATCAAATAAGTGATGAGGAAAAGATGGAGTGTGATAAAGACTAGGGCCAGGGGCAGCTGGTGGTTCCATGTCAGGGAGGCAGTGGAATTTGCTCTGGGTTTTAGTCTGAACTTTCAAGGAGCTGTCCAAGGATGCCACTGCCCCACTGACATGGAGCCACCAGCCACCATTGACTAGAGCTGAGTTGAGATTTTTGTGTGTATATTTTTAATAATGCCAAACCATGTTTCCCCTTTATTATGTGATTTGGAAATCATTACTTTGTGAAAAACGCTGGCTTATGCACTCATGCTGCCCTCTTTCACGACCTCACTTGCCCTCAGCGATGTCATCACGTAGTCAAAGCTGACCGGCTACATGGCACTGCAATATAAGCGTGGGCACTGCATGATCCCTGATTGGAAGGGATCATTTATGACTAATCCAGAAAGGAAGCAGCAGCGACAGCAGACAGAAGGGGTGAGGAAGGGTTGGCACCACAAAGGATTGAAAAACTGTACATATTTGTATAATCTAACCAGTTTACTTTTTCTAGGAAAATGATTATTCCACCAAAATGAATAGTTCTGACCTGAAAATAGCAACTGGGGAATATTAGGCCATAAACCTCAGAGGCTGAAGGCAGCTCTCCAGGCCTCTCTGCCTGGCCCTCGGAACTCTCTTTGGCCACACACCCTCTCCCAAGCCACACCTCTCACTGGCCCTGCTTTATACCCTGAATGGTTTGGCCCGGCTAGGATGTGTCCTTGAACTCTGATCATGCCTCTCTTGTTTGACTGGATGAAGGACAGAGAAATGTGTGTGCAAGAACTAGTGCACAAAGGTAACTTTCACGTGCATTGTTCGTTTGTCCCTGGCTTTTCCCACCAATGGCACGTGGCCCTTGGAAGGTTTCCCAGAAGGCAAAGTGACCCCTGGGCTGAAAAAAACATTTCCCACCCCTGCCACAAAGTGTACACTGACAGGGCAGGCTCTGAGGGGGACATCGACAAAGTGCTCTCTGGTGGGCCCGCTCATGTCTGGGCTCCTGCTGGGAAGAAAGGCAGGATATAAATCAAATAATAAATAAATAAATGTGCAGGGAAGCGTTTGGTGGTTTTACTTGCTGTAAACCGGCCTTAATTGCTGTAAACCGCCCAGAGAGCTCTGGCTATGGGGCGGTATATAAATGTAAATAATAATAATAATAATAATAATAACAACAACAAATATTTGGGGACCTAGAACGATAGCGTGCAGCATTGGCAGCACTCATTCCAGAGGGCTGGGACTTGTTATGATATCCTACAAACCCCCTGGCGTAGTGTCACTGCAGGGCAGTATGGGAAATTTAAATGGTAGCTCCCTAGGCACATATTGGAACACCAAAAAAAAAAATGCTAAAGGGGACCCCTGACAGGTTGGCATTTGCTGTCTTTTGATCCTGATATTTCCCATCAGAATAAAACCATGTCCACATCATTCTGAATTCACGGAGCATAAAGTTGTCAGTGACTACTACTAGCCACAGTGGCTATGTTCTACCTCTGCTGTCAGAGGCAGCCTGCTTCTGAACACCAGCTGCTGGTGACCGCAGGAGGGGCGAGTGCTGTTGTGCTCAGGTCCTGCTTGAGGGCTTCTCATGGGCTTCTGGCTGCCCATTGTGGGAACAAGATGCTGTGCTGGTTGGGCCATTGGCCTGATCAAAGAGGGATCTTCGTTTGTTCCTATGAAGGAAATTGGGAGTGGCTATTAACCAGGAAATGCACCATAGCTGTGAAACAGGTGATGGTATAAGGTTTGCTGTGGGTGCTTCCACATACACACCCCTTCACTGCTGATGTGCCTCTCAAACTTTGAGCCAAAAGTTCACCATGGAGAGTGTTTCATTCACTCTTAAGTTCTAGATGCAGTGGGTAGTACAAACCATGTATGAATTAATGTCAAGATAGACATTAGTAGAATGGACAACTGTTTTATGGGCTTTAATCTGTGCTTTTGGCCCCCCCGCAGTTTATCCAGTTTACCCAAGAAAGCCTTAAGATCATCCTGTAGAGATCACCTCAACAGATGCCATTTTAACATTGGGGAAGAGATTGTCCAGATTCCAAGCTGGAGAAAAGAGTTCATGAAAGGAGGAGGGGAACCCGGAACTCTTTCGATGTGATACAAGCTGCCCATCTAATCTCTTGCTCACTTGGCACCTGCGATAATAATCTCAATGAATCAAACAAGCCAAGCGTCTGGGGCCACATTAGCAGGCTGACAAATGGGAATGACTGCCTTCTGCCAAGAGGCCATCTGCAACTATCAAATGTGTTCATTGATGGCTCAAAGCCCAGTCAAGGCTTGGCCTCTATTAAGGGGAATATCCCATTGTGATGCAAAAGTCTGCACTCTTTCTTCCCTCTCTTCTCACTTTGAGCACACAGAGAGAAAGGCAGAAGTTTCCGTTCCAGTTTCTGAAACTACTGAACCCAAATCACTCATGAGGAATCACTCATGCACTGTCAGTAGAGGATGGGCACCTGTTTTCTGACAGTGTCAAATTTGCATTTCAGACTTAAATCCATCCTTAATAAAAGAGTGGTGCTGATGAGAGGTAGGTTAGGCTGAGAGACAGTGGTTGGCCCAAAGCCAACCCGTGAGCTTGGTGGCTGAGTGGGGATTTGAACCCTGGTTTCCCAGGTCCTGGCTGGGCATTCTAACATCTACTGCACACTGGCTCCTTTGGTGTGGCTTAGTTTTGCCCTGATTACAGTGCTGGGACATGGCTCCTGTCCGATGCACCCTGTGAACTCCATGGGAAGAGTCTCCTCTATTTAAATTGGTCAGCAAAAGCCACCCTAGTGCCCCTTGAGGCTCACAAAGTGAAGAAGAGACAGCAGTGTCCTCCAAGATCCCAATTCTACTCCACAGGCAATGCATAGGTTCCTCCTGGTATCGCTTGACTATAAATCCGGAATGGGGAATCTCAGGCCTGGGGATCAAATGCGGCCCTCCAGGTCTTTCCCTGGCCCTCAGACTACTCCCCAATCCACACCCCTTCCCATGCCCTGGCCCTCCCTGGCCCTAATCCACTCCCTCCTTGAGTGCTTTTGCCCGGCTGGAATGTGTGTTCATGAACTGTACTAATGTTGCTTGGATGAATCTGTGTAGAAACCTCTGCATTTTCCCTGGCTGGAATGTAGCCCGTTGTACAAAAGCAAGAGTCACACCTGTTGCTCTGCCCATTTGTGTGTCTGTGTCTGTGTGTGCCTCTAGCTACACCCACCACTGGCACTTGGTCCCTGGAAAGTTTCCCATGAGGAAATGTGGCCCTTGGACGTAAAAGGTTCCTGCTCTCCTGCTATAAATCCTTCCAAGTCAGGCCTGTGACTTTGCATGGGCAACAACCAGTGGAGACTGTTGGCTCCGACGTCAGTGGGGCAGTGAATCTGCTCCAGGTTTTCATTCAAACCTATTTTGGGAATAATACCTTGGACAGCACTTTGAAAGTTTGGACTAAAACCCAGAGCAGATTCACTGCCCCACTGACATTGGAGCCACCAGTCTCCACTGGTAACAACTGTACTCTGACCTTGCCGGGTGCCTCCCTAATTTCACCCCAAATATCTCTGCCTGTCAGCCCGCCGGTTACTCATCTCTTTCTTTTCCCTTCTTATTCCAAGCCAGTCTCCCAGCTTCCCAGACTGCTGGCTTACTCCACTCCTTGCATCCTTATTCCAGCCCCCTTTCATCTTTGCACAGCCTTCTTGACTTGGACCTGAGCCTGCAACTGACAGACATCCACCCAGCCCCTTCACAGATCTGGCTGGCACTCCATCTGACTCTGGTTCCAAACCCATTGGGACTTGCATTGTTCAGTTTCCCATGTGCTCAGCTTCCTCAGGCCAGCCTTAGTAATGGGTGAAGTCACTTCAGCCGGATTTGGGATTGCACATGGCAGATGGAGATGCTCCTATTATTTCTCCCCCCAAAAAACAACAACAACATATTTGTCTTGTTTGAGCTCAGTTCCACATGTGGATTCAGTACAGTGCTGGGCTGAACATTTATCCTGCATTTTCTTTGACCGTTCTCCATGAATTAATGAGAAAAGAAATTGCATCAGAAAACTATTGCTACTGGCAAGGCTGGCCCCCTTGCCAGTGAATGCACAAGGGCAAGGGTTCTTGCTTTCTGCCTTCCTCTGCAGCTACATAGAGTCCCTGTATGATGAATGTTAGTTCACCTAAGCTCACAACAGCAGTCGTCCAGTGCAGGCGGAGGATAGAGGAGACCCCACTCAAGAATTATTTAGTCTTGGGAGGTACCAGAAATTTTCTACCTGGGAGTCAGACTTCAGACAGCAGAACAGTCTTGAGAATTTATTTATTTATTATTTGATTTATATCCCGCCCTTCCTCCCAGCAGGAGCCCAGGGCGGCAAACAGAAATGCTAAAAACACTTTAAAACATCATAAAAACAGACCTTAATACGTGCTGTTTATCCATATCTTGCACACTACAACTAATAAAATGCATTCTAGGTGGCCATCACTGCAGAAAGAGAAAAATAGAAATATATATATATCTGCACAAAAGAAATTGCTGGATATCCGTTTAACATCCAAGTATAAAACTATTGTAAATAAAACAAGTTACAATAGTTGAAGGACTGAGTTAGCCTCTAAGTCATCACAGAGCCAAACCACAAAGGACATAGGAATACATGGGATGATTCATCACCCATCAGATGTCATGGATGGAACAGATGGATGGTTCTACTGCTTTCTTTGATCCCCCCCCCCACTCCGCTGGAGCCGAGGGGTAATGAGTGCTATAAAACCTGGCCTTTTATACACTTTCTTATCAAAGGGAAGGCATGTTGCCATGACCTTAACCGCTACTGCCTTCTCCTTACTGCGCCTCTTGGTGCAACTTCTTCAGGCTCTTCATCAGGTTGTTAACCCAGATGCTTCTAGTGGGACTTCTCTCCACAACTAGCTTATCTGTCTACAGACTCCCTGGAAAGTCTGCTTGCCCTGTCTGCAGGTGTCAGCCACACCACCATATAAGGAGCTTCCTCTTAAACAGCCAGAATGTTGGCTGACTACCTAGAGTTCCTTATCTCTTTGTACTCTGTCTCATAAGAAAACATTGCTTTATTTTCAGAAGAGAATATTTTCCCTCTATGCCACTTATGCGATATTGAGCTATAAGCTAAGCCATTATAAGCAAATCTAAGCAAATGTAAATGATTTCAGCACATTCTATGCATATTTGGTCCCAGGCTATGGTCTGAAGGCACATAAGGGCAGCTCCCAGCTGAAGCTAAGCAGGGTCAGGTCTGGTCAGTGCCTGGATGGGAGACCACTTGGGGACCATAGACTTGGGTTTCAATCAAGAAAAGAAAGGCGGGGTATAAATGTAATAAATAAATAAATATCTAAAGCCAATATCTGGGCTGGCCCATTACACTATCAAAAGGGAGAGAGAAAATCAGGGAAATTCTTATGGCTGGGGGGGCAGGGTTTTGTTGCACTTTCCTTCCTTTTGTGGTGGCCGAGAGGTGTTTGGGGTGACCTTTCTTCCATTCCACAAGTCATTTCATCTATGGTCTGCACTCTGCAGCCTTCCATACTTCAATTAAAGCCCAGGAAAAGGCATCAGGAGGTAACTCCTCCCATGGGGCTTTTTTTCAGATCAGGAAATGCTGGAAGCCAAGGAGACTGCAGAGTGCTGGGAAAATGTTTTCTGGAAAGAAATTTGCAAACATCATCCTTGGCCATCTCCAGGGGTGTAGTCGTCCAGGGTCTCAGAGGGTCTTAGGTCCTTTACTTTTTTGGGAGCCAGGTCCCAGAAGGGTCCCTATGTCCCCAGCATCCTATGAGCCAATCAGCATGAAAGGAGAATGTGTTAGCCACTGAGAAGAGGCTTCTCACTTGCTTCCTTGTCATTTCCTGCTGATTGCAGCCAATCAGCGTGAAAGTTCCTATTCGTTCCTACTGCAAAAAGTCAAGTTATGAAGAGTGAGAATTCTGTCACTGCAGAAGAAGAGAAACTGAAACACTAATGACAGCATCCCATCTACACCATCAAGTAGTATGCTGAACTCAGTAATTCAGGCAATATCTCTGGGAGAGCAAAAGGACAGTCAAATGGTGACAGTGATAGAGAAGCAGAAAGCAGTATTCAAGCCTGGCCAAACTATTCCTATAGATTATTCTGATTATTCTTAGAATGTTGTATAACCTTAGAAGGGGAGCGTGGCTATGTGGGGGCATGGCTGTGACTATTATGAAGGAGGAACCATGCACTTCTGAATTTGCCATTACACTATTGGCCATCACACAACAATAAACCCTGCAGTCTCTGCCATTCTAAAGAAGTTCTAAACTGCCCTGAGAATGGGGGTAGGGATAGAAGCCTTCATCAGAGGGGAAGATTTTTGGGGGGGGGGAATTGGGGGACAGATTTTGGCACAGCACTAATCGTGACATCACTGGGGATGCAACCGAGTCTGCAGGGGATCCTCCCCCCAGTTCTCCCTCTGTCCTTTTCCCTGCCACCTCCGTCCCTTCCTAGGTACCTAGTATCACCTGATGACAGCAGCAGAGCACAAGGTTAAACCATTTATGCATCTACCCTAGTAACATCTACTCTGACTGGCAGCAGATCTCCAGGGTCTCTGGCAGAGGTCCCTTTACCATCACCTGCAATCTGATCCTTTTAACTGAAGATGCCAGAGGTTGAATCCAAGAGCTTCTGATTGCTGAGCATACCTTGTACCACTAGAATGATCTCTCCTTCTAGGCAAAACATGCAGTTTCCAGGGCATCTGAGTTCCATTAAGGCGCCCTGGGAAAATGACCTTTCCCAGGGACCCTGTCATCTGGGACTCTGCCACTGCAGCATTCGGAGGTACACAAGTTTGTGTTCCATTCCAAAAACTTGGGGAGTGGGAATGAGCTCATTTCATAATGGAGGCGAGCATTATGAGCTGGATGAATTCAGGTAATTATGGATTTTGTTGGCATCAGTCACTAGAAGTGACTCTTTTGCTCCTGGCTTAATTGGGTTTATATCCCAGGTCTCTCTATTCTAGTCTCAGGGACAGGCCTGGCTCTGTACACTGGATCTTCGCATTCATAGATTTTGGCACTCCTGCTTCAGTATGCTGCTCATTCGCAGCCAATCCATATTGCTCTGAATGCTCGCCATGGCACTCGGCCATCATGGCACTGTCAATTCATGGGGGGAGTTGTGCAATCCTGGTTGGCTCCATTCTGGCAAATGATAAAGGCTATATAACTCATATCATTCAGATGGCTTTTTATTCATACTTATGGACTCAGCTTAGCATATTCACTAATAGGCAAAAAACTTTGCCGTTTAAGAACATACCTATAGCCAACAGATATTTCTATCAAACTTTAAAAAGCACGGAAATTGGGCTGCTATAGTGAATGCACCAGGGGAGCAGGAGACCTGACCACATCTATAGGTATATTCTTAAACCACAATATTTTTTTGCCTGTTCATGAATTTCTCTGCTTTTTAATCTGGGAGGTAAGAAATGGGATCCTGTGCAAGTTTGCTGAGAATGGAATGATCATTTGCACGCTTATGGACTTCAATGGGATTTACTCCCCTGCAATCATGCTTAGGATAGGTGAAACTGACCATGGGGGAGGGGAGGGGGGCATGGGGAGGGGAGGGGGGAGGGCAGAGGGGAGGAGGGGGAGAGGAGCAGGTGGGGGGAAGGGAGAGAGAGGGCAGATTTGATTATTTGCATGCTTAATGAATTCAGTGGGATTTACTCCTGTGCGATCATGCTTAGGATAGGTGAAACTGACTATGGGGATGAGGAGAAGGGGAGGGATGGAGTGGGCAGGGGAGGAGGAAGAAGGAAGAGCAGAGGGAAGGAAGAAGGGAGGAGGAAGGGAGAGGAAAGGGGAAGGAGGGGAAAGGCAGGTGTGATCATTTGCATGCTTATTGAGTTCAATGGGATTTACTCCCATGCAATCATGATTAGGAAAAGATGAAACTGACCTGGGGGAGGGGCAGGAAGGGGCAGGAGAGGGAAGAGAGAGAGAAGGGGAGGAAGGGGTGGGGTAGTAGGTGGAAAGGAGAGGGAGGGAGAGGGGAGGAGATTGGGTGGGTGGGCACTGGGCTGAGGGAAAGCCCCTTTCCTTTCCAAAAGAAAATGCTGTGAACAGTATCATTGTTTTTCAGGCTTTTGCCCACCTTTTTATTTTACAGCAGGCACATGTAATCTCCCACCCAAATTTAAACCAAAGCTGTTACTGGCCACATCCACACTAGACCTTTATTTCACTTTAGATAGTCATGGCTTTCCCCAAAGAATACTGGGAAGTATAGTTTGTGAAGGGTGCTGAAAGTTGCTAGGAGAGGCCCTGTTCCTCCAAAGAGATACAATCCCTAGAAGAGGGGCTGACTGTTCACCTACTCTGGCCACTGGAGCTCTGTCAGGGGAATAGGAGTCTCCTAACAACTCTCAGCACCCTTCACAAACTACACTTCCCAGGATTCTTTGGGGGAAGCCATGACTGTCTGAAGTGGAATAAATGTCTGGCATGGGTGTTGCCATCTGATTAGCCAAGCCAAACTGCTCTGAGTCTGGCTTTTAGAACACTGACAATTCTTACTGAGCATGCCAGACATTATAATAGACTTCAATGTTAAATTTCTTAAATTAATAAAAAAATCAGTCATGCATTTTTTAAACTCTTAAACTGCAGAAGTTCAGAGTATGGGGCAAGGTCAGTAATAGAAGTACAGGTACTCTGTGAACATGGTTGATTTTTAATTAATTTTAACAAATTATGAGACAACTGACAGAAAAAAAGTCAAACGGGTCTGGATTTTCTCTCTCTTGTGTTACACTTTGAACTCTTGATTCTCTTTGAGTGTTTTGTGTATTGCCATGAAAACTTAAAGGGTTGTTAAGCAAGCGTTTCTGAGTTCAGGACTATTAAGTTTTGTAAGGTTTTGTTTTGAAATCAGCTTATGAGAAGTAGCAGAACGGCATGGGGGTATTTTCAATTTAACATTGCAGAATGCGAAAAACCCATGCTGGCTATAGTATGCAGCCACTCTCATGGCTGTATAATTCTGCAAAACAAGCAGGGAGAGGTACTTGTTCTCTGCTTCCATATTATAATCTCAGTGCAGAGTCTGGCTTCTGCTTCGTTGGTTTTTTTTTTTAAGAGCCAGCTGAGCAGCTTCTGAAAATGCCCATGCTATAGAATCCCCTGCTTCCCCCAGCCAAGAGGTTCAGTCCCCTTGATATACGAGTCATTTAGCAGCAAGCCAGATTGATTTTACTCTCTTGGGCTTCCTTCACTGGGGAAAGAGAGGGTGGCGTTTTGCTGTGAAGAGGCAGCATGTTTATTTATTTATTTATTGCATTTGTATACAGCCCCATAGCCAAAGCTCTCTGGGCGGTTTACAACAATTAAAAACATTAAAAACAAATATACAAATTTAAAAACACATTTAAAAAAAGCAATTTAAAAACACATGCTAAAATGCCTGGGAGAAGAGGGAAAGCATGTTGACTCTGCCAGTGTTTTTTTTCCTGTCCCGTGTACATGCATGGCTCATAAAGGCAACGGAGATGAATGTGATGAGGGATGCTCCAACAATGACCAAAGGCGATGAAGGAGGTCGGCAGATGGCAAGGGTAGGGATAGGGCAAGGGAAGGGACGAATTCCCTTAAGATCCTAGGAAGCTGCCTTTTACTGAGCCAGATCCTTGGTCATTCTACCTCATGGTTGTCTACCCTGACTGGCCGCGGCTCTCCAGGGTTTCAGGTAGTGATTTTTCCCAACTCCACCTGGAGATGCCATTAGGGACTGAACTTGGGAGCTTCTGCATTAGGGTTGCCAGGTTCTTGGCCTGAGACTGATTCTGTATCTTTAGGAAAAGAGAAAGTCAGCCAAGTGCAGGTGTTCTTGCAACCCTACAATGGGAAAAACCACAAGGTGGAATTCTCCCTTCCCCCTGCACAACTTTTAAAGATACAGAACACCTCTTGGAGGCCGAGCCTAGCAACCAAGAGGTCTTCTGTACCTTTAAAAGTTGTGCAGGGGGGAAGGGAGAATTCCACCTTGTGGTTGTTCCCATTGCAGGGTTGCAAGAACACCTGCACTTGGCTGACTTTCTCTTCTCCTAAAGATACAGGATCAGTATCAGGCCATGGACCTGGCAACCCTATTCTGCATCCAGTGTAGATGCTCCACCACTGAGCATTGTGCACACGTCACAGCAGACTGAGGCACCCCTTTGAACATATCAAACCTGTCGGTATTAGCCTTGTGCTCTTTTATCCATGGCTGAAACCCAGAGGCTTTGCCTTCGTAAATGTTATTTCTTTTCCCGTGGGTGTGACACTTAGTATCAGTCACGTAGGAAGATACGGATCCTAAGTGTATGACTAAGGGTAACTGATTTTGCTTAGTTTTAAACAAATGGTAAATTTCTGAAACCTGCCCAAGATAATTTCTAATATTCATTCATTCTTTAACAAATATGTTTTGTATTCTATTTACTTTTTAAAAATGATATAACATGAGCACAGGAAGCTGCCTTATATGAGTCAGACCATCTAGCTCAGTATTGTTTACACTGACAGGCAGTAGCTCTCCCTAGTTTCAGACAGAGGGGAATTCCCAGCCCTATCTGGAGGTGGAAGGGATTGAACTGGGGACCTTTTGCATGCAAAGCAGATGCTTTAGCACTGAGCTACGGCCCTTCCAACAAAACTGAAAGATCTATAACAGTGTGATATGCAACTCAGTTGAAGCCCACTAGCAATGGGCAAAATCTGCAGGAGAAATGTGGTTGATTAATCCTGCCCTCTCCAAATTTGGGAGCTCTGTTTCCGTAGAATTCCAAATAGATTTTGGATAAAACTTTGGGGGGGGGGATATCCCACCTCTGGCAGTTCCCTGGGTGCCTGTGAGCCACATTAGGCCTTTCCAAAGGCTTCTATGATTTCACTTGCAAATAGGAAATGTGGTTCCCATGAGCTGCAGAATCCTGGAAGTTTCCATGTAGGGGTGTTGTTAGGAAGTAGCCCAGGTAGCCCGAGCTTTAAATAGCTTTAAATAGCAACAACAACTTGGGACTGGGTAATAGGCAGCCAGTACATATCTATCAACTCTGGCGTGATGTTTGTAAGGCTGGGTGTCCTCCTAATGCCCTAGGAGCTTCATTTTGCACCAGCTGCAGCTTCCAAACCAAGTACAAAGGTAGCCCCACATACAGCACATTGCAGTAGTCTAATTGTGAGGTTCTCTATACAGGGGACACTGTGGCAAGGCTATCCCTGTCCAATTAGAAGAACAGCTAAATAGAGCTATTATTGGAATCGAGAGTTGATGTCAGGATGTATAAGGACTGCTTGCAAGATTGTATTGGGTCACAAGCAAATGGGACAATGAATGACAGCCAAATTTCTGAATGTATTATTATTCATTATTATTATTTACTGAATTTATATCCCACCATTCCTCCTAGAAGCAGCCCAGGGTGGCAAACAAAAACTAAAAACAATCTAAAACATCTTAAAAACAGACTTTAAACTATTTAAACAAAACATCTTTAAAAACATATTAAAACAAAAACATCTTTTAAAACATTTTTTTTAAAGCTTTAAAAACATCTTAAAAAGTACAGTAGGGCCCCACTCATATGGCGGGTTACGTTCCAGACCCCTGCTGTAAAGCGAAAACCGCTGTAAAGCGGAACCCATTGAATAGAATGGCGCGCGATGCCCGAAAACCGCCATAAAAGTGGAACAAGCGCTGTATGAGTGGGGCTTTAGTCTAATTGCATCTAATTGAGACCTCTGTATTAGAGAATCGCTGTAAAGCGAAGCTCCGTAAAGCGGGGCCATACTGTAATTCCAACACAGACGCAGAATCTGTGTGTGCGTCTCTCTGTGTGTATTGCATAGCAGTGACAGGGGGGTATTTGATTTGAAGTACAATTGCAAAACTTAAAAATGTTAATGTGCTGATAGACCTTTGAAAAGGTTTAGGTTCAAAATATTGATACATTCTGCCTAGGAAATCTAGATTCTTGTCATTTGCTATATATCTGCATATATATATCTCCTACCATGCTTTGCTAACCCTATAAAACAAATATGTCTTTGAGATGTCTGGTAATTAGAAAAAGTCCTATTTGTTTATTCTTACTGGTTTGTTCAGGAAGAACTTTGGATCATTTTTAATATTAGCCAGCTGCACATATTTGCCCACTGGGATATGACCAGTGCTTGTCTTGTTACATTCTGATTCTGAGGGTGAGTTCAAACATGCTTGTTCAGCACTTGATGAACGCAGCATGAAGCAATAACTCGCATGCCGTTGCATCAAGAGACGTCACAGATCAAATACCCGTTTAATAGCACTGTGTCACTTAACTGTGTCATATCCCATCTGGGTGGGGCCCAAAAATGTAAATATAGGGGAACTGTTCTCAGTTTATCATATTGACTATGCCTGGGAAAAATAGTTTCAGTTTTTCTCTCTCCCTCCCTCCCCCTTTTGCTAAATGAAAATAAAATGCTGAAAAATTGTGATATTTTTAATTATGTGCAAAAACATCTGTTTATTGCTACTTGCACAACTAATGTAATTATTATAGAAAAACCATTCTAGTTTAGCAACACATGATTCATAATTAATTGCTGCCATAGCAAATAGGATTTTTAAAAATAAAAAGACTATTATTATTCCTCCTGGATGACTAAATAATCTGCTTTGTAAGGTGCATAACCTTATTCTGAAATTGCAAGGTGGAGGCAATCTGAGTGAGTTCCTTTTTTGAAATGCAGATGCAAACCTTCACCTTTTGATAAAATTTGCAAATGATGGCATGGATCTGGGGGAGAACAGAATGCAGAATGCTGGAGAACTGTGTGAAAGGCATAACCTTATTTTATTCATTCATGCATTAGGGGATTTATGCCTGGCTTTTAATATAAACAGCATAGGATATGTGTGGGTATGAGTGTACTATACGCATGCAAGCACACTTAAAAGAAACCAATGGAAAGTCAGAGAAACAATATCAGTCTAACATCAGATGAATTAAAAGTTTGTTTAGAGAGAATGTAAGAGGTGACATGACAGACGTGTATAAAATTATGCATGTCCAATGAAGCTGAATGTTGGAAGATTCAGGACAGACCAAAAAAAGTGCTTCTTTGCACAGCACATTGTTAAACTATGGAAGTCATTCCCACAGGAGGCAGAGATGGCCACCAAGTTGGATGGCTTTAAAAGAGGATTAGACAAATTCATGGAGAATAAGCGGCTACTAGCCATGATGGCAATGGACTACCAGTACTGTTGGAGGCAGTATGCTTCGGAATATCAGTTGCTGGAAACCTCAGGAGGGGAGAATGCACTTGCACTCATGTTCTACTTGTGGGCTTCCCATTGGGGCATCTGGTTGGCTACTGTAAGAACAGGATGCTGGATTAAATGGGCCATTGGCCTGATCCAGTAGATTCTTCTTAGATTCTTATCACCCAAAATCCAGTGGAGATCCACTCACTTTCATGTTTTTCTCCATTCCTCCAGCACCCCAATCCATATTCTTCAGGCAGGCCCCCTGATCCTTCAGATAAGTTTTTATGTGGTCACAGGGGGCTGCACTAAGTATGTAGGGAGAACCAATGGTAGGCAAACCATGTCATCCAACACCCTTCTGGGCTCTCGCTGTTATGGCAGAAGTAGGGAAGAGCAGGGATGGGGAACCTTTGTCCAAGGGCTACATTCCCTTGTGGGCAATCTTTGTGGGGGCACATCCTAGTGGGGGGGGCAAAGTCAGAATTGGGCAGAGCAACAAATATGAATGCTACCTTTGGACAGTAGGCTAGTTTATTTATTTATTTATTTTATTTCATTTCTAAACCGCCCATAGCGAGTAGCTCTCTGGGCGGTGAACAAAACAAGATTAAAATACAATATTACAATAAAATTACAATAAAATCAGCAACAAGTTAAACAAAAAACATTAAATGAAACACATTGAACATTAAAATGCCTGGGAGTATAGCCAGGTCTTAATCTGGCGCCTAAAAGAAAGTACCGAAGGCGCCAGGCGTATCTCCTCAGGTAGGCTGTTCCACAGTTCGGGGGCCACCACAGAAAAGTTCCTATACACTCCCCTTTCCAGCCTCCATCTCGGCGAGCAAGAAGCATCATCGTTGTACAAGGACACAATCCAGCCAGGCAAAAACACACAAGGAGGGTGCAGAGCAGGGCTGGTGTTGGATGTGGCCTGGAGAGAGTCTCAAGGGCCAGACAGAACAGCCTGGAGCGCACATTCAACCCTCAGGGCTGAGGTTCCCTGGGACAGATCAACTCTTGAACTTCTCTTTTCTTTGTGAGGTTTGTATGTAGTTTTCTTCCTGGTCTGGGAGCCTGTCAGGGGGCTGGGGAAATTATGGATCCTTCCAATTCATGTCTTCTCCACCCGTTCCCTTCCCCAGCACACCCCCTTTTCAGCCCTACTGGTGTTGAAATTCTGATAGGGCAAGGGCCATGGAATTCACCACAACAAGGAGAGGGCGTCAGATCTCTCTTTCCAAGGTCAGATCTCTCTCTCTCCACCCTTGGAGAAGGAACTCCCCATGGCCCTGGGAAGTTCTCTGGGGGATCACAGCATTGTATAGCCATTGTCAGAGGCGCTGTGCTTCTCTATACCAGTTGCTGGGAATCACAGGTCCGTAGAGTGATGTAGCGTTCAGGTCCTGCTTTTGGCTTCCCATAAGCATCTGGTTGGGCACTGTGAGAACAGGGTGCTGGACTAGATGGGCCACTGGTCTGATCCAGCAGGGCACTTTTTATGTTGCCACGGCCCACACCCAAGCCAACATTTTTTGAAGCTGTTGTTTCTATTAAAAAACTCTTTCCAGAATTATGTTCCTCATTAAGCACATTCACACCTATATTTATTTATTTAAAAGCCACGTTAGAGACACTAGAGCATTCTTCGACTCTGAAAGTGTAGTTGCAAAGAATAGAAATTCTGTTCTGCTGCATGCTGCGGGTGATGACAGAGCATGAAAGTTTCTATTTTAAAAACACAAAAGTCCAGCATCTCATTCTCAAGCCTCCTAAAGAGATGTTGAATGTTGTACCAGAAGCTGTGGCACTTAACCTTAATATTTACTGTAAAGTGTGGTATATAGAACTGGCATATCCCTTTAGAATATGAACTGGTCGTTGATGAAATGTAATGCTCATTAATCATCATCATTATGGTTTATTTGTATGCTGCCATTCCACAGTAATCTATGCTCAAGGCAGCTCATGACATGAAAAAGGTTACATAATTTAGTGTTACAAGACTAAATTCAAATAGTAAAACAATAAGTTAAAGAAAACATTTTAAGAAACATACAACAAATTAAATTCCTAATAACATCCAATAATAAAATATAAAACATAATCCCAATAAACAGCAAAAATAACTGACCAGCAGAATTCAATTTTGGCCCAAATAGAAGCCCCTAAACAACACCCACAGTCAAGATGGTCTCTTGCAACTTCAGGTTGTAACAGCTTTTATATCTGCAGTCAGTCAGGCCAGGCCAGTGGAAAGAGGCCAGCAAGCAGGAAGAGTTCTTGCAGGACTTGCAGTCAAGGCGGTCACTTTGGCTGCTCTTTTCTAAAGATACGTTGGAAAGCTCCTTGAATAATGCCCAACCTGCATGGATGAGGTTTGGAAAGTCATTTTGCTTTGCATGAATTGCCAGATTGGATTTTTTTTTCTGGGGGAACAAGCAGAGGGTTAATTCAAAACAGAATAAAGTGTTTACAAAAAATAAAAAATGCAGATGTAACATGAAACTGATAAAATGTACAATCACTTGCCATCAAAACTGTCTGCCACATATGCGGTTAAGTAGTTTTGATGAATACTTTTTGCCACAGAGGCAAATGAATCAACCTATTCAGTTATTTTCCTGTCTCTGTTAGCAAGCAAAAATCCAATTTTTGTTGTAGTTGTTGGTTTGATCAATGGCCTCTGCCAACAAGAAGCTGGACTGGATATTTATGTCATTTCCTTGTAAATGGGGCATTGAAACAAAGCATTAGTAGTAGTATAGTAGCGGCAGCAGTAGTAGTAATTAAATTAATTAAATTTATATCCCACCGTTCCTCTCAGAAGAAGCCCAAGGCAGCAAACAAAAACACTAAAAACACTCTAAAACATCTTGAAAGCAAACTTTAAAATATATTAAAACAAAGCATCTTCAAAACATCTTTTTAAAAAAGCATGAGAAATGTCTTTCCCTGTACCTTGACCACATATACAGCCAACTGAATGAGTGAACCAGCTGGAACCTGAGGGTTAAAGCTCTCCTTATTGGAGAGTTCCAGTCAACAGTCATCGTAGTCTAAATGTGCATATTTGATGTTGTGAAGCTGACTCCACGTTTGCTAGCAAGGCCAAATCAGTTTACATGAAAGCAAAGATGGGGAAACATGTAGCTCTCCTGGAGGTCTTGGTTTCCATCTCCCATCAGCTCCATCCACCATGGCCAATACAAGTTATGTGAGCCAGTGCAAAAACTAGACTACTGTACAAAACTAAGTTAAATTTGTTGCTCTTCCTGCTTTTGCCTCTGGCCCTGTACACCACTGGCATGTGGCCCTCAGAAGGTTGTCCAAAAGAGACTTGGCTGAAAAGAGTTCCCCACCCTGATCTATTCATATAAATTAGTATACACGGGTTATTTTTTTGCAAATTTCCATCATGCTCAGTCAGCTCTGGCCAACAGGGAGTAGAACACTGTTTATTACAAAAAGTGTGTGGTCACTGCTCTGTGGCCTTCTTTGAGGGCCAGCTCTAGATCAACAGTCAGCTTGTGAATACCTGATTCTTTATTGTATTTGTAGCCCATTCATGACTTTTGGCACATGATTTCTAGGCATAGCTTTCTCCTGTCATACAAGACAAAAAAATTGCATTCATAAATCTGTATTTATTCAAGCCAAATGAGTTGTTGGCACTATTTCTTTTGGCTGCTAAGCATATACTGGAGAAGGCAGCCTGCAACTATGGATGGAAGCTCTGGTTTGTGTCCCTTTTGCAGGAGCTCACTTGTGGGCTCCTACTGGGAGAAAGGGTGGGATACAAATCTAATAAATAAATATAAATAATAAAATCAGTCTCATCCTGTTTACACAGCGGTCTGCAAAAATCCACAAAAAAAAGGTATTTTAAATATGTACCCCTCAAAAACACATGAAGCGTGGTATCCAACTAACTTGTTCCATCAGTGCAAGGATTTACATTTGTGCAACAGAGCCCACCCTCCCTGCCTCCATGCACCCTCATAATCTGTTCTGGGATTTCCTCCAACCCTTCGGAGCAGATTTGGGAAGAGCATAGGTTGCACTCATGAGGAGGAAGGAGGGAGTTCCATTGCCCAAGTGTAGATCTTTGTGCTGATGGAACGAGCTAGTTGGATACCACTCTAATGTGTTAGATTGAATTCCTCAAGCACCCTTATCCATGACTGACATGCCCCAAGCCTGTTGCCCACTGAGAATGGCACCCCAGGCAGTCAGTTGCATGACAGCGGTGGGTGGGGCCAGGTGCAAGCGCAGGAGGACCTGTGGATGTGATGCTTCTCTGTGTACAATAGGGTGAGTTCTAGCCACTCAAAAAAACCAGAGGTTGCTATCCATATCTATGTACCTTTTTGGATGGTGGCATTGCCATACTTCAAGGACACATTCCAGCCAGGCAAAAATACTTGTGGAGGGCATGGAATGGGACAGTGAAGGGTGTGGCCAGGAGACAGTCCCAAAGACCAGATAAAGAACCCCAGAAAATTGCATGTGAGCCCCAGCTTAAGGTTTCTGACTCCTACCTAAAATCCTATCCTGACTTTCAGCTTCCCTTGTCTTTTGCTATTTTCTCTTCCCACTTTCAGTAACACTCATCCTTGTATTTTACTGCCACTTTGAAAGTGTTTATAGGCTATGATCACATTCCCTTTGAGGGCCCTTCTCGAGAATATTGCACACAACCCCTTTTATTGGGAGTTTTTGCAAACACTCTGAAACTTTCAGAGAAGTGAACTTGTGGCTAATGAAAAAATCAATACACAAGGCCCAGGGTTGTGACCGGTAGATTCTTCAGGGAATTGAGAGCTTTAGAGGATTTATGGGCTGGGAGGTTGAAATTGTTATCAAATCAACATTCCTTGGTTTCTTTTCATAGGCCTTGCCATGGATTATTGAAATCTTTGCCCTTGCCTTCCATTGTGTATTCTGCTTACAAAATATGCCTGATTTATTGTGCCAAACAGAAAGCTAGACTAGCAGGGGTGTAGTTGTCCAGGGTCTCAGGGGGTCTTAGACCCCTTACCTTTTTAGGAGCAGGGTCTCAATGTCCCCAGCATCTTATGAGCCAATCAGTATGAAAGAGGAGTGTGCTAGCCACTCAGAGTCTTCTAACATGCTGTCCTTTCCTGCTGATTAGAGCCGATCAGCATGAAAGGAGGTGAGTCGGCTACTGAGAACACTCTCCTCTTTCATACTGATTGGCTCCCAAGGATGTCTGTTGTTAAGGGAGAAGGCATTAACAAGGATGTTATTGTCAACCCCTGAGAAAGAAGGAGTAGGCATGGCTGTGACTAACATAAAGGGACCCTGCACTTCTGAATTTGCCACTACACTACTGTAGACTAGATAGGCCTTAGGTCTGATCCAGGCGGGCTCTACTTAAGTTCTCTTGCTCGTCAAATTCCACCTCCCAAACTCTCCAGCCTCTATCCATAAAAGAGTGGATATATCAGAGTGGAGAACTAGATACCCCCTGAGGGCCAACTTTGCCAGCTGGGTGGGACTGGCCACCTGTCAGTCACCTGACATCACAATGAAATCAAACTGAGTTAATAAAGGCACAGTGCTTTGCAAGCACCAATGGCCAACTGATTGGCAGCATTGCAAAGCCCTCTGATTTTGCAAGCATTGACAATCACAGTAATGCTTGCAACAGTGCAGCATCAAGAATCTGAAAACTTACACATTTCTTGTAACCTCCAAGGTGTGATCATAAATTAAGATCAGAGGCATTAGAAGGGTACAGACATAAAATACAGTTTCTAGTTTTCTGTGTATTAAGATCAGGGCCGGCGCCAGGCATGACTGGGCCTTTGGGCACTAGCCTGTCCAGGGCCCATGGCACCTGCTCACATGTGCCGCCTACCTCTCCCACTGTGGTAAATGTTGGCCGCACTGCTTGCACATGCCTCTCATCAACCAGGATGGTGGCCAAGACTTCCATAAAGAGCTGATGCTTCCACCACCATCTTGATTGATGGCACGCATGTATGCTATGGACAGCCAGCATTCACCACAATGGGAGAGGTTGGTGGGGCATGCATGCAGACATCATGGGCCTGCACAGTTATAGAGGGGTGCCTAGGAGCTCCCTCTTTGTGATTCACAGCAGCGTCAGGAGCTAACGCTGGCACAAATCATGGAATGGGAACACTACCCATCCACCCTACGGAGGGGCCCTTCAGGGCCCTCGGCTAGGGCCCAACCTGGCCACCCTCTGGCACCAGCCCTGATTAAGATTGTCACAATAAATGAATTACTTAATGAGATTTTTAACTGATTGCTAGTCCATTAGTACAATGTTTGATGAATGGCATGTCTATTTAGTTTATAAATGCTTTTATATATGATTTCATTGTTGTTCAAGTTTCTGTACTGTATAGTGGTTTTAAAAAAAAATAATCAATCCCAAATGGCTGGAAGAGCTAATGAAATTCCCTCTCTCCCACCTCAGTCAAATTTATAAAATACCTGAATCCTAAATGACAAGGCGACTCCCCCAAAGCCCTGCTCTTTCCTCACATGTGGGAGGAGATGGAATAATCTTTTCCATCCGCTGATGAAGTCATTGTTGGCATGTCAAAAGCGGCTGTTTAGCTGTAGATATTGTCATTCAAGATGTCGCTCTCGCTTGTGACCCGTCATTTCTCATCAAGCCTCTGCCAACTGGTTGAAGCAATTGAGAACTCTTTTGCAGTGCACTTTGCGCACCTTCAATTTTCTTCCTGTAACATGGCACAAAATGACTTGATTTACTTTGACTTTATCAGACACAGGCTGCTTCGGTTTGTTTGCTTTGTTTCAGCTACAGATTAGGGGTGGGGAGGGATGGCTTACAGCCGGGCTGTGCATTTCTTGCAACGTCCCTTGCTTGTTACTAGGGAGAAGAGGGAGGGATTTGTTTGAAGCACTTTTTGGAGGCCAGTCTGAGTTGATGCTCCCAAACTTGCTTCTGTATCATTGTACAACTTGAAGTCAGATTCTGCACTTTACCAGAGGTTGCAATGCATTCGGGGTGCACAAAAATACATAAAAGATGCCTACAAAACATATATTTTACTGACAAATAGAAAGGGAATGGATTTGCTTCAGTTCACATTTAAAGGCAAACTCACATAATTTGCACTTTCCAAAACAATACCCAAATCCAAACTACAGCCATCCTTTGAAATTTGCACTTCTGCAGCACAGTAATGCATTAAAAATGCATATACTAGAGGAAAGTGTGCATAGAATGCATATATTTGTGAAAATAACACTCAAAATTGTATTACGGAAAATTGTATACAAAAATGTGTATAGTAGGAGAAATGTGCACTAAAATGCTGGTGAATTTTCATGATCACCTGTTTTTAAAAACTTGCAACCTGATGTGGAAATGTAGAGAACTGAACTTAAGACGGTGGGGGGGGGGATGGAATCTGAGAGAAACCAAAATTGACAGAAGTCAATGAGACAAGTCACAACTTATGTCGCTCAGAAGCAGAGCATCCGCTTTGCATGTAACAGGTCCCAGGTTCAATCCCCGGCACCTCCAGGAAAGAAACCCAAGAGAGTCATTGCCAGGCATCACAGACAATACTGTGCTAGATGGACCAATAGGCTGACTCAGTTGAAGACAGCTTCCTATACTCCAAGTTCATACAAAGCTATCTTCTGTTAAGAATATGGAATTATTTCCTTTTCTCTCTCAAATTTTATCTTGGGAGGAGACACAACAGCAGCGTCTTTCAAAGATCCAGACAAAGAACAAGATGGTTTGTTTTCCCCAACAAATGCTCCATGCAAATATGACAACACTGAACTAGGTCGCATCTACACCAGTGGTGGCTCCATGTCAGTGGGGCAGTGGAAGCCACTCCAGGTTTTAGTCTGAAATTTCAAGTAGCTGTCTAAGGTGTTTCAGCTCTGAACGTTCAGGCTAAAACCTAGAGTGGATTCCACTGCCCCACTGACATGAAGCTACCAACTGCCACTTATCTGCACTATACATGTAAAGCAGTATCACACCACTTTAAACAGCCTTGCTTTCCCCCGGAAAATCCTGGGAACTGTAGTTTGTGAAGCCTGCTGAGAGTTGTTGGGAGACCCCTATTCCCTCACAGAGCTGTAATTTCTAGAGTGGTTCAACAGTCAATCCCTCTTCCCATGGAACTCTGGGAACTATAGCTCTGTGAAGGGGTCTCCTAACAACGCTCAACATCTGTAACAAACCGCAGTTCTCAGGATTCTTTGGGTGAAGACATGACTGTTTCAAGTGATACGATACTGCTTTAAATGTGTAACGCAGATGGGGCCCTTGATGGACCAATGATCTGATTAAATATGAGGCAGTATCCTCTGTACCTATGTTCCTAACTGAGTATGGCTCTCTGTCTTTCATTGTTTTCCTTGAAGCTGAAATTAACATGATCATAAGGATTGTATTGTGTGCGTTCCAATGTCAAATATTCCCCACGTATTCTAACATAAGAAGAGGTTAGCTGGACCGGGCCAAAGGCCCTTTTAGTCTTGCATTCTGCTCCCACAGTGGCCAAGCAGATGCCCATGGGAAGCCCACAGGCAGAACATGAGTGCAAGAGGACTTTCCTGCTTCAGCTATGAGTACTTAGAGGCATACTGTCTCTAGTATTAGAGGTCGTGCATAGCCATCATGAGTAGCAGCAGCCATGGATAGCCTTTTCCTCCATAAATTTGTCTGAACTCCTTTTAAACTTTGAAAGTCATCCAAGTTGGCCATCATTGCTACATCTTCTGGTATTTCTGAATACACTGCATCTTCCAAAATAGTGTCACAAGCCACTATTTCATAATTGAGTTTAATGAATCTATTTTGGTTTCTCTCTGTCATTTTTTTTAACCTTAAGTTCCATTCACTCCATTTCTGCATGGATTTGCAATTTTTTCTCTCTGCAAAAGTTTGCACAAAAAATGGTATTTTCATGCAGATTTCCACTAATAGCTGCATTTTTGTATGCAATCTTGCCTAACATGCATTATTGCAAACCATTCCCCTAATTAAATGTAGTGTTGTACATTTTCACTCATATATACAGCTTGTCTACTTTTGGGTCAGAGAACTACATCACAAAATTCATAGAAATGCTAATTTTGAAGCATAGCTGTATTTCAGTTCCCTAATATATAATAATAATAATAAGAAGAAGAACATAAGAAGAGCCTGCTGGATCAGGCCAGTGGCCCATCTAGTCCAGCATCCTGTTCTCACAGTGGCCAACCAGGTGCCTGGGGGAAGCCCGCAAGCAGGACCCGAGTGCAAGAACACTCTCCCCTCCTGAGGCTTCCGGCAACTGGTTTTCAGAAGCATGCTGCCTCTGACTAGGGTGGCAGAGCACAGCCATCATGGCTAGTAGCCATTGATAGCCCTGTCCTCCATGAATTTGTCTAATCTTCTTTTAAAGCCGTCCAAGCTGGTGGCCATTACTGCATCTTGTGGGAGCAAATTCCATAGTTTAACTATGCGCTGAGTAAAGAAGTACTTCCTTTTGTCTGTCCTGAATCTTCCAACATTCAGCTTCTTTGAATGTCCACGAGTTCTAGTATTATGAGAGAGGGAGAAGAACTTTTCTCTATCCACTTTCTCAATGCCATGCATAATTTTATACACTTCTATCATGTCTCCTCTGACCCGCCTTTTCTCTAAACTAAAAAGCCCCAAATGCTGCAACCTTTCCTCGTAAGGGAGTCGCTCCATCCCCTTGATCATTCTGGTTGCCCTCTTCTGAACCTTTTCCAACTCTATAATATCCTTTTTGAGATGAGGCGACCAGAACTGTACACAGTATTCCAAATGCGGCCGCACCATAGATTTATACAACGGCATGATGATATTGGCTGTTTTATTTTCAATACCTTTCCTAATTATCGCTAGCATGGAATTTGCCTTTTTCACAGCTGCCGCACACTGGGTCGACATTTTCATCGTGCTGTCCACTACAACCCCGAGGTCTCTCTCCTGGTCGGTCACCGCCAGTTCAGACCCCATGAGCGTATATGTGAAATTCAGATTTTTTGCTCCAATATGCATATTATGCTCCAATATGCATAATAATAATAATAATAATAATTAGTTCAGGAAGTGCAAAGCTCACATTAAAATGTGAACCAAATAAATTTCTTCTTCATCCCTTCACTTTATCCTAGATAGATTGAATTATGTTTTGTTTTATTTTATTTTTGTTTTGTTTCTGACATCCTCAAACATTCCAATACTTTCAGCATACAACCTCATCTTTTCTCTGGACAAATCATGTCCATAATTCATAGAACAGAATCATAGAATAGTACAGTTGGAAGGGGCCTACAAGGCCATCGAGTCCAACCCCCTGCTCAATGCAGGAATCCAAATCAAAGCATTCCCGACAGATGGCTGTCCAGCTGCCTCTTGAAGGCCTCCAGTGTCAGAGAACCCACTACCTCTCTAGGCAATTCTTCAGCTTGTCCTCATAGGACTTCCCTACTTACATTCCCAGTGGCACCAAACCCATTATAATCCTAAACATGTACTGGCCAGCACAACAGATCTTCAGTACACCTTCAGGGAGTACATAGGTAAACCATGGAATTCACTTCCATAAGATCCAGTGTGGTGTAGTGGTTGGAGTGTTGGACTAGGACCTGGGAGAGAAAGATCCAGTGTGGTGTAGTGGTTGGAGTGTTGGACTAGGACCTGGGAGAGACCACGGTTCAAATCCCTACTCAGCCATGAACCTCACTAGGTGACCTTGGGCCAGTTACTGCCTTTGAGCATAGTTTACCTCAAAGGGTTGTTGTGGGGATTCAGGGAAAACCATGTACGCCATCATGAGATCCTTGGAGGAAAGGTGGGATATAAAATGCAATAAATAAATAAATAAAACATCATAATGGCCACCAACTTGGATGGCTGAAAAGAGGATTAGAAAAATTCATGGAGGATAAGGCTTTCAGTGGCCACTAGCCATGATAGTTATGCTTCGCCTCCATGGTTGGAGCCAGTGTGCTTCTGATCAGTATGCTTCCGTCAGTTGATGGAAACTGCAAGAGTGTTCTTGCACTCAGGTCTTGCTCAGGTCTTGCTTATGGGCTTCCCATTGGCATCAGGGTGGCCACTGTGAGAACACAATGCTAGACTAGACTAAATGGTCCTTTCGCCTGATCTAACAGGTTCTTCTCATGTTCTTCTAAGATCAGTCTTTGGGGACTTTATAGCTCAGTTCAGTTATGACCAACACAGCAATTTGTGAAATTCTATATGATGTGGAAAAAACTGATTGAGAGTGTTGTTTGTTGACAACGTTCTCCATATCATGATTCAAGAACTCAGGGTCACCCAATTTATTTGTAATTTCAGGAATGATAAAAGAAAGTGTTTCTTCACTTAACTACCACAGTCTCAGGCCCCATGTTAAATGGAGTGACACAGCTGCCTCAGGCAGACAGACGAGGAAGAAATTCAATTCAGTTTACATTTACAAGTGAACTTACCTAATTCGCACTTTCCAAAACATGTGAACCAAAATACAGTCATAATTTGATATTCACATCCTGCTGAATTTTGAAGTGTGCCTCTCTAGCCAAGTAATGCACAAAAAAATTCATATATTGAAAGAAACTGTGCATAAAAATGCGTGTATTAATGAAAGTAACTTACAGAATTGCATTATATTAGGAAAAACTGTATTGAAAAAATGTGTATATTAGGCAAAATTGCAAACAAAGATATGTATGTGAGAATCAAGAGAGCCAGTGTGGCGTAGTGGTTAGAGCGTTGGACTATGACCTGGGAGACCAGGGTTTGAATCCCCACACAGCCAAGAAGCTCACTGGGTGACCTTGGGCCAGTCACTGCCTCTCAGCCTCAGAGGGAGGCAATGGTAAACCCCCTCTGAATACCGCTTACCATGAAAACCCTATTCGTAGGGTCACCATAAGTCGGGATCAACTTGAAGGCAGTCCAGTTCCATTTCATGTGAGGATCAATTCACCCTAAATGCTGATGCATTTTCATGAGGCCTTTTTTTTTTAATGTGAGCTGATGTGGGAATGTGGATAACTGAACTTAAGGCTGGAAAAATGAGAACCAATTGACAGATTCACCTCACTGTACTTCGGCAGGAAATACTTGGGCTTGGCAACAAGGTTGGGCAGACAGAGCTGTGTGTGCCACATGGCCTGCCCTTCATGAGATGCTCTGCCATTGTCAGGGCTGAGCAAAGGTTTCAATGCCAGTCCAATAGGCTTCTATACATGGAATGGAGGGGCTGCCATCTTTCTCTCCACTTCGGGGATCAAAATGCCTTGGGATGGCCCTGGCATAATAACACATGATTAGTTTATGGAACACTGGGTTAGATGGCTTTAAAGGAAGATTAGACACATTTGCAGGGTATAGGTCTATCCACAGGATTATTCATCATGGATTTATACTAAACTTTAGAAAGAACTTCCTGATAGTCAGAGCTCCTCAACAGTAGAAAAGACTTCCTCAGAAGGTGGTGGACTCTCCTTCGTTAGATGTTTATATGCAGAGGTTGGAGAGCCACCTATCAGGGATGCTATAGTAGGGGATTTGCTTCACCAACAGGGGGTTGGACTAGATGATCTTTGAGGTACTTTTCAACTCTATGGTTGTTTTATTTTTACTTATTTATTTATTTATCAGATTTATATCCCACCCTTCCTCCCAGCAGGAGCCCAGGGAGGCAAACCAAAGCACTAAAAACAGTGTAAAACATAAAAACAGACTTAAAAATATATTACAACAAAACATCCTTAAAAACATATTACAACAAAACATCTTTAAAAACATCTTTTTTAAAAAAGCTTTAAAAACATATTAAAAAGCAGTTCCAACACAGACTAGGAGAAGTTATATCAGGCTTCCTCAGTCTGGTGACTTCCACATGCTATTGGAACATGTTCTTAAGGCTCCTGTAAATATCAATTGGTTCTTGTCCTTTCACTGATATATTAGTGATCAGAATTTAGTCAGTGTGTGTTGTCTGAAAATTGAACTTTCGGTTTTAGATATCACACATACATCTTGGTTTTGCTTTGAGAACAGCATTATGAGCTGCCCATTTATCTTGTTTATTTTTTACGATTTAGGTTGCTATTTTTAAAAACACTCACAGGATACCATAATTTTGACATACACCCTCTGCTATTCAGCCAGTTGTGTAAGTTATTGCTGTTGAAACCACTCTGTGGAGACTTTAAAGAGATGTGTTGCCTTGCTCAAAAACAGTTGACAAACTCTAGCAACAACATTACAGGATATATATTATATCCCCGCCCACAGTGGAAATAAATAACAGGTACATTTTACCATTAGAGTTGCAGGTTTTTTTCTTTTTTTCTTTTATGGCTAGTCACCAGTGGCATGGCATGTTAATCAGATTTATGGAACAGAAGCTTCTGGAAGATCAGAATTCAAATGTGTCAGCAGAGTGGAGGAGAATGCAGGCAAAAACAGAATGGAGACAGAGCAGAATCAATGACAGAATCAGCTACTACAGGGTAATTGAATGAGTGAATCAGCTGGAGTTCCAGGTCAAGTCAATGAGGTGATAATGAGGCTTTCAAGTTTTACTATTAAAAGGAAGGAAGTCAGAGGATGTAAAGAAAATCTACTTCTTTCCTTTTCTTTGATGATGTTCATACTTAGCACTAACTGTTAAAATGATAATGCTTTTAAAGCTTTTAAAAAAATCTTTTTAAATATGTTTTGTTTTAATATATTTTAAAGTCTGTTTTTATGATGTTTTAAAGTGTTTTTAGTGCTTTTGTTTGCTGCCTTGGGCTCCATCTGGGAGAATGGGTGGGATGTAAAGCTAATAAATAAATAAATAAAATTAAATAACTTTTCCTTGGAAGATTGTTTGTGTTCCTGATTAAAAGCTAGAGCTCATAATTCTAGTGCAGCCTTTCCCAACCAGTGTGCTTCCAGATGTTGTTGGACCACAACTCCCGTCAGCCTCAGCCAGCATTGCCAATGGTCAGGAAAGATGGGAATTTTAGTCCAGCAACATCTGGAGGCACACTGGTTGGGAAAGGCTGCTCTAGTGGTTCAAGAACTTTTGTTAAAAGTGGTACATATGGAACCTATGCAGTCAGACGCTAGCACTGCCGAGTTCAGTGAAGCTTACTCCAAGGAAACCAGAGCTTGGAAAAGTTACTTTGTTGAACTACAGCTCCCATCAGCCCCAGCCAGCATAGCCACTGGATTGGGCTGATGGGAGTTGTAGTTCAAAAAAGTAACTTTTTCCAAGCTCTGCAGGAAACTATGGACCAAGTGTATGGAGCAACTCCTCTCTGATGAAAGAGAGAGGAGCCTTGAACGTTTGGAGCTTTGTAGTTTAGAGAAAAGACAAATAAGAGGAGACAGAATAGGAGTGTATAAAATTATATATGGGGTGGAGAAAGTGGACAGAGAAAAGTTTTTCTCCTTCTCTTATAACATTAGAACTTGGGGACATTTGACGAAGGTGAATGTTGGAAGATTCAGGACAGATGCATAGGTCACCAGCATGGCACCCGTAGATGCAATGGCACACTTAAGGTCTTCACCGGGTGACCACGAAGCCCATGAGCACTCCCCACTGTTCCCTTAGTTATGAGGCGATGTGGGTGGATACCCTTTTGTCTCTTGAAAAGTATATAGAGCAGAAGGAGGAAGCTGGAAGAGGGGCGCTGTTTCCCACTTCCTCTTTTGACTCTATGTGCTTTTGAATGCTCAGCTTAATTCTATTGTAATGACATTTACCCAGATGCCATGGGAAAGTGGAGTGTATGTGCACACACTTGGATTCTTTCCATCTCTTTGAAAGAAGGGCTGATATTGGGGAGGGGAAGAGAAATGACCAGAGGGGGTGGTGCCCATAGCACTTGCTCAAAAATCCAAATGTGCCCGTGGACCTAAAAAGGTTGGCGATCCCAGATTAGCCATTTAAGGTTTTGAAGTTTATAATCAGCACTTTGAATTAAGGCCAGAAATAAACCAAGAGTTGTCCTAATAAGATAACTACATGGCTGTGAGAAACATTGGTGGAGTCAGTCATCCAGATTCTGCATTCTAGACCAGCTGACATTTGAGAAACTTTTAAAAGGCAATAAAACTTAGATCAATCCAAAAGCCAGGTAACAGAGGCTTCTTTCAGGACTTATTCATTTCATGGGGCTTATTGAGTTAGTTTAATGGATTAAAATGGTAGCGCTTCTGTCCTGATTTCTAAAATTCCTTTTACATGACAGTACCTGTTGCATTAAGGAACAGTAGATTTTTCAGCCAATATACTGGCATTTTGCACAACTGTCTTTCACACGGCTGCAATGAATGTCTTGTTTTTGTCCCTCACCCATTATACCCATGTGCACTCTAGTTCCCCACTGTGTAGGAGGTCTAAGAACTCATCCCATTGCCATGCAACCCCTTTCCATTCTGACATATTTTTTGAGTTGTATAAACACAGGGGGGGTGTGTGGGGAAAATGCTGCCGCTATCCATACGTATGTCAAAATACCGGTACAATTTTCATCAGGAAAGCAAACTGCTCACCTAAAGGGCAGGAATGCACTGCATGCTGGGATGCTTGTCACAACTCCTGTGGTTTTCCGGATTCCCAAGCTTGCAAACGGATTGTTTTTGCTATGATTTATCACAAAAATGAGCACTAAACTTGCACTATATTCCACTAGAATTCCAGAACTAGCTTGTAAGTCATGTGAAATATTATGCTCAGATTAGCAGGTAAGAAATCGTCAGAGTAACAGAATAAAGTGCAGTGTGAAAGCAGCCTAATGTGTGAGTTACCATCCCTAGATCTGCCTTCTGTAGGAATGATCTTCTCACTGATGAACCCACTCTGATACGGAAGACTGATGTAGTGGAAGATGGTTCAAGAAGTATCGGCCATGTGGGAGCTGGTGTAGCGCTATGCCTAAGACGCTGAGCTACATATCAGGAAGTCCCTGGGTCAGATCTCATCTCTGCCAGGAACTTATGTGGCATTAATCTCTCAGCCTTAGCCCTCCCTTCTTACAGTATGGGGGGGGAATAATAATATTGGGTTGTTGTAAGGATTTCTATTAAAAATGCATGTGAAATGCTTTGAACATTTGAAAGCACAATACAAATGTTGTTTGTTGTTGTTGTGCTGTTATTATTATACAGCCACGAGAGTGGCTGTATTCTGTGCCCAGCATGGATTTTTCACATTCCGCAATGTTAACTGAAAATACCCTCCATGCCATTCTGATGCTTCCCATAAGCACATTTCAAAACAAAATCTTACAAAAATTTATAGTCCTGAAGTCAGAAATGCTTAACAACCCTCTAAATTTTCATGGCGATACACAAAACAGTCAGGGAGAATAGAAAGTTGAAAATGTAAAAAGAGAGAGAGAAAGAATCCAGACCCCTTTTGGACTTTTTTCTGTCAGAGTTCTCATAATTTGTTGAAATTAATTAAAAATCAGCCACGTTCACAGAGTACCTGTAATCCTATTATTGACCTTGCCCCATACTCTGACCTTCATCTTCTGCAGCTTAAAAGTTAAAAAAAATGCCTAGCTGGTTTTTAATTAATTAAGACATTTAGCATTGAAGTCAATGATAAGCCAGGGCATGCTCAGTAAGAACCAACTGTCAGTGTTCTAAAAGCCAGACAGTTGCTTGGCTTGCCTAATCAGGGGCCACACCCACACCAGATGTTTATTTCACTTTAGACAGTCATGGCTTCTCCCAAAGAATCCTGCGAAGTGTAGTTTAGGAAGGATGCTGAGAGGAGACTCCTATTCCTCTGACAGAGCTCCAGCCGCCATGATTGAAGCTCAGTGAGGGGAATAGGGCCTCTCCTAGCAACTCTCAGCACCCTTCACTAAGTACACAGCCCAGGATTCTTTGGGGGAAGCCATGACTGTTTAACATTGAATAAAGATCTGGTGTGGATGTGGCCAGTGACAGCTTTGGTTTAAATGTGGGTGGGAGACTACATGTGCCTGCTGTAGAATAAAAAGGTGGGGGGAACTCTGAAAAGCAATGATACTGTTCACCATGTCTTCCTTTTGGAAAGGAAAGGGGCTTCCCCTCTGCCCAGTGCCCATCCACCCAATCTCCTCCACAGCTACACAGGAAGTGGATTGGACTGTGAAAGACTGACCCAAATGGTGTTTGCATTTTGATAAATTTGTAGGGTGGTACAATATCTCAGAGAGGAGGTCAGGTCTCCGGCTCCCCTGGTGCATTCACTATAGCTGCCCAATTTTCCTGCTTTTAAAAGCTTGATAGAAATATCTGTTAGCTATAGGTATGTTCTTAAACGGCAAGGTTTTTTGCCTATTAGTGAATTATTAATTGTATTTCTTACCTGCCCTTAGCCAGAAGGTCCCAGTGTGTGTGGATATTGGAGAATTCTGATGAAAATGGAAATGTGAGCAGAAATTGCCAGTGATCACTTATTCATCCTATGTCTGGAATGGGAATCAATCCAGCAAATACAATCAGTATTTGCTGTTCTGCTGTTTCTGTTCCGCTGCAGTTCATCTTCCACCAAAAACTACATTACTGGTCCTGCCGTCTGCTGCGGTGAAATGGCATAACTCACATCATTTATGTAATCAATAATGTCAGTTAAGTAAATTGCACTCCAATCATTGCAAAGGAAATATAATGCAAATGAGGGGAAAACATAATCAATTATGTAACTTTTCGGCCTGAGAACGATGATTAGGCTTTTCCCTTCATTTGCATTGTTTCCTTTGCATTGAGAAGAATGGAGTTTGATTTACTTAATTTACATGATTAATTATGTAAATTATGTGAGTTATGTCATTTCACCACAGCAGATACCAAGATGAATCACATCGTTTTTGGCAGAAGAAAACTGCAGAGAAACAGAAACAGTGCTACGTGCGACAAATATAGGGCAGAATGGAAAAACAGCTAGGGATGGGTGAGAATTTTGATTCAGTTTGCATTTCAAACCAAATCTATCCAATTCACACTTTCAGAAACAATATAAGACCCGAAACAGAGCCATCCTTCAAAATTCACACTTATTACAATTTTACAATTTCACCAACCAAACAATGTTTTCAAAAATACATGTGTTATGGGAAAGTGTGCATAAAAATGGATATATGAGGGGAAATAATATGCAAATAATATGCAAGGAATTGCTTGCAAAAATGCATGCATTAGTCAAAGTCACGTACCAAAATCTGTTTATTAGGACAAAATTGCACGTAAATGCTGGAGAATTTTCATGAGGATGTTTTTTATTTTAAAAAATTGCAAATAGCTGCGGAACTATGGAGAACTGAATTTAAGATTGGAAAAAATTAGAAACTGAGAAAACCGAAATTGATAGATCTTTCCATCCCTAGTTACATCATATAAAAACACAATTAAAACTGTAAAAATCACCCCAACCAGGTCCCTAAAATCAATATTCTATACATTGCAGCGGAGACACCATAATCCATTCTTCAAATTTCAAAGGCCAGGGTAAAGAGCTGTGTCTTCAGCAACTAGCAGAAGCTGAAAAAGAGATGGTGCAAGACTCATCTCTGTGGTGAGGGAGTGCCACGTTCGTGGAGCCATCACTGAAAAGTTCCTCTCCCGAGCCCCTGCGCCCCGCCCCTAACTTCTAAGAGCAGTGGAGTCACCAAGAAGGTCTCTGCTACTTATCTTAATCTCCAGACTGGCCTCTAGGGAAGGAACATCCACAAAGCTAAAAGTAACTGGCCCATTTTCCCCTAAAAACTACATTTCATTTATTAAATTATGAGAAAATCACCTCTTCAATTTTCACTCCTTACCTAGGCATTGCTTAATGTGAAAATCATTTTGCATATTCAATACTGTATCCATTAGAGTTAATGCCACACAACATTATTGTTCACCATAGAACATTCCTTTCACGGTAATTAGCTTGCTATTGAGAATGTGTTGTGGTCTTTTGAGGGGATTTTTTTTAATAAAAATACTCATCAAACGAGTAAGCAAACCTGCCTTTTTGCTCCTGTGTTATTGGTAGCACATTATTGCATTAACCTACAAAAAGAGGCCAAAAAAAATGTTTTTTTTTCCCAGAGACTAGTTTTGCTCTGGCACTGAATAAGCTAAAATAGGCCACTGTAATGGAAGAAAGGATTTATTATATTTTAATAGAGGGAGGAAAGATGAATAAACAAAGGCTGAATAAGATAGCCCACTCCTTTTTTCTGGCATTGTACCATCCTCAGACTGCTTCAGAAAGCAAACAGACTTCAGAAATGATTCTCACCTATTTCTCTCTCGGCACTGAAGGCAAGAGATGGCAATGATCTGACCCAGGACACTTCTCAAATAACACTGATATTTAAAAAAAGGGGTTTGCTGCCACTCCCTGGAGATTTCTTATGTTTGTGGTGCTCCCACACAGTCAAGGTCTGCCCTCTTCATTTCAGTTGCTCATTACGCTTTTATCTCCCTACATTTTCCCAAACGGAATCCTGGTAGCTTTTGAATGTTGCCCTCCCTGACATATAAGGTTAGGAACATAGGAATCTGCCTTCTGTCAAGTCAGACCATTGATCCATCTACCTCAGTAGCACCCACGCTGATTGGCAGCAGCTCTCAAGGGCTTCAGACAGAGGTCTTTCCCAGCTCTACTTAGAAATGCCATGGATTGGACCTAGAGCCTATCTGATTATTGTGATCATAGAATCATAGAATAGAAGAGTTGGAAGGGACCTATAAGGCCATCAAGTCCAATCCCCTGCTCAATGCAGGAATCCAAATCAAAGCATTCCCCACAGATGGCTGTCCAGCTGCCTCTTGAAGGCCTCCAGTGCTGGAGAGCCCACCACCTCACGAGGTAATTGGCTCCATTGTCATATAGCTCTAACAGTTAGGAGGGTTTTCCTGATGTCCAGTCGAAATCTGGCTTTCTGCAACCTGAGTGTTGTTGAACCGATTGGGAGCAGTGACCACAGTGCTATTAAATTAAACATACATGTAACTGGCCAATTGCCAAGAAAATCCAACACGGTCACATTTGACTTCAAAAGAGGAAACTTCACAAAAATGAGGGGATTGGTAAAAAGAAAGCTGAAAAACAAAGTCCAGAGGGTCACATCACTCGAAAATGCTTGGAAGTTGTTTAAAAACACTATATTAGAAGCTCAACTGGAGTGCATACTGCAGATCAGAAAAGGTACCGCCAGGGCCAAGAAGATGCCAGCATGGTTAACGAGCAAAGTCAAGGAAGCTCTTAGAGGCAAAAAGTCTTCCTTCAGAAAATGGAAGTCTTGTCCAAATGAAGAAAATAAAAAAGAAAACAAACTCTAGCAAAAGAAATGCAAGAAGACAATAAGGGATGCTAAAAAAGAATTTGAGGAGCACATTGCTAAGAACATAAAAACCAACAACAAAAAATTCTATAAATACATTCAAAGCAGGAGACCATCTAGGGAGGCGATTGGACCCTTGGATGATAAGGGAGTCAAAGGTGTACTAAAGAACGATAAGGAGATTGCAGAGAAGCTAAATGAATTCTTTGCATCTGTCTTCACAGTGGAAGATATAGGGCAGATCCCTGAACCTGAACTAACATTTGCAGGAAGGGATTCTGAGGAACTGAGACAAATAGTGGTAACGAGAGAGGAAGTTCTAGGCTTAATGGACAATATAAAAACTGACAAATCACCGGGCCCAGATGGCATCCACCCGAGAGTTCTCAAAGAACTCAAATGGGAAATTGCTGATCTGCTAACTAAAATATGTAACTTGTCCCTCGGGTCCTCCTCCGTGCCTGAGGACTGGAAAGTGGCAAATGTAACGCCAATCTTCAAAAAGGGATCCAGAGGGGATCCCGGAAATGACAGGCCAGTTAGCTTAACTTCTGTCCCTGGAAAACTGGTAGAAAGTATTATTAAAGCTAGATTAACTAAGCACATAGAAGAACAAGCCTTGCTGAAGCAGAGCCAGCATGGCTTCTGCAAGGGAAAGTCCTGTCTCAGTAACCTATTAGAATTCTTTGAGCGTGTCAACAAGCATATAGATAGAGGTGATCCAGTGGACATAGTGTACTTAGACTTTCAAAAAGCGTTTGACAAGGTACCTCACCAAAGGCTTCTGAGGAAGCTTAGCAGTCATGGAATAAGAGGAGAGGTCCTCTTGTGGATAAGAAATTGGTGAAGAAGCAGAAAGCAGAGAGTAGGAATAAACGGACAGTTCTCCCAATGGAGGGCTGTAGAAAGTGGAGTCCCTCAAGGATCGGTATTGGGACCTGTACTTTTCAACTTGTTCATTAATGACCTAGAATTAGGAGTGAGCAGTGAAGTGGCCAAGTTTGCTGACGACACTAAATTGTTCAGGGTTGTTAAAACAAAAAGGGATTGCGAAGAGCTCCAAAAAGACCTCTCCAAACTGAGTGAATGGGCAGAAAAATGGCAAATGCAATTCAATATAAACAAGTGTAAAATTATGCATACTGGAGCAAAAAATCTTAATTTCACATATACGCTCATGGGGTCTGAACTGGCGGTGACCGACCAGGAGAGAGACCTCGGGGTTGTAGTGGACAGCACGATGAAAATGTCGACCCAGTGTGCGGCAGCTGTGAAAAAGGCAAATTCCATGCTAGCGATAATTGGGAAAGGTATTGAAAATAAAACAGCCAATATCATAATGCCGTTGTATAAATCTATGGTGCGGCCGCATTTGGAATACTGTGTGCAGTTCTGGTCGCCTCATCTCAAAAAGGATATTATAGAGTTGGAAGGGGTTCAGAGGAGGGCAACCAGAATGATCAGGGGGATGGAGCGACTCCCTTACGAGGAAAGGTTGCAGCATTTGGGGCTTTTTAGTTTAGAGAAAAGGCGGGTCAGAGGAGACATGATAGAAGTGTATAAAATTATGCATGGCATTGAGAAAGTTCATAGAGAAAAGTTCTTCTCCCTCTCTCATAATACTAGAACTCGTGGACATTCAAAGAAGCTGAATGTTGGAAGATTCAGGACAGACAAAAGGAAGTACTTCTTTACTCAGCGCATAGTTAAACTATGGAATTTGCTCCCACAAGATGCAGTAATGGCCACCAGCTTGGACGGCTTTAAAAGAAGATTAGACAAATTCATGGAGGACAGGGCTATCAATGGCTACTAGCCATGATGGCTGTGCTCTGCCACCCTAGTCAGAGGCAGCATGCTTCTGAAAACCAGTTGCCGGAAGCCTCAGGAGGGGAGAGTGTTCTTGCACTTGGGTCCTGCTTGCGGGCTTCCCCCAGGCACCTGGCTGGCCACTGTGAGAACAGGATGCTGGACTAGATGGGCCACTGGCCTGATCCAGCAGGCTCTTCTTATGTTCTTATGAGTCCATTATTCCATGTTCTGCACTCTGGGACGATCTAGGGAGAGATCCTGGCCCTCCTCTGTGTGACAACCTTTCAAGTAGTTGAGCAGTGCTATCATATCTCCCCATAGTCTTCTCTTCTCCAGGCTAAACCTGTCCAGTTCTTTCAGCCTCTCCTCATAGGGGTTTGTTTCCAGTCCCCGGATCGTCCTTGTTGCCCTCCTCTGAACCTGTTCCAGATTGTCTGCATCGTTCTTGAAGTGCAGAGATCAGAACTGGACACAGATAGAAGTGATGATTGGGAAGATAAGAATGGATGACAATGGTCCAAAAAGTACAGGCACACCCCACTTAATGTTGCTTCACTTAACGTTGCCTCGCTATAACGTACATGCTCCATATGCCTGTATTTCTCCAGAAATGCAGCGCAGCAGCAGAGGCTTTAGTGCGTGGGAGTGGAAATAGACGCGATCGTGCCACCACAAATCAGCTGGGAGGTGCGATGGTGATCAGCTGGGAGGCGCGGCAGCGCAGCAGCAGAGGCTTTAGCGCAGGGCTTTAAGGCTCCGCATGAAGGAGAGGTAAAAAAAGTTTTAAAAGGTAGTGCTTCACTTTAAGGACATTTTCGGTTTACGTACTCGCTCTAGTCCCATTGAGTACGTTAATGCGAGGTATTACTGTACCTGGCTCTAAACCTTGTAGGTTGCAATCCAATATTATTATTATTATTATTATTATTATTATTATTATTATTATTATTATTATTATTATTGTCTTTATTTATACCCTGCCATTTTTCCAAAACTGGAACTCACGGCGGCTTCTAGATAAAAATACATATAATTAAAAACATACAAAGTCTACATTAAAATAAGATTAAACTATTTCCAATATTAAAACCGTACACACATATAGCTAAAAGAGTTCAAACTAGTTTAAAAATAATATAATAGACATTAGCAATGCAGCACCCTTCACGCCCTATCCTTAACAGCCTTCAATTCCAAAGGCTTGTTGGAATATGAAGGTCTTTGCTTGTCAGCGGAAGGACTGCAAGGAGGGGTTCATTCTTACCTCCCTAGGAAGGGAATTCCAAAGCCTAGGGGCAGCCACCGAGAAGGCCCTCTCACGTGTCCCCACTAGTCGTACTTGAGAAGATGTGGGTATTGAGAGAAGGGCCTCTCCTGAAGATCTCAGGGCCCAGGCTGGTGATCAGCTGGGAGGCGCGGCAGCGCAGCAGCAGAGGCTTTAGCGCAGGGCTTTAAGGCTCCGCATGAAGGAGAGGTAAAAAAAGTTTTAAAAGGTAGTGCTTCACTTTAAGGACATTTTCGGTTTACGTACTCACTCTAGTCCCATTGAGTACGTTAATGCGAGGTATTACTGTACCTGGCTCTAAACCTTGTAGGTTGCAATCCAATATTATTATTATTATTATTATTATTATTATTGTCTTTATTTATACCCCGCCATTTTTCCAAAACTGGAACTCACGGCGGCTTCTAGATAAAAATACATATAATTAAAAACATACAAAGTCTACATTAAAATAAGATTAAACTATTTCCAATATTAAAACCGTACACACATATAGCTAAAAGAGTTCAAACTAGTTTAAAAATAATATAATAGACATTAGCAATGCAGCACCCTTCACGCCCTATCCTTAACAGCCTTCAATTCCAAAGGCTTGTTGGAATATGAAGGTCTTTGCTTGTCAGCGGAAGGACTGCAAGGAGGGGTTCATTCTTACCTCCCTAGGAAGGGAATTCCAAAGCCTAGGGGCAGCCACCGAGAAGGCCCTCTCACGTGTCCCCACTAGTCGTACTTGAGAAGATGTGGGTATTGAGAGAAGGGCCTCTCCTGAAGATCTCAGGGCCCAGGCTGGTGATGACCTATAAAGCCCTATACGGCTTAAGTCCAGGCTATTTATCAGACCATATCTCCCTGTATAAACCTGCCCGGGCCCTGAGATCTTCAGGAGAGGCCCTTCTCTCAGTACCCACCTCCTCTCAAGTACGATTGGTGGGGACGCGGGATAGGGCCTTCTTGGTGGCGGCCCCTAGGCTGTGGAATGCTCTTCCTAGGGATATAAGAATGACCCCCTCCCTGCAGTCCTTCCAACATCAAGCAAAGACTTTCCTATTCCACGAAGCTTTTGGTACTGACGGTTGCTAAAGTTGGGACTGCTGGGAACTGCACTACTAATGCCGAATTTTACTATTTTTAAATTGGTTTTGATTCCTTTTTATCTAGCAATATGATTGGTTTTAATATTGGATGTAGTTTAATGTCATTTTAATGTAGATTCTGTATATTTTAATTATATGTGCTTTTATCTGGAAGCCGCCGCGAGTTCCAGTATTGGAAGGATGGCAGGATGTAAATAAAGAATAACTAACTAACTAACTACCTCTGCCACTGTGGTAACTCTCCCGCTGCCATCAACCAAGATGGTGGCCAAGGCTTCCCCAAAGGGCTGATGCTTCCACCGCCATCTTGGTTGATGGCATGCATGCATGCTATGTGTGGCCAGCATTCACCAGAGTGGGAGAGGTAGGTGGGGCATGCAGGTGGGCATTGTGGGCCTGCACAGTTGTAGGGGGTGCTGGGAGCTCTCCCTCTGTGATCCACGGCAGGTTCAGGAGCTGATGCTGCCTCAGATCGTGGAATGGGAGCGCTACCCACCCACCCTAAGTAGGGGCCCTTCAGGGCCCTTGGCCAGGGCCTGACCTGGCTGCCATTTGGCACCAGCCCTGCCAAACTCACTGTCACCTCCCGCCTCTCCCTCCCAGTAAGCTGCAGCAATGCCAATGACAGGTCAGGCCAGCAGTGCCCGCTACTGTATTTACGACTGTTGAGGTAAACACCAGCACCCTGAAACTGGGTTTGGAAATGTACCAGGAGCCATTGAAGCTGTTTTGACACAGAAGATGGAGCAGACCAGTTCACTGTTGCTCCAGAGAGGACTAGAAGGAATGGGTAGAAATGGCAAGAAAGCAGATTTCAGTTCAACAGGAGGAAGAACTTCCTAAAAGTAAGAGCTGTCGAACAGCTGTTTGAAGGAGAGCTGGGCTCTCTTTCACTCGAGGTGTTTCAGCAGAGGCTGGACAGCCATTGGCCAGGGATACTACAGGTAGTGGCGGCTGGTGGCTCCATGTCATTGAGGTAGTGGAATTCACTCTGTTTTTTATTCTGAACTTTTATGGACTTCAGCATCTTGGACAGCTCTTTGACAGTTGGACTAAAACTCAAAGAGGTTTCCACTGCCCCAGCAACATGGAGCCACCAGCCTCCACCGGTTACAGGTGCAAAGTTCCTTCACTGAGCAGGAGGCTGGACTAGACGGCCTCTAGAGGTCCTTTGCAACTTGAATTATTCGGTACAGGCATTCTCTTTTGCTTGTTTCCTAACATTCCCAGCAAAATATGCAAAGCGCTTTCAGGGTAGACAAGGTACATTTCCTTCCCTGAAGAACTGATGCCTTAATTACGTGTAATGGGTTGTTTCAGTGGATATTAGACTTCCCAAAGGTCCCACTTAGCACAAAACATTTCCTTTACATTGCTCGGAGGCAGTTGATAGTTGGCACAACCTGCTCTCTTATTGATATGCAAACAGGGGCATTCCAAGGAGACAGGGAGTTTCAAAGCAACGTGAGATATTTGTGATGCCTGCTTGTGTGTGCCAGTAGAAAAAGAAGATCCTCTTCCAGCTGAGCTGTTTTAATTGGGTTTTCTGGTGACTGCCCTCGGAGAACAAATACAAGGGAATTTTGGAAGCTTGTCTATGGGCAGAGTGCTTAAGCCTAGCCAGAAAGCAGAAGAGAGTGGGTCAGGAGAAGGGAGAGTTTGTGGGCTGGAGACAGACAATTTGTAGATAATTTATTTAATATTATCTTTTTTGTGTTTGAATGCTTAAAGAAGACATCAGCAACATGGCACCCTGGCTGGTCCTTGACCAAAATAAATTTATTTACATTTACAACATGGCACCTGTAGGTGTTAGTGTGCCCACCAGTATCTCCTATGGCGCCCATGAAAAGTCTTCCAAAATATCCCTTCAAAAATCCACAATGCAGTATAAACTGTTTGCTCTTCCTCCTTAATTCCTGTCTGCACTGGCTCAGCGTCTCCAACACTGAGCACATCCCCTTAAATATGCCCACATTTCAGACTGGACACCCACCTTCCCTTCCACTCTGAACTAAGGAGAGCAAAGGGCTTCTCTCTGTGAGTTACCACAGGGTTGGCTGATGAAAGTTCCTTCATTGTTGTTGATGGAGGGCATAATGGCACCATGTTGTGCTCCTGTCTCTTTTAGATGAGTCAGCCATTTTATGTTAGACGACACCACCCATGGCAGCCATTTTGTGACTTTTTCCGATGGCACCTTTTCAAAATTCCAAATGTGCCCACAGGCCCAAAAAGGTTGGTAACATCTGATTATACCTCCAGCATTCATATAAACTTAATGGTCATCTAAAGGTAAAGGTAAAGGTGTCCCCGCACTTATAGTGCGAGTCGTTTCCGACTCTTAGGGTGACTTCTTGCCACGTTTACAAGGCAAACTGTATATATGGGGTGGGATTGCCAGTTCCTTCCCCAGCCTTTCTTTACCCCCCAGCATATGCCGGGTACTCATTTTACCGACCACGGATGGATGGAAGGCTGAGTGGACCTCGACCCCTTTTACCGGAGATTCGACTTCCTCCTTCCGCTGGAATCGAACTCCGGCCGAATTTTCAAATGTTCAAATTTTCAATTTTCAAGGACTATGTATATGTTGCCATTTGGACGGGGTTACACTCCCCCTGAAATCACAGGTCCGCAGCTTGGGAGTACTCCTGGACTCGGCTTTGAGCCTGGAGGCACAGGCCTTGGCTGTAGCAGGGAGTGCTTTTGCTCAATTAAGACTGATACGCCAGCTGCGCCCGTTCCTTGATTTGTCAGACTTGACTATGGTGACACATACACTAGTTACATCCGGATTAGACTACTGTAACGCGCTCTATGTGGGGCTGCCCTTGAAGACTGCTCGGAAACTTAAATTGGTACAAAGAGCTGCAGCCAGAATGTTAACTGGTGCTGGACTTAGAGAACGTACAACTCCTCTATTGTACCAGCTCCACTGGCTGCCAATTTGTTTCCGGGCACAATTCAAAGTGCTGGTTTTGACCTATAAAGCCCTATACGGCCTAGGTCCAGGCTATCTGTTAGATCGTATCTCCCCTTATGAACCTGCTCGACCTTTGAGATCATCTGGTGAGACTCTTCTCTCTATCCCATCTTCTTCGCAAGTTTTTCTTGCACAGACACAGCATAGGGCCTTCTCAGTGACTGCCCCTAGATTATGGAACTCTCTCCCCAATGAGGTTCGTATGGCTCCCTCGTTATCGTCTTTTCGTACCCAGTTGAAGACTGTTTTATTTAATCGGGCTTTTAATTAATAACGTTTATCTGTTTTTAATCTATTTTGGATTTAATGTACTTTTAACTGTTTAATTGTATTCTTGTTTGATTTTAATTGTTTTGGTTTTTAGCTTAACTATGTTTTAATTGTAAGCCGCCCTGAGTCTTTGGAGAAAGGGCGGGGTATAAATATCTTAAATAATAATAATAATAATTTTGAGAGATTATGGATAAAGATAGGCTTCTCATATGATAAATTGGGGGTCAGAGGGCTAAACTAGGCAATATGCAAGAAGTATCTCACTTTTCTTTAAAAAAAATAAGCCATTTGTGGAGGATCAGGACCAGGACCATGGTTTCTGGGGAAATGGTTGGAGGCAGTGTTCTTCCAAACACCAGTTGATGGAAACCACAGGAGGGGAGAGTGCTCTTGCACTCAAGTCCTGCTTGTGGGCTTCCCATGGGTATCTGGTTGGCCACTGTGAAAACAGGATTCTGGACTAGATGGGCCACTGGCCTGATCCAGCAGGCTATTCTTACGTTCTTATGGTCCCTCTAACTACTATTCTTGTCGGGAGAAAAGCTATCATTGGTGTCAATAGGACAAACAAGAGGAACCTGCAACAAGATGTTGCAGCATGGAAAGTTCCTGTTCAGTGTCCTTTTTTAGGATACACCATTTGATCCCTTGTTTTGGTTTTCTATCCCTCTCCCATCAATTGGTCAGCATTCCATGTCCGCTGAGTATATTTGGTCCTCATGGGGTGAGCTTTGAGGAGTTTCTCTCCCCATCACCACCACCTTGAGAATCCCCCCCCCCACAGATAGGGTTGCCAGGTTCATGGCCTGAGACTGATCCTGTATCTTTAGGAGAATAAAAAGTCAGCCAAGTGCAGGTGTTCTTGCAACTCTGTAATGGGAAAAACCACAAGGGGGAATTCTCCCTTCCCCCTGCACAACTTTTAAAGATACAGAAGACCTCTTGGTTGCCAGGCCCGGCCTCGAAGAGGTCTTCTGTATCTTTAAAATGTGTGGAGGGGGAAGGGAGAATTCCACCTTCTGGTTTTTCCCATTATGGAGTTGCAAGAACACCTGCACTTGGCTACTTTCTCTTCTCCTAAAGATACAGGATCAGTCTCAGGCCATGAACCTGGCAACCCTATCATGCTACCTGCATGGGCGACACCATTTTGGTTGCATAACTGTGGAATACTCTCCCAGCAGAGATTCCGCAGGCATCTTCACTTGGGGGAGAAATTTCATTCAGTTCACATTTAAAGGCAAATCTACCTAATTCACACTCTGGGAAGCAGTATGCAAACCAAAACACAGCCACTGTTTGAAATTCACACCTCATTATAGAAGGGAAATTGCTTTGCAAAAATGTGTATATTAGAGGAAATTGCCAACAAATTGTGTGCATATTAGAAGAAATGCACTCTAAAATGCTGATGAATTTTGACAGGACATGTTTTTTAAACATTTGCAAAGTGATATGAAAATGTGGAGAAATGAATTTAAGATTAGAAATATGAAAAACAAAAAAACCTGAGGGAAACCAAAACGGATAAATTCATTCCTGCTTTTGACTTTCAGGCATCTGTTGAAGGTGTTTTTATGCCGACAGGCCTTTGCAGCTGTTTAAATTGATTAGCCAGTCACTTTAATGATTAGTTGCATTGTTTTCAATGGTGTTTTATGGCTGTACACTGCATTGATATTTTATATGGCAGTATATGAATACTTTCATAAATAAAAAGAAATGGAACCAGATTAAGCAATGGCATTTCCCCCTGAAGATTACTAACAGCATATATGATGATTACAGCTTGAGGAACCAGGTGATACACTGGGAAGGGAGTTCAATCATTTCCCCCTGTGCCACAGTCCCACAAACAACAACAAAATGGTAGCTACCAAAGGCAACTTCTGTCCCAGGAGTCATTTTTGTTTTTTGTTTTTTTTTAATTAAGCCACTGACATTGGCGGGTAGCTTAAGGGCTCTAATTTTAAGAACTTGTTTATTTATTTATTTATTTATTTTGTATCCCGCCCTTCCTCCCAGCAGGAGCCCAGGGCGGCAAACAAAAGCCCTAAAACACTTTAAGACATCATAAAAACAGATCTTAAAATACATTAAAACAAAACAGCATTAAAAACATTTTAAAAAAACTTTTAAAAAGGGTTAAAAACATTATTAAAAAAACATATTAAACAATTCTGATGCAGATGCAGACTGGGATAGGTCTCAACTTAAAAGGCTTGTTGAAAGAGGAACGTCTTCAAAAGGCGCCGAAAAGATAGCATAGATGGCGCCTGTCTGATATTCAAAGGGAGGGAATTAGTTTCTTTGTTCTGTTGATCTGGGACCATCCCACCTCACCCCTGCATTGTTCACATGTCAGGAAAAGATCCAGTAACTAGAGCCACAACCCTCAAACATGTTCTTTCTTTTCTACTCTGAATCATTTCTAGTGCAACCTGTGGCTCCCCAGATGTTGTAGGACTAGACTCCAACTCCCATTAGAAGCTAAAATGATGAAACTGAGGTTATCATACTTTGGACACATCATGAGAAGACATGATTCACTAGAAAAGACAATAATGGAAGCCCAAACAAGAGATGGATTGATTCCATAAAGGAAGCCACAGACCTGAACTTACAAGATCTGAACAGGGTGGTTCATGACAGATGCTCTTGGAGGTCACTGATTCATAGGTTCGCCATAAGTTGTAATGGACTTGACAGTACATAACACACACACATGTATGGGCAACCTTTGGCCCTCCAGATGTTGCAGAACTACAACTCCCATCAGCCCCAGCAAGCATAGCCAATGGCCAGGGATGATGGGAGTTGTAGGGCCAAAGGTTCCCAACACCTGCTTTAGTGGCAGGTGGGACCATCCCTTTTAGTTCCATCATTGCCATGGCATCCCTCCCTTTCATTGTCCACATGTCGGGGAAAGATCTGAAGTGGGGGTGGGGGGAGGCCTGCAGAATGCATTTAGGTTGCTGCTGTCCTCATAAGCTGGAGTCCTGGGCTCACAGAGGAGAAATCGGACTTTTGAGAGAAGATGAAAATTGCACAATCTGTGAACTGGAAATGCATTTGAGGTTAAAGAAGAACCAGAAGTCTTTTTCAGACAGACAGATGGACAGACAGACAGACAGACAGACAGACAGACAGATAGTGTGGATATTTTAAAACAAGCACTTCTCTTTATACACCGAATTCATCCCACTAAAGTCAGCCTAGGTGGCTTACTTATAATCATGACGCATTTTCTGAATGAGGGTATATAACGATATAATCCACATCATTAAAAAAAAACACTGGCAGTTAACATTAATCACTCATGTAGATGATAACATCTTAATGAAGCATAATTGTTGTGGTTTTTTTATTTTAAAAAGTTGTTTACATAACTGTTAAGGAGTGTGTTGTGTTATTTTGAAATGAGGATATTAAAATGGATACTTCCATAACTACCCTGAGTCATTGAGATCATTGAATCTAAGATACATGGAACATTGCCTGTAGGTTGGCGTGATCAGTTCTTTCGTCACAATCACAACTGTCTCTTTTCTTTTTGTTGAAAGATCAAAACAAAATGATGATATTGGGATTTGATGATTAACTAAGATAGCCTATGGAGAAAAGTGATCCTGTATGTATATATTAAGGGACAGGTTTGATGTATATTATATACTTATAGCTGATCTGCGACAAATCGGAAGTCAACTATTTTTTTGTTGTTGTATTGTTATGTTTTTTGACTTTGTTTTGTTTGTCTTTTGAAAAATTTGAATAAAAATTATTAAAAAAAAACTGTCTCTTTTATTTTTTCGCTATTTTTAAAATACTTAGCTAAGACATCAAATGCAAATTTGCTTTAAAAAAAAATCAGCTCACTTTTCTTCCTGCAGTTGTATGTCACACTTATCCATACCTATGTATGAATGTGAACAGGGCCGACACCAGACATGACTGGGGCTTGGGCACTAGCCTGCCCTGTGCCTGTGACACTGTAGTCTAACCCCCCCCCATACTGGCAACGCAGGGCTAATAAACCAGCCCATGCATCCCACCTACCTGTCTCATCCCGGTGAATGATGTACACACTGCATGCACATGCCTACCATCAACCAAGATGGTGGCATCTTAGGGAAGCTTGATCAATGGCAGGCATGCACACGCACCGTGCATGTCATTCACAAGGATGGGAGAGATAGGTGGGGGATGCTTGTGGGCTTATTGAAGCCCACACTGACTGTATTAGGAGGGTTCCTGGAAGATCCACAGCAGGATTGGGAGCTGACACTGCCATGGATCGCAGAATGGGAACACTATCCTCCCACCCCAAGAAGGGGCCCTTTGGGAGCCCCTCTGGGCCACAGGGACCCCCAGCCAGGGCCTGACCTGACCGCCTTCTGGCTCCAGCTCTGAACGTAAACAAGGGCTCTCATGTTCCTTCCTCCTCTGGTGCAGCCATAATGAAGAATCATAAAAAGCTTCACTTCTGCTTTGGATTAACCACTGCTTCTTGTGTTTTTTGGTCCAACAAACCATGACATGCCAACCATGGTTAACCATAGCTAACATTAACCACCATTTCTTGGGTTGGATGACACACAAGATGTGGTTAAGCAAAAGCAGAAGCTTCCAAACTCCTCCTCACGGCCACGCTGGAGAAGGAAAGAGGTGGAGGGAAGTGTGCAAGCCTGAGCCTGGCCTCATTTGTGCCATGGTAGCCTATGGTTTAGCAAAGGGATGGGGAAACTCCAGCTCTCTTGATGTAGTTGGTCAAACAACTCCCATTCATGCTGGTTGGGATTGATGGGCGTCAGAGTTCAGCAACATCTGGGGGGCCACAGCTACTTCAACCCTAGTTTAGCATGACATCTATATGTAGTAATTGTGTTTGGTTTGTTCACAGCATAGTCTGAAAGTGTGAAGGTGACAAACTTGTTTGCAAACATAGGTACAAACATAGCGCCCTGATGAATGGACACTTAATGGCAAACCCGAGTTGGAGGTGCAGTTATCATGAATATGTGTTGCACAGGGATGGGGAACTGGATCTGGCCAGTGGGCCACATTGTTATCTTCCCCACCCGTTCTGGGCCACGTTTGACACAATGACATCAGGTGACCTTTTTTGCCCGCAGGAAACTTGCAGAGCACGTTGCAAAGCACTCTGCAAGATCACGTTTTGACAGGGGCTTCTCATGAGGAAACAGAAGTCAGTCTTGCTGAGCCCCTTTGTGCAACACTCTGCCTAGGCTTTTGCAGAAACCGTCAATCAGCTGATTGGCGGTGCCTGTAAAACCTATTTTGGCTGTGTTTACCTCACCCACACCCAGTGGGGGTTGGTGGCTCTGATGTCAATGGGGCAGTGGAATCCATTCCAGATTTTACTCCAAACTTTCAATGAGCTGAAACCTACTGCGTTTTTGCTTTGGGGGGATTTTCTTGCTTTATTGTGTATTTTATTGTAGTTTTGTATCATATTGCGTTGTTTTTCACCTCCATTGAGATATTATTTTAGTATTAAGCTATATTAATACTAAATGCTACTATATTCAGCGGTATGTTCACAGTGTCCCTTGGAAGCGCCTTGAAAGTTTGGATTATAAAACCCAGAGCCTATTCCACTGCCCCACTGTCATCATAGCCACCAGCCCCCACTGCCCCCACCTGATATCAAGTGTAGAGCAGTAGGGCATGGCTTGGCCAAAATGGCCTCATGGGCCAATTGGGGAGGCCAGGTGGGCCTAATTAGGTCTCCAGGCTAGAGGTTCTCCGTCCCTAAATTGACTGAGAGAAACCCCCTCTGCCATTTTCATTTTCTCCTCTGAAATTTGTTAAAGAACAAATATCCTCATGGGATATCCTCATGGGGTCTGAACTGGTGGTGACCGACCAGGAGAGAGACCTCGGGGTTGTAGTGGACAGCATGATGAAAATGTCGACCCAGTGTGCGGCAGCTGTGAAAAAGGCAAATTCCATGCTAGCAATAATTAGGAAAGGTATTGAAAATAAAACAGCCGATATCATAATGCCGTTGTATAAATCTATGGTGCGGCCGCATTTGGAATACTGTGTACAGTTCTGGTCGCCTCATCTCAAAAAGGATATTATAGAGTTGGAAAAGGTTCAGAAGAGGGCAACCAGAATGATCAAGGGGATGGAGCGACTCCCTTACGAGGAAAGGTTGCAGCATTTGGGGCTTTTTAGTTTAGAGAAAAGGCGGGTCAGAGGAGACATGATAGAACTGTATAAAATTATGCATGGCATGGAGAAAGTGGATAGAGAAAAGTTCTTCTCCCTCTCTCATAATACTAGAACTCGTGGACATTCAAAGAAGCTGAATATTGGAAGATTCAAGACAGACAAAAGGAAGTACTTCTTTACTCAGCGCATAGTTAAACTATGGAATTTGCTCCCACAAGATGCAGTAATGGCCACCAGCTTGGACGGCTTTAAAAGAAGATTAGACAAATTCATGGAGGACAGGGCTATCAATGGCTACTAGCCATGATGGCTGTGCTCTGCCACCCTAGTCAGAGGCAGCATGCTTCTGAAAACCAGTTGCCGGAAGCCTCAGGAGGGGAGAGTGTTCTTGCACTCGGGTCCTGCTTGCGGGCTTCCCCCAGACACCTGGTTGGCCACTGTGAGAACAGGATGCTGGACTAGATGGGCCACTGGCCTGATCCAGCAGGGTCTTCTTATGCTCTTATGTTCTTATCCTCTAACTAAAAATGGTCTAGAGGCAGAAAACTGATTAGGATTGCCTGGTCTCAAAGGCTGATTTGAAGTTTCAGGGTTTTGGCCTTCTTCTCAGGTTCACCATAGGGGAAGAGTTAAAATCTAGTCATGAGGACTAGAAGCAAGAGGGGACAGTTATTTTCCACTGGGCCCATCCCCAGGTGTCTGCACCGTTCTGAAATGCAAAGCATCCTGCGTTTCCCTGTATGTCCTTCCATTCTTAAGATATTTATTTTTGTTTCTATGGGGGAGAGTTGTAGAAAGGGGGACACCAATGCAAGCATTATAAATCTATTTTGAAAGCACATGAGAAAAGAAGCAAGCATTCTACCATAGTGTTCACAGGAGTTAAACACACACACCCGTCTCCAGGCACAACTCCCTGCTCTGACACTGCCCTTGACCCTTGAGCATTTAGGCCCATGGGATTTGTGTCAGGAATCCTGGAAACCAGGACAGGACAGCTTGTGTTCCACAAAACCAAATGTAGCTTCCCAGGCACATTATGTTCTTCCAAAATATCCTGATGAGGTACGCCTGGCGCCAACATTTAGTATGTGTTAAAATTGTTTTTTAACTTTTTAAGAATTTAAAATTTTTAAAGATGTTTTAAATTGTCTAAATATGTGGTTTATTGTATTTGATGTATGACTGTTGTGAACCGCCCAGAGAGCTTCGGCTATGGGGCGGTATATAAATTTAATAAAATAAATAAATAAATAAATAAATAAATAAATAAAATCAGAGGCTGTATGCCTTTTAGGGTTGCCAGGTTCTTGGCCTGAGACTGATCCTGTATCTTTAGGAGAAGAGAAAGTCAGCCAAGTGCAGGTGGTCTTGCAACTCTGTAATGGGAAAAACCACAAGGTGGAATTCTCCCTTCCCCATGCACAACTTTTAAAGATACAGAAGACCTCTTGGTTGCCAGGCCCAGCCTCCAAGAGGCCATCTGTATCTTTAAAAGTTGTGCAGGGGGAAAGGAATGGTTTTTCTCATTACACTGTTGCAAGAACACCTGCACTTGGCTGACTTTCTCTTCTAAAGATACAGGATCAGTCTCAGGCCATGAACCTGGCAACCCTAATTTGCCTTTGAATACCAGGGAAGGGCTATACTTCAGTGTTAGAGCATCTGCATTGCATGCAGAAGATCCCAGTTTCAACCCCCAGCATCTCCAGATAGGGCTGAGAAAGATTCCTGTCTGAAACCCTGGAGAGCCAATGTCGACAATACTGAGCTAGGTGGGCCAATGGTCTGACTCAGTATAAGGCAGCTTCCTATGTTCCTGGAGAGCACAAAGGGAGAGAGCACTAGTGAGCTTAAGTCCTGCTGGCAGGCTTCCCAGAAGCATCTGCTTTGCCACTGTGAGTACAGAATGCTGGACGGTGATGGGCCTTTGGCCTAATCCAGCTGTACTCTTCATATGTTTTTCGATAGACCACAAGGGGCTCAATAAACCCCCCGTGTCTGCTGCTTGCCTCAGACTGCAAGTTCCAGGGGCTGAAATGATAGTGGGAACACAAATGTTCCCATATATTGTTGTTAGGGAAGCAGTTTAGGGGTAGGGTTGCCATATTCCAGTTCCACAAATCCGGGCAGGTTAATTTGCATATTATGCAAATTATTTGCAAATTATTTGCATATTATGCAAATATCTGCATATTAATATTTGGATTGTCCAGTTGTTTTGTTTTTGTGCCTAGAAATTACCACCAAAAACTGGGGAAATATTTATATAAAAGCATGACTATCAAATATATTTATTATTTACACAAACTGTAAAGATATTTATAGTGCAATCCTAAGTTTATTTATTCAGAAGCAAGTCCCAGCGTATTCAGTGGGGCTTACTCAAACAGGGACAGAAATGCAACCTCAAGTGATAAGCAACTTCATTCACACAACCCAAAATTCCGAATCATGCCACTTTATGCTGTTTTGCAACTGTTTATACTTGTTTTATGGTCATTGGATTTTAAATGGCTTTATTTCTTGTTGTGAGCTGCATTGGTTTCCAACCCTACCTCACAGGGGTGTTGGAAAGACTCCATACACGCACATGCACACACAGCAGATGTATAAATACATACAGCCCATATAATAGTTTATTGTCAAACCAGTTGGTCATTGCAGAAAAATCAGTATTAGTTTTAAAAAAATCTATTACTTTCCTACAGAATAAAAACTGTAATACCTAAGTAAGCCCTGCCTACTTGCTTTAAAATTGGACTGGAGACAGAAAGAGTTTGAACACAAACAATTCTTTTTTACATTCACTCCAAAGTCCCATTGATTTTCAGCACATTCATAACCATGTCTACTCAAAGTAAGTCCTATTGAATTAAATGGGATTTACTTTGGGCATATGGGATTAGCATTGCTTTTACAAAAAGCAAGTATTGGGAAGGTTTTCAAAACACTGCCCAAGCTCTGACTCCTGCACACAAGAGGAAAAAAAACTGAAATGTATATACTTACCCAATTTATGAGATTTTCAGATAAACGGGGGGGGGGTTGAAACCACCATTTTGTTTTCTAGACACTGCCTGAGGTCAATGAAACTGAAACACAATCCCTGATTGGCTGCAATGCTGAACAGGCAGGGTTAAAGCTACAAAGTGCTATAGTACAGTACTGTTTAAAGAAAGATTTAACAGTCGAGGGGGGTGGCTGACGTTTTTATGTATATCTCGAGAACCGGACCACCTAGAAACTTAATTTTTTTTTTAATTAAAGCTGAGAATCCGGGCCACGTAAGGGGTTAGCCGGGTGCCGGGTGGCATGCATAGAATCTGGGTAAAACCCGGCTATCCGAGCAATATGGCAACCCTATTTAGGGGAACACTCTGAAAGGAACAGAGACCTAAAGTAGCAGCCATGTTGTTTTTGCTGCTGTTGTTGTTACTGCTGTTGTTAGAGGTTCACACTGTTTATTTATTTATTTTATTTTAAATATTTCTATCCCGCCCTTCTACCCTATAATAGGGCACTCAGGGCGGCTTACAAAAATAAAATCAAACGTGCATAATAAAATTGTAAACAGTAACATCTCAAAAACATTAAAATAAATTAAAATACATAAAATACCATTAAAATACATAAGATACAATATAACACACATATATACAGGGAGTGGTACTAAAGGGACTACAAAGGTACAATTTAACGTAGAAGGCATAAAATCAGTATCAGGCGCTACCTACAGTCCCTTTGTTGAGTAATGTGCTTGGCTTTACTCCCTTTGCAGCAGCAAATACAGCAACCTGGGTTTGTGAAGGATCTGGGAGTCCAAAATACATGGTGGGTGGGTGGGTTAAATCTTGCAAGGTCTCAGCTTCTGCAGGCCTCATGTAAATAGTGATATAAGCGTTAGAAGATCTTCCTGAGATGGCTGTAAGGAACTGTTCATAAGGTCATTTCAATTGAAATGATTTGGGCTGGGGGAAATTAGCCTCCTTTGAATTGATATTTCTTCACTGGGGCTTTTCTAGACAGTAATTGTTCTTACTATATTGTAATTATTCAAAACGTAAGATTTATAGTTTCTTCAAAACTATAGCTCAAAGTTGGATTACAAAGGGGAAAAATAGCCATTTTTGAAATTCAAAAAGCCAGTTGTAATTTCTCATGTTTTTATCAAATTTGGAATTTGTGCAGAAATTGGCCTCAGCTTTCCAGGGCCGGCCCTGCTATTAGGCAAAGTAAGGCAACTGTCTCAGGCATAAGAACATAAGAAGAGCCTGCTGGATCAGGCCAGTGGCCCATCTAGTCCAGCATCCTGTTCTCACAGTGGCCAACTGGGTGCCTGGGGGAAAACCGCAAGCAGGACCCGAGTGCAAGAACACTCTCCCCTCCTGGGGCTTCCGGCAACTGGTTTTCAGAAGCATGCTTCCTCTGACTAGGGTGGCAGAGCACAGCCATCATGGCTAGTAGCCATTGATAGCCCTGTCCATGAATTTGTCTAATCTTCTTTTAAAGCCATCCAAGCTGGTGGCCATTACTGCGTCTTGTGGGAGCAAATTCCATAGTTTAACTATGCGCTGAGTAAAGAAGTACTTCCTTTTGTCTGTCCTGAATCTTCCAACATTCAGCTTCTTTGAATGTCCACAAGTTCTAGTATTATGAGAGAGGGAGAAGAACTTTTCTCTATCCACTTTCTCAATGCCATGCATAATTTTATACACTTCTATCATGTCTCCTCTGACCCGCCTTTTCTCTAAACAGAAGATGATGGAGAGCAGCAGTGGCAGTCTCCTGACCATTCCCTTCTGTGAATGCCACCACTTGGCCTGTCCTGCCCCCCCCAACTAGCCTGCTGCCTCAGGTGCAGTGGAGGATGATATCCTGTCACTATTGTTGAAATATGATTGAACTGCCAGTTCAGCTTGCTTCTATATGTGGAATGGGAAGGGAGTGCCATTATGCCCTCAGGCAGCAAAATGTCTTGGATCAACCCTCCAGCTTTCCATTTTATTTAAGCAATCTGTCAGCAGAGCGTTTTTAACTTCCATATTGGGATACAGCAATGCCATCTATTTGGGGCTGCCCTTGAAGACTGTTCCGCAGCTGCAACTAGTGCAGAATGCAGCAGCAAGGAGCAGCTGTTTGACCCTCCCTACAACTAACAGGAGAAGGATAAGCTATACAAAGTCATGCAGAATCTCTCCCTTTATGTATATAATGTATAACGGCCACAGAAGTCAGTTTCCCTTAGTACAGAGCTTAGGTTACCCTGGGGCAGAAGTTTGGTTGTATTTTAGCCCTGAGCCCACATCATTCTGTATACACTGATTCTGGCAAACTGAATTTCTTCGCTTGTTTTGGGGTACTTTTATGTGCTTGATTTTGCCATGGACAACCCAATAAGTTTTGCAAATGAATCCTGAGCATTTTAGTCAAAGTCGTATCTCATTGTAATGGCAGCTTATTTCTCCTGATTCGTTAAAAAAAAAAAACCCTGAAAGGTTTCCCAGTTGTTTCCTTGTTTTCAATCAGAAACTCATGTGCAATGGTATTAGATCAGTATTTTGTCTGAGATTCGTGGTCTAATGAATGCTCAGAAATCTCATTTATTTCTTGAGCAAGCTGTCAACAGCGCAACCTGCAGTACAAAGAATTTATGAGAACCCTTTCAGATAAAGAGTGAGAAATAAACCTCCAGTCAATTTCCGTTGCAGATAATGACTTTTTTTTTTAAAGGGATCTCTGTTGTTGTTTTTTTAAAAAGACGTTTCCAATTCCACATGTCATAAATGAAGTATCATTTCCATGTATTACAAACAGGGTGATCTAGAAATAATCTTGATTTGCAGAAACGTTATAGAGTTACCAAGCCATGATAGATAAGCTACATTGGAAATGCAGGGATGATAGTCACCCCAATTTTCCATCTGGCCCAAAGAAGGACAAAATACATAGCTTAGGTCAGGGATGGGGAACCTCGGGCCTGGGAGCCAAATGTGACCTTTCAAACATCTCTGTCTGGCCCTCGGAGCTCTCCTTCCGTCCTTCCTAGGCTATCCCCCCTACTGGCCCTGTTTCACATCCTTCTTGAGAGGTTGGTTTTTTGTGTGGGGGGGGTTGTAACCTTTATTTTTATATTAGATAAACATATAGATAAGGTCAAAAGCATATTACAATACTGCAAGAATACAAATTATTGCAATTTAATTTATCAGTTGAGCTAATTTTCACACCTGCAGCTATCTGATATTCTTGCAAATCTTAAAACAATACATATCAATAAGATCAATGATCATTCCTAACCCTGCTTGTTGTTAAATTACAATCATATTCTTTGACATCTTGTGGCAGAAAATATGGATTTGCTGAGTCTAGCACCTTGTTCCAATACTGAATAAGCAAACAGCACTTTTCTCTAAAAAGATTGCCCTGCTGTCACCCCTCCTTCACCCTAACTAAATTTGTTAACTATACCATACATGTACATCCCAGAATTTGATTAATCAATAATCTATAGAAGGATAAATCGTATTTTCCAGTTCTGGCATATTAACATTCAGACTGCTGTTAAATAAATGATCATTTCCATATAACGTTCTGGTACGCTATCCTCAAGGTTACCAAACAACATCATCATTGGGTCTTTTGGAAGATCATGGCATTTTTTATTTCTGATACTACTAAATCCCAGAATATCTGAATTTTAGTACACAGCCACGTAATATGAAATATATTAGCTTCCGGCATGTTACTTCTCCAGCAACGATCTGTATGTTCTGGGTATGTTTTATTCAATCTGCCTAGTGCCATATATTATCGGGTTATTAACTTGTAAAAATTTTCTTTAAGATTCGTCCATATTGTAGACCGTACTCCCTCCTTGACTGTTTTTACCTGGAACGTGTTCGTGAACTCTGATAATGCCTTTTAGTGCCTGGGAGGAAGATGAAGAGGGGTGTGAGAGCAGTAACGTAATGGCAAATTCAGAAGTTCAGGGTCCCTTCATGATAGTCAAAGCCATGCCCCCTTTTTTGCTGCTGGGTTGAGAATGAGATTCTTGTTAATGCCTTCTCCCACAATGACAGATGTCCCTAGGAGCCAAAAAGAATGAATGAGGAGACTGTTAGTTACAGTAGCTGACACCTCCTTTCACTCTGATTGTCTCCAATCAGCAGGAAAGGACAAAGAAGCATGTTAGAAGACTCTTCTTAGTGGCTAACACACTCCCCTGTCATGCTGATTGGCTCATAGGATGCTGGAGACATAGGCACCCTGCTGGGACCCTGCTCCCAAAAAAGTAAGGGGTCCAAGAGCCCCTGACACCCTGGACAACTACACCCTTGTATGTGAGTATCTGTAGATACTGTCGGCTGTATAAAAGTAAAGTTCACATTCACTGCCCCTCCCACTTTTGCTTCTGGCACTGCCCACCACTGGCATGTGGCCTCAAGCTGAAAAAGGTTCCCCACTCATGCCAAACCACTATAATATTTTCCCCATGGAGCCTGATTAAATGTTGGGCTGAAGCAACAGAGGGATCCTTTATGCAAATATTTTTGGCAGCATCAAAAATCACCCTCCTTTCCACAGTTTCGGGTGTTGGGGCAGGGGCAGACAGGAGCCAAACTTGTTCATAGAGCAAGGGCAATCAGAGAGAGAATGCAATTGGCCACCCGATTGGCTGGAATCACCATGTGACTGACCTGAAAGCATTGCACTCGCTCTCAATTGGCTTTATTTGTGCTCCGTAATATTGCCATTTTGGATACTCTGTTCAAAATGCACATACCATGGACTGCGAAAAAGAATTGGTTGTTGGAACAGATTAAACCAGAACTATCACTAGAAGCTAAAATGATGAAACTGAGGTTATCATACTTTGGACACATAATGAGAAGACATGATTCACTAGAAAAGAGGCTGCAACCCTACCTTCCTGCCCATCTGCTCCCACGGGTGATTCATGCTCTGGTCTCCTCCCGCTTAGACTACTGTAATGCGCTCTACGTGGGGTTACCCTTGAAAACGGTCCGGAAATTACAGCTGATACAGAATGCTGCAGCACGTTTGATTAAGAACAGCCGTCGCCGTGATCATATCACTTCGGTGTTAGTAGATTTACGCTGGCTACCAGTTGTCTACCGGGCCCAATTCAAGGTGTTGGTGTTAACCTTTAAAGCCCTATACGGTTTTGGCCCAGTTTATCTAAAGGAGCGCCTCCAGCATCACCAATTATGCCACCCGACAAGATCAGCCACACAAGATCTTCTCTCGGTCCAACAGTTAAAACAGCTAGGCTGGTGCGGACCAGAGAGAAGGCATTTTCTATTGTGGCCCCTGCCCTCTGGAATTCCCTTCCTTTCTATCTGCGTCATGCCCCCTCCCTGATAGGTTTCCACCGGGCCTTGAAGACCTGGCTGTTCAGGCAGGCCTATGGAATTTCTGGGATGGGTTAGCTTTTAATGCTGTTTAGTTTAATTATTGAATGTGGTTTTCTGGGAACTTTGCGTAAGCTTCAACTCGTCCAGAATGCGGCGGCTTGACTCATAAAGGGTTGCCATAGGAGAGAACACATCACCCCAATCCTTCAGGAACTTCATTGGCTCCCAATAGTGCTGCGGGTGAAGTTTAAAATACTAGCTTTAACTTATAAGTCCTTTTTTGATGCTGGTCCGATCTATCTGAAGAACAAACTCTCTTCTTGGAGCAGATGGGCGGACAAGATCCTCAGCCGCTAGTCTTTTTGTGGTTCCATCTATCAGAGCGGCCAGATTAAGTGGTACTAGGTCTAAAGCCTTCTCCATTGTGGCTCCCACGCTGTGGAACACTTTACCGGTTGATACTCGCCTAGCCCCTTCACTTCTGTGTTTTCGGAGGCAGCTGAAGACATGGCTCTTTGTACAGTCAGATGAATGAAATGTGCTATAGTTAGGTGGCTAAGGGGGTGGTCTGAAATTGGAGGTTTCACTGTGATTAGTATTTTTATTATGTACCTGTTGATTTATATTTTGATATGTTGTTTTGTTCTATTCCTTTGTATGTCGCCTAGAGTGACAGGTTGTCCTGTCAGATAGGCGTCAAATAAATTTTAGATAATAATAATAATAATAATCATAATAATGTATTTTATTGTGTCAGTGTACGTTGCCTAGAGTGACTGTTAATTCGGCCAGATAGGCGACTCATAAATAAAATTGTATTATTATTATTATTATTATAATGCTGGGGAAAACAGAAGGGAGTAGAAAAAGAGGAAGACCAAACAAGAGGTGGATTGATTCCATAAAGGAAGCCACAGGCCTTAACTGACAAGATCTGAACAGGGTGGTTTATAACAGATGCTCTTGGAGGTCACTGTTTCATAGGGTTGCCATAAGTCGTAATCGACTTGAAGGCACATAACACAAGGGTGTATAGAAGTGTAGCCTTAGTTCTGATTCATGCACTAGTCAGGTCAGTTTGTACCAAAATACACAAAGACTGAACTCCTGAAGCATCCCTGTGCAGTGTGCCCTTTCTTAAAAAATCAGCTTTCAGGACTTAATTGTGCTGCTGCATACAGTAGTTCTGGTTTTCTCTTGTGAATGCTTCCATTGTTGTTTTGTAGGTTCATACGTTTTTATGGTTATTTTATTTTATTGGTTTGTAATTGTTTGTGGAATGTCTCCCCTTAGATGTACGACTAGCGCTAAAATTATCTTTTCAGTGCTGGGTCAAAATGTTCCCATTTGTTGATTGATCAACTTGCTTCATTGTTTTAACTGATTTTACTTGTTTTTATGATGGTGGCGTCTGGTGGAGTGTTGTGTGGGTTGCATTCAGCCAAGTCCTACTCAGAGCAGACCCATTAAAGTTAATATGAACTGTAATTAGTCGTATATTTTAACTTCAGTGGGTCTACTCTGAATAGGACTAGAATTGAATACCACCCATGATGTTTTGGGCATCACCTTGGTATCAACAGATGAAGGGTGGGTTATAAATATTCAATAAATTAGTAATACAAATAATACCTGAAATTAGGTTGCCTGAAAGACCAGCTGCCCACGTCTTTCTCTTAGATCACTTAATTCATCTGGGGAAATTTTACTTGTGCCACTGTACTCTGCAGAAGATCACAGGGCAGAGACCCCCAAACAGGCATATTCCATCATTATCCCTGCTCTGTGGCATGCCCTTTCCTCTGCCATATCCATCAGTTGCTTCAGACATCTTATAAAGACATAACTTTTTGCCCATGCTTTCCCTGACTCATAACAGCCAGTGTGGTATAGTGGTTAGAGTGTTGGACTGGGACCTGAGAGACCAGGGTTCAGATCCCTGCTCAGCCATGAAGCTCACTAGGTGACCTTGGGCAGTCACTGTTTCTCAGCCTTACCTACCTCACAGAATGGTTGTAAGGATAAAATTGGGAGGGGGAGAACCATGTTTTTGTGCCACCTGGAGCTCCTTGGAGGACAAGTGGGATATAGATGTAATAAATGAATGAATGAATGAATAAGATTGGATCCTGTTGTTACTGAATTTTGTTTTTATAATACTGTCCTATTGGTTTTCATTTTGTAGCTCTATTTTTATGGTACTGCTTTATTGTTTTTATGTTGTGTTTTTGAGCGTTTAAAATATTAAGCAGTTTACAAATTCTTTTAAATAAATTAATTAAATAATAGCTAGTTTGCTACCTGAATTGTTCGCTGCCTTGGACAAATCTTTAAACAAATCAACCGTTTGTTAAAACTGCATATTTTAATCAAAGGCACGCTATAGCATATGTTCCAAATTTATTACAAAAACTTTAATGCTCCCATAATGCATTCCTTGGTGAGACGAAGGAGTTTCTTTAAAAACATATTAAAACAAAACATCTAGAAAGAAAAGCTTTAAAAAGATCTTAAAAAGCAGTTCCAACACAGATGCAGACTGGGGTAAGGTCTCTACTTAAAAGGCTTGTTGAAAGAGGAAACTCTTCAATAGGTCCCTAAAAGATAACAGAGATGGTGCCTGTCTGATATTTAAGGGCAGGGAATTCCACAGAGTTGGTGCCACAAAACTAAAGGTCTGCTTCCTATGTTGTGCACAGACCTCCTGATAAGATGGTATCTGCAGGAGGCCCTCAACTGCAGAGCTCAGTGATTGACTGGGTATATAAGGGGTAAGACAATCTTTCAGGTGTTCTGTTCCCAAGCTGTATAGGGCTTGGCCCAGTAGCTAATGGACAGCCAGTGCAATTCTTTCAGCAGTGGGGCGACATGTTGGCAATACCCTGTCCCAGTGAGCAGTTGTGCCACTGCATTTTGCATCGCCTGCAGCTTCCGAAGCAACCTCAAGGTTGTACAATGTGCATTACAGAAATCCAGCCTGGAAGTTACCAGTGCATGGACAACTGTGGTCAAGCTATCCCAGTCCAGAAATGGCTGCAGATTGGGGTTCTGACAAAATTAGTTAGATGAGAGTTAAGTTCAGATGAGTTAGGGGGGTTAGAAGGGAGAGAGAGAGAGAGAGAGAGTTATTTGGCTGCTGGATGAGAGTAAGTTAATGTAGAAGCGTTGAGTAACAAAGTTCAGGGAAAGATGAAGATTTGTGACTTTGTAACCATTATGCTTATGTGCCAACATTATATGCTTGTCTCAAAAAAGTTCTTGGTTTACCAATAAAAGTTCTCTTTTTGTTTACATTACTATAGAACTGGTTGTGCATGTCAAGATATACTGGGACATACTCTCTGCATATTTGTTTTACCGCTCCTATTTTAGGGCAGTCCCTACATGGCTGCCAGTAACTTTAAAGAGGGTTTAAAACGGCAGTTCTGGTGAGGGGAGAATTGAACTAGGGGAGTAGACCTGGTTTCCCTTATCTGGAGTTGTTAAGAGGGCTGTCATATATGGTTCTGTCAGTGAATAGTTGTTTAGTAGAGTTACTTTAAGGAGTATTAGCAGTTGTGGCTTGGTGACTGATACTGAGGTAATTGGATGGGTGGTGTGTTTCCAGATGTGTGAGAGTAGAACCGGATGAGTTGTGTACTCTTGTTGTTGTTGTTGATTTATTAATCACCTTCTGCAATTGTCTCAAGGCAATGCACAAGAAAAACAGCGAAAAAAGTTAAAAGCACAAAAGACAGCATTTCAAAATGTGCTCCTATGTTTTTGCTTTGGGGGGATTTTATTGTTTTATTTTGTATTGTATTGTGATTTTGTGTCATAATGTATTGTTTTTCACTTCCACTGAGAGATTGTATTAGCTTTAAGCTATAGCTAAATGCCAGTATATTAAGTGGTATATTCACAGCACCCCTTGGACAGCTCCTTGAAAGTTCGGACTAAAACCAGGAGCAGATTCACTGTCCCACTGACATCGGAGCCACCAGTCTCTACTGTATGTGTATGTATCATGCTTTTGTTATCATGCCATGCTTTTGTTATACCCATCTCCATTGCAGAGCTCTTCTCTTCTGCATTTGAATGTTCTCCCGTGACGTTAACCCGCCTGTGTAAAATTAGCATGGGCAAAGAGTCTCCAAGTGCAGGTGGCTGCAGGAAGTGAGTCAAACTGGTGATGCCATATGGCAGGAAGGAGGGTGAACAGGGGTGGCATCATCAAGCACACAAATGCTAAGCTCAGTGCATTAGGAACAGAACGCTAATAACTGTGCCTCTGAATATTATTTATTAAATAGCTTCCCCCCCAATAAATAAATAAATAAAAGATTTCCATTGCATGTATAGACAGAGTGGGAGGGAGGAGGAGAAAAAAGGGGATTTTGTAGCAGAAAATTGCTAAGATGACAAGTCTGCTGACATTTTTTTTAAAAACCACTTTATTATCACATCAAAAACAATGAAGAGCATTCTCCCATTTACCTCGTGGTGGGTTGGGGAACCTGGGGCCCTCCAGATGCTGTTCGTTTTTTGTCTTAGAGTAGGACTTTGCCTGAGCATCAGCACTCTTCTTGGATCTCTGTGTGTCCTTTGCAGCAGCATAGTGGCAAATTCAGAAGTGCAGAGTCCTTTCATGTTAGTCACAGCCCCCTGCCTTGTTTTTGCTGCTGGGTTGAGATTGAGATCCTTGTTAATGCCTTCTCCCACAACAACAGATATCCCTAGGAACCAATAAACATGAAAGCTGAGAATGTTAGCTGCTGACTGACTCAACCTCCTTTCACTTTGATTGGCTCCAATCAGCAGGAAGATACATGGAAGCAAGTTAGAAGACTCTTCCCAGTGGCTAACACACTCCCTTTTCATGCTGATTGTCTCATAGGAAGCTGAAGACATAGCGACCCTGCTCCCAAAAAAAATAAAGGGTCTAAGACCCCCCGAGACCCTGAATGACTAGAACCCTGGTCTTTTGGCTCAGACCCTTTGACATATCTTCTGGCTCCTGCCTCTCCACTAGCAGCCGCATATGGCTCAGCCCTGGCATGATATTGCTATTGGAGGAAATTTGTCAGAGTGCTGGTTCTTCCCTATAAAGCAGGGGTAGCTAACCTGTGACCATCACCCCCAGCTAGCATGGCCAGTGGTCAAGGATGATGGGAGTTGTCGACCAGCAACATCTGGAGGGCTACAGGTTCCTCACCGCTGAACTAGTGCAATTCAAGGTGCTGGTTATTAACTTTAAAGTCCAACATTGCTTGGGGCCAAACAACTTGAAGGACTATCTCCTGACTGCTAACCTGTTCTCCTTCAAGTGGGGGGGGGGGATGCACTTTGGAAAGGGAGACAGAGCATTCCTATCAGGCATTCCTTTCAAACACTCAGAACCCCCCCCCCCAAAAAAAAATCTTTGGAGTTTTCAGGGATTCAGCAAAAACTCTTCAAAGATCCATCAGCTTTCTGGGGTGAACATGAGGCTGTTTGCCCAACGTTAGCATTTTAAATAAAATGTGGGGTGCTAATATACCGTCTAGAGTATATTAATGGGTGAGTAGGGGGAATTGCAAGTTGATTCCAGAAGCAGATGTGCATATCCACATAGGGGGGGTGCAATGCCACAGAGTTGTAGCCCTGGGGCAAGAGCTGCTGCCAATTCAATGGTCAGAAGCAGTTAGTTCATAAATCCCAGTTAGGCCATTAAAACACCAAGAGCTAAGCAGTCTAGTAGTTTCTATTGCTGAGCATACACGTTGAAACAGGCATAGATATCTCACATTTATTGGCAGTGTTTAGGAGCTCCCCTGAGGGCAAGTGGTTGCCATTTTGTCACCCCTGAGAGTGGCCTCCGCCACTGGCCAGGGCAGGTGGTTGCTATGTCCTGCTGTGTGTGTGTGTCTTCACCCTCTGTCTCCCTCCTTCCCTCCCCCCCTCTCTCAACACATTAGTCGCCAGATCAAAGCATTTCCATGAGCCACACCTGGAGGGGGAATGGGTTGATTTGCCGATCAGTTACAAAATCTCTTTGAAGCTAATTAAAAAAAAAAAAGCACTTAAAGCTGCTCCCACCAGATTTTACAGTAAAAATGAGTGGGGTTTGACTAGCATTGTGTACCCCCATTTGCAGAAGAGATAGGTGGAGGCGCACTTAGGGATGGAAAGATCTGCCAATTTCGGTTCTCTCTGTTTCTCACTTTTCTAACGGTAAATTCAGTCCTCTACATTTCTGCAGCAGTCTGCGATTTATTTTTATTTTTTTTAAAAGGCTCTTGAAAATTCTCCACCATTTTAATGTGAATTCCTCCAAATAAATACTTCTTTTTTACAAAGGTTCACATTTGCGCAAGCCATTTGTCATCATATCATTCCTTTTTGCATGTTATTTTCACTCATATATTCATTTTTATGCACACTTTCCCCCAATACAGTATATGCATGCAAACTGCATCCCAAAATTCTAATAAATGCAAATTTTGAAGGAAGGCTGTGTTTTGGTTCTCATATTGTTTCAGAAAGTGCGCATTTGATATAAATTCTGCTTGAAATGCGAACTGAATCACAGTTCTCACCCATCCCTAGACACACTGGAACCGGCAGAACAGTGAGTGGGTTTCTGCCCTCAGTGTCCTCCCAGCAGCTTCTAGCAGCTCTCAGTTCCCAGCTTCCAGCTCCCTGACTGGTGTGACAGGTTGCTCCTTATACTCTCTGATTCCTCCCTCAGGGGGTCAGTAGCTGTGTGCCTGCATGCCTGGTGGACACCGGAGTGACCTAATACAGGTGGAATGTTCCCTTCATGACAGCTTCCAGTTCTCACCTTTTCAGTGGCTGCCCCTAGGCTCTGGAACTCCCTCCCTAGGGAGGCAAGGACGGCCTCCTCTGTTTAGTCTTTCCGCCGACAGCTAAAGACTTTTTTCTTCCGGCAGGCCTTTGGAACTGAAGGTTTTAAGGGTAGTGACTGAAGAGGATGCTGTATGTTATTGTTTTGCCTGTATGCTCCTAAACTGGGTTGCAGTATTTTAAGAGTAATTGGTTTTAACATCTTAATAGTTTAATCCTGTTTTAATGCTGATTTTATATGTTTATATGTTTTATATTTTTATAGGTTCTGAATGATGTGTACTTGTTTTTATCTGGAAGCCGCCTTGAGTTCCAGTTTGGAAAAAGGGCGGGGTATAAATAAATAATAATAATAATAATAATAATAGGAAGGGAACTAGCCTGGGGCAAGTCTGGACATATCCTCCCTATAATAATGCCATAATACTTAACCCTCTCCACTGCCTAGGGAATGGGCTTCAATGTACAAGAGCCCACAATATAGCATTTGAGAGGCAATCTGCACGTCATCTATACCTGCATGCCTTTGGTAATACAGGTAATACACTGTAGCTCAGTGGTAGAACATCTGCCCTGTATACAGAAGGTCCCAGGTTCAAACCCCGGCATCTCCAAATAGCTCTGGGAATGAACTGTCTGGAAGCCTGGGGAGCCGCTGCCAGTTCGTGTCGACAATATTGAGCAAGATGGGCGAATGGTCTGACTCGGTATTCCTGTGTTTCTAACCCAGATTCAAGTAGAGGGAGCCAAATGGGTACCTTTCCAGCAGTGGAGGGTGGTCCCCTTTGGGTTTGGTAGGGCAGGAGGGAAGCTGACCATAGATGGAACCAGAGTGGAAAGATAGGCAGAGCCAAAGCCAACGATAAATGGAATCAACTGATTCTAGTTTTGTTCCTATCCTCTTCCCTGCTTAATTCTACAAAGGCAACACTGAAACTATGGAGGAGGAAGCTGACAGATCATGGCATCCCCTGAGCTGGCTGCAAGAGGGATGGCAGACTGAGGGAGCTGGCTGAGAGGAGACTGAGCTTTCTGGGGCAATGCCTCATTCACCCTAACAAACCAGCCTTCACTGCTTTCCAGGCACCACCCCATCTGTGCCGGGAGCCCTAAGAACTGAGAGGTTCTTGCCGAGAGGATTCACAGCACACTCATCAAGCACAAAGCCAGAACAATTAAACTGACACAGAACCAGATATTTCAGTAGCTGTGCCCTGTCTGCATTTATTTAGTAGATTTGCATCTAGATTGTTGGCTGGAGTCCTCAAAGTGGCTGACAACATTCATAAATCACAACAGATACGCCGAGAGCCACGCAGTCAGAAAACAAAACAACCTGCCCCACTGAGGGCAGCATCTGATCTTCCTTCACACGGGGCAGTTGCTGTAAGTTTGGGAGGAGACCGTCTGTCTGGTGCAGGCTCTGATGTTGTCTTTGCCTGTCTCCCTTGTTGTCTTTTTTGTTTCCACCGGGAAATTGCTGTCAGTGAGCCCTGACTAGAGATGTAAAGGCCAGGGGGGGAAATGGAAAAATTCAGGGGGGGGGAAACTCCTTCAGAACTACCTCCAATCAGAGCACATCCCACCTCAGTGAAGAATACACTACTGTGCCTGTTGCTAAGCAACACCTCTACTTGTCCCCCTCTTGGCTAGTTGACTTTAACACTAGCAGAATTAACCCTTAGCTTACCAACTGAATGATCCCTGCTTGATAGGGTTGCCAGGTTCATGGCCTGAGACTGATCCTGTATCTTTAGGAGAAGAAAAAGTTGGCCAAGTGCAGGTGTTCTTGCAACTCTGTCATGGGAAAAACCACAAGGTGGAATTCTCCCTTCTCCCTGCACAACTTTTAAAGATCCTCTTGGAGGCCGGGCCTGGCAACCAAGAGGTCTTCTGTATCTTTAAAAGCTGTGCAGGGAGAAGGGAGAATTCCACCTTGTGGTTTTTCCCTTTACAGAGTTGCAAGAATACCTGCACTTGGCCGACTTTCTCTTCTCCTAAAGATACAGGATCAGTCTCAGGCCATGGACCTGGCAACCCTACTTGCTTGATCCCTGCTGTTGTACTTCCAACACTTTAAACATGAAATTATGTTCCCAGGATTGCTAACAAAGGAGTAAGAAACAATTGAAGTGCAATAATATAAACTGGGGGAAGGGGGAGAAAAAATAAAAGCATACAAACAAAAACAGTAACAGTAAATGCTAACATTAGCAATTCTCTTGCCTAAATAATGTCATAACAGCTCCAGGTGGGAAGGGCATTCGAAAGGCATCATTACAGCCTGCCCACTCACTAAAATTAAGTGGAGAATAAGGATAGGGAAGAAATTTAATTCCAGTAGCATTCAAAGGCACGCTTACCTAATAGCATTTTCTGAAACAATATGAGATCCAAAACACTTTCATCCTTTAAAATTTGCACTTTTCTGAATTTTACAGTTCTAATTTTGCAGTTCTAAAACGAAGTAATGTGTACAAAAATGCATACACTGGGGCAAAATCTGTATATTCATGAAAACATACAAAATGCATTATATTAGGGGAAATTGCTTTGCAAAATTGCATTCAAGCATGTATATATTAGGAAAAAAATCACTAAAATGCTGATGAATTATCATAAGGACTTCTTTTTTTAAAAAAAAGTCACAAACAGATGTGGGAATGTGGAGAACTTAAGACTGGGAAAATGAAAAAAGGAGAGTAACCAAAATGGACAGAAAGGTGGAAGCGTGGTTGGTTGAGAGAAGGGATAGGGCTTTCACAATGGCCACATCAATGTTGCTCCATGAGGGTCAGATAGTCACCTCTCTGATTGACTTCTGCTGGCTTGTAAAGACATTTTTATTTAGGCAGAGAGTTAATTTGTGATGTTATCGAAGACTATGTTTTAACTGCTATGCCTGCTTCTGGGGGTTTTTTTAATTGTGGTGATTTTAATTATTATAAGCCACTTTAAGTAATACATATGTGTTAAAAAGGCAGAGTATAAATCTTTATAACAGTGATGGGGTAGAATTTTGTTTAGTCTGCGTTAAGCAAACCAACTTAATTTATACCTCCCACCCTGAGACAGAATGGAACATAATCAATCTTTGGATTTCTCCAAATTTTGCAGTGTAATTGTCAGCTCAAAAATATACCAAAATCCATTTAAATGCATGCTTTAGGATAAAATATGTTTGGAAATGTGTGCAATGAGATTAAATATGTATCTAAACATTCAAGAGTGAATTTTTGTACAGTTTATTTTAATCCAGAGGTTAATGTGGAAATGGGACAAAATGAACCTATGAATGAACACATGCAAAATCGACATGGACCAGAAATCGACTGATCCATCTGTTACGCCAAAAGGCCCTTTGCATCTGGAGGAAGCTCCAATAATCACCAGATGAGAAACCAGATATAAAACAACACCTTTATTAACTTCTTTTGCAAAAGAGAGATCAGGTATCTGACTCGTGTCTGAAAACCCGTCTGAGGCATAGCTACACAGATACATTGATATATTGGCTCCCAAGTTCTCCTTACACACAGCCCCTCCCATCTTGTTAGCAACACTTGTCAAGAGAGCTCCATTGTCTTCTGCATTTACAGCGTTCTAATCTTGAGCGCTCCCTGTGCTGTTCCTACCTCCCCAGGCACAGCATATTCTTCGCTCAGTCCCTGTCTTCTTGGAAGGTGTCCCATTACATTGGTAAGCTAGCATTTTGAGCATCAAACAGCAACTAAGCATTTTGGCCTTCTCAGGCACTTTTAGTATCCACAGAGGAATTTTGCTTTTCTGCTTCTAAGTTAATTCAGGTTAATCCATTTTCTGCTGTGTCATATTAACACTACACATACTATAGTTCCCAAACTATATATCTCATATATCACACATCCATTTCTAATTTAAAATAAGTAAATATAAAGCAAATATTATTAAAAGAGCACCAGTTTGCTATGGATCCCCAAAGAAGCCAAGGAACTTTGTTTCCTTACAATTCATTATAACAAGAAAATTAAAAAGTAAAAAAGCAAATTCCATTTGTAATTATTGTCTAAATAAACTGTACTTTTAATATACCAAAAATGATAATTTTATTGACAAACCAAGTTATATATAATACATTTTGACTTTTGTTCTGTAAAAGGTGCTAAAAAGCATTGCATATTTTTCAGTTTTGCAGTTTGGTGGCCATCACTGCCTGCTATGGGAGCGAGTTCCATTAACCATGTGAAGGTGTACTTTCTTTTGTCTGTCCTGAATCTTCCAGCATTCAGTTTCATCAGATATCCATGAGTTCTAGTGTTATGAGAGAGGGAGATAAACTTTTCTCTATCCACTTTCTCCATGCCATGCACAATTTTATAAACTTCTATAATGTCACCTCTTACTCACCTTTTCTCTAAACCAAAAAGTCCCAAATGCTTCAACCTTTCTTCATATGGGGTCATTCTATCCACTTGATCATTCGGATTATCATACTGAATGTTATTGCACACGGATGTATTTTAAAAGTGTTTTTCCCTTCTTCCTTCGTTCATTAATACCTTATATATTTATTTATTACATTTTTTCAGTAGTCCCATAACCAGAGCATTCGGGCAATGAACTGTTTAAAGCAGACAGAGTCCATGTCCGTGGGGAAATGACAATCAAACAGAAGCACAAAAAAGCTAAAAGCAAACCATATCAAGTCAGAGCAGAGTTCATTCAGCTACAGTCTAATAACAGAATGCAGAGAATCATAAAATATCCATGTACAATTAATACACATCCCCAAACTCCAGCAAGATGCGTAGAGCAGATCCCCTGAAATCAATGGGACACATTAGTCATTATTAACATTAGTCCCATTGATTTTGATGGGTCTACTTAAGCATTAGTAAGTCAGGATCCATCCCAACAATTTGAAATGATTTCTATAATTATGAAATTGTTTCACATGGGAAAATCAAAAGGTCTTCTGCTGGCCCAGAAGTAGGGACCAGGCGAGGTTCGCTGGGGAGAGCATTCCACAGGTGTGGGGCCACCACTAAAAAGGCTCTCTCTCCCTTCTCACTATCTCTAATTGAGAAGATACTTGAAGAGAGTGTCAGCTGAAGATATAGGGTCTGGGCAGGTACATTTGGGAAGAAGCAATAGTTTAAGGTAGGAAAGGAATGCATAAGTGAATTTTAATTACTCATTAAAATTTTAATTGTTTCACAGTAAATTTTAAATATGGATTTTTTATGTTTTGGTGGAATTGTTTCATAGTGTATTTTAATCATTTATGGATTGTATAATTGATCTTATTCTTATAAAGTGCTTCGAAACCATGTTGGCATGCAAGTGTTAATAATAATAATCTGGAAGTGCTCTAACTCCATCCTTGACAACTGAGATGTAAGAGCAGTTTCAAATTATTCTTGTGATAATCATGTATGTGTGAATTTACCCTTATATGCTGTGCCTCCTGACGTTAAAAAAGTAGACTTTGCTAACAGGAAACACATGCTGTCTAAAACAGACCTACAGCCTAGAACACTATTTTCCAACCTGGTGCCCTCCAGATAGTTTGGACTATTTTATTTATTTATTTATTTATTATAATAAAGTTTATAAATAAAGTTTATAAATTTAATAATAATAACTAAATAAACTGTCTTAATCTACCCACCACTCCTGCATGGAAGGATTGGAGCTGTAAGTCTAAACTTCACCAGGAAGTGGTCTGACCATGACAACAGGGTGACATCCACCCTCCTCTCCAGAACACCCATCTTCCTCCATCTGGAGCAAAAAACAAGTCAAGGGTGTGACCTGCCCTATGTGTCAGACTGGTGACAACTTGAGACAGCCCATGGTTGTCATGGCACCCTCAGTATGGACATTGAAATCACCCAGGACTATTGTTCTGGGCTCCTCCAATACCACAGCCAAGATGGCCACTGCCAGCTCGGTCAGAGAAGCTCTTGGGCAGGAGGGTGGACAGTTCAGCAGCAACCTAGTTTACCATTGCCTTAACCTGACACCAGGTGCAGGCCCTCACAGCCAGCTCCAAGACAGAGTGATTTCCTGGTAACAGAGATGGAAGTTCCATAGACCACAGCAACCCCTCCAGCCCATCCCTGCAGCCTGTGCTAGTATTGCATTGAGTATCCAGGTGGGCAAAGATGAGTCAGGTCAACTCCACCCAGTTCACCCAGGTCTCAGTAATACACATCAAATCAGCACCCTCCTCCGTGATCAAATCAGGGATGAGTGTGGTCTTACTGTGTACCGATCTGCCATTAAACAACAGCACACGCAGGCCAGTGGGCACAGCTGATGAGCAACCAGCATACCATCCATGGGAGGAGTGGGAGTGAGGAACAAGGCGTTGGTAACCTTGCCCTCATCTTCTATGGTAGCTCATCACCTCCACATGACTATACTTCCCTCTACCCATCCATGATCACTGAAATTGGGGTGGCATCACTCATGTCCCTCCTTACTAAGACTCCTCCTAAACACCTGATATGGTCACAAGAACCCACCAACAAAACCTGCCAATTATCTCACTATGCCTCTGAGATAATTAAGAGAATTAATTTAGTCAACTATAGACCATGTACTATATATATAATAACTCAAAGGGCTTTACAATAAAGAATCAAAAACTCTAAAACAACCATGGGTGAAGGCCTCTAAAACATATATACACATATACAGAACAATACAGATCTGTCTGTCTGTCTGTCTGTCTGTCTGTCTGTCTGTCTGTCTGTCTGTCTGTCTGTCTGTCTGTCTTTCTGGATTCCTCCCCCCCAAAAAAGCACTAGCAAACAAATCACTGGTGTCACTACAGCACAGCATCCTATAAACCAGGTATGGCGAACATGTGGCCTTTCAGATGTTGCTGGTCTCCAGCTCCCATCATCCCCTTACTATATTGACCATGCAGGCTGGGGTTGGTGGGAACTGTAGTCCAACAACATCTGGAGGGTCATAGATTAGCCACACCTGCTTTATAGGTAAGAACCAGCTCTGTGTAGGCAAAGTTGCCTGGGGCCAAAAGGTCCTTGTAGCCACTTGAACAATGTGGTGCCCTCCAGATGTTTTGGACTATAACTTTCATCATCACTGACCATCATCTATGCCAGCTAGAGCTGATGGGAGTTGTAGTCCAAACCATCTAGAGACTCAAGGGTGGGGAACGCTGGTCTAAAAAAGGGGGACGATTACAGAGGAAGAGGAGAGCAGCTGGGTAAACTGAGGAAGAATATGTTATTATTGCAGCTACTCATAGTAAGGTCCTCCTCTAGGATGCACACCTGAACGTGGTGAGGGGGTTTGAGAGTGTCGAAGAAGCTGAGATCAATGCTGTCAGGAGTCTAGACCAAGAGGATACACTCCTAGCAGGGGCACTCATGGCGGAATGGTCAGTGCTGAGACACCAGACTAAAAGGCATCCAAACTCAGAGGAAGGCAACGGTAAACCACCTCTGAATATCTCTTACCACGAAAACCCTATGAACAGAGTATCCAAAATGCAACACGAGATAGTTCTGGAAGATGAGGCCCCCAGGTCAGAAGGCACTCACTGAGCTACTGGGGAAGAACAAAGGACAAGTACGAGTAGCGCTGTGACTAATGACGCATCTGGGTCAAAGCTAAAAGGAAGCCCAGAGGCTGATGCGCACAGATGCAAAAGGAGAACCTGGAGTTGTACAACATACACAATAGGAACATGGAATGTGAGAAGCATGAACCAGGGAAAGTTAGAAATTGTCAAGCAAGAAATGGAACTTATCAGCATTACAATACTTGGTGTGAGTGAATTAAAATCGATGGGAATTGGACACTTTCAATCAGGCAACTACAAAATATTTTATGCAGGAAATGAGAAATTAAGAAGAAATAGAGTTGCTTTAATAGTGAGAAGTGATGTAGCAAAAGCAATTAGGAGCTATAACAAGGTCTGAGCGAGGGACATCAATGAATTTAACAGGAAACATATTAACATAACCAGCATCCTATGCTGCAATGGCAAACACAGAAAGAGGAATTGGAGAGATTTTACACAGAAGTAGAGGAAGAAATTGATCACACACTATCATGTTCTGATAATCATGGGGGACTGGAATGCAAACACAGGGAACAGAGAAGAACTAGGAATTGTGGGGAAATGGGGCTTAGGAGATTAAAATGTAGCAGGAGAAAGACTTATTGAATTCTGTGAAGCCAATACTTTGTTTCTTGCAAACACATTTTTGAGAAACCAGAAAGATGACTGTACACATGGACATCACCAAATGGTCAATATAGGAATCAAATTGATTATATAATTGGTAGCAGAAGATGGAGAATTTCCATACATTCTGCGAAAACAAGACCAGGAGCAGACTATGGTACAGATCATGAACTGATCGTATTGGAAATCAGAGTAAAGCTAAAGAAGAAGAACAAAGCAATCATACAAAATACAATTTAAATAACATCCCAGAAGAACATAAAGATCAAATAAGGAACAGATTTGAGGTTTTAAACTTAGTTGATAGAGAACCAGAAGAACTATGGACTGAAGTCAGAGACATTATCAGGGAAGAATGTGAAAAGACAATACCTCTAGTTAAAAAAAGAAAGACCTCAATGGATGACTGACGAAACTCTTAAAATAGTTAAAGATAGAGGGAAAGCAAAATCAAAAGGAGACAGATACATAGTCAGAACCCTAAATGCAATAATACAGCGACTAGTACGTAGGGACAAAGAGAATTATTACAATAGTTATTGTATAGAAATAGAAGAGGACAACAAAAAAAGGTAGAAAAGGGCCCTATTCCAAAAGATTAGAGAAATGGAATTTAAACCAGGAGTAGGGATGTTGAAAATCAACAGGGGAACACACTGACTGATTGAGATGAAATAAAAGGAAGATGGAAACAATACATTGAAGAACTCTATAAAAGAGATGCAAGGATGACAGATTCATTCACGGAGGAACTATATGATGAAGAACCAGAAATTTTGGAATGTGAGGTGAAAGCTGCTCTTAAAATACTTAGAAGAAACAAATCACCAGGAATAGATGGCATACCAATAGAGTTGCTTCAAGTTACTGAGATGGAATCTGTCCAAATTTTGAGAAAAAAATGTCAACAAATATGGAAAAGTAAACAATGGCCCTTGGACTGGAAGCATCAATATACATCCCAATTCTAAAGAAAGGGGATCCCAGGAAATGCAATAATATGGAGCGAGAAATGCCAGATGTCCAAGCTGGATTTAGAAAGGGAAGAGGTACCAGAGATCATATCGCAAACATACGTTGGATAATGGAACAGATCATGGAGTTTCAGAAGAAAATCACCCTGTGCTTTATAGATTACAGCAAAGCCTTTGACTGTGTAGATCATGAAAAACTATGGAATGCTTTAAAAGAAATGGGGGTGCCACAGCATCTGATTGTCCTATATACTCTGGACAAGAGAGGCTACTGTAAGGGCAGAATATGGAGAAACCGATTGGTTCCCATAGAAAAGTGTGTGAGTCAGGGGTGTATTTTATCATCTCATTTGTTTAATCTATACACTGAACATATCATATGGAAAGAGGGATTGGACCAACATGAAGGAGGTATGAAAAAGGAATGGAGAAATATCAATAATGTAATATATGCAGACGATACCATACTACTAGCCAGAGCTTGGAAGATTACTTTTAAAAAGTAATAAATTACAGTTACAATTACCTGGCCCAAAAAAGTAGTAATTACCGTTACAATTACAATTGCTCTGAAAGTAACTGATTACTTTACTTTTTCTCAAAAGTAATCACTACAATTACATTTCAGTTACTTTAAAAAAAAAACTCCTACAAGGTGCCAGTCACTGCCTTGGGCCAGTCACTGCCTCTCAGCCTCATGAAAACCCTATTCATAGGGTCACCATAAATTGGAATCAACTTGAAGGCGGTACATGTATTTTTTATTTTGAATATGATGATTATGATAATAAATATGCAGCATTTCAAATTAATTCTGTATGAGAAGCATTCCATGCCAAGCTTGGAAAACCAAGGATGAAGTATAAAATGTAGACAAAAATACTTTTGACAAAATGCCGTTTATCTTTTATCTTTTATATATATGAGCCTGGGTAGGGAACATTTAATCTAGCCTACTTGCTTTCAGCAAGAAGGGTTAAGTGCCTTCAGGCTAGGGCAGTCACCAGAAGGCCACAGCAGAGACAAAGGAGCCTAGTGTTGTGGAGATGTTAGATGGGAGCTTTGAGGAGTAAAGATGGAGGCTCCTGAAGGCTGCAATTCTAAACACACTTACTAAGGGATTAAGCCCCATAGAACTCAACAGGACTGACTTCTAAGTAGATATAGTTTGGACTGTGCTGTTGGTAAACCTTGACTAGGGTTCTTCTGCAAAGACATCCATATCCAAGCAGGGTTGGCAACCCCCTGCCTGGAATACCCTGCCCTTATCTTTTAATGTGGCTGCTCCAAATGTTTTTACAGATTTGACCCTTTACTTCAGAAAGAGGTCTGAAAAATGAGTAAGAGTAAGAAGTATCTTTTAAAATTGTTCTTTTCAATTCACTCTTGAATGAACATCATACCTAGGGCAGATCCACCCCATTCCTTTAAAGCACATTCAACACCCATTTGAAGCACATGAATCCCATCACAGAGTCATGGGAACTGCAGTTTGTTAAGAGTGGTGAGAACTATAACTGTGAGGGGGAAATGACACTTCCCAGAATTCTTTAGGGGAAGTCATGCGCTTTAAATGCGAGTTGGATGTGCTTTACACATATTGTGTGAATCCGCTTAATAAATTTTGCCTGCATGTAAATTATTTTAATTAACTTTTCAAAATGGAAATAAGCTATAAAGTGTAGTGGGTGACCATGGGCTACTCACCATTTCTCAGCCTATCTGCCCCTCAGGATGAAAACAATGGAGAACCATGACTACCCCAAGGCATACTTAAAATGTAAAGGAAGTATTGTACAACCATAGTATGCAATTGGATACTTATAGGGACACAGCATGACAAAACTGGGTGGAAGTAATGAGTGGGGTACCACAGGGCTCGGTCCTGGGCCCAGTGCTCTTCAACATTTTTATTAACAACTTGGATGAGGAGGTACAGAGCATGCTTATCAAATTTGCAGATGATACAAAATTGGGGGGCATAGCTAATACCGTGGAAGACAGAAAGAAAATTCAAAGGGACCTTGATAGGCTGGAGCATTGGGCTGAAAACAACAGAATGAAACTCAACAGGGATAAATGCAAAGTTCTACACTTAGGAAAAAGAAACCAAATGCACAGTTATAAGATGGGGGATACTTGGCTCAGCAGTACAACATGCAAGAAGGATCTTGGAATTGTTGTTGATCACAAGCTGAATATGAGCCAACAGTGTGATGTGGCTGCAAAAAAGGCAAATGCTATATCAGGCTGCATTAACAGAAGTATAGTTTCCAAATCATGTGAAGTATTAGTTCCCCTCTATTCAGCACTGGTTAGGCCTCATCTTGAGTGCTGTGTCCAGTTCTGGTCTCTACACTTCAAGAAGGATGCAGACAAACTGGAACAGGTTCAAAAGAGGGCAACAAGGATGATCAGGGGACTGGAAACAACGCCCTATGAGGAGAGACTGAAGGAACTGGGCATATTTAACCTGGAGAAGAGAAGACTGAGGGGAGATATGATAGCACTCTTCAAGTACTTGAAAGGTTGCCACACAGAGGAGGGCCGGGATCTCTTCTCTATGATCCCAGAGTGCAGGACACAGAATAATGGGCTCAAGTTGCAAGAAGCCAGATTTCGACTGGACATCAGGAAAAGCTTCCTAACTGTTAGAACCATACAACAATGGAACTAATTACTAGAGAGGTAGTGGGCTCTCCGACACTGGAGGCATTCAAGAGGCAGCTGGACAGCCATCTGTCAGGAATGCTTTGATTTGGATTCCTGCATTGAGCAGGGGGTTGGACTTGATGGCCTTATAGGCCCCTTCCAACTCTACTATTCTATGATTCTATGAAAATATTTATATAAGCATGACTATCAAATATGTTTATTTATATAACCTGTAAAGATATTTATAGTGCAATCCTATGTTTGTTTACTCAGAAGCAAGTCCCAATGTATTCAATGGGGCTTACTCAACCAGGGAAAACGGTAGCCTCAAGTGATAAGGAACTCGTTCTTTTAACAAGTCCTTTAAGTTGAGAGCTTATCCCAGTCTGCGTCTGTGTTGAAATTGCTTTTTAATATGTTTTTAAACTTTTTCTTAAAAAAATGTTTTTAAAGCTTTTAAAAATGTTTTTAAAGATGTTTTGTTTTAATATATTTTAAAGTCTGTTTTTATTATTTTTAAAGTGTTTTTAGTGCTTTTGTTTGCCGCCCTGGACTCCTACTGGGAGGAAGGGCAGGATATAAATCAAATAATAAATAAATAAATATAAATAAATATACTTCTTTTTTAAAAAAAACACAAGTCTGCGCTATGTTTACTCACAAGTCCCATTAATTTACAGCACAATCCTAACCATGTCTACTCAAAAGCAAGTCCTAATGGAGTTCAATGGGGTTTACTCCAGGTACATGCTTTACTCCCAGAAATAGCTTTACTCCCAGAAAAGCAGATATTGGATTAAATACTTTCCTATTTCATAGCCCAGGGTCTGACTCTTGGACAGAAGAGGAAAAAAAACATTAAGCCATATTACTTACGCAAACTACAAAAAACTCAAACCCACCATATTCTGACGTTCAGCCTAGGCATGCCTGGATCAACAAGTCACAACTGTGGCGTCATTGGCTACAATCATGAAAGGGCGGGGTTACAGCCAGAGCTTTGAAAAGTTACTTTTTAAAACTACAACTCCCATCAGCCCCAGCCAGCATGGCCACTGGATTCGGCTGATGGGAGTTGTAGCTAGAGCATGGATCTGTTTAAAAAAAAGTTGTGCGGGGGGGCGGTTGACGTTTTGGTGTATATCTCAGAAATTAGACCACCTAGAAACTTACTTTTTTTTAAATTGAAGCTGAGAGTCTGGAGAGTAAGGGGTGGTAGCCAGAGAGCCGGAGCCCCCTCCAAAACCAGAGACTCCAGCCGAAAACACACACACCGGGGCACACACACACACACACACACACAAATCATCATCACTCACCTCCACAGCTCTTCGCTAGTCTGCTGCTGCCTTCCTTGCCCTGGCTTTTTCCTCCGGCGTCCATTTTTTCCTCTCAGAGTCAGACGCTAGCAGGCCCTGCCTATTCACCTCTTCCCTCGTGCCTCCTAACACAGATCACAAGGGAAGAGAGAGTCTGTGCAGAGGTCCAATCAGTGTGAGGCACATGTCTTGTGTTAACCAATCACAGCCAGGAGCTGACTTCCCCTTGTTCCCGCCCCCAAGTAACGTCCAACCTAACATGGAAACGTTAAAGTTGCAGCTGAAAAGTAGGGAAATTACTAGTCGTTCCGTTACTTGCCAAATGTAATGGAGTTACCCACTCGTTATCTAAAATTGTAACTAATTACAAGTAACTCGTTAAAAATAACGAGTTACTTCCAAGCTCTGCTACTAGCAGAAACCAGTAATGATATGAAACGAATGTTGATGAAAGTTAAAGAGGAAAGCAAAAAAGCAGGACTACAGCTGAAAGTCAAGAAGTCTAAAGTAATTACAACAGAAGATTTATGTAACTGTAAAGTTGACAATGAGGACATTGAACTTGTCAAGGATTATCAATACCTCGGCACAGTCATTAACCAAAATGGAGACAATAGTCAAGAAATCAGAAGAAAGCTAGGATTTCGGAGGATAGCTATGAGAGAACTAGAAAAGGTCCTCAAATGCAAAGATGTATCACCAAAGTCAGGATCATTCAGACCATGGTATTCCTGATCTCTATATATGGATGTGAAAGTTGGACAGTGAAAACAACAGATAAGAGAAAAATCAACTCATTTGAAATGTGGTGTTGGAGGAGAGCTTTGCGGATACCATGGACTGCAAAAAAGACAAATAATTGGGTGTTAGAACAAATTAAACAGAACTATCACTAGGAGCTAAAATGATGAAACTGAGGTTATCATACTTTGGAAGCATAATGAGAAGACAAGATTCACTAGAAAAGATAATAATGCTGGGAAAAACAGAAGGGAGTAGAAAAAAAAAGGAAGACCAAACAAGAGATGGATTGATTCCATGAAGGAAGCCACAGACCTGAACTTACAAGATCTGAACAGGGTGGTTTATAACAAATGCTATTGGAGGTTGCTGATTCATAGGGTCACCATAAGTCGTAATCGACTTGAAGGCACATAACAACAACATAGTAATGCTAAGGTGATAATAGGGACTTTGAAGTTAGTGCCAAAGGGTCACAAAGTGTGTGTGTGTGTTTGAGTGTGTGTGTGTGTGTGTAAGACAGAGAGAGAGAGAGAGAGAGAGAGAGAGAGAGAGAGATTTGAAGGAAATAATGTGATCAGACCTGCCATCCTGGCCCCACTAGTGCCTACTCCATTGCCCAGATTTGGGGTGTATAGAGGACAACACATGCTACAAGGTGTAGTGATGGCCAGCCAAACTGGATGATTTTAAAAGGGGGCTTAGATAAATTCATGGAGGATAAGGCTCTCAATGGCTGCTAGTCATGATGTCTATTTACCGCCTTCAGTATGGGAGGTGGTATGCCTTTGAATGCCATTTGCTGGGAATCACAAGTGGGGGAGTGCTGTTTGAACTCAGGTCCTGCTGGTGGCTTACAGTAGGCATGTGGATGGCCACTGTGGGGACAGGATGCTTGACTAGATGGGCCTTTGGTCTGATCCAGCAGGGCTCTTCTTATGTTCTAGCATCCACAAAAGGAGGTATGTGTGTAGGAGCAAGCCATGCAAGTTGATACGATACATTTTATATGATACACTGATCATGTGATTTGTACCTAAGGGTGAAGGAGTCTATACATATAGGTGCCTCCTTTACAAGTGGATATCAGATGTGCTGAGGAGCTGGAGCTTGCAGGCACCCTTTTTCATACATACATAGAAACATAGCAAATATTTGCTTCTGATAGAAATACCTAGACACATTTTATTGCAAAGCGTGATCCTCCTGATGGGCTAGCATTTCAATTTCCACTAAGCCAAAGAAATCCACACTTGATGCTAGAAACAAGTTTTCTTTCTGAGTATGTTGCATCCTTGCAAGCACCAAGAAAACAAGTGTTTTCATGTTTAAACTTGCTCTGAACGCAGAAAGAAATTTGCAAGCTGCTGAAAAAAAGAATCATCTTTTTTATTTCCACTTCACAAATCTTTCGGTGCACTTTATAGATCAGATCTGTTATTTGATACGTCAAATTGAGAGAAACTGGCTTGTACTGTCATATTGCTGCTGATGGTGTGGATTGCCTGCACAGGCCTCGGGGGTGGGATCTTCTGTCTCTCCATATCTACCCTTCCCAATGCTTGCTGAGTGCAATATACATTTCTGGCCAATGCATGCAATACATTGCAAATTTATTTATTTATTTTATTTATTATACTTGTATACCGCCCCATAGCCGAAGCTCTCTGGGCGGTTTACAGCAAAGTAGTGCTATGGAACCTGTGGCCTTTCAGCTGTTGTTGCACTCCACCTCCCACCAGCTTCAGCCATCACGGCCAACAGTCGGTGATAATGGTGTTGCAAAAATGCTGTTCGTTTCCCCGGTAGGCTTTTCTGATTTACCACCAAGAACGAGAAGTAAGCCAGTCATCGAGGGTTCAACCCAAATTTATTATTCTGCAGAATAGAGACACACTCACCGCTCATGCGTAAAGTGAGCTGCCTGCCATATTACTGAACAGGCCTTGTTTTATACTTTATCTCAATACTGCTATGTGGCAATAAAAGTTACAATCAAGCAGTTTAATAAAAAGAAACTTAAAGATGTGCCATTGCCTTTTGGGTATCTGCCAATTACATCTGCATAAACAAGATAAGCCAGACCAGAGCTTGGAAAAGTTACTTTTTTGAACTGCAACACCCATCAGCCTAATCCAGTGGCCATGCTGGCTGGGGATCATGGGAGTTGTAGTTTTAAAAAGTAACTTTTCCATGCTCTGGCCAGAACGTCCAGCTAGTTTCTTTATTCTTATCTTAGTACATTGCAATCTGTCCCCTTAGACCTTCAAAGTAGCTGTACTGTAGTTCCGTTATGCGCACAATCTGGATTTTCTCAACAATGGGAGGTGCAGTGCATTAATATCTGGACAACCATGGGTTCCCCACCACTCTTGTGTCTTGTATTGGCTAAAGAATCCTTTGAAAGCAAACCAACATTCATTGTTTATTTAGTTGGTTATGTTTCTATCCCAACCAAGGAGTTGAAGGTGGCGTATATGGTTCTCCATCTCTGCATTTTATCTTCACAATAACCCTGTGAGATAGGCTAGGCTGAGAGATGGTAACTGGCCAAAGGTCACCGGTTAAACTTTGTGGCTGAGTGGAGATTTGAACCCTGGTCTCCCAGGGGCTAGTATGACAATCATGAGAACCGAAACACAGCCATCCTTCGAAATTCACACTTACTGGAATTCTGCAACGCAGTTCTCCAATTTATTTATTATTTATTTATTTCAATTTATATACCGCCCTTAGCAGAATAGCTCTCGGGGCGGTGAACAAACAAGATAAAATACAATATATCATAATAAAAATCATAAAAACATATACAAACAAACAACAAAAAACACTACAAAAACACAATACGACAAAAATTAAAAAATACGGATTAAAAGATTAAAATGGTTAAGAAAATTAAAATGCCTGGGAGCATAAAAAGGTCTTTACCTGGCACCGAAAAGATAGAAGTGTAGGCGCCAGGTGTACCTCTTCGGGGAGGCTGTTCCACAACTCAGGGGCCACCACAGAAAAGGCCCTAGATCTAGTAACCACCCTCCGGGCTTCCCGATGGGTTGGTACCCGGAGGAGGGCCTTAGATTCTGAACGAAGTGAATGGGTAGGTTCGTATCGAGAGAGGCGTTCCACAAGGTATTGAGGTCCCACGCCGTGTAAGGCTTTATAGGTAAGAACCAACACCTTGAATCTCGCCCGGAAGCAAATAGGAAGCCAGTGCAGACGCGCCAAGACCAAACAAATCAAACCATTTGTTCAAAAATGCATATATTAGGGGGAAATGCATAAAATGGATATATTACTGAAAATAACATACAGAAATGCATTATATTAGGAGGACTTGCTGGCAAAAAGGTGTATATTAGTCAAAACTGCATGCAAAATGTGTTTAAAATTAGAAATTTGCACTGAAGTGCTAAAGAATTTTAACGAGGAAAATGCAAATTGCAGAAATGCAGGCTGAATTTTAGACTGGAAAAATGAAAAACGGAGAGAACTGAAAGACCTTTTCATCTCTATTGGGAAGTGGTGGTGGAAAGCAGGAGAAGAAATCTGTGGAGATCTAGGAGGCCGTCTTGTATGAGAAGAAGTGTTTTCTGCTCATGCAAAAGATCCTCTGGATCCCAGCTGCAAGGTTCTCAGAAATCCTTGTGCTTCCTGCACCACAGTTCAAAACCCATTGCACTGCGCACCACACCGACTCTCCAGCCTGTTGCCTCTGCTGCCTTAACACTGAGCCACTTACCCTGTCAAGCAAAGAAGCTAAATTGTTTAGGCAAGGTTTGCTCTTAACAAATCCATGTTGGCAATCCATTTTTTCCCTGAAGGTGCTTACAAAATTGAATTTTAACAGTCTTATTGTCTGTCTGAATTTGATTCAAATGCACAAAGTCAGTGCTGCGCTCCTGGAGAGTGTTTTGAATATATTATGTTTGCTCATAAGCTCATGCAGGTAGGGGTTGCAACAAAATGTTGTAGTGCATTCTCACCTCCTAACAGGAATATTCCTGCCCAGGGTTCCAGCCAGCCAGCCATGCTGCCTCTATGATACTCCATTCCACTTCTCCACCACCTGTGTTCTGTGTTTCTTTTCCAGCAGACAAGTAACACAGAATGGGCTCTTTTGTTCGTTTTGTTTCTTTGGGTTATATGGGTGCTTCCAGACCACTGTTCTTCAACCTTGGGTCCCCAGATGTTGATGGATTACAACTCCCATCATCCCTGACCATTGACTAAGCTGTCTGGGTATGATGGGGATTGTAGTCCAACAACATCTGGGGACCCAAGGCTGAAGAGCAGTGCTCCTGACACTGTTTTGTGGGAGGGATTCAGGTATATATCAGAACTTTAGGTGTGCACAGTTAAAGTGGATTAAAGGGTTGTTGCCTTGGTGCAACAAATGCACTTTTAAGAAACACTGGACTTTTTGCAGTTTGGAAGGTGCCAGGGAAATGCATTGAAAACTATGGAATGAATAAATGCCTTGTAAACGCCACACATGAAAATCAGGACAAATGCAGGGTGAAAGCTCATTGTCATATAACTGCCCTGCAAACAAATCAGAATGAATTAAAACTGGATATTAAAGACAATATTATTGCTGTTATTTATTACATTTATCAGTCACTTTAAACAAAAGAAGCCTGAAAGCAACTTGACAAGATATAATACAACAAATAAAAGCAATTTAAAATCAGAAAAAAAGTGTAAATCAATGAACAATACAAAATACATAAAACACTCATCCAGGAAAATATTAATAAGGGCAAGTCCTACCCACCCTCTAAAAGATGAGTACCTCTGCAGGAGGCAACTTAATTACCAAAATCCTGGATAAAAAAAAAAAAAAATCCTAGTGCTTAAAGACTGACAAGGATGGTGGCAGGCCTGTCTCCCTGGGGAGACCACTCCACAGACAGGGGCCACTACTGAAAATGCCTGTTTTCGTGTGGCTACCCTCACCTCCCTCAGGCGGGCCACACAGAGAAGAGCCTCTGCTGAAGACCTCAGGGTCTGACTTGGTTCATACAGGAACAGGTGGTCCTTGAGGTAACCTCTGCATAAACGTTGTGCAAGAAGATCAATATGACCACATAAGAAAAGGATTATATTGAGGAGCCCTATGTCCACGGTGGTGATGCCGGTATTTGGACTTTGGAACACTTTGTGGTTCTCCTGAGCGTGCCAATGCCCCTCTCTTATTTCTCCATAGCCCTGTGTTGGCTTCGATCCTATCTGCACTCACCACCTGAGTCTGCTATTAGAGGGAGTGGAATTCTCAATGCAGCTGTAAAAAACTGCACTCCTTTTGACAATAGGAGCCAATCCAGAAAGAAAAAGGAATGTAGATTGACTTTGTCTACTGATATGTGTTAATCTGTAGTGAAACTGTTCCTGGAATGGGGGGGGGAATAGGGTTTGTTTTTCTTTTATGCTCCCTGTAGTTTCCCAGTGCAGAACAGATTGCTGGATTGCGGTAGTGGCAACTGCTATTCCTACCAATTTTCACACCGCCTGTTGTTTCAAATGTTCCGAAGTGTTTGTGCCACTGCAGCAACCCACAAAACAAATTCACTGTTTTGGTTAAATGGCATTCTATTTCATGGTACTCACCTTGCTCTAATTCAAGGCTGTCTCTGGTATCTCTTTATTACTGTAAATACACAGGAATGTATTGCCTAAATTCACTGAGCTTATCTGTAAGAACTATGTTTGGCTATCTAATGGAAAATCATTCTGCAGATGGCAGCTGTTGTAAATCTTTGAGCCAACAGAAAACCAATTAAATGTTAGCTATCTTTTTTTCCCTCTCTCCTGGTGGACGTAATGCAAAGAAACCGTCTCATCAATCAAGCAGATGTAAAGTTAATCAGCGCTAAAAAAAATAGCACCCAAAATATAGTTATGGACGTGTCATGGGAAAATGGAACAAATTGCATACTCGGCTGTGTGAATGAGCTACTGAAACTCTGCCTTGGAGCAATTTAAGCAGGGCACTATGGAATGCAGATATGTGTCACGATCCAGTACTCTGACACACACACATCTTGGAGGAAGAGACAACAGACAGTGGCAATCTCTCAGAATGGGAAGAAAAAGAGTTGGCCTTGAAATGGTTCTCAATATTCTTATCTCCTCAGAACCCGCATTGCTACAAAGGATCATGAGGCCACCACCCTTTCATTTTGAGACAGTAGCATTATCATTCTCATATTCCAATGAAGCCAACTAAAGATGGGGGAGAAATTCATTTCTGTTTGCATTTTAATACAGACCTAGGCCACATCCATACCATATGTTTAAAGCTCTATTACACTTCTTTAAACAGTCGCGGCTTCCCCCCAAGAATCCTGGGAAACTGTAGTTTGCTAAAGGTTCTGAGAGTTGTTAGGAGACCCCTATTCCCCTCACAAAGCTACAGTTCCCAGAGTTCCCTGGGAAGAGGGGTTGATGTTAAATCACTTCTCCATATGTTGTTTGACTACAACTTCCTTCAGCCCCTGCTAGCATGGCCAATAGCCAGAGACGATGGGAGCTGGAATCCAACAATATCTGGGGGGACACCACAGGCTCTGTTCCCCTGCTGTAAAGCCTCAAGAGGCCTGGCCTGACTTATCTAAAGATCCATCTTCTCTCCTATGAACCTGCCCATCAGCTAAAGCCCCTCTCTAGATTGCCAGACCTTCTGACATTAAGTGGTTCATTCCCAAATACGGTACCTTCTCTGTGGTAAAATCTCAGCATTGAAACTCCTTCCCTAATCAAGTTCTTAATTATACTTTGCATTACAGAATAATGCAACACATTTATTCTGAAGTAAGGCCCTGTAATTTCAATAGGATTTACTTCCATGTCAGTGCCCCACTTACATGGGATTAAGCCCTTTGAACTCAAGTAGACAATAGTATAGGTTTGGTATTCTTACAATTTCTTAGGGGTGGGGTCTAAGGCTAGAACATAAATTCAGAAGAATTGGATTAACACTGGAGACAACCAATCAGTCAGTAAACTCCTGCTTTGTGTTGGAAGTGCAACAGCAGGGATCATTCTGTGTGCAATTTAAGGGTTAATTTTGTTAATGTTAAACTCAACTATCCAATAGGGCAGTGCTGCAGGTGTTGCTTAGCATTGATTGGGGTGGTACTTAGGCAGGAAGAAGAGCTGCAGCATTGGGCTTTCCCACCTGACACCTGCCTCTTCTTCCTGCCTGATGCCCCATCCCCTGGCAGTCCTGGGTTGCTCTGGACCATCCAATCCAACCCGCAGCAATCGGGGGCTGTCCCACCCAAACTCATCCAAGGCCCCAAAACGTCTGAATGGGCCTGATTTAGCTTGGAACTTGGCTGAATCCACTGCACAGCCCTAGAAAGTGGTTTGTGCTCCAGAGTGAGACTGTATTGGCAAAACATGCCCACCCTTGTGAGAGACAGGACAGGATTGTGTACACCCTTGGTGGGGGGCAGAGGAACTTGATTGATCCTTTTTTCTGTTTGTTTGCTGCAGGGTTAACTGGTGTTTCTAATACATATCTGAAAGACCATTTTATCCCTTATATACCCAACCGATCACTGCGCTCTGCATGAGAGCCAGTGTGGTGTAGTGGTTAAGGTGTTGGACTACAACCTGGGAGACCAGGGTTCGTATCCCCACATAGCCATGAAGCTCACTGGATGACCTTGGGCCAGTCACTGCCTCTTCGCCTCATGAAAACCCTATTCATAGGGTCGCCATAAGTCGGAATCAACTTGAAGGCAGTACACATACACACTCTCTGCATGTGAGGTCCTCCTGCAGATACCATCTTATCAGGAGATCCATCCCTCACAACATTGACGATTTATTTCCTGTTAATTTGTGCATTAAATTTGAGCTTTCACATGACATAACAGGTGTCTCCAGAATTCTGGTGGAATGTAGTGGAAGTTTAGCACTAATTTCCGCAGTAAATGATACCAGAAAAATTCCGATAGCAGGCTGGGAACCCAGAAGATTGCAGGAGTTTTGCGCTAGCTGCCGCTGCTCACGTGACACCCATCCCAGCATGCAGTGCGTTCCCACCCTTACCAACAGCCCTCCCAGCATGCAGCCTTCGCTCAGTCTGTGCTGCTGCTGCTTGTGCTCAACCAGAGCCTCTGCTGCTGTGCTGCCGTGCCTCTCAGCTGATCGCGATCGCGCACCTCTTTCAACTAGGGTTGCCATATTGCCCAGTTAGCCAGGTTTTACCTGGATTCTTTGCATGCTACCCGGCACCTGTTTAGCCTTTTAGCTGGCCCGGATTCTCAGCTTTAATTTTTTAAAAAAAATAAGTTTCTAGGTGGTCCGGTTCTCGAGATATACATAAAAACATCAGCCACCCCTGACTGCTAAATCTTTTTTTAAACTACTGTATAGCACTTTGTAGCTTTAACCCCGCCCATTCAGGATTGCAGCCAATCAGTGAAGTGTTTGGTTGACCTGTGGCAGTGTCTAGAAAACCTCATTGCAATGCCAGAAAATGGTGGTTTCCCCCCCTGTTTATCTGAAAATCTCATAAATTGGGTAAGTATATACATTTCAGTTTTTTTCCCTCCGCTGTGCAGGAGTCAGATCCTGGGCAGTGTTTTGAAAACCTTCCCAATACTTGCTTTTGTGGGGGTAAAAGCATTGCTAATCCCATATGTCCAGAGCAAATCCCATTGAATTCAATAAGACTTACTTTTGAGTAGACATGATTATGAATGTGCTGAAAATCAATGGGACTTTGGAGTGAATGTAAAAAAGAATTGTGTTTGTGTTCTCTTTCTGTTCCCCTTCCAGTCCTATTTCAAAGCAAGTAGGCAGGGCTTACGTAGGTATTACAGTTTTTATTCTGTAGGAAACTAATGCTGATTTTTAAAAAACTAATACTGATTTTTCCGCAATGACCAACTGGTTTGACAATAAACTATTATATGGGCTGTATGTATTTATACATCTGCAGTATGTGTGTGTGTGTGTAGTCTTTCCAACAACCCTGTGAGGTAGAGTTGGAAACCAAGGCAGCTCACAACAAGAAATAAAGCCATTTAAAATCCAATAACCATAAAAACAAGTATAAACAGTTGCAAAACAGCGTAAAGTGGCATGATTCGGAATTTTGGGTTGTGTCAATGAAGTTGCTTATCACTTGAGATTGCAGTTCTGTCCCTGTTTGAGTAAGCCCCACTGAATACACTGGGACTTGCTTCTGAATAAATAAACCTAGGATTGCACTATAAATATCTTTACAGTTTGTATAAGTAATAAATATATTTGATAGTCATGCTTATATAAATATTTCTTCATTTATCATATTTTTGGTTTTTGGTTAGGAATCCTGATGGTTTGTGGGATGCTGAGTTTTCTGCCTTACTCATAGGAATCTTGTTGTGGTTGGTATGGTATTACATTTAGGAAAGTGTTACTGCCTTTTGTGTTGTTGTTTTCCTATTTGCATTTCACTTACCTTTAACCTCACTCCATTACAGCCATAGAAGCAACAGCAGCATATGCAAGATAATTAACTCCCATTAGTTATAAGAGCAAGAACTTAAAATTATTATTTTAATTAAAACAAGAGGCTTATGAGTACTTTGAAGAGGACCAGATATTTATTTTCTTTCTGAGCCCAGGACTGGGTCTTTCATGATGCCTAGTGGTGGTGGGGAACAGGAGAGTAGTCGATAAGACAGACATTCTGGCATTGGTAATCTAATTAGCAAGGTATGTGTGGGGTTGTTGCACACTTCCAGGCCCAGTTTCGTTTTGAGTATGGAGGTGGAACCTGTGTAGATGTGGTTGATCAAAGGGAGAAGAAATTTTGAGTTAAGCAAAGCTCTGCTTTTATAAAACCTAAGAAACATACAGATACTTTGAATGTCTGAGTGCCTGCACCAGTGGAATACTGGAGGAACTTGTAAAACTTGCTGCAACAGTATTTAGAACTGAGCATGTGGTGTGAAAGACTCCTTTTCCTAACATTTTGGCTTCTTGTTTTTCTCCACCCACCACATCTCTGAAATATATTGTATATGTAATGGTTAACCGTACTGCTGCCCTGACTTACTTTGTTTGTTGCTATTTTGTGTTTTTATTATGTTTTTATATTGATTGTGCATTTTTATTGTTTTTATTATATTTGTAAGCTGTGCTGAGCTCTGTTTTTAACAGCAGGATATAAATCCTCTTAATCAATCAATCAACATTCCATAGTGGAAACTAGAGGCTAGGCATTTAAGGCTGAAAATGTTACGTTGTTTTTTAAAAAAAGATTTCTCACATCTTTCCCCAGTTTTTGGTGGTAATTCCTAGACACAAAAACAAAACAACTGGATAATCCAAATATTAATATGCAAATATTTGCATAATATGCAAATTAGACTGCCCAGATTTGTGGAAGTGGAATATGGCAACCCTACTTTCAACCCCCCCTCCCCATGCACCAAAATAACAGGCCTCAAACCAAAGGTAGATGAAGACCTGCTCATCCGGTGTCGCGTGAGGCCGAATGAAGGGGGGGGGAGAAAAACTCTGCTCTATGTGTGAAAGACTGTTGCGCAAAATGCTGGTATAACAGGTACTGCAGTGTGAAAGGGATTTTTGAAATCCAGAACAAAGCACTACCTTTTTAATCCGTTAAACTAGCGCTATTAGCCCTAGTGAAAGCAGCCAAAGAGAAGCATTCCACATGGGCATGCCTAAATCTGTTTTTTAAGACCCCTAAATTATCAATGAAAGAGCAACAGATTATAGACACCCTCAGTCAACCACAGTCATAATAACACTGACCCAATACACTACAATATCCAGTATGATGTGTGGGCATTTTGTTATTTTTTGCTCTTTTATATTATTTTGATGGACTGATGGATATTTATTGTCTCTTTCTTTTGTATTAATATGCTGTTTACTGCCTTTGGACTGGCAAGCAGTATATAAATAAACCATAACAAAACTTAGCATAACATAAGACATAATGTAACAGAATATCTGCTAAAGCTGTGTCATTCAGAGATCTGGCAGCTGAATTATTCCATGTGGGACAAGCAGCAGCTTCTGTCACAGGGATGTGGGCTGCAACCAGCTTTAGGTAAAGTAAAAGAGACTGGACTGCCAACTAATGAATGTGCTCATTAACCTTCGTGACATCAGCGATAGATTGGCGGGCACGGCGGAGTGGGGAGGGCCCAGGGAATGAAAGGAGGCTGGAATGAAAGAACTCGCCACTTCCCTGGGCAGGAGGTAATTGCTGGGCTCCCTGAAACCAAATGGAAACCTTGCAGAAAGTGACATTTGTTGCGCATCACTTAGATGTCAGTTCTAGCATCCTTCGTATTCGTCTGCCCTTTGTGGCTACCTAAGGCAAAGAAGAAAAATCTTTTTAGGGATGGTTGTGGCTGCTGCACAGAGCAGGTTCAGAACAGGGCTGGCATCAGGCACCCGGCATCCTTGGGCAGCTGCCAGGGCCCCAACACCCTGGGAGGGACTATTACTAATGCCAGCACTGGGGGCAACTTTTTTAAAAAATCAGCCCAGTGTTCAAAGCAATGGCAGGTGCCTGGGCCTAGCTATCAGTTTAATTTCCCAGAATGCCCTGATTTTATGTATCTGTTTGCATAATTTATATACCGCTCTTTGCACAAGCCACAGGGCAGTTTACAAAAGAAGTCAAAGAAGATAAACACAGAGCGCCCTTGGGCTTAGGGCGGTATATAAATTAAATTAAATAAATAAAAATAAAAATAAATACATCAGATCTATAAGACGGTGGGCGGGAGGTGGAGGAGGATGAAATGGAGTAGCTGGAATCCTAAATACGAGCACTCCACACTGCAATGTTTTGTTGCAGCTGTTTTCTTTTAAACCTTGCATTCTTCCTGTGCTAGGGTTCCAAAGGCCGGCAACATAGTGCATGTGGACACCAGCGTGCCTTCCAGTGCCTCCTAAGGCACCCATGAAAAGGTCTCAGTAAATATCCTCTCAAAAATCCAAAATGCACAAGAGGCTAGCTTGCTCTTTCTGCTCAGTTCCTATTTGTGCTGGCTCAGCCTCTTCTACACTGAACATGCCCTTTAAACAAACCCACATTCCATTGAAGAACATGAGTGAACTCCTTCCCTCATCCATTCTGAACGGAGTTAACAAGGCAATGGCTGATGCAGGTGCCTTTTTTTTGAAAGATGGAGTTGAATGATGGGTTGAGGCATGCCCACACCATATCATGTGTCTTTTCCTGATCATTTGACTGTGGCAGCCATTTTGTGTTATGCCCTACCCCCATGGCAACCATTTTGTGATAGGCCACATCCCCACAGCAGTGATTTTAAGTCTGGCGCCCACATGACTTTCTCAACATTCCAAATGTGCCCACTGGTCCAGAAAGGTTGGCGACCCCTTCTCTAGGGTCTAACTGCACAAAACCAAGCCTAGTTAGCCGTTCTATCAAAAACCGCTTTTACAGGGGGATTTAGAGGTTTAGAACAGAGGAGCAGAGGGGACTGAGTTCTTAATCCTCTTTATGCCTGCTGTTTCTCCACTCCAAGCCACACACACGTACACCTGACAACACAGCTTTTTCAGATGTAGGCTTCCAAATATGTGTCCTCCACTTGCAGGAAGCCTGCAGGGATAGGTGAAGCAGGTAGGCAGGTGAAATGCAAAGCAGGTTGACAGGTGAGGGAAAGGGCCATGCACCCCCACCCTCTGCTGCTTCTGCATTCCACATCACCCCCTCACAAGAACGTTCCCGCCAAAGTGGGGGCTCATTTGCCTCCACCGCCTCCTTCCGAGTTTGTTCGTCCTAAGGAAGGGAGGGAGGCCATGTGGGGGCCTGGGGGACCAATTAGGAGGGGGGGCTTAAAAGCTCTGCCCTCAGCTCTCCCTCTTTGCTCCCTTTTGCGACACCCACCCACCCTTTCATTATGAGCTTGTCTAGTCACTGTTTAGGGGCCGAGTAGGAATTTTTTGGGGGGAGGTGCATTCATCCCCCCCTTTGATTTGCCTACTCCATACTGTGGGGTTTAATTCAATTGGCTACATTGAGGGTGAGGTGCCTTACCTTATGGTGCAGAGTCCAGGCAGGTGATGGGCGGTAAGAATCTGTGCACTGAGGCATTCTGCGTTTCACGGGCACCCTCTAGGAATCACCTGGGTTGAGGCCGGGGTATGACTTGAGGGTGTCCCTGGTGGTCTGGTTTGGGCATTTGGGTGAACGCCAGTACAGCGGGGCCCGGATGTTCAGATTGGGTACACACACCCAAGGCTGGCCTAACAAGGAGGGAAGTTTTCCTCATCGTTGGCTGGGGAGTCACAGCGAATGGTTGTTTACATGCCCAGGGTTTTTTGGGGGGGTGGATTTCCCCCCCCCCGAGGTAGGCAAAGGACTCACCTGCCTGGAAGGTTTGAATTGGTTTGATCTGGTTGATTGACCTGCATGTTCTCCAAAAAATTGTTATATTTTATCATCCCAGTGTATGTGTCCTGAGTCTTCTTTATGGGTGTGGGGGCAAAGTGGTCCTTCCTGAAATTAAAGGGCCATCTGGATTGGGTGGTTCTACTTGCGTTTATGTAAGACCCTTCATCTAACCTATATGTATGTAGGACCAAGTATAGCTGCAATTAAATGCACTTCAATGAATGGCATCATTCCCAATTTAATACCGTTATGTAATACTAATTGCCATGTTCTTTCTGAGTGGGTGGCAAAATGGAAGACAACACAAAGAATACAAAGCCATGTGGGTTTTTTTTAAAAAAAAAAAACATGCAACACTAAAACGTTCAGGCTTACCCCTTTTCTTACAGCAACAATAAAGAAGCCTTGTAATTCATATTTTTGTTAAAAATGGCTATACAGTTAGTTGCCATGGTTACTTGATATAGCTTTGGAGATGCTGTTGCATATCGGCCATCAAGCTTGTAACATAAGTATTACAACTTCTAGGGCAGTGATCTGGAGACCGTGATAACCTATAGATTTGTTTCCTGTAAGCCGCAAGCCTTGTTTTCAAAATATCTGCAGAGCAATATGGTAGGAAGGCTGGAATGCTCTTTTTGAAGTTGTGGGAATCTTGAGTTCAAATCCCCATTTAACCCTAAAACTGACCAACAGACTTTGGGCTGGCGAGGAAGACAGGAGGGTATTCAAGCACATGCAGAGTGCTTTCCCTTCTGAGAGCAGTGCAATTGGTGTTCTGGAAAAAATCAGTTTTCCAGATTTGATTGAGCATTTTAAACCTACAGACAGTCGAACAGTCATTTTAGATTAGTCAAGCACAGGGATAGGGAGCCTCAGAGTCATTCCACCCACCACCCACCATGTAACAGGAAGCATGATCCCATGGCATGCAAGTGTCACTGCATAAACACACTATTAGCATATTGTTTGAAGCCATACTTAATGTGCCCCGCTGTGACGCAGTTCCCGATTGTCAATGGTGCTGAAATACTGTCTTTTGTACTATACAGTGCTATCCAGAGGAACTCAACGACACAGCACGAGCAAGGCTATCCTAACCATCCTCATCATGGTCGCCACTCACCAATTCCCATCATCACCTTCACCCTCACCGTCATCCTCATCATCAATTTCTCACATGCATACTGTAAAAGGTAGCCCCACATTGATCCTTTTAATATGTCGAGGGGTGCAGGGGCGGGCGGGGGTTGTATGAACAGTGACGCACTGATCACATTTTTCATCAGCCTGGGATGTTGTCATGTTTGGTGGTGGTAATTTATTGGCTAAAATTTATATATTTCACTTTACACAAGGAATTGGTATTTGGGGGGGGAAGAGGAAAGAGATTGTATGTACATAAGGGTGCACAAGGTGAGATATAAGAGGATGGAAGTTATCCTAAAACGGGTAAGGAACCTCTGGTCTAGGATCTGAATGTGGCCCTTCAAACTTTTCTGTCTGGCTGTCAGGATTCTTCCCAGGCCACACTTGCTTTTCACCCTCCTTGAGTGTTTGGCTGGAATATGGCCTTGAACTCCAGCAATGCCTCCTGCTTGCCTGGATGCAGCGGCGTCACTAGCAGGAGTGTGGGGGGGTGCGGACCTCCAGTGCGCGCCCTCCCAGGAGCATGGACAAGGTGGCTGGGCTTGTGTGCGCATGCGGGGGCACTCGAGGCCAGCCACCCCGTCCATGCCCCTGGGAGGGCGCGTGCCAGAGGGGCACCCAGCCAGAGAAGGCCTGGGAACGCCAGCGCGCCTCTCTCGCCCCACCGACGCTGCTTCCGGTCTCACCCGCCCACCTCCGAGGAGGAGTTGGAGCAGCCTTGCCAGGCAACGGCATGGGGCGGGGCGGCTCTGGGTGTCACCCCCCTCATGGTGACACCTGGGTGCGGGCCGCACCCTCCGAACCCCGGTAGTGATGCCCCTGCCTGGATGGGGGATAGAGAGGAATGTGTGAGTGTGTAGAAATTGCCCTACTGTACAAAGATAATGTTTACATTCATTGCTCCATCCACTTTCACCTCTGGCCCTGACCAGCACTGTCATATGGCCCTCGTAAGGTTGCCCAGAAGAGAACATGGCCCTCAGGTTGAAAACAGTTCTCTGCCATTCTAAAGCGTAATAACACCTAATTATTCCAGTGGTCCCACTCAGAACTCAGCGTCCCCTCCCCATCTTATTTCAACCCTCTTTTTTTAAAAAAAGCCAATTCCTGAAAACCTTGCGGAGACGTGAAGGGCCTATGAATCTTCGGCTAAGTCATCTTGAGTTTGTATTACTTCATCAGACAGCATCATCTTCTGGTATTTATTTATGACCGGCGGATGAAGTCATCCCTCTTACTTCATTCGCTGTCATTTGTGTTCAGTGCCTGGCAGCTGGAAAGAGGCTGCAGATGCTCCAAGCGAAACTCACCAAAATCCAACCTTCATCCATTTGTGAAAAGAGCTGGGTGCATAAATGAGGACATGGCAGGTGCAGGCTTTAATCAATAGGTTGGGGGAAGAGTGGGGTTCCTGCCAGGTTTACATGTCCACATCAGTCTGGTGGCTTACATCATATCTGTTTGTTCATTTGCGGCACTTACCTTCACAATCTGTATCCAAGGGCAGTTTACTATGCAAATAGAACAATAATAAGATATACAATAAAACTATAAATGTGATAGCTATATTCTCCTTCCACTGTTGGAGACAGTATGCCTCTGAATACCAATTGCTGGGACTCACAAGTAGGGAGAATGCTGTTGCACTCAGATCCAGCTTACGGGCTTCCCAGAGGCATCTGGTTGGCCACTGTGAGACCACGATGCTGGACTAGGTGGGCCTTTGGCCTGATCCTACAGGGCTTTTCCTATGTTCTTAAGGAACAACACAATTAAATACCAGCAGTGAAAACGTCCATTCCTAGCGTTTAAAATACAGCATCCTTCCCACACTTAATGCATGGGAGAATGAAAAGGCCAACCTGACACCTTCAAGATATCCCAGGTAGGCACCAGGTGAGCCTCCTTGGGGCTCCCCTGATAAGAAAGGCTCAGCCTTTGTTGCCACCTGCTTAATCTCAGATGGTGGTGGCATTCTGAGATGGACCTTAATGCAGAATTATAGCTTTTGCACAGGTATGGGAGAAAGTAGTTTTTAACATACCTGGGTCCCAAGATCTGAAGGGCTTTAAAGGTCAAGACCAGCCCTTTAAATGAGTTAAGAAGCAAACCAGGCTGCTGTATTTTGAATTAATTGCGCCTTTCAAGCTGTCTTGAAGGGCAGCCCCATGTAAAACACATTTCTATCTTCTTTTTAAAAGGATATTCCCAGAATATGGATCACTACTGCCAGACTATCACTGTCTAGGAGACGTTGCCCCTGGCATGCGAGGTATGCCACAGTGACATTCAATGTCTGACATTGGAGGTAGAATATAGCCATTTGGTCTGATCCAGCCTGACTCTTCTTATGTTCTTATGAGATTTGTCAGATGCAAGATGGTTCCCACCATCCAGGAAACCCTGGCATCTTTTCTTGACCATAAGCAAGAGCACATGGGGCACAATAAACACCTGAAGGTTGTTTAGTCAGTCAGGAGGCAGCAGGCTGGAGTTGCAGGACCTTGGATAGCTCCAAACAGACACCTTGCTGTGATAAAGTATGGAACTCAGCTGAGGCCAAACTACTCCACCCAGGATCTGCCCCCTTTCTGAAGGGATCAAAGGGACGGTCTTCTGGTTTAGAGCCAACAAGTCCATCTTCTTTATGTCAGGTCCCCATAGGTGTGTTGCTATGTTGGCAAGCAGGTGCTGGGAAGCACGAGGCTTCTAGTGGAGCGAGTGCTCGTCCCTTAAAGGAATTTGTTCAGGGGTTTCTATACTGGGGGGCCCAGTTTGAAGGAATCTAACTCAAGGAGATCCCTGCTGAAGGACTCCAACATGGTGATGGGGCTTTGGTCTGGGTTACAGAATTCTGTATCACAGTATGTACCCTTGGCCACCAACTTGGGTAAGTTTAAAAGGGGGACAAGGAAGATAAGGCTGTCAGTGGCCACTAATCACAATGGCTAGAGGCTCCCTCCAGTATCAGGCAGAGGATGCCTCTGAATAACATTTGTTGGGGATCATGAGCGGAAGAGGGTTGTTGCACTCATGTCCTGCTTGCAGGCTTCCCATAGGTATCTGGCTGGCCACTGTGAGAACAGGATGCTGGTGTAGATGGGCTGCTAGGCTGATCCAGTACGACTCTTCTTATATTTTTATAAACATCCTTTTGGGTCTGGCACTTTTGTGGCTTGCACAACTGGTCCTTCTGATCTGGCTGGCCACTTGTCCTTTCGGTCTGATTACGGGCTGCTCCCCAGAATGTGAGGGTCATGATCTGATGCTCTCCACTGATATGGTAAATAAAGGACACCCAAAATCTTGCTATACGCGTGCATGCATGTCTGTATGTAGAAAGAAGAGAGCATCCCCTCCAGCATATTCATTGTCCAGCGTCAACTCTCTTTACTTAGGGCCCCTTGCTGTTCCAAGGACAAATGCCAATAATTCCTGTCAATGATTCATAGCAGCCATATCCTCACCCAGAGTGTTCTCCTTTTATTTATCTTTGCAGTGATGGCTGGGCGGACAGGTACGATGTGACAGACGGCTACCAGCGCGAGGCTGATGGTGGAATAACAATCAAGCTTCAGTCTCCAGATGTGAAATGGTTTGATGATTATTACCTGCAGCTTCAGCCAGAAACCAATCACCGAAACCCATGGTTTCAGGAATTTTGGCAACACCGTTTCCAGTGCCGGATGAAGGGGTCCCCTCAGGAGAATATGAAATTCAATAAGACCTGCAGCCGTAAGCATCTTAATTCTTACATGTCTATTTATTTGAAATCACTGACGTCCAAGCCGTTAATTGCTTCTGGGATTATGAGAATTGGAGAAATCAATGTCAGGATGAAGGTATGGTGCCAGTAACTTGGGGCAAACTCAGATAACCATTTCAATCGGTAACAAACAGGTTGAACATAGTTTATGTTTTTCTAGTATTTTTTTAATATTCTAGAATTAGCAAAAATGTGTATTTTATCTTGGTTTTACCTTTGATGGCCTCAGGCTGTAAAAAAAATCTGTAAAATAAATATATAAATAAAAGTAAGTAGTAGTAGTAATTATTATTTATTAGATGTATTAGTTGCTTGTTACCCAGAGGTCTCCAAGCAACTTCAGCACTGTTAAAAATAAAAACAAATGTATCACACTATAAAAACACAACAGTAAAACAACAAAACAATAGCACCCCCAAACAGCCACAGGAAGCTTTGGCAGCATACCGATAAAAGACATCAGTTCAGTCTATCAAATTCCTAAGTCTTTCCTAAGATGTCAAGGAAGGCACCAGATGGACCTCACTGGGGAGCTTATCCCCCAGATGGGGAGCCACAACTGAAAAGGCCCTCTAGCTAAATTTTCTACACATCTTTCTGGTCCTTCAAGACAATCATGATAAATATAACAGATCAACATACGTCAAGATCATATAAACCAGGATTCTATTCAAGAACTCTCCTGATAGCCATAGGTGACTAGGAATTTCATTCAGGTGAGTGGAGTTGCATGGTTGAGGAGGGATAGGTCGCCCCATCTTTCCTTGCCAGCCAGCTTGGTTTCCAGGCAAGCTGCAAAAGAAGAAACGTCTCTTTCTCCATGAGCAGCACAAAAAACAATGCAAAAGGAAGAACTGAGTGATGAACCTTCCATTCTCATCAGACTCGCTTGTAAGAATCATGTTCTTTTTTTTAACTAACCTGCTAAAAGGGCCAACCCAATGCACTTTGCTACCTGAGGTGGACCGTCAAATACCACCCAGCTGTTGCTCCCTCTGGCATTACCTTCCCCAATGGTGTAATGGCAATGACTGCCTCACTGCTCTTCCTCTTTTCTCCCCCGCCCAGTCCTGATGGTGCAGTCATCACACCCTCACCCTCAGTGCCTCGCTCTAAAAAAGGCATAGAGTAAGGCACCACAGTGATTGGGTGAGATGGCCTTGGAGAGTCCCATTTTTTTTTAAAAAAAATTCCTGCTGTGCCAAAGTGATGACTGTGCAAGTGCTCTTTGGGGACACCTTGCCTCATTCTGAGGAAGGAACCTAGGCATGATCCCGTAGGCTCCTTCCTCAGATTTAGGCATGGGGGGGGGAACAATATGGCCTCAGAGACCCCCAGCCATAAAAACACTCTTGGCCACATTCCTATGGCAGCAAATAATGTTTAAAGTTTAACAGTGAACTTGGGGAAGCTCCTCATCCCTGCTGCAGACAATCATTGGAGGGGCTAACGTTCTTCAGCCGTGTCGGGGCTGGGCTTATTGCCTAGTTGACCTACTATGGGCTGGAGATTTTGTAGCAGAGTTGGGGACTGGGCAGGAACATCTTTGCTCCCCCAGCAGCTTCTGCATCTGCCACCTGAGCCAGGGGCTGTGAGAGGCACAAGCAGCAACAGCCACCCAGTGAGGAAGTCCTGGCCTGTGTGTGACTAACACCCCTGTTCACCATCTAGGACAAGGGACTCAGCTGCAGAATGGCATTTGTCGGAACTTTGGAGAACTGGGGAGGAAAACACCTTTTCTCTTCTGCAGTGATGGTTATATCACGGTCTATGTTACTGCATTTTAAATGTATTGTAAGTTTGGTATATATTGCAGCAGAGTGCAGAAATGAATAGTCTGGTAAAACTGGTAGCTGAAAGCATAAAGAAACTTAAGGTGTATTACTACTGGGAAATAAAGTCATTTTGAGTACATGCATATAACTTCTTGACAGTAAGGGCAGTTCGGCAATGGAACCGACTGCCTAGGGAGGTGGTGGGATCCCCTTCGCTGGATGTCTTCAAGCAGAGGCTGGACAGCTATCTGCGGGAGATGCTCTAGCTGTGGATTTCCCGCTGTGAGCAGGGAGTTGGACTCGATGGCCTACAGGGCCCCTTCCAACTCTATGATTCTATGATTCTATATGCGTGGCCATGGTAGAGCCATGAGGCTCACACTCACAGGCAATATCTCTGACTGACTAGAAAGGAAGAGGAAGGAAGTGAAGCCTGAAAAACAAACAAGTAATAACTAAAGAAGGAATCAGCAAGGGAAGAATCAGTTGCCTTTCTGACTATCCTCACTCCAGTTCAGGTTACTTGTTACAAGTGTTGATGATTTGCTCCCAACAGTAGGCAGGGTATAAATACTCACAAATAAATAAATAATCCTCCAAATATGGCGTCAGGCATGGGGATTCGTCAGATATACTATCTCCATTCTCCCTCACATGATTCTGCACCAGTGGCATCACTCCCATTTTCCCTTTTTGTTGTGAATATTTAGCTTTTAAAAAAATAGGAGAAAAGGGAAACCCATATGCCTCCAACCATCCAGTCCCTATTGTCTTTAGCTGTACCTGGCACATCAGTTTCCCTATTTAGTCTCCGTTTTCGCCTTTTGAAGAGGTCTCATAACAATTTTCAGTGTGGGTTCCTAAAGCTGGCATTCTTCAGGGGCCTGCGGCCTTGCTTGACTCTCCAGAATTTAAATCTTGGAGAGATCAGTGGATGTGCCATCCCAATGTAGATGCATGCACATAAACACTAAGACATCATGCAGCACTGCTCTGCCTGCCATTCACACACTGCAACTTCTGAGGTGCATCTTGAATTGGTAATAGCCTGTTGTAGGACAATTATGTTTTTCCAATAAATTTTTAACCAAAAGAACAGTTGCTTTCCTGGCTTTTAAACTTGTGGGATGCAGGCCATCTCTATGCCATAAATTAACATGACATACAGAAGCTCTTGCAGAACCCTCATTGCTGTGCAGTGGAGAGTCAGCCATGTATCCTTGGTACATGATGCAGTGATACTCTATGAGTGTGTTTCTATGAAATGGTTGAGGGTATGGAGAATTGACAGATGGCAAAGAAGGCATCAGTTTCTCAACCTCTAATAGTGGCAGAGCAAGAGGTGCATGATTTGAAGAGGTGCAGATTTCCCCAGTCACAGCAATTGTAGGTACTCTTGGATGAAACAGATTATCTTGACCTATTCCAATTTGGTGTCAGCCTGGTTATGGGACTGAATCGGCCTTGGTCGCCCTGATGGATGAGTTTTAGCGGGAGAAGGAGAGGGGGAGTGTGACCCTGTTATTCTTACTTGGTATCTCAGTGGCTTTTAATACCATTGACCATGGTATCCTTCTGAGCTGACTTGGTGAGATAGGTATCGGAGACTGTTTTACAGTGGTTCTGATCCTATCTCCAGGGTCGTTTTTAGAGAATAGAAATGACTGATTGTCTTTTGGCCCCCTGGCAGTTGTCCTGTGGGGTGCCGTACGGTACCATCTTGTCCCCCATGCTGTTTAACATCTATATGAAGCCCTTGGGAGTGGTCATCAGGAGATTTGGGGAGAGGTGTCAGCAGTACACTAACAATACCCAGCTCTGTTTCTCTGTAACATCTGAATCGAGAGAGGCCGTGCAAGCCCTGGACCGCTGCCTGGACTCGGTGGTGGGCAGGATGAGGGCCAATAAACTGAGCCTGAATCCTAGCAAGACGGGGGCGCTGTGGGTTGGTGGTTCCCAAGTTCAGATAATTGCTCAGTTGCCTTCTTTGGATGGGATTGTACTCCCTCTGAAAGAGCAGGTCCGTAGTCTGGGGGTGCTCCTGGATCCATCTTTGTCACTAGAGGCCCAGGTGAACTCAGTGGCTAGGAGTGCTTTTTACCAGCTTCAGCTGGTAAGACAGCTGCGGCCATTTCTGGACTGGGATAGCCTGACCACAGTTGTCCACACACTGGTAACCGCCAGCTGGATTTCTGTGATGAGCACTATGTGGGGCTGCACTTGAGGGTGGTCTGGAAGCTGCAGCTGGTGCAAAACGTGGTGGCGAGACTGCTCACTGGGCATCTTATCAGTAGGTCTGTACCACACAGTATAGGAAGCAGACCTTTAGTGTAGTGGCATCTACCCTTTGGAATGCCCTCCCCTTAAATTTGGACGGGCACCATCTCTGTTATCTTTTCAGTGCCTACTGAAGTCCTTCCTCTTTCAACAAGCCTTTTAACTAGAGACCATATCCCAGTCTGCATCTGTGCTGGAATTACTTTTCAAAATGTTTTTAAAGCTTTTTCAAAACAGATGTTTTTAAAGATGTTTTGTTTTAATGCGTTTTTAAAGATATTTTGCTTTAATATATTTTAAAGTCTGTTTTGAAGATGTTTTAGAGTGTTTTTTGTTTGCCACCCTGGGCTCCTACTGGGAGGAAGGGTGGGATATAAAACAAACAAACAAACAAAAGATAATTAGGGACGTTGGGAGAATTCTACCATGACCAGGATGTTCAACTATGGAAGTACTCCTGCTCAGATGTTACCTCAAAAACAATGTTGTGGAGTTGGAAAATTTTCAGGAAAGGACAAACAAAATGCTTAAGGAGATTAGGGGAGGAAAGATCTGTCCATTTCAGTTCTCTCAGATTCTCATTTTTCCCCGTCTTAAATTCAGTTCTCCACATTTCTGCAGCAGTTTGCATTTAAAACAAAAAAACCACCCTCATGAAAATCATTCAGCATTGTTTCTTATAAACGCATTTTGTATGCAGCTTTGACTAACGTACACATCTTTGCAACATAACATAATGCATTTTTGCATGTTATTTTCACTAATATATTCATTTTTATGTACACTTTCCCATAATACATGTGTTTTTGTAAACATGGTAAACATTGTAAACATAGGTTGGAGAACTGCATTGCGTAATTTGGTTATGTATTAATTCCAAAGGATGGTTGTGTTTTGGTTCTCATATTGTTTCAGAAAGTACAAATTTGATAGATTCTGCTTTAAATGTGGACTGAATCGCATTTCTCTCCCATCCCTAAAGGGGATGGAGCACTCCCCTGTAAGGGGTTTTTCAGGTTAGAGAAAAGCTGAGCAAGAGGAGACATTATAGAAGTGTATAAAATTATGCATGGTGTGGAGAAAGTGGACAGAGAAATGTTTTTATCCCTCTCTCATGATACTAGAACCTGGGGATATCCAATGACACATCGATACTGATATGTTTATGTATTTATTTTAGTCTGTTGCGGTTTAAATTGTTTTAAAATTGTTTTAATTACTTGTTTTTAAGTCTTTTATTGATAATTTTAATATATTTGTAAACTGCTTAGAGGGTTTTTTTTTTACGATCAAGCAGCATATACATTTTAAAAATAAATGAAATAAATAAATGAAGCTGAATTTGCTCCCACACAAGGCCACCAACTTAGATAGCTTTAAAAGAGGGTTAGAAATTCATGGCAGATACAGCTGATCTGAACAGGGTGGTTCATGACAGATGCTCTTGGAGGTCACTGTTCATAGGGTCGCCATAAGTCATAGTCGACTTGGAGGCACATAACAACAACAACACAGCTGTCAGTGGCTACTAGCCATGATGACTAAGTGCTACCTCCACTGGTGGAGGCAGTATGCCCTTGGTTGGTTGGTTGGTTGGTTGGTTGGTTGGTTGGTTGGGTTTATTTATATGCCACCTTTCCACAGTGACCTGTGCCCAAAGTTGTTTACAACAAACACTCAAAATAAAAGCACTGGGGTAGGGGAGAGAAGTCAGTTTACAAAACATAGCAATACATTCAAATAAGACAAAAGTAAACAATTTAGCAAACATAAAATAAATTCAATACTACAAAAGAAATAATCTAAACTTAAATACATAAGTACAATGCCAGTTGCTGGGAATCACAAGTGGGGAGAGTGCTGTTGTGGTCGATCCTGTGTTTGAGAACAGGATGCTGGACTAGATGGGCCATTGGCTTGATCCAGCAGGCTCTTCTTATGTTCTTATGCTAAAGAGTGAGAACAAGTGAGGCTGGCGCACACCCACACCCAAAACACAACATGCCCTCACTTGAGCATGCATGGTTATAATCATGATCATACACCATAGGGAGCTGCCTTATACTGAGTGAGATCATTGATCCAGGTAGCTTGGCATTGTCTGTATTGACAGTGGCTCTTCACGGGTTCGGACAAGGGACATTCCCAGTCATGCCTGGAAGTGCTGAGGACTGAAAGTAAGACCTTTTGCCCAGAGCTTGGAAACATTATTTTTTTGAACTACAACTCCCATCAGCCCCAGCCAGCATGGCCACTGGATTGGGCTGATGGGAGTTGTAGTTCAAAAAAGTAACTTTTCCGAGCTCTGCTTTTGCCTGCAACCTACCACTGAGCTATGGCCCTTCCCCAGTTGTGCATAGCCTATCACCCGCCAAATCAAACCCACCCCATTGGCCATTGATGGTAGTTCATTCAGATTTTGAATAAATCTCCCTGTGTTGCTGCCTGCTGGGAATGCATCATCATTCCAGGGCAAGGCTCAAATGGCAGCATCCAGATTATTTCTTCTTAGAAGTTTTAGTCATACTTAATTCAAACATTTGCTGCTTCCTCCTCTAAGTACATTGATTTTCTGCCCAGCTGAAGCACTGCTGAGAGGGAGATGTTTTCAGAGTTATCCAACTTGATTCTAAGTGCTTTCAGTTCCATGTCACAGGACAACTCGGGTCAGCCATACGGACTTATAAAAAGCAGATAAAAGCAATGCATAGCTCCATGGAAGGAAGTAAAGGAATGCATTCTGGGTAAACGTGTGTGTGTGTGTTTGTGTGTGTTGATTTTTAAAGCATTAAACAGCACTTCAGAGAGGCTTTCCCCTGGGTCCAGGTAGAGATGGGCGGGAAATTCAATTTGGTTTGCCTTTCAGGCTGAATCTATCAAATTCGCACTTTCCAAAACAATATGAGAATTGAAACAATTATTTGAATTTTGCAATGCAGTTTGCTAACCAAAAAACGTTTACGAAAATGCATATGTTGGGGTTAAATGTGCATTAAAATGAATATCTGTGTCAAAATGAATATCTGTGTCATCTGTGTCTGGAGCGAGGTGTCAGCAGTATGTTGACGATACCCAGCTCTATTTCTCTGTAACATCTGAATTGGGAGAGGCCGTCCTGGACCGCTGCCTGGACTCGGTGGTGGGTGGAATGAGGGCCAATAAACTGAGGTTTAATAAAAAACCATAAAAATGATACACCAAAAAGAGTGAACGTTATTGTGTTTTCTTTTTATTTCTTTCTTCATGAAAAACCTTTTCTTCATAAAAAAGCCCAACGCTTTTCGGCTCTCTCTTAATTAGCCTTCGTCAGGGGACTTCACTTTTCCTTTTCACGTCTCTTTCTAACTATTATTCACCTTGCTCTAACTCTGAAATATGTAGACCTTATGCTTCCATGTCCATATCATGATTATGTAATTAAAACACTCTCATAAAACCATAGAATCATAGACCAGTAGAGTTGGAAGGGGCCTTTAAAGCCATCGAGTCCAACCCCCTGCTCAGTGCAAGAATCCAACTGAAAGCATATCTGACGTTTGGCTTTGCAGCTGCCTCTGGAATGCCTCCAGTGATTGAGAGCCCACCACCTCCCTAGGTCATTGGTTCCATTGTTGTACTGCTCTAGCACTGAAGAAGTTTTTCCTGAAATGTGGCTTCCTGTATCTTGACCCGATTATTCCATGTCCTGCACTCTGGGATAATTGAGAAGAGGTCCTGGTCCTCCTCTGTGTGACAACCTTTAAAGTACTTGAAGAGTGCTATCGTATCTCCCCCTGTCGAGCCCAGGGTGATCTGGGGGGAGGAGACACGACCAACCACTCTCTGATTCCCTCAGGAAATTCGCCTGCTCACGTGAAGACCCTTCCCTTGCCAAGCGCCCCAGGAGAGCCATTGGAGCAAGACCTCGCATGTGCGCCAACTCCACCCCTCCCCAGGATTCCTTGTCTGGCCCTTCAAACACGTCCCAACCAGAAACATCTCTGCCCCCTTCAATGGAGCCAGCACCTGAGGAGTCTAGACTGTCTGATGAGCAGACAGTCACCTCGTGCGTGCCGCCAAGAAAAGACCCTTGGCCAGAGGGAGGTCCTGTGCAGGAGTCAGAGATTACAGGTGAAAACCTTTCCTGCTTAAGCCCGCACCCCCCTGATGAGGGTGCTGAGTCAACTCCCCTTATAAGCTGCAGAGTAAGCCTGAGTAGTCTAGTTAAGGATTACAGTGAGCTAGTTAGCGAAATCTACGAGACGCCTTGCCTTCGATGTTACTCTAATAAAACAGGAATTAATTCCAGTCTCGCCTCTGTTTCATGATTCTCACTCTGGGCAGGACAGCCCCCAATCTTCCCTTCTCAGTCTTCTCTTGGGCAGTATTTGGTATGTCAGTCAATACAGTATCACAGTTTAAGCAGCACAGCAAGAAGGGCACAAGAGGCAGGACCTACTAATCTACTAACCCTGAAGGCTATGTTTTACCTCCACCTTCGGAGGCAGTATGCTTCTGAATACCATTTCCACAGGAATGGAGAGTGCTGTTGTGCTCAGGTCTTATTGTGGCCTTCCCATAGACATCCGATTGGCCACTGTGATGCTGAACTAGATGGGCCACTGGCCTGATCCAGCACGGCCCTTCTTATGTTCATATGACCTTGTAGCCCTTCAGAAGGACCAAATTAAGAAGCAGAACATATATGTGGAAAAAAGGGAGTCACCGAATGCTGAGGATGTATGGAGAAGGCATCTGTGAGTCCTAATGGCTGTACGCTACCCAGTGGTGGTTGGTGCCTATTGGGGCTCGTGAGGCAGAAGGCAGGGAGCTCTACAGGAGGTGCAGCCAGAGCCAACGATAAGCAAAGCCAACAAATTCTACTTTTGTCTCCATCCTTCTCCCTGCTGAGTTCTACAAGGGCAACACTGAGACTTAAGGTGGTGTAGGAGAAAGCTGTCAGCCGGCCCTGGACTGGTTATAAGTCAGAAGGCAAGTAGGCGTGGGCTGGCTGAGGGCAGACATTTGGTGGAACAGCGCCTCCACTGGTACTATCTGAGGCTATGGTCTGAAGGCACATGAGGCCAGCTCCCTGCTGAAGATAAACAGGGGCAGGTCTGGTCAGTGCCTGGATGGGAGACCACCTGGGAACCATATGTAAGCCCCCTTGGGTTTCTATCATGAAAAGAAAAGGTGGGCTATAAATAAGTAAATATTTTATTTGAACTGTACTGTTCCTCTTCCACTCTATGTTGTCGAACTGTGTTTTATTGTAATATGATCTGTTTTTTTAATACGTATTTTGTATCTTCTTTTTATATCTGTTTAGTTGTCGTAGCCTATGGCTCTGAACAATAAAGACTTCATTCATTCATTCATTCATTAAATAAATAAATACTATCTCAAATACTGGAGGCAGTATGCCTCTGAATACCAGTTGCTGAGAATCACAAGTGTTGAGAGGGCTATTGAGCCCAGATTTTACCTGTGGGTGTTTCATAGGCATCTGATTGGCCACTTTGAGAACAGGATGCTGGACTACATGGACCTTTGGCTTGTTCCAGCAAGCCTCTTCTTATGTTCAACTTTGGTCAAATTTGCAATGATATTTTACAAGCCAAGTTTGTTTCTCTGTCATCCAAGTTATACGGCCTGACAAATAAGCCTAGTTTTGGAAAGCACAGGTTTGCAGCTCATCTACATCTCTGGTAGTGGCTGGCTTCTGTGAAGTGTGAAATAATCCCATCTCAATTTAACTCTCATTCACTTGAGCTTGAATTGTCTTTATAAAAAGCTATCACCAGGCCATCTGCAAAACTACACAGCACAAATCCCAATAGGTCAAAATCATCCTACAAATAAAAATAAAATTGAAGTGAACTGTATGTAATAAAACAGATGCATATATATATATTAAAAGCTGCTAATGTTGTTACTGGAACAAGTTAAACTCCTGTTAAACGACTAGCATAATTAATTACACTTAATTTTGAGGATGAATACTTTGTTAAAAGTTTTGCATATTGCAACATAATCTACTGTCCAGTGTTCCACTTAATTTCAGTTAGAATAGATTTTTAGTGCAATCTTTTCTCATAGCTACTATGCTGATTATTTTTAAATAGGAGGAGATATTACCGGAACAAAAAGGTAATATGACTCTTCCTTCCTTCCTTCCTTGTAGGTTTCTGATTCTCTCTAAATAACAAATGTCCCCTTCTCTTGAACATTTAGTAAAGATATCTAAATATATGTTTTTCACATTGTATTTATTTTTTATTATCTTTATATCCCACCTTCTCTCCAAGGAGCTCAAGGTGGCATACATACTCCTCTCCGTCCCTGTTTTATCCTCACAACAGCCCTGTGAGGTAGGTTAGGCTGAGAGACAGTGACTGGCCCAAGGTCACCCAGCAAGCTTCGTGGCTGTGTGGGGATTTGTACCTCGGCCTCCCAGGTCGCAGTTCAACACTCTACCTGGCTCTCACATGCTAATGGGGGGACCTTCCAGTGAAAGGTAGTGATACGTGAGGAATTTTTTCATTGTGAATTCCCATATGATCTGATGTGATCCTCACTTCTCAAACTAAGGTGCATACTGGAGCCCAGTTATCCTTCAGATTTTGCAAATATTCTGAAATTAGAGGTACCAAAATGCATATTAAAATGCACATGTAATTTGAGGGAAAATACCTTTATAAGTGCATATTTAAATGCAAATTGTCATGAGGATTTTAAAAAACAGGAACCCATAGAATTAAGTGGGAACAGAGTGGAATTATTCCAATCTCATCACTCCAGCGTGTGTGCATTGTGGCATTTTCATGTAGGTTCAAATCTATTGTGTGCTAAATTATTTTTTTCTTTTAAGAACATAAGAGCCTTGCTGGATCAGGCCAGTGGCACATCTAGTCCAGCATCCTGTTCTCAAGTGGCCAACCAAATGCCTGGGGGAAGCCTGTAAGCAGGGCCTGAGCGCAAGAGCACTGTCCCCTCCTGCGGTTTCCAGCAACTGCTATTAAGAAGCAAAGCATTAAACCTCTTCTTTCTCTCGCTCTCTCCATTCATAATTATAACTATTTAAACAATGCACATAGGGGGCACAGTGGCACACTGGCCCCACCTTCAGCATCCACACACTGCTCACTCATAAGAACATAAGAAGAGCCTGCTGGATCAGGCCACTAGCCCATCTAGTCCAGCATCCTGTTCTCACAGTGGCCATCCAGGTGCCTGGGAGAAGCCTGCAAGCAGGACCCGAGTGCAAGAATACTCTCCCCTCCTGAGGCTTCCGGCAACTGGTTTTCAGAAGCATGCTGCCTCTGACTAGGGTGGCACAGCACAGCCATCATGGCTAGTAGCCATTGATAGCCCTGTTCTCCATGAATTTGTCTAATCTTCTTTTAAAGCCATCCAAGCTGGTGGCCATTACTGCATCTTGTGGGAGCAAATTCCATAGTTTAACTATGCGCTGAGTAAAGAAGTACTTCCTTTTGTCTGTCCTGAATCTTCCAACATTCAGCTTCTTTGAATGTCCACGAGTTCTAGTATTATGAGAGAGGGAGAAGAACTTTTCTCTATCCACTTCTCAATGCCATGCATAATTTTATACACTTCTATCATGTCTCCTCTGACCTGCCTTTTCTCTAAACTAAAAAGTCCCAAATGCTGCATCCTTTCCTCGTAAGGGAGTCGCTCCATCCCCTTGATCATTCTGGTTGCCCTCTTCTGAACCTTTTCCAACTCTATAATATCCTTTTTGAGTTGAGGCGACCAGAACTGTACACAGTATCCCAAATGCGGCTGCACCATAGATTTATACAACGGCATTATGATATTGGCTGTTTTATTTTCAATACCTTTCCTAATTATCCCTAGCATGGAATTTGCCTTTTTCACAGCTGCCGCACACTGGGTCAACATTTTCATCGTGCTGTCCACCACAACCCCGAGGTCTCTCTCCTGGTGGGTCACCGCCAGTTCAGACCCCATGAGCGTATATGTGAAATTAAGATTTTTTGCTCCAATGTGCATAATTTTATACTTGTTTATATTGAATTGCATTTGCCATTTTCCCGCCCATTCACTGTTTGGAGAGGTCTTTTTGGAGCTCTTCGCAATCCCTTTTTGTTTTAACAACCCTGAACAATTTAGTGTCGTCAGCAAACTTGGCCACTTCACTGCTCACTCCAAATTCTAGGTCATTAATGAACAAGTTGAAAAGTACAGGTCCCAATACGATCCTTGAGGGACTCCACTTTCTACAGCCCTCCATTGGGAGAACTGTCTGTTTATTCCTACTCTCTGCTTTCTGCTTCTTAACCAATTCCTTATCCACAAGAGGACCTCTCCTCTTATTCCATGACCGCTAAGCTTCCTCAGAAGTCTTTGGTGAGGTACCTTGTCAAACGCTTTTTGAAGTCTAAGTACACTATGTCCACTGGATCACCTCTATATGCTTGTTGACACTCTCAAAGAATTCTAATAGGTTACTGAGACAGGACTTTCCCTTGCAGAAGCCATGCTGGCTCTGCTTCAGCAAGGCTTGTTCTTCTATGTGCTTAGTTAATCTAGCTTTAATCATACTTTCTACCAGTTTTCCAGGGACAGAAGTTAAGCTAACTGGCCTGTCATTTCCAGGATCCCCTCTGGATCCCTTTTTGAATATTGGCGTTACATTTGCCACTTTCCAGTGGAAGAGGACCCGAGGGACAAGTTACATATTTTAGTTAGCAGATCAGCAATTTCACATTTGAGTTCTTTGAGAACTCTCGGGTGGATGCCCTCCGGGCCTGGTGATTTGTCAGTTTTTATATTGTCCATTAAGCCTAGAACTTCCTCTCTTGTTACCACTATTTGTCTCAGTTCCTCAGAATCCCTTCCTGCAAGTGTTAGTTCAGGTTCAGGGATCTGCCCTATATCTTCCACTGTGAAGACAGATGCAAAGAATTCATTTAGCTTCTCTGCAATCTCCTTATCGTTCTTTAGTACCCCTTTGACTCCCTTATCATCCAAGGGTCCAATCGCCTCCCTAGATGGTCTCCTGCTTTGAATGTATTTATAGCATTTTTAGTTGTTGGTTTTTATGTTCTTAGCAATGTGCTCCTCAAATTCTTTTTTAGCATCCCTTATTGTCTTCTTGCATTTCTTTTGCCAGAGTTTGTGTTCTTTTTTATTTTCTTCATTCGGACAAGACTTCCATTTTCTGAAGGAAGACTTTTTGCCTCTAAGAGTTTCCTTGACTTTGCTCGTTAACCATGCTGGCATCTTCTTGGCCCTGGCGGTACCTTTTCTGATTTGCGGTATGCACTCCAGTTGAGCTTCTAATATAGTGTTTTTAAACAACTTCCAAGCATTTTCGAGTGATGTGACCCTCTGGACTTTGTTTTTCAGCTTTCTTTTTACCAATCCCCTCATTTTTGTGAAGTTTCCTCTTTTGAAGTCAAATGTGACCATGTTGGATTTTCTTGGCAATTGGCCATTGACATGTATGTTTAATTTAATAGCACTATGGTCACTGCTCCCAATCGGTTCGACAACACTTCTCGCACCAGGTCCCGGTCCCCACTGAGGATTAAGTCCAGGGTTGCCGTCCCTCTGGTCAGTTCCATGACCAACTGGTCTAGGGCATAGTCATTTAGAATATCTAGAAATTGTGGCCAGTCTATGTCCGGGTGGTTGAAGTCACCCATTACTACCACATTTCCTAGTTTGGATGCTTCCTCAATTTCATATCTCATCTCAAGGTCTCCCTGAGCATTTTGATCAGGGGGACGATAGATCGTTCCCAGTATTAAATCCCTCCTGGGGCATGGTATCACCACCCACACCCATTCTGTGGAGGAGTCTGCCTCTTTTGGGGTTTCGAGCTTGCTGGATTCAATGCCTTCTTTCACGTATAGAGCGACTCCGCCACCAATACGTCCTTCCCTGTCCTTCCGATATAGTTTATATCCAGGGATAACCGTATCCCGCTGGTTTTCTCCATTCCACCAGGTCTCTGTTATGCTCACTATATCAATGCTCTTCTCTAAGACCAAGCACTCCAGTTCTCCCATCTTGGTTCGGAGGCTCCTAGCATTTAGCGTAGAGGCACTTGTAAGCAGTGTCTCTCTTCAAGTGTCTTTGGCACTTGTGGTTTGGCCTGTGGTAATTTTGCCCTTCTGAATTTATATCCTGTGCCCCTGCTCTCTCAATGCCTACTTCTAGGCCAACCCCTTTTAAAATTTCATCATTTCTTTGGTCTTTATCCCAGGGGGGAGGTTTATTCCGAACTGGACTTTTCTCAGTTCCTGTCGGGTTTCCCCCCTCAGTCAGTTTAAAAGCTGCTCTGCTACCTTTTTAATTTTAAGTGCCAGCAGTCTGGTTCCACTCCAGCAGTCTGGTTCCACTCCACCCTCGACCTTCCCCTGTTTAGCAAGAAGGTCTGAAGAGAGACACTAAGTGCATTCAGGTGAATTTGCCTTCTGTGTCAGCAAGTCCCCTGTCATGGGAATGCTGCAAAGGGCATTCAGCCAAACTAGGGATGTGGGGGAAATGCGATTCAGTTCACGTTTGAGGGTGTACTTACCTAATCTGCACTTTCTGAAACAATACGAGTACCAAAATACAGCCATCCCCTGGAATGTGCACTTCTCCCAGTTTTGTAATGCTGTTCTCTAGCCAAATACTGGGTACAACAATGCATATATGCGTGAAAATAGTAGGCATATGGGCATTACATTGGGATGAATAGCGTACAAAGATGCGTTCGACCATGGGAAACTGCTTTGCAGAAATGTGTATATGAGGTAAAATTGCCTACAAAAATGTGTACGTTAGGAGAAATTTGGACTAAAATGCTAATGAGTTTTTATGAGGGTTTTTAAAAAAAATCACAAACTGATGTGGAAATGTGGAGAACTGAACTTAAGACTGGGAAACTGAAACAGAAACTCACAGATTCACCCGTCCGTAAACTGAATGCCCTTAGAATCCCCATTCAGGCCTTCTGATTCAGCATGGGAAGGTCAGAAGTGGAACCAGGAGGTACAGGGATGTGGGGGCCGGCCAGCATTCATGCTACGCACCCCCTATGATTGTAACAGAGTAAAAATAACACCCGGATAAAGCTTCTCTCTGCTTCCTCCTCCAAATCAATGCTTGTTTTAATTGGTTGGTCACATTTAGATCTTGCCTTTCCTGCATGGCGCCCAAAGGAGTATCCAAAGGGTTCTTGACTATACTTTACAGAATTGGGTGGTACCACTTCAGAGGACTGTACCACTTCAGAGGGCAAATAGGGTGTATTTCAGGGAGGAGTTAGACTGAACGCTTACACACTCAAGACACCCTGCCTCAGAGAGAGGGTTTTCTAAGTCCTTCATTCTACCGCCAACCTGACAGGCCACTTTAACGGACACAGGAAGCATTAGTACAACCCACCCCTTGCATCCTGAGGTGGAAGAGCATTTGATTCTGTTGATTGTATGAACTGGCTCTGGCTCTTGAAATGTAGGCAGTTGCTGTCCCTTTAAATAGCTGCGTTGACAGGGAGAAGTTTGGATTTTATAGCTTTCACATCAGGGCTTCAACAGCGTCAAGCTCCCCTCCTGGGCCATGACTCACTGGTAGAGCATTTGCCTGAAGAAGGTCCCTGATTCAATCTCTGGCTTCTGCAGACAGGGCTGGGAATGTCTCCTGCCTGAAAACCTGGAGAGCCACAGAGTAGACCAAGCATAGGGAACTTTGGCCCATCACATATTTGCTGAACTACAGTTCCCACCATCCCTTGCCATTGGCCATGCTTGCTGGGGCTGATGGGAGTTGTAGTTCGCCAACATCTGGAGGGCCAGAGGTTCCCCACACCTGGTGTAGACAATACTGAGCTAGAGGGACCAATGGTCTGATTCATTTTCCTCTGTTCTCCTTCATACCGTGTAAAATTGGCAGACGTTTAGCTTGCCATAGCAGCTGTTGGGAGTGAGGAGGGTGGCTGTGTAGAACCCTGCAGTACTCTTGATATATGAATGCCTTGATTTTGAATTAGCGTGCCTCCCATTGATATGAAGCGGCATCTGTCTGTGCAAGGTAGCGTTCCATTGCAGAGCAACTGCAAAGGCACATTTTGCTGCTGACACCTTTGTTAGTTTGAAAAAGTACTGCAGCAAAGCCACTCTTTGCAATTGTCCATAAAACAAATTAATGGGCTGTGTGTGTGTGTATGTGTTTTTTCAATGCCTCTTGGAGGAACAGGATGGCCTTCTGCAAAACACAAGCTCCGTTTGCCACAGAGATTTTGCATCTTCCCCAAACAAAAGAGTGGGAAAACGGTATGGTAAAATTTCTAGTGCAACCCCTCAGCCCTTGTTCAGCAGCCCATAGAGCTCCTGCTCAGTCCCAAAACTCTGTCCTTTCTCTTGTACAGCTCCAAATGCTTGGAACTCCTTCCTAGAACATCTGCATGATGCTACCTCTCTTATGTCCTTCAAAACTCACTTTTGGATCATGATGGCACAACTCCCTGCAACCTTCCACAACCTGGTGCCCTCCAGATGTTGATGGGCTCCAATTCCCATCAGCCCCAGTCAGTGTGGTCAATGAACAGGGATGATGGGAGCTGTAGTCCAAAACAACTGGAGGGCACCAGGTTGGAAAAGCCTGCCCTACTGTAAACTAACTATAAGCATGGACAACATATTCTTTCCCTGTATAATATACAGTATCCCATGGCCATTTCTCGCCCCTTCCTGTTTCCTGTGTTAAATAATTGTTCCATCTATTACCGATGTTCAGGCTGTGCGTGCCATTGGTTTTGTAGCCAAAATGGATATGCACAACAGGAAAGGATAAGCAGGCTTAACTCTAAATATTGGGAGTGAGGGTGGGGAATAGTCCAATGAGGATTGAGCATGCTCAGTAACCATGGAATGTTGAGTATCTTCTAGCGATGGGCTCCATTTCTACAGTAATAGGATTTGCCATCAGGTTATTATTTCTGATATTCTCTATCTTTGTGGAGAGAATTTTGAAATACCAACTCTCCGTGTCTGATTTCTGATTCATTTTTCTTCTATTTTCTGATTCTTTTTTTAAAAAAGAAAATGCTTTGACATCATCGATAGTGTGAGGACTTCCGGGAAGGGTGACTTCGCTTGTGCCTGCTTTTGAGACGGGCTCCCGCCTCAAAAGAAGCTTATTCAGATATAAATCAGTCAGAACATTTTTTTTTTGACTGATGAAATTTCTCCCGGGCAGGGAGAAACGTAGAGATCAACCTCAAAAGTCTGTTTTTGTTGGGAGGACTGGATTTCATTAATTTATGAGAAAAGATCCAGCCAGCAATGCCGGACGGACTTCCGAACAAGCTCTATCTGATTAATGCGATACGTTTATCTTTTCTTCAAAGAGAAAACGGACTAACAGGCAAGCACCCTTCTTTCTATTATTTTTTTTACTTGGTTTAAATTGTTGCAGCAAAAAGAGATTTGTCAAATGAATCAGCTTTAAAGAACTTCTGGGTGAGCTATAACTCTTCTCTGTTATTCACGAAATTAACAGCTTATCTCTGTTTCTATTGCAAAAAGCTGTCCTGGAAGTGCATTCTAAAGATATAAACAGAAGAGGGATTTCTATTCCGAGGAACATTATATTGTCTGGGACTATTCTCTTTTTGGTCTATTTTATTTTGACGAATCTGCTTCTTCACGATGCCACTAACTGTTTTGATGCTGGGAACTAAATTTGTTTTGTGTTCTTGAACATAGAGAGATAAGGCAGGCTGCTCTGTTTATACTGTGATGTCATCAAGCCTGGAATATTAACCCAATTGTTGCTGAAATAAGAAGTGGTTCTTCTTTATTTTTGTTTTGTTTTGTTTTCGTGGTTTTAAAAATGGCAATCAAGAAAGTGGCTGAGAATCTGGAAGTAATTATGTTTCAGAAAATAATGGATGAGATTGAGATAACGAAACAAACCCTGCGACAGGGCAGTAAGGAGCTGAAAATTGAACTGAGCAAAATGACGCAGGAGCTTAAAGAAATAGGGGATCCTGTGAGAGAGGAGAATGAGATCAGAGATGAGAAAAGAAAAAATAAAGGGAAGATACAAGCCCTGGAGATTGGAACAAATGTGGAATTGGAAAAAGATCTGGAGTTTATGGATATTAGAAATAAAATCTACTGTTTGGAATTGAACGTTATCTCTGAAGAAATTAATGAAGATATTAGAGATAAAGTTATCAATGGCTTGGATAATCTTCTGGACTGGAATGACGTGATGGAGCTTGATATAGAGAAAATCTATGGAATTAACTGCAGCCATGTGACAATGGAAAAACTCTCAAGAGATGAGCCAGTGCATTTTGTAAAAAAGAAGAACAGAGATATGACTTTACAACAATATTTCAGCAACTTATTCAGAATTGATGGCAAGAAAATATTTGGGATAGAGGAAATTCCCATCAGACTCTTATTATATGACTATGGTTATGACAGCAAGATTATTATGGAATACTGATAATGGAAGATTGGACACTGAAATTACTGGACTTAACAGGACTATTGAAGATGGAAGATGGAATTAATAGGGATAATGGAATAATGGCTATTGAAATTATTGGACCTAACAGATTTTGATGAGATGGATTAATCGATATGTTTATTTGGACTATGGCTATGACAATAAGATTATTATTATTATTAACGAGATGGATTAATTGACATGTTTATTTGGAGAAAAATTGATAGATATATTTCTTAAAGAATTGAAACCTCTCTTTGACTTTTTGTGGAAAGAATAAAGTAATGTTTATGAGATTTGATTATTAATTAAGATAACTACTGGAGGAAAGTGATTTTATAATATAATTTAAGAGACAGGATTGTTATATATTGTAGACCTATAACTGATTTGATCTGCGACAAATGGGAAGTCAACATTTTATTTTTTTGTTTAATCATTTTTGTTTTGTTTTGTTTTTTGTCTTTGAATGTTTTATGATTTTGTTTTGTATGTTTTATGAAAATTTGAATAAAAATTATTGTAAAAAAAAAGATAGTGTGAGTGACAATCTTTATGGATCTACTTTCTATGTGAGCTCTTCAAACATATATTTCCTTTCACTGATGTCAATGAAGTGTCAATTGTTACTGACAGACAGAAAGCAGCAGGGGGAATGAGGTGTTGATTGTAAGCAGCAGGGAGGAAGACACTGACTTGATTATCTGCCTTAATCTGCTCTACAACACACTTAAAAAGGAATGTAAACAGGGAATAATTAACAGTATTCAGAATAAGGATCAATACCAGTGGAGACTCATGAATAAATAACAATTATAATATCGATAATTCTCTGCAAAACAAAAAAAAAATCAGAGGAGATTGGAAAAATGAAAAGGTATCAGAGGAAAAAGGAATCAGATCATTAACGACCACCAGGGGACCACACTTAAAAACTAAATGCAGAAAAGGAAAGGATTCCAACACTAGTGTCGTCTGGGGAAGCAGAAGAAACAGAACAGAGTGGCTCTTCTTAAAGATAAGCATGACAAATCATGTCCTGACCTGAGCCTTGTGAGCTTTGCTGGCATCCCTAGATTGCTCCATTTCAAACAGCACATGGGGGGAAGTTTAACATTTTTGAATGCTGCCCTATGCTTTTTTGCTTTAAAAAAAACTCCATGCAGATAGAACCCTAGCAACAAATGCAAATTGCTGAATGAGAGTGTTTCTCCCTGATGAGCTACTTCTCTATTTCCAGGGAGTTTGTTTGTGGTACAGGGAGTAGCATTCAAAAGTGGTATCCCTCACCTACAGTCTGTTGTGGTTTAGTCCACTCAGCCACCTCCACATTCTGCTACCAAATTGCCACCTCACTCTGCTTCAATCTTAATTACACCCTTGCCCCTGCTCAGAAATAGAGTCAGTGTGAGCTTCGTCCCATTTAACCCACCCTGCACCGTCAACCACCAAGGTATGTATGTATATGTCTATATATGGATGTAAACACACTGCTTAATTACCAAAGTTTCTAAAAAAGGTTTCTACAAAAAATATACAATTACAAGATGAATTAAAATTAATCATAAAAACTTTCATATAAATTATCACAAGGTGGCATACAGATTACAAACATACTATTCCCCCATCTCTACCCCACATAGAGCAGATGGCAATAATCAAGCCTTGAGGTTATCAGTGCATGAATCGCTGTAGCCAGGCTACCCCTGTTCAAGAATGGTGGTAGTTGGCATACCAGCTGTAGCTTATAAAAAGCACTTCTAGCCACTGAACCACTGCTTTTGCTCCAAGCCCAAAAATTAGTAGGAGGAAGAGAATGCCCTTGGGGGTTGCCTAGCAACTGGTTCTGGGATGCTGAGCTGCAGGAAGAGAATGGAAAGCATGGGAAGTTCTGAGAAGTAGCAGAGGAGGCTGACATTTGACAAGGCTAATTTCTGGAGGGCTGCAAAAAAAAAGGGCCGAGTAATAGCATGGCAAGTTGTGAAGCAAGACACAATGGGGAATTGTGAGGTCTTGGAAGGTAAATGAGCAGATGCCCTAAAGGTTATTAGTGCCAACCAGCAATAAATATACCCTGAACATAATAGGAACTGATAAAGGAGGAGATATAAGAAGTCATTTAAAAGCCATAGAGGAAATATATGTATGAGGGGGAAGGGGGAGGGGGAATGTGGTGATGTGGAAATCACACATTGCACTGAGAAGGGAAATCATTTCATTTCTAAGCAATTTTGGAAAATGTAGCTTGAAGTGGGGAGGTCTTCAAAAGGATACTGCCATTTTTAAAACAGAAATTGTGCTGCATATTCACCTTTGCCTTGCTCCACTGACCCTTTCAGGGCTCTGTTGATTATCATTCTTGTTTATAGAGCACTATGTACATGGTATTTTGCAAAGAACAGGTATGGTAGGTCCTGATCTCAAGGGCTTATAATCTAAAATAGACACAGAGAAAGACTACAGAAGAGAGAGGGAGGGAAATGGAGGCAGGAGTAGGCAAGGGAAGAATATGGGTTTATTTCTGTTGTGTGCACCCCAATCTCTGAGTGGTGCTAGACTTCTAAGGTTTCCAACATGTATCCAAAGTTTGGTTTCCTTGGAATGAAGGTGACTAGAGACCGTGGTGTCTTCATAATATATGGTTTATTTACACATACATACAACCTAAGCATAAGATGGAGAGGTTCTTAGCTTTAACACCCCAACAGATCTTTCTTCTCCATCAGGCTTCTAGGAGAGTCCGCAATGCCATAGCTTGGGACTCTGCACTGAGAGCAAGCTTCTCTCTTTCCAGCTCCAAGCTCCACATCAGATTTACACAAAATCTACCTCCTGCCCCAGCCAGGTGAGGTGGAGAGGGCTACCCATGTTCCTATGGCAACAGGACTGCTCTGGATCACATCTTTGGACATGTGGATCAGCCACTCAACAGGCTATTAACTCACAAATAGACTGGCTTGGCCAGAACTATTAACTTATAAAAGGAACTGGTGTGACCAGTTCAGCAGCTCTCTTTAATACAAACTGCATATAACAAAATCACAGGCTGAAAGGGACCTGCAGACATCATAGGGTGTTACTGGACTCCAACTCCCATCAGCCCCAGCCAGCATGGTCAACATCTGAAGGGCCACAGGTTCCCTGTCCCTTCAATAGGGACTGGAGGTGGGATGATCCAAAGGCTTCCCAGGAACAGGGATACCAACCAGATTACTTGGGCCTGGTATACTGTATGTCCCCAAGTCCCAGGTGGGGATGATCAACATTCCTTCCTCTGATTGCTTAGCAACAGTTATTAAGTTATTAAGCATCCTTAGCAACAGCAGCTTCTCTAATAAACCTTAGAATGCTGCTGCCATGTTTTGCTTTCTAGCTTTTTTCAAGTTGTCTGATTGACTTACTTTTTTAAAGAAAAATGAAAGCTAAGAGTAGATGAAAATTCAGACTTTGAGCTATCTGAGAGGTGTGGACTTCCCCTCGGCTTCTTCAAGAACCCTTCTGAAGGCACATTGCCTTTACTTATATATTTGTTTGTTTTAAGTTCTCTTAAGCATTTTACAATATAAATACAGCAGCAACCATAATAAAAATGCAAACAACATTCAATGAAATCACCTTACACACCAGATAAACACAAGATATATATCAGAAATAAAACTGAGCAGTGTATGGAACAAAAGTTTAAAAATTTAAGAGTCGGAGTCCAGGAAACCTTGAGTAAACAAACAAGTTTTAAAGAGGTGTTTGGTTGCCAGTTTGTTTCCAGGCATGACTGAAGGTGCTCATGCTAGTGTTCAAAACCCTAAATGACTTGAGCCCCAAATATCTGAGAGACCACCTCCTTTCCTGCAGACCCTCTTGGGTATCTTAATAGTTCCACTGCCCACAGAAGCCCAGGAGATGGTGGCCTGGAAGAGGGCCTTCTCTGTAGCAGCCCCTAAGAGGTGAAATTCCCTCCCAACAGAAGTTCATCTAGCATCTTCATTATACAGTTTTCAGAGAATGCTGAAGACGTACCTGTTTACCCTTGCCTTAGACACTTGTGTGTTTTCAGGACCCACCCTATTCCTGTGATTTAAAACAAATTGAAAAATGGAAACGGACTGCCTGCAAGTCAATCCTGACTTATGGCAACCCTACAAATAGTTTTCATGGTAAGAGGTATTCAGAGGTGGTTTACCATTGCCTTCCTCTGAGGCTGACAGGCAGTGACTGGCCCAAGGTCACCCAGTGAGCTTCATGGCTGTGTGGGGATTCGAACCGTGGTCTCCCAGATCATAGTCCAACACTCTAACCACTGCACCACACTGGCTCTCTTAAAACAAATTACAGTTATTATTTTTGTATACCTGTTGTAACCTGTCCTCGGACCTGCTGGTGAAGGAAGGGTAATAAATGTAATCATCATCCTCAAAAATTACCTGCATGAGGGCATTCTAGAGGGCGGGTCCTGTCGTCAAGACAGCCCCTTCTGCCTTGTCACCAAGTGACAATCCGTTGGTTGCAAAACAGCGTGTGGGGTCTCCTTGGAAGATCTTGCTTCTGAAGGAGAGGCAGCCACAGAGAAAAGGGATGTTACCTTTGAAATCCTACCACCTTCTTTAAGAAAGGACACACTTTGATTGACATGGATGAGTTTATTACACAGGTCTTAATTCTCCTCAGATTTCTTAGATATTAAAGTCCTAGATCAGCCTGTCCCAAACTTTGGGTCCCCGGATGCTTCTTGATTACAGTTGCCATCATTCCTGACCATTGGCCATGCTGACTGGGTCTGATGGGAGTTGCAATCCAACATCTGGACACCCAAAGCTTAGGAAAGGCTGCCCTAGATGAATATTCCCAAGGGCTGCAAGCAGAAGAGAAAGAAATACTGCTTATGTATCTCCACATGCAGATGCATATCCCCTTGTGTAAGCTCTGTGCATGAGACAGGCTTGCACACATGGAATTGATTTTCTGGATCCCGCTTGATTTTTCTGTGTGCAGGATTCATTCATAAGGAAGAGTAGTTTTTCCATCTGCATAAGTGTGCTTCCACATGCAAAAGGAAATATCTGGATCACAGCCAAGGTCTTGCATATGATGCACAGGCCTGAAATTTAATCTATTTACAATTATCTGATTTTTGAATACAGAAAAATCAATGCTTCCTTTCCCCTACCCTTTCCTTTTTTAACCAAGGGGATCTGATTATTTCCATAAATGCTTTTAGCTCTGGTTGCCACATGAATACCGCTGTTCCTTGCAAACACAGCTGAACACATTCTCCCATACAAGAGGATAGCTAGGTTAATTTGACAAAACAGCTTTCAGAATGGGAAAAAGCCAGTTATGCATTCTCAAATCTATGGCTATTAGGGTTGCCAGGTTCTTGGCCTGAGACTGATCCTGTATCTTTAGGAGAAGAGAAAGTCAGCCAAGTGCAGGTGTTCTTGCAACACTGTAATGGGAAAAACCACAAGGGGGAATTTTCCCTCCCCCCTGCACAACTTTTAAAGATACAGAAGACCTCTTGGTTGCCAGGCCCGGCCTCCAAGACATCTGTATCTTTAAAAGTTGTGCAGGGGAGAGGGAGAATTCCACCTTGTGGTTTTTCCCATTCCAGGGTTGCAAGAACACCTGCACTTAGCTGACTTTCTCTTCTCCTAAAGATACAGGATCAGTCTCAGGCCATGGACCTGGAAAACCGAGTACATGGGCAGAAATTTGCACTAAAATGCTGATGAATTTTCATGAGGACTTTTTAAAAAGCAAAAAACAAATTGCAAGCTGATGTAAAAATGAGCTGAAGATTGCAAAACTGAGAAACTGAAATGGACAGATTTGCTCATCGCTAGAGGCATTTAGGTAAGGTGGGCTTTTGAGAGATAGCACCACAGAATAAAGCCTTGTCTACACATGACACAGAATGCGTTGGGAGTAAGATGGTATGATGCTGAGGCGAGGAAATGGGCTGCATCACTTCAGACTGTTGTTTGAAACTGGTAGTTGAAGTGAACACATGAGGGATTAAACTGGGGAGAGTCTGCCCCACGTCTGATTCCTTTTACTTTTTACTATGCCTGTACCAGAGGTGGCTAACCTGTAGCCCTCCAGATGATGTTGGACAACATCTCTCATAATTCGCTCTGCTCCCTCCCTGTTCGTTTTCCGGAGACTTCTGAAAACAATCTTGTTCTGGAGAGCCTTTGGGAGGGACTGAAGGTAGAGCCTGACACTGATTTTATGCCTTCTACATTAAATTTTACCTTTGTAGTCCCTTTAGTACCAATCCCTATATGTGTGTGTGTGTGTGTATATATATATATTGTATTTTATGTATTTTAATTTATTTTAATTTTTTTTGTTATTTTACTTACAATTTTATTATGTACGTGTTTGATTTTATTTTTGTAAGCCTCCCTGAGTGCCCTGTTATAGGGTAGAAGGGCGGGATAGAAATATTTTAAATAAATAAATAATCATCATCATTCCTGACCATTGACAATGCTGTCTGGAGCTGATGGAAGCTGGAATCCATCAACATTTGGAGGGCCAAAGGTTAGCCATTCTGCACTAGGCACTCAATTGCTGCTCACATTCTGGGACCTCACAGCTGCTTGTCATGCCATTTGGGGGTTTTCAAAATATTTCTTCTTATTTGCAAATATTTATCCTTCTGTGTACTGAGGGAGTCTCCTAAATATGTAGAAAGGAGTCCCCTTTTCATTTCCAAACTGATAGGCACTCGACCACTTGAGATTGGTATTAGATGATGCTTCCATTTGCTCCTCCAAGATTTAAATTCTAGAGAAGCCGGCAAGCTGACCCTTGAAGAATGGTAGTCCTAGGAACTCATGCTAAAAACTATAACAAGGCCTTCCCAAAAGCAAAGCACAGGACAAAATAGGGGCATGTGAGAATCCTACACAGATAGATGCAGAGTTATATAAAGTGATGCTTTTTCAGGATGACTGTGGGGCATGAATAGCCTCTTGGAAAAAACACAAACCAAACACTTTCCTTTCCAGCTCAACACTATTTATTAACTTCCAGCGGAAGGTGTGGGTGAGTTCCACTTTGAATGACTTACAATGGCCATTGTCCTAGAAGGTCCTAGTGTGCTCAACTGCTCCCACAGATTTCAACAGAAACTGTTTGTGCTCAACATCTTTCAAGCCATAGCACAGTGAGACCGCTCAAACACATGCCTTGACGTTGGCATGCTCCTTCGGCAATCTCACAATATTTCGTCGTCATGGTAATATTTTTGGTTCCAGGGAAATTGTTTGGTCCTTCACAGCTAATATGCCAGGGAACATTTTCTTCCAACTGTTCTTTTTAGCTAACATCTTTTGTTGAGATGCCAGAAACTTGGTTTGTAGTCACTTATCGATGAAGCCTGCGGGACGATGTCCGTGAAAATAATGGTGCTTTTTTGCTGACCTCATTGAAGAAATAATATTTGCGTCTGGTGTCAGAAAGAACCTGCAGAAATGTAGGTCTAAAGTCTGAAAAAGCGGGGGACTCTAAATATAAAATCAAACATTTATTTTGTTAACATGCTTACAGTTACAATGTGCCATATTTCTCTATAGGTAATTTGACCTTAGAAACACAACATGTGCAAGATTCCAAGATGGGATTTGTGATTAATGCCATATACTCCATGGCATATGGCCTCCATAACATGCAGGTGGTGCTTTGCCCAGGCTACGCAGGCCTTTGTGATGCTATGAAACCAATTGATGGACGAAAACTCCTTGATTCTCTTATGAAGGCCAACTTCACTGGAGTGTCTGGGGACATGATCTCATTTGACGAGAACGGAGACTCACCAGGACGGTACTGTAAATATGTATCAATCTAGAAAACATGTAATGCCTTATCTCATTCATTATCCCAGATTTATTCATTGCCATTAGAATATATGCCTTGCTAAGTTCCTCTTCAGCCACCATGAAAGGAGAAGCAGCAGCCCTGTGCAGTTGTGCTGCAGCAATATCCACGTGTGTGCCGGCTCCATCCCCAAAGTTGGAAGGTCTGAAGGGGCATTCTGCACATGTTAAGATGACTGTGCTTAGTATCCTCCATGAAGAAGCAGCTTGGTGGGTGGAGCGGAGCTGCTATGCTGGCTTCCCTGCAAGTGGGTTGCTGCTGCTTACTGGGAAGGAGAGGGGAAGGTGGTGGGGAGGTCAGCACCAGGGCTGGCCCCAGACATGCTGGGGCCCTTAGGCACCAGCTTGCCCTGGGCCCTGGCACACATGTGCGCATGCACACATACATGCATGTGTGCGCCCAGGGCCAGCCCCAGACATGCTGGAGACCTTGGGCAAAAGCCTGCCCCAGGCCCCAGCACTCCCCTTCCGCGACTCGCACATGGCGAGAGCTTCGCGACTCCGCCATTCCTTTCCTTAACTTACCTTGTTCTGCGGTTGCACATGCAGCGGTGCCCTTAAGAAAGATGGTGGCTGAGGTTTTCCTAAGGAGCTGAAGCCTCTGCCGCCATCTTGGTTCATGGCAGGGATGCGAGCACACAGCATGCATGCATCCCATCAGCCAAGATGACAACAGAGGCTTCAGCCCCTTAGGAAAACCTCAGTCGGCATCTTTCTTAAGGGCACCACTGCATGCGCAACCGCAGAACAAGGTAAGTTAAGGAAGGGAATGGCGGAGTTCCGAAGCCCTTGCCCTGTGATCCGCAGCAGCGATCCGCAGCAGCGATCCTGCCGCAGCAATCCTGCCGCGAATCACGGATGGGGAGCACGGAAGGGGAGCCCCACCTGGCCGCCCCTTGGAACCGGCCCTGGTCAGCACAATGCATGAGTACCAGCATGAGTGTCAGATTGGTTCCACTGCTACCTGTGTACTGCATGAACCACCCCAACACCTTGCCCCTCTCCCAGCAAGCAACCCACCTGCTGGGAAGGTAGTGTTACCCCACCTAGCAAGCCACTTCTGCCTCCCTATAAACGAGAACCCTGCAGATTTCTTTTTAAACACATCATGTAGTACTCGATGCTACTCCTGTTCAGAGTAGGCCTAGTGAAGTTAACAGACATGACTAACTTAGGCTCATTCATTTCAGTGGGTCTACTCTGAGTAGGGTATAGTAGAATACAACCCACCATAACTATATGATTGAATTGGACCAACTGGCTTTTCCAGAATTTATCCAGAAGCCTAATGATACTAGACTCTTCTAATATTGTGGGTTTATTTGGCTTGACTGATTGGCAGAGAACCTCTATCAGTAAGTGCTTTAGTTCACTTTTAGTGAACCTTAAAAGACTTAAGCTTCTTCCTTTGTGGGCAGTCAAACATTTTCTCTCCTTATCTATGTCTGTTGTTCTTTTCCTTCTGAATGCCCAGTAAAAGATCTCACCTCTATTATATATTATTATCAGCAGGAAAATTATAGTTCAGGCCACACACACGTGTTTGTGTGTGTAAATATATGAAGTGCTTCTGGGCTCCAGAGAATCAACTTCCTTGTCATTTTCAATGCGAAGGTTTTCAAGTGAAATTTAGACAGCCTAATACTCTGTGCTTCAATTTGTGATGCAAATGGCTAGCAAAACCTCAGCCCTAGCAACAGTCACCTAAACCACCAATTATTTGGAAAATTAATACATTCAGAGCACACTTTGATATATTCTTTTGAATGCCTGTGGCCATTGAAGCTTAGAAAAGGACTAGGCAGATTCACACAGGCGAGAAATCACTACGGCTGTTAGCCAAGATGGTCAGGCTTTGAGTGTGCAGCATGGACCCTATACACATGGTCCGAGATGAATGAAATTATTATGCTCTGTTTATAGGAAGACAAGTGGAGTCCACATATAGATGAGCAATCTCATGATCTTCACAGCTGATGACACCTTGCTCTCCTCCAAGCAGTGATCCATAATGGCCAGAAAACATACATAGATAGATCTAAGAAGTTTCCAAGATGACATTGGTTTAGGGCAGAGATATGGAATCTCTATGCGGTTTTGCTCACAGGAACTCTGGATCCAACCATTAACTTTAGGGGAAGGGATGTGGCTCAGTGGTAGAGCACATGCTTTCCATGTAATAGGTTGCAGGTTTGATTCCCAGCCTCTCCAGATTGGGTGAGGAGAGACCCCTGCCTGAAACCCTGGAGAGCCACTGCCAGTCAGTGTAGACATTACTAAGCTAGATGGACCAATGTGTAAGGCAGGTCCCCATGTTCTTATATAATGCTTGATGGAGTTTTAGGGACACAAATCACAGAGGTCCATAGGATGCCAGTGGACAGTTTTCATTTTTTTTAAAAATTGTCATAGGTATTATTAATGCAACATAAGCTTATCAAAAGTAATATTCCATTGTAATGTTTCAAGCTTAAACAAGACACAGCATGCTATTGTTATGAAGTGGATGTATTTTATACCTCTTTGTTTTAGTTATATCTTAATTTTGCATTGCAGTTCTTTTTCTTCAAATTTATATCTGCCTGTCTGGATTGCATATGTCATTATATGTTTTGTTTTTAATTGTTAACGTCAGTATTTCTTGTAGCTGTGACATAAGATATACTATGGTTGTGTCTGGATAAGTCCTGCTCAGAGTAGACTCACTGAAATAAATAAATACTTACCTGGATACAACCCTGTATGCAGAGCTTGGAAAAGTGACTTTTTGAACTACAACTCCCATCAGCCCAATCCAGTGGCCATGCTGGCTGGGGCTGATGGGAGTTGTAGTTCAAAAAAGTAGCTTTTCCAAGCTCTGCTTGTATGTTTACATCAGTCGATATGTGTTTTAAGTTTATGGTGTTTTATTTGATTACCTCTGAAATAGCGTGTGGCTGAAGATCAAAGGTTTTAAAAAGCAACTTAATAAACCAATGTCTGTCCTAATTCATAGGATCTTTTTTTAAAAAAAATATGTTTCTTATGTAGTAATGTCATAATTGGAAGGAAAAAGGAAGGGGGAAAAGTGTAACAGCCCAATACCCACCTGATAATGTCTGGTCAAATTTTGTCCAGGGTATCTAGGGCTGGCCCTACCGTTAGGCAGACTGAGGCAGCAGCCTCAGGCAGCAGATGCTGGGGTGTGCATATGGGAGGGGCAGCAGTGACACTCTTCTTGAGTGCCCAGCTGTTCCCCTCTGTTGGATGACAGCACTGTGTCTGCCGCATGGCATGCCCTGCACCCCTTAAACTAGCTTGATGCCACCAGGTGTAGTGGAAGATAGTCTCCTATCTTTGGTTATCAATATATTTTTATTTTTAAAGAGATAACATGACATAAAATAACAAAAGTTATAACTGTCCCCACTAGTAGTTCAGCAAACATACCTTAAGTCTCTACATTTCATTATTTGAGCATACGTCATCATGATAACCATATCATTTTAGCTACACTTGGTAGTTGGTCAAGCATATCATGTTCTTTCTCATTATACTGAAGTAAGTCAGCTTCCAGTCAGCTTCCATATGTGGAATTGGAGGAGGGAGAGGCATTTTGTCCTTTTCCTCGGGCAGGCAAAATGTCTTGGGCTAGTCCTGGCCATCACAGATCTTACGAAAGCTCTTCCACGTGTAACCACCCTATTTGCACCCTGTTCTCAGAGACCAAGCTAGTTGTGAGTTTGATAGTCTAGTCTTTTACATGCTCGGGTATGACAAATTTACAATGCAATCCTAGCCACATCTACTTAGAGGTAAGTCCTATTGAATTCAATGGGTCATACTCCCAGGTAAGTGGAGTTAGGATTGCAGCCTTAATTTCCCATAAGTGTGTTTAGGCAGTTGTAGCGGAGCTGCTATGCTGTGGATTATTGGGAGAGAGACTGGGAGGGACGAGGTGATGAGGAGGGTGATGTAGTGCAAATGCACCAGGAAACCCAGCCTGGTAGTCCTGTCTGTGCACTTGCATTATGCTGGCATAAAAAATGTTGTAATGAGGAAACCATCCTCAGTTCTGTGTTCAGCTGAACGGAGTAATTCATCTTTTTCGTTTGAAAGGTATGAGATCATGAATTTTAAGAAAACGGGGAAGGACTACTTTGAATATATCAATGTTGGAAGTTGGGACAATGGCGAACTGAAGATGGACGATGAAGAGATTTGGTCAAAGAAAAGTTCTGTCATCAGATCTGTCTGCAGTGAACCATGTGAGAAGGGAGAGATCAAGGTACGTGAATTTGTGATGAAAAGAGTCCCCTGGCCACTAACCAAAACTGGGCCCCAGTGTTGGCCAGTGTTTGAAACTAATCTGAACATGGGTGAATAGTTTTAGCTCCAGGGATGTTTTGGTTAATCAAATGGAAATAGCATCCATAAACAAGTTCAGCCCATTTGGTAAAATGTACGTACAGAGAAGAGGTATATAACATGTGCGTTGTTGTTTTAAAGGAACTGCATAAACCAAAACAAAAAATTCAGAAATGAAAATGTTGTTGTGTGTTTTTCTTAGGTTATCCGCAAAGGAGAAGTCAGTTGCTGTTGGACTTGCACACCATGTAAAGAGAATGAATTTGTCTTTGACGAATACACGTGCAAGGCTTGTGAGCTGGGTTCTTGGCCCAGCCACGACCTCACCGGTATGTAGATTATGATCTTACAAACGGGACCCGCAACCAGGGACAGGGTCACATTCTCCTACGAACCCACGTAATTCACACTTCCCAAAACAATATGCTAACTGGAGCTCAGCTATCCTTTGAAATTTACACTTGTCTGATTTATGCAATGCAGTTGTCTGACCAAAAACTGTAAACAAAAATTGTGCATACTAGGGGAAGGTGTGTATTAAAATGCATATATCAGTGAAAATAACGCAGAGTTACACTTGCTGCCTCATAGGGAGGCAGGGCATAAATGAAGCAAACGGACAAAACGTTTCTTTCTTTTTGAGGGCAGCACATGCCCGGCACTGCCTTGCAAAATATATCTCCATAGCCAAGATATCACCAACAGGCGTTGCTTTCTTGTCCATTAGTTTGCATCGTTCTTCCTCCCAGTGGAGGTGCATCCATTAGGGCAAGTGGGACACTGCTTCACCCATCCCAGCCTCACCTCAGCCAGCACCTGCCTGCCTTTCTCAGAGTCAGCCCAGGAGGTGGGACTGACTGTCAGCTCCCTCCTCCTTCTGACTTTTGTGGAATACAGCGTGGAGGAGGATGGGGACAAAAGTAGAATTAGTTGCTTTGACCTGTCATTGACTCTGGCTCCACCGGCTGTTGGCCTCCTGACCCTTGTCCTACCAGACCCAGTTTACACCAGCCACTGTTGCTTCCTCCTGTCCCTTCTTTGGAAAACAACAACAACAACAACCTAGCAGGGTTCTCAGCTGAACCGCAGCTTACCACTTTGCAGGGATTTCAGTCATTTATTTATTTATTGGGGATCTGGCTTGTCCAACCTAAAATATGAACCCATCTTTTCTTTTCTTTTCTCCAGCTCATTTGGTCGAAATTAATTTTTCATGTTTTTGGCACCAGGAGAATGATTCATTGAGACAGGATCTGACTGGGGACACTGCCAGGGTTTTCTGTCTGGTGTGTGTGTTTTGTTCCTCTTGAAATAGCTTTCTGCGTTCCCTCATTCATGTGTTTGCAGGCTATCAATCACAGTTCTGGTCTGGCAGTAGTTTTATATTTTGGAAAGTATTAAAATGAGAGGATGCAGGCTGCAGCACGCATGCACATGGTCACAGTGGTTTACATTGAAAATAATATTTGAAAGCACGTTAAATATTACCAAGAAGGGTTAAACAAGATATGATGCCATTCACACCATTAGCAATTATATGAATGACTTCAAAAGTAAATTAAGGTATGGGGGGCAATCCATATTGCGACCCCAAGGTGCTGCGGTTGGTAGGCTTTAACCGTTTGCCTCCTGCTGCAGTCAGTCCTAGGGTTGTAGCCACTGTTAGTTTTACTTAAATTAGACCCATGAAATGGATATGACTTGCAAAGGATTCAATGAATCTACCCTGAGTAGAATTTAGTAGGGGTTTTCATTTGGGGGGGAAGTTACCATTGGGACACAGGAAGCTGCCTTATCCCAAGTCAGACTATTGATCCATGTAGCTCAGTATTGTCTACACTGACTGGCAGTGGCTGTCCAGGGTTTCTGGCAGGGAATCTTTCCCACCCCTGCTTGGAGATGCCATTGGGGATTGATCCAAGCACCTTTGGCCTTCAGCTTGGTCTTGTTGCTGCATCTGCTTGGAAGTGTAACAAGCCAGAAATCAAGTTGTCCCTTGACTATGCAGACTCCATGGGTTGCGTTCAACTAAGTCCTATTCAGAGTTGACCATTGAAATTAATTATCCTAAATTCACCATGTCTATTAACTTCAATGGATCAACTCTGAGTAGGACTAGCATTGAATACCACCCCTTGTGCGAAATGTATTCTGGGATGGTGACCCTAGTCAGGGGCAGTATGCTTCTGAAAACCAGTTGCCGGAAGCCTCAGGAGGGGAGAGTGTTCTTGCACTCGGGTCCTGCTTGCAGGCTTCTTAGAGGCACCTGGTTGGCCGCTGTGAGAACAGGATGCTGGACTAGATGGGCCACTGGCCTGATCCAGCAGTCTGTTCTTATGTTCAGATATCCATCAGGGTACAATGACTCCCTTCGCTCCCAGTATGTGCTGAGGGTGTCAGTGGGGTCCTCTTCTGAAGAGGTTTTATCCAGTTCTGATTCTGGACACAAGCTAATATTTACAGCAGTGTAAATATGCAGTGTGGCTGGATCAGTCACTCAATGATTCATAGGATCGTTAAGCATTCAAAGAGCATAAGTTTGGATGGATCTACACTAACAATGAAAGGAGACTGAAGGAAGATTGTAGTGTGTCTGGAAGGCCAGTGTTTTGCTCAAACTGATTTCTAATATTTCTTTTCCTTGTTATCAGTCTATTATTTCATTGCTGCTTTTTGAAATTTTATTGGGAGGCGGGGGGAAATGAGGGCAAGCTATATTAGAAAGAACCCTGCTAGATTAGACCAAAGGCCCATCTAGTCTAGCATCCTGTTCTTAGAGTGGCCAACCAGATGCCTATGGGAAGCCCAGAAGCAGAACCTGAGAGTGCAACAGCGCTCTCCCCATCTGTGATCTCCAGCAACTAGCATTTCATGGAGGCAGAACCTTGCCATTGTGGCTAGTAGCCATTGACAGCTGTATCCTCCATAAATTTGTCTAACCCTCTTTTAAAGACATCTGAGTGGGTGGCCATCACTACCTCTTTGGGGAGTAAATTCCACATCCTTGTAACTTGTGGAGCAGCTGAAGCAAATAATTTCAGCAGCTTCGGAGGCACAGATGGAGAGTTGATACAATTAATTTCACCAGCCTTTGATTTATCTGCAGGCTGCATTGTCGGCATTTCTTATTCTTAACGTCCTGTAAATGTGGTGATTTTTGAGGCAAAAACAAGGAGACCTGCTATTTTCCAGTTCATGAAATGCCTGAAATGCTTTTATTTAGTGATGGAAGACTTCAAAAACATGCATTTGACTATAATTGCAAGAAAAGTGTCTACTTGATCTGATGGAGTAAATTAAGGACGCCCCTGCTTAGGCATTTTTTTCCTTCTCTTTTTTCTGGATCATCAGTTTAGTCCTTTAGTACTTTAGCTGTAAACTAGCAAGAAGTTCCCTGAAACACAGCCAAGGTAGACATACCCTGAGCATGCTAATAAGATGGTGGCTGACAGTCCTTGGTCTAGGGAGTTCAGTTGCCAGCCTGATTCTTGCTGTGCTGCCACCAGATTTCACCTAGGCTGCTGTCAGACATGGGGCTTATCGTATTAGTTTAATGGATTAAAATGGTAGCCCTTCTGTCCCAGTTTCTAAAATTCCTTTCACACTGCAGTAGCTGTTGCGTTAAGGAACAGCAGCTTTTTCAGCCAATGTACCGGCATTTTGCGCAAATGTCCTAAGATCTCATCCCGTCACCATGCAACCCTTCCCCCTTTAGCATCTGACATACTTACTTTTTTCAGTTGTATAGACACAGGGGGTGTGTGTGGGAAATGCTGCTGCTACCTGGGCCTACGCCAGAATACCAGTACAATTTTCTTCAGGAAAAAAACCCATGTGCCTAAAGAGTGGGAGCACACTGCATGCTGGGATGCCTGTCATGTGAGCAGCGCAACTAGCAAAAAACTCCCATGTTTTTCCAGGTTCCCAGCATTGCAAACAGATTATTTCTGGTATTATTTAATGCAAAAGTGAGCGCTGAATTTGCACTATATTCCACTAGAATTCCAGAACTAGCTTGTACATTATGTGAAAGAGCAAATGTAATGTGCAAATTACCAGGTAAGAAAGCGTCAGAATAATGGAATAAAGTGCAGTGTGAAAGCAGTCCTAGAGCAAAAAGCAAGGTGAATTTGGAGGGTCTTGCTCATTCCAGAAAGAACCATGTATGTATGCTACCCTGAGTTCCTTGGAGAGAGACTGGACTAAGTAAGTAGGTCAGTACATAAATAAATATTGGATTTATTTATTGAATTTATATTCTCCCAAAAGAACCCAGGGTGGCAAGCACATCAACGAAACAATTAAAAACCATGCTAAAACAGCTAACCATATTCCAAAAAGAGTTTCTTTATTTATTAGATTATTATTATTATTGAAGGCAGTCCATTTCCATTATTATTATTATTATTATTATTATTATTATTATTATTATATCCTGCTCTTCCTCCCAGTAGTAGCCCAGAGTTAAAAACATTCTAAAAATAGTACTAGTCAGTGGAGACTGGTGGCTCTATTGTTATTGGGACAGTGAATTAGCTCTGGGTTTTAGTCCCAATTTTCAAGGAGCTGTCCAAGGTGATCAAGCTATTTTGGAAATAGGTTTCAGCACCTTGGACAACTCCTTAAAGTTTGGACTAAAACCCAGAGCAGATTCACTTCCCCAGTGACATCGGAGCCACCAGTCTCGACTGGCTGCAGTTAAAAACATTCTTTCATCCACTGATCTTCAGGTTGTGAGGAACAGTCTCCTTCAGTGATCAAATGGCTGGATAAACGGGAACGTTTTCAAATTCCTCCTGAAGGTCAAATCAATCTCAGTCGAGATTTGATGGATTGCATTCAGGCTGCAAATCTAACCTGGAAGTAAGCTTCATTGAATTCAATGTAACATACTTCCCATAAGGCTACAAAGGGGGAGAAGATGAAAGCCAAGTGTTAATGGAGAATGTAATGATATTCACTGTGACAAGGTTGATTGGGAAAAGTGTGTGCCAGTTTTAATAATTGAATGGATGGTTAGTGTGCAGTTATAAATTAAGGTGAAAATCCAGTCAAGTGATACGTGAGAGCACAGGTGAGGTTCCTCCCCTCCAAAGACTTGAATGTTTGGTAAAGATCAAGTAGTTTAATTTATGGGAAAAGTCAGTGCCAGCTGGTTTGTCAAGACTCGGCAGAGCACAGGAGCCCAAAGTACAGCAACGACGAGGCTTAGAAGAGCAATTAAACATCAGCCTTATCAATAACAGTCAAGGAGCTGTTGGGAAAATGAACTGCCCTGAGGAAGGCTATCAGACTAGGAAATCTGCAATACGTTAGAAAAGTGGCAAATAATCAGTCGAGGCCTTTGTTGGATGGACAGAGCAATTACAGTTGGGGGGAAAACAGGGGTGGGGAACCTCAGACCAGGAGGCCAAATATGGCCCTCCAGGTATCTCCAACTGGCCCTTGGGACTCCCCCCGCCACACCCTCTCTCCCCAGGCCACACCTCACCAGCCGTGTTTCACACTCTCGTGGAGGATTTTCGCCTAGCTGGAATGTGCCTCTTGCTTGCCTGAAAGGAGGATAGAGAGGGGTGTGTGGAAGCTGAGCCTACTGTACAAGGGAGATTTTACATTCATTGTTCTGCCCACTTTTGCCTCTGGCCCCACCCACCACTGGCATGTGGCCCCCAGAAGGGAATGCAGCCCTTGGGCTGAAAGTAAAATGTTATCACCCCCACCCCTGTTATAGGCCATCAGCAATGGCCACGTCTTGTGATATTAAGCTTCACAGAGTAGTAGAGTTGGAAGGAGCCCGTAAGGTCATCGAGTCCAAACCCCTGCTCATTGCAGGAATCCAAGTTAAAGCATAACCAACGTGAGTTAATTTAGGAAGGATCGGGCGGATCTGTGCAGGGTTGACGTGTAAGTCAAGGAGCCTGAGAGGTTGCAATTATGCTTGAACCGCAGTCTTGGATTCTTTACTCCGTGTGTCCCCAGGTCCTTGCTTACTGACTGATTTTTCTTTATTTTTCTCCATACCAGGTTGCAATTTAATCCCCGTCCAGTATCTCCGATGGGGCGACCCAGAACCAATTGCAGCCGTTGTTTTTGCCTGCTTGGGTCTCCTGGCCACCATGTTTGTGACTGCCATCTTCATCATGTACCGTGACACACCGGTCGTCAAGTCGTCCAGCCGAGAACTCTGCTACATCATCTTAGCCGGCATCTTTTTGGGTTACTTGTGCACTTTCTGTCTCATTGCAAAGCCTCAGCAGATCTACTGTTACCTCCAAAGAATCGGCATCGGCCTCTCCCCAGCTATGAGCTACTCTGCCCTCGTGACAAAAACGAACCGCATTGCAAGGATCCTTGCCGGCAGCAAGAAGAAAATCTGCACCAAGAAACCTCGCTTCATGAGCGCCTGTGCCCAGCTAGTCATCGCATTTATCTTAATATGTGTCCAGCTGGGCATCATTGTTGCCCTTTTCATAATGGAGCCACCAGATACAAAGCATGATTACCCAAGTATCCGAGAAGTGTATCTGATATGCAACACCACCAACCTAGGGGTCGTGACTCCCCTCGGATACAATGGTTTACTCATCTTAAGTTGCACCTTCTATGCGTTCAAGACCAGAAATGTCCCCGCCAACTTCAACGAGGCCAAGTACATAGCCTTCACGATGTACACCACTTGCATCATCTGGTTGGCCTTTGTGCCCATTTATTTTGGGAGCAACTATAAGATTATTACCATGTGTTTTTCAGTAAGCCTGAGCGCCACCGTGGCTCTCGGATGCATGTTCGTGCCAAAGGTGTACATCATCCTTGCCAAGCCAGAGAGGAATGTACGCAGCGCATTTACCACCTCCACCGTGGTTCGCATGCATGTTGGGGATGGGAAGTCATCTTCTGCTACAAGCCGTTCAAGCAGTTTGGTCAACCTGTGGAAAAGAAGAGGATCGTCTGGAGAGACTCTAAGGTAATGCTTGCTAATATGGAAGGCTTTGGAGTGCAGATTTTCCAGTGGTGGCAGGGGAAGGAATAATAGGGACCATACTGAATTTTATCACATCTACCCTGCCATGAATCTCACCAAGGGTGAAAATAATTCAGGATAGTCTGGAGGCTGGTCCATTAGGGCGAGTGGGGCACTACTTCACCAAGATCAGTCTGACCTCGGCCAGCCCCCACTTGTGTAGCTCTTTTCTTACAACCAGTTTAAGGGGTGCCATTGGTTGCCAGCCTCTTCTTCCTCCTTAGTCCTTTGCAGAACTCAGCAGGGACGAGGATGAGGCCAAAACCAGAATTAGTTGGCTCTGTCTGTCATTGGTTCTGGCTCTAGTAGCTATTTGCTCTGGCTCCACCTACTGTTGGCCTCCTGCCTTCCACCATACGTCCCGCTAAGCACCAACCTCCACCAGGTTCTTCCTGATTCAGATTCTACCTTTTATCCCAACGTGCAACATGGGAGACCCATTGAATTATTTATCTTCTGAATTAATTTTATGTTTACATTTTCTAGCTAGATCTGGCCTCCTCACTCTTTCCATATCTGTATTTCTCCTTCTTTTCCCTTACCTCTCTCACTGTCAGTCTTTCTCCTTCTCTCTATAGCACTAACACAAAGCCTCCTAGGTCAAAGCATAATCCGTTCAGAGCTCCTGACCCATTGGTTGAAGGCAAATAGTTAAGTCTAGTGCTGTGTTGAAATCTGTCCTCCAGTTTCTTGAAAGTATTCTTTCTCTGTGAAAGAGACTTCCATTTTTGCTGCCTCATTCTCAGGGCACTTCAGAATTTCTTTAGAGTTTCAGTGGATACTGGGTTTTAAGCTTACCTTATCATTGCAAGGTGGCTGAGGGTGGTGTGTGTCTTTTTCTTTTAATTAACCGTTTCTCCAGCACTCTGCAGCCTCCCCAGCTGCCCACACTTCCTGAACTGAAAAGGCCTCTGGGAAGAGTTGCCACATGAGGTCTTCCTAGAGGCTTTAACTGTAGCATGGGCACTCAGGAAGACTGCAGAGTGTCAACCACTGGTGAGATGATTTGGAGAATGAATGAAAAGACACTCACAAACACCCGTTAGCCACCTTGAAAGTATGATTTATTTATTTATTTTTATTTATTAAATTTATATCCCGCCTTATGGCCAAAAGGCCCTCAAGGCGGCTTACAAAAACATGAATATAACACATCATAAAGCATAAATACAATAATGCAATTCTCAAAATTAAATAACAAATAACATTATTAAAAGAAAAGAAAAAACATTTAAATGTGTCACAATAAGAGAACCAAACACTTTATAAAAAGGCCTAGATAAAAATCTTCAATTTCCCAGCAAATAAGTAGCATTTTTATTTTTAACATATAAATATACACAGTATATAAGTAGCCAAACAATAATAATAAACAACAAACTAATGAGAACATCTCAATAAATATACAATTAAACAATCCCCACACACTTCACAACAGTGTTTAACAAAAATATGCTATAGTCCAAATAACAGCAAAAATGAATCTCCAAAATTAAATCTTGACCCCCAAAACAACTAAAAAACAACTAACCCCAGTAGTCTATAGACATCCCGAGCAGCAGGTTCACGCACACATACACACACACGGTCTCTGGCCCCTTCAGCAGTTGCTGCTTTTGTAGCTGGAGAGAGACAGGGCCTCACCCTTCCAGGCCAGGTGGAAATCAGCCAGAAATGCAGGGAGCAGGTCTTGCAGAAACTCACACAGGTAGATGATAAGCACACTACCTCCCCCATGAGAATTTCGCTAGCCATTTACTCCCCCCATAATTTTCAAATGCAGTTTCTTTTCTCAATAATTGATGGGAAATTGTTGAAAAAAATGCAGGAGGAATTTTCAGCACAATACTAGTTTAGTCTATTGGATAGAATAGCTAATATTGCACTGGATGTATTCAGAGCACCATTTTTGAAATTGAACGTATCACAGTGGTCCTGTAACTTCTTGTTAAGCTGGTTGTCTGCCCTTCTGCACCTGTTCTTCTGGGAGCCCATATTCTTTGGGATGTAGCCTTATCCAGCTACAGTATGTGTGTGCATACTGGAAATCCATGGAAGGTGCCAATCCCATGTATCTTTCCCACATTATTATCCAGGGTGGTAACTGACTAGGAAAGACTCATAGGGTTTACATCTCCCATATGGTTCCAACATTCGCACACTTAGTGAGTCACATGTGCTTGTGCCATAGGATGAAGGTCCCACTCCACCGAGGGTGCATGCAGCTTGGGCCTTTGCATCATCCCTAGACCAAGCCAGACTTTCATTCAGAGACTGAGAACCTGCAGTCCTCCAGATGTTACTGTACTCCAGCTCCCATGGCCAGTGGTGCGGAATGATGACAGTTGAAGTCCAACAACATCTGGAGGACCATGACTGCCCCTATTCTTGCCTTTACTTATATGCTGACTTTGAACAAAAGAATTTGTGTTCAAGGCAGCTCACAATATACTGTATAGCAGGCAACACCAATGTGGTGCCTGTGGGTATCAGTGTACCTGCCAGCCCACAACAGGTCTCAGGAAATATCCCCTCAAAAATTCACAATTCACAAGAGACTGTTTGGTCTTCCTGCTCAGTTCCTGTTTGCACTGGTTCAGCCTCTCCTACATTGGACAGACCCCCTTAAATATGCCCACATTTCATTGGATGCCAGGGTTGGATGCTCCTGAACAGAGGAGTGGTGCAAAGAGCTGCGAACAAAGAGCTGCCTGTGAACAAATCTAGCAGTGACTGATGTAGGTGCCCCTTTTTTCCGTGGATGGGGAAGGGTGTGCCCACACCATTTTGTGGTCCTATCTTTTTTCTGCTCTTTGCGATGTGGCAGCCATTTTGTGCAACACCACATTCCCATGACAGCCATTTTGTGCTATGCCATTTTATTATTATTATTATTTATTATTATTTTTATTACATTTATACCCCACCTTTCTTTTCATGAAACCCAAGGAGGCTTACATATGGTTTTCAGGCAATCTCCCATCCAGGCACTGACCAGACCTGACCCTGCTTAGCTTCAGCAGGGAGCTGGCCTGATGTGCCTTCAGACCATAGCCTGCGACCCAATTTTCCCACAATAGCCTTTTTGAGACTAGCACCCGTGGCACTTCCAAATGTGCCCACTGCCAGAAACGGTTGGCGGTCCCTGGTTATGCAAGGGAAAACAAACAATAACAGAAATAGGTAAAAGTAATCAATAACAATATCAAACATAATGTGCTTAGGCTAAGGAGAAACTGAACACCCAACAGGTGCAGATGTATGGCAAAATATATAGTAAAATGGCCATCCTTCCATACCAACCGCTGATGCTGGGCCTGTTTGTAAAGGAAAAGGAAATACGGTGCAAGCGTAATCACTGGCCTACCAAGACCTGTTGAGTCAGCGGCACACATGCCAGAAGAAGACAAACAAGAGCTGGTACAAAACACAAGGAGTGCAGATTGCTTCCTCTTGTCTTTGAAGCTGTTAATCCAAAATCCCTTTCTCTCTGCCGTCAAGCTTGCGGTAGGCTTGCTGTATCTCTCTGCACTGTGAAAAGACAACATAATTGCTTCACAACTAGAAATTAATCATTCACCATTCAATAGATAGGATCATTAGCAGCTATTTTTGGAATTTTCATGAGTGTTTTCCAAGTGATTCAACTGGTATAAATTTTGCTCTTCGTATGCCGTTCCTCACTCCTCTTTGGCTCTTTCCCCCCTTGCCTGTCATTATTTATTCTGGTCACTTTCTTAACAATCTGATCTACTTGGACTATCCTCATGGTACCGCTACTTCTCCTGGCCTGACACCTTCCATATTTTCTCTGTCGAGACCTGAAGCTAATTCTTCTGTGTCTGAGACGGGAGAACCGGGTGTCCTCCAGATGTTGCCAGACTGCAGCTCCCTTCATCCCTGACCATCGGACATGATGGCTGGGGCTTCTGGACAATGAGAATGCAACACCATCTGGAGGGCCACGGGTTCCCCATCTTGGCCTAAGGCTGTGCTTTTCGCTAGGGTTGTGCTGAACTCTCCTCCTATATTTTTCTCTACTATTCCCCATTAATTCATGATAAAATAAATTGCAATTGAAAATTATCAAAGGGGAGGGGAAAATTCAGCGACATTTTCATGGGCGGGGGCAGGTTGTTTCATTTTGTTGCTGAGCTGACCTTACTGTCAAGGCTGCAGAGGGGTGCTTGCGAGGGTCACTTCGTCCACTCTGGAAATGATCTCTCCAGTATTTATTGGGTTAGCTGTTCTTCCATTTGCTTCCCACCTTTCCTCCAAGGAGTTAAAGGTGGTGCCTATTACTCTTCCCCTCCCCATTTTGCCCTCACAACAAACATGTGAGGTAGGTTAGACACTGGACCAAGGTTAACCAGTGAGCTTCATGGCTGAGCGGGGCTTTAAACCCTAGCCTCCCTGGTCTTAGTCCAGATGTGGGGAACCGTTGGCCCTCCAGATGTTGCTGAACTACAACTGCCATGGCTAGGGATGATGGGAGTTGTTGTACAGCAACATCTGGAGGACCAAAGGTTCCCCCTTACCTTTCTTGGTCCAATACTCTATCCACTACACTGGCACTCTGGTAGTCTGCACTTTGCAGTCTTCCCGGATGCTCATGATTTTTGGACTTTTGTGTAAGCGTGGGAAGGTGGGGAAGCTACCTTCCATACACCTGACAGTTGCTGTTTTTGTTTTTTTAGAAAAGTGAAGTATTTTAAAGTGAAGTCTTTCTCCCTTTCAAAGAAATCAGTATAGAAATTCTTTGAAAAGGTAAAAAGAACTTCATTAAGAAACAAAATCAGTGAGCGTATTGACCTCAAGCACTCGGTTGCCAGTCTCCTTGGCTTTCCAGTCTTCAAGCTAAAGCCCCAGGGAAGATGTCACAAGGTAACTGCTCCCATGGGGCTTTTTCAGATCAGGAAACGCAGGCAGCCGGGCAGGCTGCAGAGTGCTGGAGAAATGGTTAATGGAAAGAAAAAAACGCACACCACCCTCAGCCACCTTGCAACGATAAGGTAAGCTCAAAACCCTGCACCCGCTGAAATCATAACGAAATTTCTAGTCCCTTGAGAATAAGACAATTAAAAAGAAATGGAAGCCTCTTATGCAGAGATAAAAAACGTTGTACAAAATTGGAGGATAGGTCTCAGCACATCACTGTTTTGAACAGCTGAAAGAATCTTTTCCTGGAATAGAGCTGCAGTCCCAGCTTCCTCTGTTGAATACCTACCTGTCAAGGGACTTGTTAAAAACCAGGAACCCATTCTGCCAGAAAACAGCTGGCAATCAATAGAATTTTTGTTTATAATGGCACGCAGGACTGTGTTCTATTGTATTAAATCCAGTAGGTTACCTTCTCAAACCCAGGAACATAAACCACTTCTTATTTAATGATAAGCCTACTTCTAATGGCCCATTCCAAAGGATAAATCATGGCTGTGCTTCATGTTTGGCAGCTGGCTGATGAATCTGTTCAAGCCAACCCTGAAGTGACTGGAAGCCAAAACAAAACAATGCAAAAAAAAAAAAGATTTTTGAATTGGAATGAAGTGGTTATATTTAGAGGATGCAGAGTGTTGTAAAGGAGTGAGTCATGCCAGTTTTTAAAGAAACATGCAGTTTAAGTCACACCAGGGCACAGAAGGGCCCCTATCATTAACTCGGTGCTCTTTTGATGTTAATTGATGGCCCCACCATGTTGCGTCAAAGGATTGTCAAAGAGATAACACCAGGGCTCCATTCAAAACTTTGTGTGTTGTCAGGTTCAAAATGAGAGTGAACAAAAGCAAGATATTGAAGACAAGACTGCAAGGCTTTCTTTTTCCTTTTTTTTTTTTTCTTTGGTGCGTAGGATGCTGTTTAATGCAAGAGTCTTAAAAAGTTCCAGGCCAGCATGAACACACAGACATTGCCCCATAGACAGGAATATTGGAGAATTCAGCCAAAAACAGAAACTGCCGATATTCGCTTCTTGGTCCCGTGTCTGGAACGCAAATCAATCCAGTGAATACGTTTGGTATTCGCTGTTGCTTTCAGTCTGCAAATTATATGTAATCAATTACTTTTTTTCCTCATTTGCATTGTGTGTGTTGGGGTTGCATTGCAATGAATGGGATGGAATAGCGTAACAAACACATAACTTGCGTAAATTACACAATTTATGTAATTAATTATGTAACTTACCCAAGTTTTATGATTTTGCCACAGTGGACAGCAAGACAAGTAACATAGCTTTGGGCAGAAGAAGAACTGCAGTGAAACGGAAACAGTATTGCATACAATGAAAACAGAGTGGAATGGGCAACAATGCTTTCTTACATCCCTAGCCATAACAGTTGTGGTAGGGTGCCAGTAGTTCTTGGCAAGACCCCACATGATGGTGACAGGCAACCCGCTAGGGATGTGTGACTAACCCTGTGTTCAAAAATGATTTTGGGTTTTGTAAGCATTGCTTTAGACTACTTGCAAAACCTTAAAGGCTTGATGGAAGTGCTCAGGGGGGATGTTCATGAAAACCCAATGCATTCAATTAAGCTGCAGGCTTTGCAGCCCAAAATCAAGGGTTCTGACAGCAACATTAGCATTTATTATTTCTCCGATGGATGGTTCAACAGACCCTTAGGAGAGGGGGACAGATTGCTGGCTAGGATTTGAGAGTATGGACAGAATTGAGGCACAGGGGCATGGCTCAAGGTAGGCTGACTCACCTCAATTCTGCATGCAGTTATTAGAGCAGGGGTGCTTGCAGATTTCCGAGACCTTCCTTTGAATGCTCCATCCAACCCTAAAACCCTTGAAGGAAGGCTGTTCAATAGGGAACCAAGAAAGTTATGCTATACCTTTCATTTCCACAATGTAGCAAAAGGAGAGGGGGGGGAGAGAAATTCACTTCAGTTCTCATTTAAAGGAAAACATACCAAATTCACACTTTTCAAAACAATGGGCAAACTGAAACATAGCCATCCTTCCAAATTTACACATCTCTGAATTTTTCAATACAGTTCCTGGTTTCTAAAATGGTTCTGTGGTAAGGAATTATGGGGAAAACATCTTGCCTGAAATGGGCCCTCTGAGAGGCCATGAGACAGTCAGGTCTCACAGCTGAACTCAGTTAATTAAGCAGTAAGCAACACCTGCTTATCAGCTTGAGACTGGTACTTCAAGGCCAACTGGCCGGGAAAGGTTGGTGAGTGCGTGACAGGTTCAAAAGCTCCAGAAGATTTCATCATTAGAAAGCCCCCTGATTGGCTGATTAATTTCTGACTGTTGCTGGGCATTTTCCCGTAAGACCCAGACTTTAAGTCTTTGCTCCCCAATGTTTCTTGGTGCTTACCTGATATTGGGGTTCCATCTTCCATTTGCTCTCCAGGCTATACATCTCTGGGGACATATGGAACCATGATGTTGGCTTACCCTATTGTGTGAGTATAGATTAGGCTAGACAGCTTTGTTATGTTTATTTGTGATTTGAACTCTCTCTGTGTTGTATCTAGCCCTTGGGGTGTTTAGTTTAAGAAACTATTTTGCTGCTATACTTTTTGCTCTCATATTTTATTCTAATAAAGTTACCTCTTATTTACCAGTGTGTGTTCATTTCAGAGGGAAATTGGCTCTGAATCCAGCACCTTGTTTGGTTAGCCACAGACTACCATATTTTAGGGTTGCCAGGTTCAGGGCCTGATCCCGTATCTTTAGGAGAAGAGAAAGTCAGCCAAGTGCAGGTGTTCTTGCAACACCGTAATGGGAAAAACCACAAGGTGGAATTCTTCCTTCCCCCTGCACAACTTTTAAAGATACAGAAGATGTCTTGGTTGCCAGGTCCAGCCTCCAAGAGGTCTTCTGTATCTTCAAAAGTTGTGCAGGGGGAAGGGAGAATTCCACCTTGTGGTTTTTCCCATTATAGTGTTGCAAGAACACCTGCACTTGGCTGACTTTCTCTTCTCCTAAAGATACAGGATCAGTCTCAGGCCATGGGCCTGTCAACCCTACTGTATATGTATTTTGTCTGAAGGCTCCAAGACAAGGAGTGCATCCTTGGCTCTTGTCTGTTGGAATCCTTGGCAGGTCTATTTCTGGCACTTCGGATTCCCCCTTGGCCCAGAGTGGGTGACCAGGTTTAAGGAGTGGTGGCAATCTACCTACCTTGCAGGGTTGTTGTTGGTTTACTCAGCCCTGATAAGGGAGGCACGGGTTGTGCCTGGCCAGGATCAGTTGCTCTCGGTTTGGGAATTGAGTCCTGGTGTGAACTGGCAGCAGTTCTAGCTATCTAAGCAGGGTTCAGTTTAACATGCAGCTAGACACATTCTGTGCAGTGTCAAAAAATTGTGCAGTGTGAAATAAGTTTTTGTGTAGTTGAGCATTTGGGATTAAATAAGGAGCTAGGTAGTTTCTAAAAAAGAAATAGATGAGAAAAGACAAAAAGAAATAGAAAATGAAAATAAATTCTGGTTCATTTCAAATCTTCATCACCTTATACTACTAGACAGTGCTTTTTTTAAAAAAATATGAGGTGCTGGTATTCATACCTTGATAAGGGTACTGTGGGTGCCAGAATATAATAGCTGGCATGCACAGCAAAAGGAGAGGTACCAGTACTCCATACTGGTGAATACTGCCACAAAAACAGCCCTGCTAATAATGTATTATGGGACAAATGACTTGACTAGTTTGGGAGCAGACAGTGTGCTGACTGCTCGTGCAAAAGAGAAAAAGCTTAGAATAAACCCTGCAGCTAAGTAATGTGTACAAACATTCATATGCATGTATCAGTGAAAATAACTTACACAACTGCTTTATATTAGGGGAAATCGCTTTGTAAAAAAGTGTATGTTAGGCAAAATTGCATATAGAAAAGCTTGCATTTAGAGTAATTCACACTACAATGCTGATGAATTTTCCTGACTTTTTTTTTTAAAAAAAACTTGAACTTAAGACTGGAAAAATGAGAAACTGAGAGGAACTGAAATTGACAGATTTGCCCATCCCATAGCAGAAGACAAGGAAGCAGTGAATTCTCTCAACTGCTCCCTACACATACACACACACACATATTTCTTTTGTCTGCTTTGCGCATACCATGGACCGCAAAAAAGACAAATAATTGGGTGTTAGAACAAATTAAACCAGAACTATCACTAGAAGCTAAAATGATGAAACTAAGATAATCATACTTTGGACACATAATGAGAAGACAAGATTCACTAGAAAAGACCATAATGCTGGGAAAAACAGAAAGGAGTAGAAAAAGAGGAAGAGCAAACAAGAGATGGATTGATTCCATAAAGGAAGCCACAGACCTGAACTAACAAGATCTGAACAGGGTGGTTTATAACGCTCTTGGAGGTCGCTGATTGATAGGGTCTCCATAAGTCGTAATCAACCTGAAGGTACATAACTACAACAAGCCCTTTCCCCTGCCTATTATAGCAATCTGGACTCCAGGGATGATGTGGGGGAGAAGGCAAACAAATAGGACGGAAGAAGGAATGGGCCGGAGAAGTCACAGCTGCTTTGTCTGTTGCATCAGTGCCAATGATAATACAGGCTCAATCTCCGGGGTGTCATCTGGCAACCCAGCCACAACAGGGACCATCCTAGTGGAATAGAAAGCGTAACTGGAAAAAAGAGAAGGCAAAGCAAAGGAGCTGAAGAACAAGGCCCCGATGAGGCTTTCAGGAAGCAGGAGGTGGGACTACTGGAAGATCAGACAGGCTTACCAAAATGTACACAACAGAGTTGATGGGGAAGAGATGTTGCTCAATGGCAGAGTGTTTGCCTTGCATGCAGAAGGTCCCAGGTTCAACCGATGTCCCCTGTCTGAAACCTTGGAGAGCTGCTGCCAGTCAGTGTAGATAATACTGAGCTAGGTGGGCCAATGGTCTGACTCAGTATAAGGCAGCTTCCTATGTTCCTGGAGAGCACAAAGGGAGAGAGCACTAGTGAGCTTAAGTCCTGCTGGCAAGCTTCCCAGAAGCACCTGCTTTGCCACTGTGAGTACAGGATGCTGGACGGTGATGGGCCTTTCAGCTGGACTCTTCATGTTTTTATGAGAGTCAAGACTTGCAGCTCAGAAGCCTGGAGCTGGAGGAAGATAAAGAGGCAGGTTGAGTCTTGGCTGGCCATGTTTAAGATGTCTTCCACCCAATGAGACATGGGAGGAAACAGAGGGGGCTTTCTTCATCTTCATCCGTTGATTTCTACTTTTTCTGCAGTTCTTAAGGGCAATCTCCCATATGACATTTTTTGCAACAAAGACATGCTTTTGTAAGTCACTTCTGTGCCTAAAAAGATCAAATGGAAAAGGTCAATGGGGTTCCTATGAACACAGGATCCTGGACGGGCTACACTTGTGGCTTTTCCTTCACTCTGTCTCCCTCTGTTGGTTAAGGGGTTCCATAACAGTCCTTGAATCAGCCAGGGCTGCTGGCTTTGAGTCTTGTTCGCCCTCATATGGAGAATACAATTTTATCATTGCATGTCAGTTAGCATGTGGCCCTTGCGAAGTGTATGCACTTTTTAGCACTTTGGAAGTTGACTAGGCTTAATGGACAATATAATACAATATAAAAACTGACAAATCACCGGGCCCGGATGGCATCCACCCGAGAGTTCTCAAAGAACTCAAATGTGAAATTGCTGATCTGCTAACTAAAATATGTAACTTGTCCCTCGGGTCCTCCTCCGTGCCTGAGGACTGGAAAGTGGCAAATGTAACGCCAATCTTCAAAAAGGGATCCAGAGGGGATCCCGGAAATTACAGGCCAGTTAGCTTAACTTCTGTTAATATAAATTAACAGGATATAAATTCAGAAGGGCAAAATTACCACAGGCCAAACCACAAGTGCCAAAGACACTTGAAGAGAGACACTGCTTACAAGTGCCTGTACGCCAATGCTAGGAGCCTCCGAACCAAGATGGGAGAACTGGAGTGCTTGGTCTTAGAGGAGAGCATTGATATAGTGAGCATAATGGAGACCTAGTGGAATGGAGGAAACCAGTGGGATACGGTTATTCCTGGATATAAACTATATCGGAAGGACAGGGAAGGACGTATTGGTGGTGGAGTCGCTCTATACGTGAAAGAAGGGATTAAATCCAGCAAGCTGGAAACCGCAAAAGAGGCGGACTCCTCCACAGAATCGTTGTGGGTAGTGATACCATGCCCCAGGAGGGATTTAATTTTGGGAACGATCTATCGTCCCCCTGATCAAAATGCTCAGGGAGACCTTGAGATGAGATATAAAATTGAGGAAGCATCCAAACTAGGAAATGTGGTAGTAATGGGTGACTTCAACTACCCAGACATAGACTGGCCACATATGTGTTCCAGTCATGACAAAGAAGCAAAATTTCTAGATATTCTAAATGACTATTCCCTAAACCAGTTGGTCATGAAACTACTGACCAGAGGGACGGCAACCCTGGACTTAATCCTCAGTGGGGACCGGGACCTGGTGCGAGATGTAAGTGTTGTTGAACCGATTGGGAGCAGTGACCATAGTGCTATTAAATTAAACATAGATGTAAATGGCCAATTGCCAAGAAAATCCAACATTTTTGACTTCAAGAGAGGAAACTTCACAAAAATGAGGGGATTGGTAAAAAGAAAGCTGAAAAACAAAGTCCAGAGGGTCACATCACTCGAAAATGCTTGGAAGTTGTTTAAAAACACGATATTAGAAGCTCAACTGGAGTGCATACCGCAGATCAGAAAAGGTACCGCCAGGGCCAAGAAGATGCCAGCATGGTTAACGAGCAAAGTCAAGGAAGCTCTTAGAGGCAAAAAGTCTTCCTTCAGAAAATGGAAGTCTTGTCCGAATGGAGAAAATAAAAAAGAACACAAACTCTGGCAAAAGAAATGCAAGAAGACAATAAGGGATGCTAAAAAAGAATTTGAGGAGCACATTGCTAAGAACATAAAAACCAACAACTAAAAATGCTATAAATACATTCAAAGCAGGAGACCATCTAGGGAGGCGATTGGACCCTTGGATGATAAGGGAGTCAAAGGTGTACTAAAGAACGATAAGGAGATTGCAGAGAAGCTAAATGAATTCTTTGCATCTGTCTTCACAGTGGAAGATATAGGGCAGATCCCTGAACCTGAACTAACATTTGCAGGAAGGGATTCTGAGGAACTGAGACAAGCACATAGAAGAACAAGCCTTGCTGAAGCAGAGCCAGCATGGCTTCTGCAAGGGAAAGTCCTGTCTCAGTAACCTATTAGAATTCTTTGAGAGTGTCAACAAGCATATAGATAGAGGTGATCCAGTGGACATAGTGTACTTAGACTTTCAAAAAGCGTTTGACAAGGTACCTCAACAAAGACTTCTGAGGAAACTTAGCAGTCATGGAATAAGAGGAGATGTCCTCTTGTGGATAAGGAATTGGTTAAGAAGCAGAAAGCAGAGAGTAGGAATAAACGGACAGTTCTCCCAATGGAGGGCTGTAGAAAGTGGAGTCCCTCAAGGATCGGTATTGGGACCTGTACTTTTCAACTTGTTCATTAATGACCTAGAATTAGGAGTGAGCAGTGAAGTGGCCAAGTTTGCTGACGACACTAAATTGTTCAGCGTTGTTAAAACAAAAAGGGATTGCGAAGAGCTCCAAAAAGATCTCTCCAAACTGAGTGAATGGGTGGAAAAATGGAAATGCAATTCAATATAAACAAGTGTAAAATTATGCATATTGGAGCAAAAAATCTGAATTTCACATATACGCTCATGGGGTCTGAACTGGCGGTGACCGACCAGGAGAGAGACCTCGGGGTTGTAGTGGACAGCACGATGAAAATGTCGACCCAGTGTGCGGCAGCTGTGAAAAAGGCAAATTCCATGCTAGGGATAATTAGGAAAGGTATTGAAAATAAAACAGCCGATATCATAATGCCGTTGTATAAATCTATGGTGCGGCTGCATTTGGAATACTGTGTACAGTTCTGGTCGCCTCATCTCAAAAAGGATATTCTAGAGTTGGAAAAGGTTCAGAAGAGGGCAACCAGAATGATCAAGGGGATGGAGCGACTCCCTTACGAGGAAAGGTTGCAGCATTTGGGGCTTTTTAGTTTAGAGAAAAGGCGGGTCAGAGGAGACATGATAGAAGTGTATAAAATTATGCATGGCATGGAGAAAGTGGATAGAGAAAAGTTCTTCTCCCTCTCTCATAATACTAGAACTCATGGACATTCAAAGAAGCTGAATGTTGGAAGATTCAGGACAGACAAAAGGAAGTACTTCTTTACTCAGCGCATAGTTAAACTATGGAATTTGCTCCCACAAGATGCAGTAATGGCCACCAGCTTGGACGGCTTTAAAAGAAGATTAGACAAATTCATGGAGGACAGGGCTATCAATGGCTACTAGCCATGATGGCTGTGCTGTGCCACCCTAGTCAGAGGCAGCATGCTTCTGAAAACCAGTTGCCGGAAGCCTCAAGAGGGGAGAGTGTTCTTGCACTCGGGTCCTGCTTGCGGGCTTCCCCCAGGCACCTGGTTGGCCACTGTGAGAACAGGATGCTGGACTAGATGGGCCACTGGCCTGATCCAGCAGGCTCTTCTTATGTTCTTATGTTCTTATGACTCTCCTGACCTTGAACTGGGCATGCTTTTACCTTTCATCATGGATATGGGTTGACAGGTTTGCAAGCTAAAGCTTATGAATTCTCAGTAAAGCATTGAGTTGATTAATTGCTTAAATAAAATCAATTCAAGATCTGTTAATTGATTGAAAATGTGTCCCTGATTAACTGGACAGGATTTTTTTAAAAAAATATCCAAACATTTTATAATAAACCTATGTATAACTATGTATCACAGAACAGTAAAGTCAGGATCATTCAGACCATGGTATTCCCGATCTCTATGTACGGATGTGAAAGTTGGTCAGTGAAAAAAGTGGATAAGAAAAATCAACTCATTTGATATGTGGTGTTGGAGGAGAGCTTTATGCATACCATGGACTGTGAAAAAGACAAATAATTGGGTGTTAGAACAAATTAAACCAGAACTGTCACTAGAAGCTTAAATGATGAAACTGAAGTTATCATACTTTGGACACATCATGAGAAGATATGATTCACTAGAAAAGACAATAATGCTGGGAAAAACAGAAGGGAGTAGAAAAAGAGGAAGGCCAAACAAGAGATGGATTGATTTCATAAAGGAAGCCACAGACCTGAACTTACAAGATCTGAACAGGGTGGTTCACGACAGATGCTCTTGGAGGTCGCTGATTCATATGGTCGCCATAAGTCAAAATCGACTTGAAGGCACATAACATGTATAAATATTGGGGATGGTTAGCACCATTTTAGAAAAGGCTGACTTTGTGTGCGTGAATTGAATCAAATTGAATGCTTGTTCTCTGGCTTGCAAGAATCAGTGGCTACTAGCTGCAATGGCTGTGTTCTACCTACACTGTCAGAGGCAGCATGCGAGATGCTGGAAATTTCAAGTGGTTAGACTGCTGTTGTGTTCAGGTCCTGCTTTTGGACTTTCCATAGGCATCTGGTTGCCCACAGCAAGAACAGGATGCAGGATTAGATGAGTCATTGGCCTGATCCAGCAGGCTCTTCTAATGTTATGTTCTTATGTTAAGAGGAGCCCTGCTGGATCAGGCCAAAGGCACATTTAGCCCAGCATTCTATTCTCACGGTGGCCAGCCAGCTACGTCTGGAAAATCCACAAGTAGGGCATGAGTGCAAGAGCAACTCCGCACTCATTTTCGCCAGCAACTGCTATTCAGAGTAGGGTTGCCAGGTTCAGGGCCTGAGACTGCTCCTGTATCTTTAAGACAAGAGGAAATTCAGCCAAGTGCAGGTTTTCTTGCACCACTGTAATGGGAAAAACCACAAGGTTGCCAGGCCCAGCCTCCAAGAGGTCTTCTATATCTTTAAAAGTTGTGCAGGGGGAAGGGAGAATTTCACCGTGTGGTTTTTCCCACACGGAAAAACCTGCACTTGGTTGAATTTTCTGTTGTCTTAAAGATACAGGATCATTCTCAGGCCCTGAGCCTGGCAACCCTATATGTTGCATCTCCAAAATGGGAGAAATAATACCTTACAGATAGGGTTGCCAGGTTCAGGGCCTGAGACTGGTCCTGTATCTTTAGGAGAAGAGAAGGTCAGCCAAGTGCAGGTGGTCTTGCAACATTGTAATGAGAAAAACCACAAGGTGGAATTCTTCCTTCCCCCTGCACAGCTTTTAAAGGTACAGAAGACCTCTTGGAGGTCAGGCCTGGCAACCAAGAGGTCTCCTGTATCTTTAAAAGCTGTGCAGGGGGGAGGGAGAATTCCACCTTGTGGTTTTTCCCATTATAGTGTTGCAAGAACACCTGCACATGGCTCGCTTTCTGTTCTCCTAAAGATACAGGATCAGTCTCAGACCCTGAGCCTGGCAACCCTACTTACAGACATTTTTGTAAGGAATTCAACAATATACAAGAAGGGCCCTGAACACATTAAAGTGTGATAGATATATATTTATATAGTTTCATCTTTTAAAAAAGTTTCTGAACTTGGTTTTAAAACAATGTGCTCCATTCTTGCAGCCAAACAATCTGTATCGCTCCATCAAAAATGATTTAATCAAATGTATGCCACAGAACACTCTCCTAAGAGAATCGCAGCTCTGCATACAGATTAAAATCAATTGTAATCATAGTATAAGAAGCTCAATTCATTATATGATGTAGCATTTTTTTTAAGTGCAATTCATCAAAATCATTCAGATCTAATATCCTTCACAGAATTTCACAAAGACAACCTAACTATTCCTTTCCAACCCTTAATTTTAATTAATCACATTATCAAACTTGTCCAGAGAGGTACCTGAAATAAATTATCTATACAGAACGGATGAGTCACACCATCTAACAGCTGCCCAAGTCCCCGATTCTGTGTTAAAGTAACTTGCAAAATGAGCCTTCCTCAAAAGAAAGCATGTTGAATCATCCAAAAAGTGAATACTGCAAGAGAAGGAAGAGAATCAAGGCCCTGATCCAGCTCAGGTGACTTAAACTAGTTGCGTATTACACAATTAATAGAGTGGATGGGGATGTGCATCTATATTCACTGCAGAAAACACACTCAGTCACAGGGAACTAGGACTGGGCAAATCTGTCGGTTTGGGATTCACTTCCATTTTTCCAATCTTAAATTTGGTTGTCCCCATTTCCACATCAGTTTGCAAATGTTTTTCTTTAAAAAGTCCTCATAAAAATTCATCAGCATTTTTTGTAAGAATTTCTCCTAATGCACACATTTCTGTATGCAATTTTGCCTAAAATAATACATTTTTGAATGTTATTTTCAGAAAAATACGCATTTTTATGAATACTTTCCACTAACATATACATTTTTGTACATATTACTTGGCTGGAGAATTGCACTGCAAAATTAGAAGAAGTGTGATTTTTGAAGGATGGTTCTGTTGTGGTTTGCCTATTGTTTCAGAAATTGTGAATTAGATAGGATCACCTTTAAATGTGAATGGAATCAAATTCATCCTTCCTATCTGATGGGAACCACAGTTCCCTGCCAAGAGAATTGTGAAATCCCAACAGATATCAACATATGTAAAAGATTCATACCTTCTGTACTACTGTTTTGTCATTCCTTCTATTTCTGATGTTCAGAAGTGAGTGATGTTGCTTATGTAGCCAAAATAGCACTACAGTAGGGCCCCGCTTACCGGCACTTCACTTACTGGCATTCCGCTAATGCGGTGGCTTTCATTCCCCGTTTTAAAGCCGATTTTTGCACTTTTGCGGCATTTTGTGGCATTTTCGCGTGACGCGCCCCATTATACTCAATGAGGTTCCGCTTTACGGCAATTTCCGCTTTATGGAGGGGGTCCGGAACGGAACCTGCCATATAAGCGGGGCCCGCCTGTACCTCCCAGCACAACTGGGAGGTATTAGGAAGATTGTATTAACCCCAAGGCTTGCACAGGTTAAAAAAAATAGGAAAAAACAATCAGGAAGCCAAACACAGCTCAATGAGGACTGAGCATGCTCAGCATTCACAGAATACTACAGGCAGGCCCTGCTTATACGGCAGGTTCCGTTCCGGACCCCCGCCGTAAAGCGGAAATCACCGTAAAGCGGAACCCCATTGAGTATAATGGGGCGCGTCTTGCAAAAATAACACGAAAATGCCGCAAAATGCCGCAAAAGTGCAAAAATCGGCTTTAAAACAGGGAATGAAAGTTGCCGCATTAGCAGAACGCTGGAAACGAAGTGCCAGTAAGCGGGGCCCTACTGTAATTGACTATTTGGGGGGGGGCAATTAAAGGAAACAGCCAGAGTGAGTAATGGAATGGAGCTTCACGAAGGAGAGCATAGGTGAATGAATGTGTAGTCCACACTGCAACATTTTGTTGCAGGCCCCACGTGTATACTTTTAAA